>NC_057795.1:609109828-609709828 GCF_018294505.1 Triticum aestivum | reverse complement strand
TTTATCGAACAATGTAAAATCAGCAACTCATTTTCTTTTTTGAGGAAAAGAGTGATACAAATCACTCAAATGGTACATTACAACAGTCATTTAGATTTTAAGAGAATCTCTGGCCGCTTCTGGGACACTAGCCAGTAGATATTGATCTCCCTCTGATTTTGCTATAACAGCCAAGTTGTTGTGAGCCACCTTATTATGATCCCTTCTGGCCGAGTAAATTGCCAAAAATCATCACAATTGTGTCTGACAATATCAGGAACCACCGTTTTCATTCTTGCAAAAAAAATGAACCACCGTTTTCATAAAAATTTGCTGAAAATATCAATTTTGAGTAATTGTTTGCTGAAAGCACTAAAAACAACAACGCTTGACCATGTTTTAGCACAAAAAAACTAACAATGAAACCAATCCATCAGGGCCACGTTGCATGGGATAACGGTTGGAGAGGCGGGGTTGCTGCCATATGGTCGCTCATAGAAAGAGAAAATAAAAATATCTGGATAAAGAATAAGATAAATTTGTTTTGTCGTTTTTAGGGTTAAATAAATTTCTTTTATCTAACGCACGTCACGCTGAGTACTCTCCACAAGTCTCGAGAAAAAAAAAGTTGTGGCAGGATTAGCTCATGGAAAAGAATACGGGAAAGACTAAATCTCTGGAAAAAGTCTATATATTTCCAATCAAGACCCAATCAGCGGTTGCAAAGAAACGCACGATCGCTCGCGCGCCGGCCCTACGCACTGAAGATCTACATGGAGACGCTGCCGGACGACGTGGTGGTGGAGATCCTGGTGCGCGTGACGGATGTGGCAGCCCTCTTCCGCTGCGCCGCGACGTGCAAGCGATGCGGCCTTCTCATCGCCGAGCCGTCTTTCCTCTGCCACCGCTGGCCGGAGGGCGTGAGCCGCCCGTCCTCCCTGCTCGGCTTCTTCTCCGTGCAACAACCCCGTGAAGAACCAACAGAAGGGAGCTCTACGGCTACGCCCATCTCGCCCTACACCCCGGCGCCATGGTCCCTCCCCCCTCGGACAGGGCAACCGCTTCCCCAATTTTCCTGGTCCTCGCGGCACCCAGGCAGGGCTGCTCACCTCGCGCCGCGGCCTTCTTGTTGGGCGCAGGGTCCGACTGGACGAACCCGGCAATGGACACATGAAGACCATGATCCTGGAATTGTGCGATCCAATCGCCGGTAAAAGCCACCGGCTGCCTGCGTTGAAGAGCAATAGACATTTCCGAATAGAAGGATGTGCCCTTCTAACCGGTGCGGATTGTTGCCCGGCCAAAAGGCGAGAGGCGCCAGCGGCGTTCCACTCGTCCTTTTTCAAAGTGCTAATCATCGCCGCCGATCGAGATGAGCCACGGCACAGTCTCCACGTTTTCACTTCGACCGAGTCGGGCTCGAGCTGGAGCACGCCTAGGGAGTGCTTGGACACTTTGGAATTGGAGCACGGCACGCGTCTGGTGTCTCAGAAGACGAGCGCTATTGTGTGCCAAGGCGTCGCACATTGGCTCTTCAAGAATACGTCCAACTTGTACGCACTCAGCGTGTGCGGTAAGACCACGGAGATGTCCTTAACAAGGCTCCCAGTCAAACCGGACCAAACTCCGCCCATTCTTGGAGTCACTGATGACGGGGCGCCATCGTTGCTTCGCTTGGACGGGCAATGCACCATGCTAGAGATCTGGACACGCCGGAGTGACAACATGAGTGGAGTTAGCAACACAGACCGTTGGCATCGCACCAAGATGATCGAGTTACAGCCACCCGAGTGGGGCAAGATGGACCAGCTGCAGTGCCTGTGCGCGGGTGAAACGAGCGGCATACTGCTCATCAAGGACAATCAAGAAGACATGTACATCGTAGATCTCCAAACAGGGGCAATGGAGGCGGTCACAAACTGGTTTCGCGGCATTGTCATGATGGCTATCCCTTTTGAGATGGACTGGCCAGCCTTCTTCACGCGCCACTTGGCAAACACTAGGGTCAAGCGAAGCAATCCGAGAGGAGCTCTATCGAAAATTGGAGGAGTTCTATCAAAAATTGCTGACCTTTTGAGGGACCAATAGCTGTGTCACTTATCATTGGGCTATGAGCTCTGCTATGAGCTGGGCCTAGTAAGATCTACATGAATCTAAGTTCTGCCTCGAAGATTTCACAAACTTGCAAGTTAATGAAGTAACCTACACATTGGATACGGCATTGAGCAGCGTCAAGGCAAGAAACAAATGTTGCAAGGATTGTCGTGCTTCATCAGATGAAGAGCATAAAACAGTCATGTGCAGATTAATTTTTTCTTGTGATCCAGAATAATGTTGCCTCTGTGTTTTATTGTCAGTTTTAACTTTAACCTCTGCTTGTTAAGACTTAGCTGTGCTAGCTGAACCTTTGATATTCTGTTGAACAAAGAGTATTGAGTGCTGAATAGTATGCCTGTGAAAAATATTTATGGCTGTGAAGAATGTTTTGTTCAACAGAGGCAACGTTTACGATGCTCATCCATATCGAGAAGACTTCTCTTTTACCGTTAAATCACTCTTGTTTTTCTTCTTGGTCTTCCACCGTTATGCAGGAGACATGTCCCATCAAATAAATCCAGAATATTTTATATGTGAGAAATTTAACAAAACTCGATATAAATTAACTGGAAGTTGATTTTCGCACCAAAGCACAAATGGCAAAACTATAAAACATATGGATTGTACCACCGTCAGTTTGGGACACTTTGGTCTTTTTATATTTCATGATGAACATTACAAAAAGAACAGAAATACTCCCTCTATAAACATATGTAAGACATTTTTTATATTTGTTTACAGAGGGAGTACCAAGTATTCTTAACTGGAAGACGAAATGAAAAAATAAACCCTTGGATGCTCGGTTTTTCATATAGTGAGGAATAATTCGGTGGCAAACAGTAATATATATCAGGAAACAAAGAACTTTAACCATTTACATACTAACTAGCAAAAATATCCATGCGTTGCAACAGGAAGAAAACATATTATATACTTCTCGCACAATAAGCATGTTTCACAAAACACACCCTCCCCATACCACCTCCACTTGTGCTTTGTCCACATGCCTCTTGGTTTTGAAACCCTAGCTCGAATCCTCCCATAGTTGTGCACACGATACGTACAAAACTATCACACAAGCAAGCAGGCAGACTGCTTGATTGATGTGCACGTAGACTATGTATACGGCTGCTCTGGCTAGCTAGCTTTGCTATGGATCGAAACGATCTTTGACGGAGCGACTTTCTCATAACTTCAGATTGGGTCTCTCGGTGGAACCTAAGGATTCGATGGAAACTGTTTTTGCAGTGCGTGACTTGCATAGCAATTGGTATCTAGAGCCTCGATGATCTACGATCTACGATGGGGACAACAACAAATAGTCGGTCAACTCCAATTCCGGCAACAACGGTTCCAAGGCGAACAAGAACGGCGACAAGGTGAAGAAGGGTGGCAAGTCAGCGACTAGTGGTGGCGGAATGGGCGGCGCCAACATACTCAACATCCCCATTCAGTACCCGATGCTCACCGACGCCAACTACGACGTTGTCAATTGTTTTTGTGTTTGGCGCTTGTATGAATTTCATTGAAATTGCGTACGTAAAGAACGTTGTCTTTTCTCTCGTGCTAAACTGTGCCTCCAACAAAAACCATTGCAAAAGAAAAACGACTGTGGCACAACTAACATCCGCAACCCAGCCACCAATTTACATCCACGAGAAAAGTAGACCCAACAAGTGAGGCAAAGCGCGCGGCAGCTTCCAGTCCAATTGAAAATCAGTCAAATGAATGAAAATAAACACTTTTCCGATAGTCGGGCCGGGCCAAGGCTAGCTTTGCCTGTAACCCAGCCCCGTCCAGACATGGGTTTAGAACGAAGAGCGTGATGAAACTTGCAGCCCGGCCCAATAGCAGCACTGTATCGTGGTAGCCCTTTTCAGTTTTCAAGGGAACAAAGGACTCGATCGTGGTAGCCTGCTCACGTAAAAATCCTACCCCGACACCAACATGAGACGATATGTACCACTATATATGGACATCGATTATATTGTGAAAATAAGGACATCCCCAAGGCAGCGCTCTGATTTCGTATCATGATTTCTAGAGAAGAATGGCCAATTCTCGGTCAGGAGTGCTTACAGACTTGCCACATATGATCATAACATAGCGTTTTTGGGGGGAGCTTCCTGTTCTTCACCAAATGGAGCGAGATCAATTTGGAATGCTGTGTGGAAACCGTCGGTACCCCAGAAAACAAAAATAATGGCTTGGAAGGTAGTTGCAGGCGCCTTGCCAACAGCTCAATGTAAAAAGTTCAGACATATTTCCAAGTGTTCGACCTGTCCTTTATGTGGTGTGGAAGAGGAGGGATCCTTTCATGCGTTAGTTACATGCACTAACGCGCGCCTGATTTGGTTGAATATGAGA
The DNA here is from genome assembly GCF_018294505.1 of Triticum aestivum. Lineage (NCBI taxonomy): Eukaryota > Viridiplantae > Streptophyta > Magnoliopsida > Poales > Poaceae > Triticum > Triticum aestivum. The sequence goes on along the minus strand of NC_057795.1, from coordinate 609,705,385 downwards.
GCTAGGTGGCCTCTCCCTCTGAATGAAATTCTCATTGACAATGGCAAGGATTGGCTATTGCATGTGCTGGTTAACTGTACGGATGAGGTCCGGGATATGGTGACTATGGTAGTCTGGATAATTTGGCAACTGCGGACAAATCAATCACATGGCAAGGAAATCCCACCAACGGATGTCACAGTGGAGTTCCTCGACAGCTACTACAGGTCCATCAAACTTACAGGCCAGTTTAGCACGGACGAAATAATCAAGGGCAAGATGTCAGTGTCTGTCGAGTGCTCAGTTTCTTTCGACAAAGTGAAGCCCCCGACCATGCCATGGCCAGCACCCCAGCCCGGCTACGTTGCCCTGTCCGTCGATGGGTCCTTCCTGGGCTCTGATGGGTCAGCTGTTGTTGGCATGATTCTTCGCCACGAGAAAGGCAAGATCATTTCTTCAGCGTACCGATATATCTTTCATTGCAACGATTCGCTGGAAGCGGAAATACACGCCCTCATGCAGGGCATGGCGTTGGCTATACAGAATACCTCACTTCCGGTGGTCGTTCAGTCAGATTCCGCTGAAGCACTCTCAATCTTGTCTAACAATGGCCTGGTGAAGTCAGCTTATGGGCAGTTGGTGCTTGAGATTAAGGAGCTGATGAGTAGTAGGGAGTTTTTACCACAGAAAATTCACCGTAGTCAGAATTGTGTCGCAGATTGTTTGGCCACTTACAGCCGATCAGAGAGAACCACAGCTGTGTGGTTACAGTCGGCTCCACCTTGTATTAAGGACTTGTGACCTCTTGATTGTAACACTATTACTTTGCAATAAAAACTCTCTTACCCCGCAAAAAAAAATCAGTCAAATGAATGAAAATAAACACTTTTCTGATAGTCGGGCCGGGCCAAGGCTAGCTTTACCTGTAACCCAGCCCCGTCCGGACAATGCATGGGTTTAGAACGAAGAGCGTGATGGAACTTGCAACCCGGCCCAATAGCGGCACTGTATCGTGGTTGCCTGCATGCGTTTTCAGTTTCCAAGAGAACAAAGGACTCGATCGTGGTAGCCTGCTCACGTAAGAATCCTACCCCGACACCAATACGAGACGATATATACCACTATATACACACCGGTAGACGCACGATCGCTCCCGTCGCTTCCCCAAACATCTGCTCCCGATCCAACTACAAACACACCTAGCCGGCGGGGAATCGTCGATCGAGTTCGCTATTAGGTACTTGACGGCGTCGATTGACATGGACATCGCCCATGAATTCCAATTGCTGCTACGACAATCACAAGCAGTACAAGACTTTATACTCCCGGCCGAAGTACAAGACCTGCTGCGACAACTACAACAAGAAGAAGGTGACTTTCTACCTGACCCCGACGCCATAATTCGCGAGATTGTCCGCCTCGGCTATACCTATATTACCGAGGCGAACATGGACGACATCACCCCACACGTCAGCGTCGCGGGTGCTCCAGACCCAGCGTTGGCCGTGGCGGTGGCGGAGGCGCTCAAGACTGTGGACACGCCAGCCGACGGGCACGACTGTCCGATTTGCATGAAGGAACACGACTCGGCGGCGTGGAAGGAGACGCCGTGCGGGCACCGGTTCCACGGGCGATGCGTGGAAAGGTGGCTGCAAGCCAAGGGGAGCTGCCCCATGTGCCGGCGCCAGGTGGTGACCATGGCCCCCCACCGCCCCTAGCACCGCTGTATTCTCAGATTTAGAGCTGGATGTCAACATGGACGTCATGAATTAGTTGCCTCTCTAGGGAAATTATCCCCGAGTTCCATATTGTAACAGTTAAGAAAAATATCCTCATACCTCTGATGTTGCAGGCTGGCCAAAGAATGCATGAAATAACCTTTTACATGTGGACGCATCTAGCAAGCGGCAGGGCGCTCGCTAGCGCTCCGCAGCGGCTGTCATTTTTAGCAAGTTTATGTCCCCATCAAACAAAAAAGGAAAGATTCTTTCTCATTGTAAAAAAGGTAGAAGGGGCATGCAACATGTTTTATTACGGATTAGAAAGCAACCAGGTGTGAATACATTAATTTAGAGTTCCTTCTCATTTTAAAAGCCATAACTTTTGAACCAAACATCGAAATTAAGATCCGCGTTCACCGTGGAACCCTTACGACGTGCTCTTCGAAACTAGATCCCGCATGGATATGTTTTGATGAATTTTTTTTGTGCAATTTAGTACCTCATTTTGTGCAAATGCCTAGTAGTGGATGTGCAACTAGCTGACCGTGGATGTGCAACTTTCTGCCTACCCCGTGGATGTGCAGTTTTCACTGATGTCACCTCCACCCCCTCAAACTACCCCTTCCAGTGAGATGAGCAATTTCGTTTGTTGCTCGGGCCAACTGCCTAGTAATTGACGTGCAACTTTCCGCTTGCCCGTGGATGTGCTTTCACTATTTACTGCATCCGCCAACTTTCTAGTAGTGGTTGTGCAACTTCGGATATTGCCATGGCCAACTGTCTAACAGTGATTTGCAACTTTCTCCTATACCCCCATGGATGTGTAGTTTCCCTGCTAGCACACGGTCCAAACCACCCCTGCTAGTGAGATTTGCAACTTTCACACTCTGTCTATATGTAACTTTTCACAACCCTGATGAATGTCAATTTTTTGCCATTCAACTGTCCTTGCTTGTGAGATGTGCAACTTCGTATGTTGCCCTGGCCAACTACCTAGCAGACACTAGTAGAAAAACACCTAATAGTCCCGGTTCGTGAGGGCCTTTAGTCCCGGTTCATGAACCGGGACTAATGGGCCGTTACTAATACCTCCACCCATTAGTCCCGGTTCAAACTAGAACCGGGACTAATGTGCCTCCACGTGGCTCTGTGTGCCGAGTCCAGTCAGGGGGCCTTTGGTCCCGGTTGGTGACCAAAAGTCCATGTTTTTTCTTTGAAAATTGGCTGCTTTAGGGGTTTTGGGGGTTATTTTTAGGTTGTTATATTAGCTAGCTAATAGAGAGAAGTGTTCTCTCTTATATCTTCATCCTTTGTTTATCAACGTTGCTGCTATATATGTTCATTTTACCCGCTGATATAATAACTCATGCATGCTCGCATACATCAGCATATATAATAACAAGTACTCGTCCTACTAATCATGCATCATCATACAACTTCTAGTCGTTATTAATAAAAATTCATACGATCATCATCCTCATAGTCATCGCACCCAACCCTACATAATTGTTCTTAACACATGATCATCAGTATCAGGTAGGACCTAAACACCCTTAAGGTAAAATAGCATAAAACAATATAGACCCTGACTCTCCATTATGAAGAATGGTGATCATCTTGTCTCCAATTTTTGCCCTTCGCTGAATGTTGCTTCCAAGAAGCTCCTTACGACTGTCCATATATTTTTTTTTCATTCTTTGATTCTCATGTCTCCACTTATTTTAGAAACCCGGTATGGACAGTTGAGATTCGTAGGACGACCTGGTTGTATGTTCAAAACATGAAGGCTACCGTGTGTATACATCAGATGAGGCACACAATCATTCGGGATTATCTGTTGAAAAACATAGTAATAACTTCATAGTTAGCAATGATATGATGTACTAGTTTTAGAAGTGTGCAAAAAGATGCACGGATGTTGTAATAGTACAAAAATCTTACCAGGGTATCTCCATGGTAGTTACCGTAGTTCAACACGTGCACTAGTGGCACGTATTGACCATAATGTTGAGGAGTTCGATTGTAGACATTGTAATTCTCAAGATCATTACAAAATGCGACCAGATGATTTTTCTTCTGATAAGTTAGTTCGGAGCCTTCGGTGTAGTAGGTTCTGTCTACCATCTTCCGCACATTCTTTGAAGAATGAAAATAAGCTGTCAATGGAGAATAAGTTGTCAACTATTTTGAAATAAACAATATAAATTACTTAATAACTATGTTAATCTCACATGGGGGAAGAATTGGAGGCGTATCCACAAGGACGAAAATCGTAGGTCTCTCTTGCTCGATTGTAGGATCACCAAGATCCATGGTAACAAGCATACCCTCATCAAAACCACACATCTTGCAAAGTGCTTCTCAATTTTTGCAACCAAAATGGGTTACACTCTGAGCATTGTACAGCTTTACTTGAAAATCCACACCATGATGGATACTTAGGATATTTTTTTTGGTTTCAAAACTTTCATGGTCTTCAAAACCCATCCTCTCCAAGACATAGCGTCTTGCAAAGCATGGGATAAGCTAGTCGAATTGGAAAAGATGAAAAATATTGTCATGATTAAAATAGTTGAAGTCATGAGTAATTACGAAAAAAACTATTATCGTCGGTTGCGTACCGTATGAACATCGAAGGTCTCCTCGAGGTTAATGCTGAAGCGACGATCTTCGTCCAGCACAATGAACCTGTCGCAGATACCTCGGTCGTCGTGGCACCAGTCGCACTCCTCCGGGCGGTTTTCGTCGTTCGATGAGTACGACATTTCCGGCCTACGTTCATAATTCAAATATTAAACTAGATCATTATTATTAATCACGGGTTGACTATCGATGATCGATGTACGTAGCTCCTCCTTTCATTCCAGGATGCATTATTATATCAAATTGTCTAGCACACGGAAATGAAGGAGAACTTATCCAATATGAGCATTCAATAAGCAAAACCAAATCATAAAATAAGTAAAACCAAATCATAAAATAAAGTATAGTATTCAAATTAGCATGCATTCAATAATTATAAGCAAAAGTACATCATCTCTTAATTGGTGTCCGTACATCGTCGAATATTATCACTAATACAACTAGAACCGTAGCGTCCGACGGGTATCGACGCGGGCAGTGGACACCCAAAAATAAGGAACCATCACAGGATCATAGCTCCAGTGAGATCCCTGAAGAACCTGCCAGGTATTGTCGAATCTGCCCTCCAATGCAACCATGTAGCGACGGACGTGCTCGTCCTCCTCGCTGACACGGTGACGTACCACCTCCGCGGTGTCCGGATGCCTCACCACCGTCACTGGCCCACGCGACCGCCACCAAACAAGGATCGGGTCAATAACGGGCTGCCTCCTCACCAACCTACGTCCCCCAGAAGGTAGCACCTCCCAATACCAGCCCGACGGAGCCCAGTCCCGAACATGGCCCTGATCAAGCAGGCCTCCACCGCCGAGTCGACGACGACGAGGATGCGGGATAGGCATCGCCGACGTCGATGTGGCAACTACTTCTATATATAGTTAAATAAAAGTAGTTTTATTAATTAAATCAACTATCTAGTTCAACTACTAAGCACTTACTATAAATAAATAAGTACTCCCTCCGTCCGAAAAATACTCGTCATCAAAATGGACAAAAAGGGATGTATCTAGAATTAAAATACATCTATATACATCCCCTTTTATTCATTTTGATGACAAGTATTTCCGGACGGAGGGAGTACTACTTACTAAAAACAAACTACTTCTATATATAGTAAAATAAATTAGTTTATTAAATCAATTAGCTAGTTCAACTATATATAAACTACTTCTTATTTCTTTTCTTTTTCTAAATACTACACATCTAATCTAACAAAAAAATCTAATCTAACAAAAAAAATCTATGAACTACACATCAAAATTACTACACATCTAATCTAACAAAAAAATCTAATTAATCTAACAAAAAAAACTAACATAATATAAACAAATTAATTACTACACATCAAATCTAACAAAAAAATCTAATTTAACAAAAAAATCTATGAACTACATATCTAAATTACTACACACATCTAATCTAACAAAAAACTAATTAATCTAACAAAAAAATCTAACATAATATAAACAAATTAATTATTACACATCTAATCTAACAAAAAAATCTAATCTAACAAAAAAATCTATGAACTACATATCTAAATTACTACACACATCTAATCTAACAAAAAAAATTAATTAATCTAACAAAAAAATCTAACATCATATAAACAAATTAATTACTACACATCTAATCTAACCAAAAAAATCTAATCTAACAACAAAATCTAACAACAAAACTACAACATAATATATCTAGATTACTACACACATCTAACCTAACAAGGAGTGGAGCGGGGCGGCGACGGCGACGGCGAAGGCGACGGCGACGGCGAGGTGCGGAGCGGGGTGACGACAGCGACGGTGACGGCGAGGTGCGGAGCGGGGCGGCGACGGCGTCGAGGCGGCGCGACGTCGATCCGGGCGCGGCGCGGGCGGGCTGGGCGGGGCGCGCGGGCGGCGCGGGGCAGGGCTGGGCGTGGCGCGCGGGCGGCGACGGCGCGGGGCGGGGCTGGGCGGCGCGGCGCGGGGCGGCGTGGCGGGGCGGGGCGGCGACGGCGAGGTGGCGGCAGGGAGACGCGCGGCGACGGGAGTGAAGCAGGAGAGATCAAAAACTGCAAAGTCCTGTATATATAGCAAGAGCATCGGTCCCGGTTGGTGGCTCCAACCGGGACTAATGCCCTCTTTCGTCCCGGTTGGTGCCACCAACCGGGACCAAAGGCCTCTTTTCAGCAGCCCAAAGGGCGAGAAACGGAGACCTTTGGTCCCGGTTGGCGGCTCCAACCGGGACTAAAGGGGGGGCATTGGTACCGGTTGGTGCCACGAACCGGTACTAATGCACCCCTTTAGTTTCGGTTGGTGCCACCAACCGGGTCTAAAGGCCATGTGCTGCCCGTGTCGCGGCACGAAAGTTTAGTCCCACCTCGCTAGCTGAGGGAGCTCGAGAGTGGTTTATGAGCCCCAGTCCCGCTGCCCTCTCGAGCTCCTCTCAAATGCAGGCTTACGGGCCTAAACGCACCATATGTGCATGTGGGCCTATTGGGCCTATTGCGGGCCTGAATCCTGGCCCATTGTTGGGTTTCTAGTCGTATTCAGGCTGTGGTAGCCCTTTAGGTGGCACTTTTTTTATTTTATTTTGATTCTTCCTGTAGTTGTTTTTTTAGTCCCACCTCGCCAAGCGAGAGGCACTCGCAGCTGTTTATAAGCCCTGAGTGCAGAGACGATGACGAAGAGGCCCAATGCTCCTGCACGTTGGTTAGCTTCAAGCCTTGAGGAATACGGTAGACTGCACAGAGCTATGTGCAGTGCAGTTGACACTATTCGGAAATGCTTGAAGCAAATTAACAAGCATTGCGCCTCTTTTTTATTTTTAATGACTTATTACAACTGAGAAATAAAAAGAAAACAAATAAATATAGCTGAAAAGAAAAAAAACTATATAGAAAACTAGTGGTGGGATGGTTCTTGGGGTTGTTAGTGGTGAAGAAGAAGAAGGGCAGATGCAGGATGCAGATGGGACAGGATGGGAGATGGATGAAAGGTGTGAGAGGAAGAGGAATATGATAGGTGGCTTAAATAGCCATAGTGTGAGTGTTATTTCACCATGGCGGTAATGGGGTAAAAAGTGAACAATTATTTCCACCCACTGTGGCATCGGGAGTGTACACGCGTGAAAAACCGTAAATTGTATTCTGGGCTATGCAAACGAGTTAACTAAGATTGTATGTTCAAGAATTAAATATATGCAGTTGCAATAAACCAAAAGTAAGGCACTTACCTACTTGAATCCAGGTAGAGGGGGCCAACAGCCTAGTTGGTGGCAAAACTTGAACGACCAAATAGGAGGCGCGCGCCGCACACCGCGGGAGGCAGCGGGCGAGGGACATGGTGGGGCTGGTGGTGGCAACTTCCTCCGGCAGGTCCTGCGTTGCCGTGTCGGTCGATCTGGAGGAACAACTCCTCACGGCGGTCCTCCGCCATGCTCTGGCTCGACGTCGAGCAATCGGAACGCGAAGCAGAGGATAGGTTGGCCGCCGAAGCGAAAGGCGCACAGCTACCGAAGCAGCAGGCGTGTGTCGTCCATTGGATGGCCGGCTTCATCTCCTCCCCTTCTGACGACTCCGACGATACGCTCCACCACCGGAGTAAAATTTATCCTCCCTTAGACCGGATAGGGGATCGATTAGATGGGGTATAAAGGAGCAAAATGGAATTTGCCCCCCCCCCTCCATAGGGTTATTGGGGATCGGTTAGAAATGCCCTAAACAAGCTCGAGCCTGCTTTGTGCCGAGACAGAAAGATGTGCCAACTCCCAACGCTCATATACAATAGTGTACTGCAACCCGGCCATCCTATAAATTTCTTTAATGAGTATATGCTGTATTTATCGAACAATGTAAAATCAGCAACTCATTTTCTTTTTTGAGGAAAAGAGTGATACAAATCACTCAAATGGTACATTACAACAGTCATTTAGATTTTAAGAGAATCTCTGGCCGCTTCTGGGACACTAGCCAGTAGATATTGATCTCCCTCTGATTTTGCTATAACAGCCAAGTTGTTGTGAGCCACCTTATTATGATCCCTTCTGGCCGAGTAAATTGCCAAAAATCACCACAATTGTGTCTGACAATATCAGGAACCACCGTTTTCATTCTCGCAAAAAAAATGAACCACCGTTTTCATAAAAATTTGCTGAAAATATCAATTTTGAGTAATTGTTTGCTGAAAGCACTAAAAACAACAACGCTTGACCATGTTTTAGCACAAAAAAACTGACAATGAAACCAATCCATCAGGGCCACGTGGCATGGGATAACGGTTGGAGAGGCGGGGTTGCTGCCATATGGTCGCTCATAGAAAGAGAAAATAAAAATATCTGGATAAAGAATAAGATAAATTTGTTTTGTCGTTTTTAGGGTTAAATAAATTTCTTTTATCTAACGCACGTCACGCTGAGTACTCTCCACAAGTCTCGAGAAAAAAAAAGTTGTGGCAGGATTAGCTCATGGAAAAGAATACGGGAAAGACTAAATCTCTGGAAAAAGTCTATATATTTCCAATCAAGACCCAATCAGCGGTTGCAAAGAAACGCACGATCGCTCGCGCGCCGGCCCTACGCACTGAAGATCTACATGGAGACGCTGCCGGACGACGTGGTGGTGGAGATCCTGGTGCGCGTGACGGATGTGGCAGCCCTCTTCCGCTGCGCCGCGACGTGCAAGCGATGCGGCCTTCTCGTCGCCGAGCCGTCTTTCCTCTGCCGCCGCTGGCCGGAGGGCGTGAGCCGCCCGTCCTCCCTGCTCGGCTTCTTCTCCGTGCAACAACCCCGTGAAGAACCAACAGAAGGGAGCTCTACGGCTACGCCCATCTCGCCCTACACCCCGGCGCCATGGTCCCTCCCCCCTCGGACAGGGCAACCGCTTCCCCAATTTTCCTGGTCCCCGCGGCACCCAGGCAGGGCTGCTCACCTCGCGCCGCGGCCTTCTTGTTGGGCGCAGGGTCCGACTGGACGAACCCGGCAATGGACACATGAAGACCATGATCCTGGAATTGTGCGATCCAATCGCCGGTAAAAGCCACCGGCTGCCTGCGTTGAAGAGCAATAGACATTTCCGAATAGAAGGATGTGCCCTTCTAACCGGTGCGGATTGTTGCCCGGCCAAAAGGCGAGAGGCGCCAGCGGCGTTCCACTCGTCCTTTTTCAAAGTGCTAATCATCGCCGCCGATCGAGATGAGCCACGGCACAGTCTCCACGTTTTCACTTCGACCGAGTCGGGCTCGAGCTGGAGCACGCCTAGGGAGTGCTTGGACACTTTGGAATTGGAGCACGGCACGCGTCTGGTGTCTCAGAAGACGAGCGCTATTGTGTGCCAAGGCGTCGCACATTGGCTCTTCAAGAATACGTCCAACTTGTACGCACTCAGCGTGTGCGGTAAGACCACGGAGATGTCCTTAACAAGGCTCCCAGTCAAACCGGACCAAACTCCGCCCATTCTTGGAGTCACTGATGACGGGGCGCCATCGTTGCTTCGCTTGGACGGGCAATGCACCATGCTAGAGATCTGGACACGCCGGAGTGACAACATGAGTGGAGTTAGCAACACAGACCGTTGGCATCGCACCAAGATGATCGAGTTACAGCCACCCGAGTGGGGCAAGATGGACCAGCTGCAGTGCCTGTGCGCGGGTGAAACGAGCGGCATACTGCTCATCAAGGACAATCAAGAAGACATGTACATCGTAGATCTCCAAACAGGGGCAATGGAGGCGGTCACAAACTGGTTTCGCGGCATTGTCATGATGGCTATCCCTTTTGAGATGGACTGGCCAGCCTTCTTCACGCGCCACTTGGCAAACACTAGGGTCAAGCGAAGCAATCCGAGAGGAGCTCTATCGAAAATTGGAGGAGTTCTATCAAAAATTGCTGACCTTTTGGGGGACCAATAGCTGTGTCACTTATCATTGGGCTATGAGCTCTGCTATGAGCTGGGCCTAGTAAGATCTACATGAATCTAAGTTCTGCCTCGAAGATTTCACAAACTTGCAAGTTAATGAAGTAACCTACACATTGGATACGGCATTGAGCAGCGTCAAGGCAAGAAACAAATGTTGCAAGGATTGTCGTGCTTCATCAGATGAAGAGCATAAAACAGTCATGTGCAGATTAATTTTTTCTTGTGATCCAGAATAATGTTGCCTCTGTGTTTTATTGTCAGTTTTAACTTTAACCTCTGCTTGTTAAGACTTAGCTGTGCTAGCTGAACCTTTGATATTCTGTTGAACAAAGAGTATTGAGTGCTGAATAGTATGCCTGTGAAAAATATTTATGGCTGTGAAGAATGTTTTGTTCAACAGAGGCAACGTTTACGATGCTCATCCATATCGAGAAGACTTCTCTTTTACCGTTAAATCACTCTTGTTTTTCTTCTTGGTCTTCCACCGTTATGCAGGAGACATGTCCCATCAAATAAATCCAGAATATTTTATATGTGAGAAATTTAACAAAACTCGATATAAATTAACTGGAAGTTGATTTTCGCACCAAAGCACAAATGGCAAAACTATAAAACATATGGATTGTACCACCGTCAGTTTGGGACACTTTGGTCTTTTTATATTTCATGATGAACATTACAAAAAGAACAGAAATACTCCCTCTATAAACATATGTAAGACATTTTTTATATTTGTTTACAGAGGGAGTACCAAGTATTCTTAACTGGAAGACGAAATGAAAAAATAAACCCTTGGATGCTCGGTTTTTCATATAGTGAGGAATAATTCGGTGGCAAACAGTAATATATATCAGGAAACAAAGAACTTTAACCATTTACATACTAACTAGCAAAAATATCCATGCGTTGCAACGGAAAGAAAACATATTATATACTTCTCGCACAATAAGCATGTTTCACAAAACACACCCTCCCCATACCACCTCCACTTGTGCTTTGTCCACATGCCTCTTGGTTTTGAAACCCTAGCTCGAATCCTCCCATAGTTGTGCACACGATACGTACAAAACTATCACACAAGCAAGCAGGCAGACTGCTTGATTGATGTGCACGTAGACTATGTATACGGCTGCTCTGGCTAGCTAGCTTTGCTATGGATCGAAACGATCTTTGACGGAGCGACTTTCTCATAACTTCAGATTGGGTCTCTCGGTGGAACCTAAGGATTCGATGGAAACTGTTTTTGCAGTGCATGACTTGCATAGCAATTGGTATCTAGAGCCTCGATGATCTACGATCTACGATGGGGACAACGACAAATAGTCGGTCAACTCCAAGTCCGGCAACAACGGTTTCAAGGCGAACAAGAACGGCGACAAGGTGAAGAAGGGTGGCAAGTCAGCGACTAGTGGTGGCGGAATGGGCGGCGCCAACATACTCAACATCCCCATCCAGTACCCGATGCTCACCGACGCCAACTACGACGTTGTCAATTGTTTTTGTGTTTGGCGCTTGTATGAATTTCATTGAAATTGCGTACGTAAAGAACGTTGTCTTTTCTCTCGTGCTAAACTGTGCCTCCAACAAAAACCATTGCAAAAGAAAAACGACTGTGGCACAACTAACATCCGCAACCCAGCCACCAATTTACATCCACGAGAAAAGTAGACCCAACAAGTGAGGCAAAGCGCGCGGCAGCTTCCAGTCCAATTGAAAATCAGTCAAATGAATGAAAATAAACACTTTTCCGATAGTCGGGCCGGGCCAAGGCTAGCTTTGCCTGTAACCCAGCCCCGTCCAGACATGGGTTTAGAACGAAGAGCGTGATGAAACTTGCAGCCCGGCCCAATAGCAGCACTGTATCGTGGTAGCCCTTTTCAGTTTTCAAGGGAACAAAGGACTCGATCGTGGTAGCCTGCTCACGTAAAAATCCTACCCCGACACCAACATGAGACGATATGTACCACTATATATGGACATCGATTATATTGTGAAAATAAGGACATCCCCAAGGCAGCGCTCTGATTTCGTATCATGATTTCTAGAGAAGAATGGCCAATTCTCGGTCAGGAGTGCTTACAGACTTGCCACATATGATCATAACATAGCGTTTTGGGGGGAGCTTCCTGTTCTTCACCAAATGGAGCGAGATCAATTTGGAATGCTGTGTGGAAACCGTCGGTACCCCAGAAAACAAAAATAATGGCTTGGAAGGTAGTTGCAGGCGCCTTGCCAACAGCTCAATGTAAAAAGTTCAGACATATTTCCAAGTGTTCGACCTGTCCTTTATGTGGTGTGGAAGAGGAGGGATCCTTTCATGCGTTAGTTACATGCACTAACGCGCGCCTGATTTGGTTGAATATGAGAGCTAGGTGGCCTCTCCCCTCTGAATGAAATTCTCATTGACAATGGCAAGGATTGGCTATTGCATGTGCTGGTTAACTATACGGATGAGGTCCGGGATATGGTGACTATGGTAGTCTGGCGAATTTGGCAACTGCGGACAAATCAATCACATGGCAAGGAAATCCCACCAACGGATGTCACGGTGGAGTTCCTCGACAGCTACTACAGGTCCATCAAACTTACAGGCCAGTTTAGCACGGACGAAATAATCAAGGGCAAGATGTCAGTGTCTGTCGAGTGCTCAGTTTCTTTCGACAAAGTGAAGCCCCCGACCATGCCATGGCCAGCACCCCAGCCCGGCTACGTTGCCCTGTCCGTCGATGGGTCCTTCCTGGGCTCTGATGGGTCAGCTGTTGTTGGCATGATTCTTCGCCACGAGAAAGGCAAGATCATTTCTTCAGCGTACCGATATATCTTTCATTGCAACGATTCGCTGGAAGCGGAAATACACGCCCTCATGCAGGGCATGGCGTTGGCTATACAGAATACCTCACTTCCGGTGGTCGTTCAGTCAGATTCCGCTGAAGCACTCTCAATCTTGTCTAACAATGGCCTGGTGAAGTCAGCTTATGGGCAGTTGGTGCTTGAGATTAAGGAGCTGATGAGTAGTAGGGAGTTTTTACCACAGAAAATTCACCGTAGTCAGAATTGTGTCGCAGATTGTTTGGCCACTTACAGCCGATCAGAGAGAACCACAGCTGTGTGGTTACAGTCGGCTCCACCTTGTATTAAGGACTTGTGACCTCTTGATTGTAACACTATTACTTTGCAATAAAAACTCTCTTACCCCGCAAAAAAAAATCAGTCAAATGAATGAAAATAAACACTTTTCTGATAGTCGGGCCGGGCCAAGGCTAGCTTTACCTGTAACCCAGCCCCGTCCGGACAATGCATGGGTTTAGAACGAAGAGCGTGATGAAACTTGCAACCCGGCCCAATAGCGGCACTGTATCGTGGTTGCCTGCATGCGTTTTCAGTTTCCAAGAGAACAAAGGACTCGATCGTGGTAGCCTGCTCACGTAAGAATCCTACCCCGACACCAATACGAGACGATATATACCACTATATACACACCGGTAGACGCACGATCGCTCCCGTCGCTTCCCCAAACATCTGCTCCCGATCCAACTACAAACACACCTAGCCGGCGGGGAATCGTCGATCGAGTTCGCTATTAGGTACTTGACGGCGTCGATTGACATGGACATCGCCCACGAATTCCAATTGCTGCTACGACAATCACAAGCAGTACAAGACTTTATACTCCCGGCCGAAGTACAAGACCTGCTGCGACAACTACAACAAGAAGGTGACTTTCTACCTGACCCCGACGCCATAATTCGCGAGATTGTCCGCCTCGGCTATACCTATATTACCGAGGCGAACATGGACGACATCACCCCACACGTCAGCGTCGCGGGTGCTCCAGACCCAGCGTTGGCCGTGGCGGTGGCGGAGGCGCTCAAGACTGTGGACACGCCAGCCGACGGGCACGACTGTCCGATTTGCATGAAGGAACACGACTCGGCGGCGTGGAAGGAGACGCCGTGCGGGCACCGGTTCCACGGGCGATGCGTGGAAAGGTGGCTGCAAGCCAAGGGGAGCTGCCCCATGTGCCAGCGCCAGGTGGTGACCATGGCCCCCCACCGCCCCTAGCACCGCTGTATTCTCAGATTTAGAGCTGGATGTCAACATGGACGTCATGAATTAGTTGCCTCTCTAGGGAAATTATCCCCGAGTTCCATATTGTAACAGTTAAGAAAAATATCCTCATACCTCTGATGTTGCAGGCTGGCCAAAGAATGCATGAAATAACCTTTTACATGTGGACGCATCTAGCAAGCGGCAGGGCGCTCGCTAGCGCTCCGCAGCGGCTGTCATTTTTAGCAAGTTTATGTCCCCATCAAACAAAAAAGGAAAGATTCTTTCTCATTGTAAAAAAGGTAGAAGGGGCATGCAACATGTTTTATTACGGATTAGAAAGCAACCAGGTGTGAATACATTAATTTAGAGTTCCTTCTCATTTTAAAAGCCATAACTTTTGAACCAAACATCGAAATTAAGATCCGCGATCACCGTGGAACCCTTACGACGTGCTCTTCGAAACTAGATCCCGCATGGATATGTTTTGATGAATTTTTTTTTGTGCAATTTAGTACCTCATTTTGTGCAAATGCCTAGTAGTGGATGTGCAACTAGCTGACCGTGGATGTGCAACTTTCCGCCTACCCCGTGGATGTGCAGTTTTCACTGATGTCACCTCCACCCCCTCAAACTACCCCTTCCAGTGAGATGAGCAATTTCGTTTGTTGCTCGGGCCAACTGCCTAGTAATTGACGTGCAACTTTCCGCTTGCCCGTGGATGTGCTTTCACTATTTACTGCATCCGCCAACTTTCTAGTAGTGGTTGTGCAACTTCGGATATTGCCATGGCCAACTGTCTAACAGTGATTTGCAACTTTCTCCTATACCCCCATGGATGTGTAGTTTCCCTGCTAGCACACGGTCCAAACCACCCCTGCTAGTGAGATTTGCAACTTTCACACTCTGTCTATATGTAACTTTTCACAACCCTGATGAATGTCAATTTTTTGCCATTCAACTGTCCTTGCTTGTGAGATGTGCAACTTCGTATGTTGCCCTGGCCAACTACCTAGCAGACACTAGTAGAAAAACACCTAAT
The DNA here is from genome assembly GCF_018294505.1 of Triticum aestivum. Classification (NCBI taxonomy): domain Eukaryota; kingdom Viridiplantae; phylum Streptophyta; class Magnoliopsida; order Poales; family Poaceae; genus Triticum; species Triticum aestivum. Next base: position 609,690,057 of record NC_057795.1, on the reverse strand, counting down.
AGTCCCGGTTCGTGAGGGCCTTTAGTCCCGGTTCATGAACCGGGACTAATGGGCCGTTACTAATACCTCCACCCATTAGTCCCGGTTCAAACTAGAACCGGGACTAATGTGCCTCCACGTGGCTCTGTGTGCCAAGCCCAGTCAGGGGGCCTTTGGTCCCGGTTGGTGACCAAAAGTCCATGTTTTTTTTTGAAAATTGGCTGCTTTAGGGGTTTTGGGGGTTATTTTTAGGTTGTTATATTAGCTAGCTAATAGAGAGAAGTGTTCTCTCTTATATCTTCGTCCTTTGTTTATCAACGTTGCTGCTATATATGTTCATTTTACCCGCTGATATAATAACTCATGCATGCTCGCATACATCAGCATATATAATAACAAGTACTCGTCCTGCTAATCATGCATCATCATACAACTTCTAGTCGTTATTAATAAAAATTCATACGATCATCATCCTCATAGTCATCGCACCCAACCCTACATAATTGTTCTTAACACATGATCATCAGTATCAGGTAGGACCTAAACACCCTTAAGGTAAAATAGCATAAAACAATATAGACCCTGACTCTCCATTATGAAGAATGGTGATCATCCTGTCTCCAATTTTTGCCCTTCGCTGAATGTTGCTTCCAAGAAGCTCCTTACGACTGTCCATATATTTTTTTCATTCTTTGATTCTCATGTCTCCACTTATTTTAGAAACCCGGTATGAACAGTTGAGATTCGTAGGACGACCTGGTTGTATGTTCAAAACATGAAGGCTACCGTGTGTATACATCAGATGAGGCACACAATCATTCGGGATTATCTGTTGAAAAACATAGTAATAACTTCATAGTTAGCAATGATATGATGTACTAGTTTTAGAAGTGTGCAAAAAGATGCACGGATGTTGTAATAGTACAAAAATCTTACCAGGGTATCTCCATGGTAGTTACCGTAGTTCAACACGTGCACTAGTGGCACGTATTGACCATAATGTTGAGGAGTTCGATTGTAGACATTGTAATTCTCAAGATCAGTACAAAATGCGACCAGATGATTTTTCTTCTGATAAGTTAGTTCGGAGCCTTCGGTGTAGTAGGTTCTGTCTACCATCTTCCGCACATTCTTTGAAGAATGAAAATAAGCTGTCAATGGAGAATAAGTTGTCAACTATTTTGAAATAAACAATATAAATTACTTAATAACTATGTTAATCTCACATGGGGGAAGAATTGGAGGCGTATCCACAAGGACGAAAATCGTAGGTCTCTCTTGCTCGATTGTAGGATCACCAAGATCCATGGTAACAAGCATACCCTCATCAAAACCATACATCTTGCAAAGTGCTTCCCAATTTTTGCAACCAAAATGGGTTACACTCTGAGCATTGTACAGCTTTACTTGAAAATCCACACCATGATGGGTACTTAGGATAATTTTTTTGGTTTCAAAACTTTCATGGTCTTCAAAACCCATCCTCTCCAAGACATAGCGTCTTGCAAAGCATGGGATAAGCTAGTCGAATTGGAAAAGATGAAAAATATTATCATGATTAAAATAGTTGAATTCATGAGTAATTACGAAAAAAAACTATTATCGTCGGTTGCGTACCGTATGAACATCGAAGGTCTCCTCGAGGTTAATGCTGAAGCGACGATCTTCGTCCAGCACAATGAACCTGTCGCAGATACCTCGGTCGTCGTGGCACCAGTCGCACTCCTCCGGGCGGTTTTTCGTCGTTCGATGAGTACGACATTTCCGGCCTACGTTCATAATTCAAATATTAAACTAGATCATTATTATTAATCACGGGTTGACTATCGATGATCGATGTACGTAGCTCCTCCTTTCATTCCAGGATGCATTATTATATCAAATTGTCTAGCACACGGAAATGAAGGAGAACTTATCCAATATGAGCATTCAATAAGCAAAACCAAATCATAAAATAAGTAAAACCAAATCATAAAATAAAGTATAGTATTCAAATTAGCATTCATTCAATAATTATAAGCAAAAGTACATCATCTCTTAATTGGTGTCCGTACATCGTCGAATATTATCACTAATACAACTAGAACCGTAGCGTCCGACGGGTATCGACGCGAGTGGTGGACACCCAAAAATAAGGAACCATCACAGGATCATAGCTCCAGTGAGATCCCTGAAGAACCTGCTAGGTATTGTCGAATCTGCCCTCCAATGCAACCATGTAGCGATGGACGTGCTCGTCCTCCTCGCTGACACGGTGACGTACCACCTCCGCGGTGTCCGGATGCCTCACCACCGTCACTGGCCCACGCGACCGCCACCAAACAAGGATCGGGTCAATAACGGGCTGCCTCCTCACCAACCTACGTCCTCCGGAAGGTAGCACCTCCCAATACCAGCCCGACGGAGCCCAGTCCCGAACATGGCCCTGATCAAGCAGGCCTCCACCGACGAGTCGACGACGACGAGGATGCGGGATAGGCATCGCCGACGTCGATGTGGCAACTACTTCTATATATAGTTAAATAAAAATAGTTTTATTAATTAAATCAACTATCTAGTTCAACTACTAAGCACTTACTATAAATAAATAAGTACTCCCTCCGTCCGAAAAATACTCGTCATCAAAATGGACAAAAAGGGATGTATCTAGAATTAAAATACATCTATATACATCCCCTTTTATTCATTTTGATGACAAGTATTTCCGGACGGAGGGAGTACTACTTACTAAAAACAAACTACTTCTATATATAGTAAAATAAATTAGTTTATTAAATCAATTAGCTAGTTCAACTATATATAAACTACTTCTTATTTTTTTTCTTTTTCTAAATACTACACATCTAATCTAACAAAAAAAATCTAATCTAACAAAAAAATCTATGAACTACACATCAAAATTACTACACATCTAATCTAACAAAAAATCTAATTAATCTAACAAAAAAAACTAACATAATATAAACAAATTAATTACTACACATCAAATCTAACAAAAAAATCTAACTTAACAAAAAAATCTATGAACTACATATCTAAATTACTACACACATCTAATCTAACAAAAAAACTAATTAATCTAACAAAAAATCTAACATAATATAAACAAATTAATTATTACACATCTAATCTAACAAAAAAATCTATGAACTACATATCTAAATTACTACACACATCTAATCTAACAAAAAAAATTTAATTAATCTAACAAAAAAATCTAACATCATATAAACAAATTAATTACTACACATCTAATCTAACCAAAAAAATCTAATCTAACAACAAAATCTAACAACAAAACTACAACATAATATATCTAGATTACTACACACATCTAACCTAACAAGGAGTGGAGCGGGGCGGCGACGGCGACGGCGAGGTGCGGAGCGGGGTGGCGACAGCGACGGTGACGGCGAGGTGCGGAGCGGGGCGGCGACGGCGTCGAGGCGGCGCGACGTCGATCCGGGCGCGGCGCGGGCGGGCTGGGCGGGGCGCGCGGGCGGCGACCGCGCGGGGGCAGGGCTGGGCGGGGCGCGCGGGCGGCGACGGCGCGGGGCGGGGCTGGGCGGCGCGGCGCGGGGCGGCGTGGCGGGGCGGGGGCGGCGACGGCGAGGTGGCGGCAGGGAGACGCGCGGCGACGGGAGTGAAGCAGGAGAGATCAAAAACTGCAAAGTCCTGTATATATAGCAAGAGCATCGGTCCCGGTTGGTGGCTCCAACCGGGACTAATGCCCTCTTTCGTCCTGGTTGGTGCCACCAACCGGGACCAAAGGCCTCTTTTCAGCAGCCCAAAGGGCGAGAAACGGAGACCTTTGGTCCCGGTTGGCGGCTCCAACCGGGACTAAAGGGGGGGCATTGGTACCGGTTGGTGCCACGAACCGGTACTAATGCACCCCTTTAGTTTCGGTTGGTGCCACCAACCGGGTCTAAAGGCCATGTGTTGCCTGTGTCGCGGCATGAAAGTTTAGTCCCACCTCGCTAGCTGAGGGAGCTCGAGAGTGGTTTATAAGCCCCAGTCCCGCTGCCCTCTCGAGCTCCTCTCAAATGCAGGCTTACGGGCCTAAACGCACCATATGTGCATGTGGGCCTATTGGGCCTATTGCGGGCCTGAATCCTGGCCCATTGTTGGGTTTCTAGTCGTATTCAGGCTGTGGTAGCCCTTTAGGTGGCACTTTTTTTATTTTATTTTGATTCTTCCTGTAGTTGTTTTTTTAGTCCCACCTCGCCAAGCGAGAGGCACTCGCAGCTGTTTATAAGCCCTGAGTGCAGAGACGATGACGAAGAGGCCCAATGCTCCTGCACGTTGGTTAGCTTCAAGCCTTGAGGAATACGGTAGACTGCACAGAGCTATGTGCAGTGCAGTTGACACTATTCGGAAATGCTTGAAGCAAATTAACAAGCATTGCGCCTCTTTTTTATTTTTAATGACTTATTACAACTGAGAAATAAAAAGAAAACAAATAAATATAGCTGAAAAGAAAAAAAACTATATAGAAAACTAGTGGTGGGATGGTTCTTGGGGTTGTTAGTGGTGAAGAAGAAGAAGGGCAGATGCAGGATGCAGATGGGAGAGGATGGGAGATGGATGAAAGGTGTGAGAGGAAGAGGAATATGATAGGTGGCTTAAATAGCCATAGTGTGAGTGTTATTTCACCATGGCGGTAATGGGGTAAAATGTGAACAATTATTTCCACCCACTGTGGCATCGGGAGTGTACACGCGTGAAAAACCGTAAATTGTATTCTGGGCTATGCAAACGAGTTAACTAAGATTGTATGTTCAAGAATTAAATATATGCAGTTGCAATAAACCAAAAGTAAGGCACTTACCTACTTGAATCCAGGTAGAGGGGGCCAACAGCCTAGTTGGTGGCAAAACTTGAACGACCAAATAGGAGGCGCGCGCCGCACACCGCGGGAGGCAGCGGGCGAGGGACATGGTGGGGCTGGTGGTGGCAACTTCCTCCGGCAGGTCCTGCGTTGCCGTGTCGGTCGATCTGGAGGAACAACTCCTCACGGCGGTCCTCCGCCATGCTCTGGCTCGACGTCGAGCAATCGGAACGCGAAGCGGAGGATAGGTTGGCCGCCGAAGCGAAAGGCGCACAGCTACCGAAGCAGCAGACGTGTGTCGTCCATTGGATGGCCGGCTTCATCTCCTCCCCTTCTGACGACTCCGACGACACGCTCCACCACCGGAGTAAAATTTATCCTCCCTTAGACCGGATAGGGGATCGATTAGATGGGGTATAAAGGAGCAAAATGGAATTTGCCCCCCCCCCCTCCATAGGGTTATTGGGGATCGGTTAGAAATGCCCTAAACAAGCTCGAGCCTGCTTTGTGCCGAGACAGAAAGATGTGCCAACTCCCAACGCTCATATACAATAGTGTACTGCAACCCGGCCATCCTATAAATTTCTTTAATGAGTATATGTTGTATTTATCGAACAATGTAAAATCAGCAACTCATTTTCTTTTTTGAGGAAAAGAGTGATACAAATCACTCAAATGGTACATTACAACAGTCATTTAGATTTTAAGAGAATCTCTGGCCGCTTCTGGGACACTAGCCAGTAGATATTGATCTCCCTCTGATTTTGCTATAACAGCCAAGTTGTTGTGAGCCACCTTATTATGATCCCTTCTGGCCGAGTAAATTGCCAAAAATCACCACAATTGTGTCTGACAATATCAGGAACCACCGTTTTCATTCTCGCAAAAAAAATGAACCACCGTTTTCATAAAAATTTGCTGAAAATATCAATTTTGAGTAATTGTTTGCTGAAAGCACTAAAAACAACAACGCTTGACCATGTTTTAGCACAAAAAAACTGACAATGAAACCAATCCATCAGGGCCACGTGGCATGGGATAACGGTTGGAGAGGCGGGGTTGCTGCCATATGGTCGCTCATAGAAAGAGAAAATAAAAATATCTGGATAAAGAATAAGATAAATTTGTTTTGTCGTTTTTAGGGTTAAATAAATTTCTTTTTTCTAACGCACGTCACGCTGAGTACTCTCCACAAGTCTCGAGAAAAAAAAAAGTTGTGGCAGGATTAGCTCATGGAAAAGAATACGGGAAAGACTAAATCTCTGGAAAAAGTCTATATATTTCCAATCAAGACCCAATCAGCGGTTGCAAAGAAACGCACGATCGCTCGCGCGCCGGCCCTACGCACTGAAGATCTACATGGAGACGCTGCCGGACGACGTGGTGGTGGAGATCCTGGTGCGCGTGACGGATGTGGCAGCCCTCTTCCGCTGCGCCGCGACGTGCAAGCGATGCGGCCTTCTCGTCGCCGAGCCGTCTTTCCTCTGCCGCCGCTGGCCGGAGGGCGTGAGCCGCCCGTCCTCCCTGCTCGGCTTCTTCTCCGTGCAACAACCCCGTGAAGAACCAACAGAAGGGAGCTCTACGGCTACGCCCATCTCGCCCTACACCCCGGCGCCATGGTCCCTCCCCCCTCGGACAGGGCAACCGCTTCCCCAATTTTCCTGGTCCCCGCGGCACCCAGGCAGGGCTGCTCACCTCGCGCCGCGGCCTTCTTGTTGGGCGCAGGGTCCGACTGGACGAACCCGGCAATGGACACATGAAGACCATGATCCTGGAATTGTGCGATCCAATCGCCGGTAAAAGCCACCGGCTGCCTGCGTTGAAGAGCAATAGACATTTCCGAATAGAAGGATGTGCCCTTCTAACCGGTGCGGATTGTTGCCCGGCCAAAAGGCGAGAGGCGCCAGCGGCGTTCCACTCGTCCTTTTTCAAAGTGCTAATCATCGCCGCCGATCGAGATGAGCCACGGCACAGTCTCCACGTTTTCACTTCGACCGAGTCGGGCTCGAGCTGGAGCACGCCTAGGGAGTGCTTGGACACTTTGGAATTGGAGCACGGCACGCGTCTGGTGTCTCAGAACACGAGCGCTATTGTGTGCCAAGGCGTCGCACATTGGCTCTTCAAGAATACGTCCAACTTGTACGCACTCAGCGTGTGCGGTAAGACCACGGAGATGTCCTTAACAAGGCTCCCAGTCAAACCGGACCAAACTCCGCCCATTCTTGGAGTCACTGATGACGGGGCGCCATCGTTGCTTCGCTTGGACGGGCAATGCACCATGCTAGAGATCTGGACACGCCGGAGTGACAACATGAGTGGAGTTAGCAACACAGACCGTTGGCATCGCACCAAGATGATCGAGTTACAGCCACCCGAGTGGGGCAAGATGGACCAGCTGCAGTGCCTGTGCGCGGGTGAAACGAGCGGCATACTGCTCATCAAGGACAATCAAGAAGACATGTACATCGTAGATCTCCAAACAGGGGCAATGGAGGCGGTCACAAACTGGTTTCGCGGCATTGTCATGATGGCTATCCCTTTTGAGATGGACTGGCCAGCCTTCTTCACGCGCCACTTGGCAAACACTAGGGTCAAGCGAAGCAATCCGAGAGGAGCTCTATCGAAAATTGGAGGAGTTCTATCAAAAATTGCTGACCTTTTGGGGGACCAATAGCTGTGTCACTTATCATTGGGCTATGAGCTCTGCTATGAGCTGGGCCTAGTAAGATCTACATGAATCTAAGTTCTGCCTCGAAGATTTCACAAACTTGCAAGTTAATGAAGTAACCTACACATTGGATACGGCATTGAGCAGCGTCAAGGCAAGAAACAAATGTTGCAAGGATTGTCGTGCTTCATCAGATGAAGAGCATAAAACAGTCATGTGCAGATTAATTTTTTCTTGTGATCCAGAATAATGTTGCCTCTGTGTTTTATTGTCAGTTTTAACTTTAACCTCTGCTTGTTAAGACTTAGCTGTGCTAGCTGAACCTTTGATATTCTGTTGAACAAAGAGTATTGAGTGCTGAATAGTATGCCTGTGAAAAATATTTATGGCTGTGAAGAATGTTTTGTTCAACAGAGGCAACGTTTACGATGCTCATCCATATCGAGAAGACTTCTCTTTTACCGTTAAATCACTCTTGTTTTTCTTCTTGGTCTTCCACCGTTATGCAGGAGACATGTCCCATCAAATAAATCCAGAATATTTTATATGTGAGAAATTTAACAAAACTCGATATAAATTAACTGGAAGTTGATTTTCGCACCAAAGCACAAATGGCAAAACTATAAAACATATGGATTGTACCACCGTCAGTTTGGGACACTTTGGTCTTTTTATATTTCATGATGAACATTACAAAAAGAACAGAAATACTCCCTCTATAAACATATGTAAGACATTTTTTATATTTGTTTACAGAGGGAGTACCAAGTATTCTTAACTGGAAGACGAAATGAAAAAATAAACCCTTGGATGCTCGGTTTTTCATATAGTGAGGAATAATTCGGTGGCAAACAGTAATATATATCAGGAAACAAAGAACTTTAACCATTTACATACTAACTAGCAAAAATATCCATGCGTTGCAACGGGAAGAAAACATATTATATACTTCTCGCACAATAAGCATGTTTCACAAAACACACCCTCCCCATACCACCTCCACTTGTGCTTTGTCCACATGCCTCTTGGTTTTGAAACCCTAGCTCGAATCCTCCCATAGTTGTGCACACGATACGTACAAAACTATCACACAAGCAAGCAGGCAGACTGCTTGATTGATGTGCACGTAGACTATGTATACGGCTGCTCTGGCTAGCTAGCTTTGCTATGGATCGAAACGATCTTTGACGGAGCGACTTTCTCATAACTTCAGATTGGGTCTCTCGGTGGAACCTAAGGATTCGATGGAAACTGTTTTTGCAGTGCGTGACTTGCATAGCAATTGGTATCTAGAGCTTCGATGATCTACGATTTACGATGGGGACAACGACAAATAGTCGGTCAACTCCAAGTCCGGCAACAACGGTTCCAAGGCGAACAAGAACGGCGACAAGGTGAAGAAGGGTGGCAAGTCAGCGACTAGTGGTGGCGGAATGGGCGGCGCCAACATACTCAACATTCCCATCCAGTACCCGATGCTCACCGACGCCAACTACGACGTTGTCAATTGTTTTTTGTGTTTGGCGCTTGTATGAATTTCATTGAAATTGCGTACGTAAAGAACGTTGTCTTTTCTCTCGTGCTAAACTGTGCCTCCAACAAAAACCATTGCAAAAGAAAAACGACTGTGGCACAACTAACATCCGCAACCCAGCCACCAATTTACATCCACGAGAAAAGTAGACCCAACAAGTGAGGCAAAGCGCGCGGCAGCTTCCAGTCCAATTGAAAATCAGTCAAATGAATGAAAATAAACACTTTTCCGATAGTCGGGCCGGGCCAAGGCTAGCTTTGCCTGTAACCCAGCCCCGTCCAGACATGGGTTTAGAACGAAGAGCGTGATGAAACTTGCAGCCCGGCCCAATAGCAGCACTGTATCGTGGTAGCCCTTTTCAGTTTTCAAGGGAACAAAGGACTCGATCGTGGTAGCCTGCTCACGTAAAAATCCTACCCCGACACCAACATGAGACGATATGTACCACTATATATGGACATCGATTATATTGTGAAAATAAGGACATCCCCAAGGCAGCGCTCTGATTTCGTATCATGATTTCTAGAGAAGAATGGCCAATTCTCGGTCAGGAGTGCTTACAGACTTGCCACATATGATCATAACATAGCGTTTTTGGGGGGAGCTTCCTGTTCTTCACCAAATGGAGCGAGATCAATTTGGAATGCTGTGTGGAAACCGTCGGTACCCCCAGAAAACAAAAATAATGGCTTGGAAGGTAGTTGCAGGCGCCTTGCCAACAGCTCAATGTAAAAAGTTCAGACATATTTCCAAGTGTTCGACCTGTCCTTTATGTGGTGTGGAAGAGGAGGGATCCTTTCATGCGTTAGTTACATGCACTAACGCGCGCCTGATTTGGTTGAATATGAGAGCTAGGTGGCCTCTCCCCTCTGAATGAAATTCTCATTGACAATGGCAAGGATTGGCTATTGCATGTGCTGGTTAACTGTACGGATGAGGTCCGGGATATGGTGACTATGGTAGTCTGGCGAATTTGGCAACTGCGGACAAATCAATCACATGGCAAGGAAATCCCACCAACGGATGTCACGGTGGAGTTCCTCGACAGCTACTACAGGTCCATCAAACTTACAGGCCAGTTTAGCACGGACGAAATAATCAAGGGCAAGATGTCAGTGTCTGTCGAGTGCTCAGTTTCTTTCGACAAAGTGAAGCCCCCGACCATGCCATGGCCAGCACCCCAGCCCGGCTACGTTGCCCTGTCCGTCGATGGGTCCTTCCTGGGCTCTGATGGGTCAGCTGTTGTTGGCATGATTCTTCGCCACGAGAAAGGCAAGATCATTTCTTCAGCGTACCGATATATCTTTCATTGCAACGATTCGCTGGAAGCGGAAATACACGCCCTCATGCAGGGCATGGCGTTCGCTATACAGAATACCTCACTTCCGGTGGTCGTTCAGTCAGATTCCGCTGAAGCACTCTCAATCTTGTCTAACAATGGCCTGGTGAAGTCAGCTTATGGGCAGTTGGTGCTTGAGATTAAGGAGCTGATGAGTAGTAGGGAGTTTTTACCACAGAAAATTCACCGTAGTCAGAATTGTGTCGCAGATTGTTTGGCCACTTACAGCCGATCAGAGAAAACCACAGCTGTGTGGTTACAGTCGGCTCCACCTTGTATTAAGGACTTGTGACCTCTTGATTGTGACACTATTACTTTGCAATAAAAACTCTCTTACCCCGCAAAAAAAAATCAGTCAAATGAATGAAAATAAACACTTTTCTGATAGTCGGGCCGGGCCAAGGCTAGCTTTACCTGTAACCCAGCCCCGTCCGGACAATGCATGGGTTTAGAACGAAGAGCGTGATGGAACTTGCAACCCGGCCCAATAGCGGCACTGTATCGTGGTTGCCTGCATGCGTTTTCAGTTTCCAAGAGAACAAAGGACTCGATCGTGGTAGCCTGCTCACGTAAGAATCCTACCCCGACACCAATACGAGACGATATATAGCACTATATACCCACCGGTAGACGCACGATCCGCTCCCGTCGCTTCCCCAAACATCTGCTCCCGATCCAACTACAAACACACCTAGCCGGCGGGGAATCGTCGATCGAGTTCGCTATTAGGTACTTGACGGCGTCGATTGACATGGACATCGCCCACGAATTCCAATTGCTGCTACGACAATCACAAGCAGTACAAGACTTTATACTCCCGGCCGAAGTACAAGACCTGCTGCGACAACTACAACAAGAAGAAGGTGACTTTCTACCTGACCCCGACGCCATAATTCGCGAGATTGTCCGCCTCGGCTATACCTATATTACCGAGGCGAACATGGACGACATCACCCCACATGTCAGCGCCGCGGGTGCTCCAGACCCAGCGTTGGCGGTGGCGGTGGCGGAGGCGCTCAAGACTGTGGACACGCTAGCCGACGGGCACGACTGTCCGATTTGCATGAAGGAACACGACTCGGCGGCGTGGAAGGAGACGCCGTGCGGGCACCGGTTCCACGGGCGATGCGTGAAAAGGTGGGTGCAAGCCAAGGGGAGCTGCCCCATGTGCCGGCGTCAGGTGGTGACCATGGCCCCCCACCGCCCCTAGCACCGCTGTATTCTCAGATTTAGAGCTGGATGTCAACATGGACGTCATGAATTAGTTGCCTCTCTAGGGAAATTATCCCCGAGTTCCATATTGTAACAGTTAAGAAAATATCCTCATACCTCTAATGTTGCAGGCTGGCCAAAGAATGCATGAAATAACCTTTTACATGTGGACGCATCTAGCAAGCGGCAGGGCGCTCGCTAGCGCTCCACAGCGGCTGTCATTTTTAGCAAGTTTATGTCCCCATCAAACAAAAAAGGAAAGATTCTTTCTCATTGTAAAAAAGGTAGAAGGGGCATGCAACATGTTTTATTACGGATTAGAAAGCAACCAGGTGCGAATACATTAATTTAGAGTTCCTTCTCATTTTAAAAAGCCATAACTTTTGAACCAAACATCGAAATTAAGATCCGCGTTCACCGTGGAACCCTTATGACGTGCTCTTCGAAACTAGATCCCGCATGGATATGTTTTGATGAATTTTTTTTGTGCAATTTAGTACCTCATTTTGTGCAAATGCCTAGTAGTGGATGTGCAACTAGCTGACCGTGGATGTGCAACTTTCTGCCTACCCCGTGGATGTGCAATTTTCACTGATGTCACCTCCACCCCCTCAAACTACCCCTTCCAGTGAGATGAGCAATTTCGTCTGTTGCTCGGGCCAACTGCCTAGTAATTGACGTGCAACTTTCCGCTTGCCCGTGGATGTGCTTTCACTATTTACTGCATCCGCCAACTTTCTAGTAGTGGTTGTGCAACTTCGGATACTGCCATGGCCAACTGTCTAACAGTGATTTGCAACTTTCTCCTATACCCCCATGGATGTGTAGTTTCCCTGCTAGCACACGGTCCAAACCACCCCTGCTAGTGAGATTTGCAACTTTCACACTCTGTCTATATGTAACTTTTCACAACCCTGATGAATGTCAATTTTTTGCCATTCAACTGTCCTTGCTTGTGAGATGTGCAACTTCGTATGTTGCCCTGGCCAACTACCTAGCAGACACTAGTAGAAAAACACCTAATAGTCCCGGTTCGTGAGGGCCTTTAGTCCCGGTTCATGAACCGGGACTAATGGGCCGTTACTAATACCTCCACCCATTAGTCCCGGTTCAAACTAGAACCGGGACTAATGTGCCTCCACGTGGCTCTGTGTGCCGAGCCCAGTCAGGGGGCCTTTGGTCCCGGTTGGTGACCAAAAGTCCATGTTTTTTTTTGAAAATTGGCTGCTTTAGGGGTTTTGGGGGTTATTTTTAGGTTGTTATATTAGCTAGCTAATAGAGAGAAGTGTTCTCTCTTATATCTTCGTCCTTTGTTTACCAACGTTGCTGCTATATATGTTCATTTTACCCGCTGATATAATAACTCATGCATGCTCGCATACATCAGCATATATAATAACAAGTACTCGTCCTACTAATCATGCATCATCATACAACTTCTAGTCGTTATTAATAAAAATTCATACGATCATCATCCTCATAGTCATCGCACCCAACCCTACATAATTGTTCTTAACACATGATCATCAGTATCAGGTAGGACCTAAACACCCTTAAGGTAAAATAGCATAAAACAATATAGACCCTGACTCTCCATTATGAAGAATGGTGATCATCCTGTCTCCAATTTTTGCCCTTCGCTGAATGTTGCTTCCAAGAAGCTCCTTACGACTGTCCATATATTTTTTTCATTCTTTGATTCTCATGTCTCCACTTATTTTAGAAACCCGGTATGGACAGTTGAGATTCGTAGGACGACCTGGTTGTATGTTCAAAACATGAAGGCTACCGTGTGTATACATCAGATGAGGCACACAATCATTCGGGATTATCTGTTGAAAAACATAGTAATAACTTCATAGTTAGCAATGATATGATGTACTAGTTTTAGAAGTGTGCAAAAAGATGCACGGATGTTGTAATAGTACAAAAATCTTACCAGGGTATCTCCATGGTAGTTACCGTAGTTCAACACGTGCACTAGTGGCACGTATTGACCATAATGTTGAGGAGTTCGATTGTAGACATTGTAAGTCTCAAGATCAGTACAAAATGCGACCAGATGATTTTTATTCTGATAAGTTAGTTCGGAGCCTTCGGTGTAGTAGGTTCTGTCTACCATCTTCCGCACATTCTTTGAAGAATGAAATAAGCTGTCAATGGAGAATAAGTTGTCAACTATTTTGAAATAAACAATATAAATTACTTAATAACTATGTTAATCTCACATGGGGGAAGAATTGGAGGCGTATCCACAAGGACGAAAATCGTAGGTCTCTCTTGCTCGATTGTAGGATCACCAAGATCCATGGTAACAAGCATACCCTCATCAAAACCACACATCTTGCAAAGTGCTTCCCAATTTTTGCAACCAAAATGGGTTACACTCTGAGCATTGTACAGCTTTACTTGAAAATCCACACCATGATGGGTACTTAGGATAATTTTTTTGGTTTCAAAACTTTCATGGTCTTCAAAACCCATCCTCTCCAAGACATAGCGTCTTGCAAAGCATGGGATAAGCTAGTCGAATTGGAAAAGATGAAAAATATTGTCATGATTAAAATAGTTGAATTCATGAGTAATTACAAAAAAAAACTATTATCGTCGGTTGCGTACCGTATGAACATCGAAGGTCTCCTCGAGGTTAATGCTGAAGCGACGATCTTCGTCCAGCACAATGAACCTGTCGCAGATACCTCGGTCGTCGTGGCACCAGTCGCACTCCTCCGGGCGGTTTTCATCGTTCGATGAGTACGACATTTCCGGCCTACGTTCATAATTCAAATATTAAACTAGATCATTATTATTAATCACGGGTTGACTATCGATGATCGATGTACGTAGCTCCTCCTTTTCATTCCAGGATGCATTATTATATCAAATTGTCTAGCACACGGAAATGAAGGAGAACTTATCCAATATGAGCATTCAATAAGCAAAACCAAATCATAAATAAGTAAAACCAAATCATAAAATAAAGTATAGTATTCAAATTAGCATGCATTCAATAATTATAAGCAAAAGTACATCATCTCTTAATTGGTGTCCGTACATCGTCGAATATTATCACTAATACAACTAGAACCGTAGCGTCCGACGGGTATCGACGCGGGCGGTGGACACCCAAAAATAAGGAACCATCACAGGATCATAGCTCCAGTGAGATCCCTGAAGAACCTGCCAGGTATTGTCGAATCTGCCCTCCAATGCAACCATGTAGCGACGGACGTGCTCGTCCTCCTCGCTGACACGGTGACGTACCACCTCCGCGGTGTCCGGATGCCTCACCACCGTCACTGGCCCACGCGACCGCCACCAAACAAGGATCGGGTCAATAACGGGCTGCCTCCTCACCAACCTACGTCCCCCGGAAGGTAGCACCTCCCAATATCAGCCCGACGGAGCCCAGTCCCGAACATGGCCCTGATCAAGCAGGCCTCCACCGCCGAGTCGACGACGACGAGGATGCGGGATAGGCATCGCCGACGTCGATGTGGCAACTACTTCTATATATAGTTAAATAAAAGTAGTTTTATTAATTAAATCAACTATCTAGTTCAACTACTAAGCACTTACTATAAATAAATAAGTACTCCCTCCGTCCGAAAAATACTCGTCATCAAAATGGACAAAAAGGGATGTATCTAGAATTAAAATACATCTATATACATCCCCTTTTATTCATTTTGATGACAAGTATTTCCAGACGGAGGGAGTACTACTTACTAAAAACAAACTACTTCTATATATAGTAAAATAAATTAGTTTATTAAATCAACTAGCTAGTTCAACTATATATAAACTACTTCTTATTTCTTTTCTTTTTCTAAATACTACACATCTAATCTAACAAAAAAATCTAATCTAACAAAAAAATCTATGAACTACACATCAAAATTACTACACATCTAATCTAACAAAAAATCTAATTAATCTAACAAAAAAACTAACATAATATAAACAAATTAATTACTACACATCAAATCTAACAAAAAAATCTAATCTAACAAAAAAATCTATGAACTACATATCTAAATTACTACACACATCTAATCTAACAAAAAAATTCTAATTAATCTAACAAAAAAATCTAACATAATATAAACAAATTAATTATTACACATCTAATTTAACAAAAAAATCTAATCTAACAAAAAAATCTATGAACTACATATCTAAATTACTACACACATCTAATCTAACAAAAAAAATTAATTAATCTAACAAAAAATCTAACATCATATAAACAAATTAATTACTACACATCTATATCTAACCAAAAAAATCTAATCTAACAACAAAATCTAACAACAAAACTACAACATAATATATCTAGATTACTACACACATCTAACCTAACAAGGAGTGGAGCGGGGCGGCGACGGCGACGGCGAAGGCGACGGCGACGGCGAGGTGCGGAGCGGGGTGGCGACAGCGGCGGTGACGGCGAGGTGCGGAGCGGGGCGGCGACGGCGTCGAGGCGGCGCGACGTCGATCCGGGCGCGGCGCGGGCGGGCTGGGCGGGGCGCGCGGGCGGCGACGGCGCGGGGCAGGGCGGGGCGGGGCGCGCGGGGCGGCGACGGCGCGGTGCGGGGCTGGGCGGCGCGGCGCGGCGCGGCGTGGCGGGGCGGGGCGGCGACGGCGAGGTGGCGGCAGGGAGACGCGCGGCGACGGGAGTGAAGCAGGAGAGATCAAAAACTGCAAAGTCCTGTATATATAGCAAGAGCATCGGTCCCGGTTGGTGGCTCCAACCGGGACTAATGCCCTCTTTCGTCCCGGTTGGTGCCACCAATCGGGACCAAAGGCCTCTTTTCAGCAGCCCAAATGGCGAGAAACGGAGACCTTTGGTCCGGTTGGCGGCTTCAACCGGGAATAAAGGGGGGGCATTGGTACCGGTTGGTGCCACGAACCGGTACTAATGCACCCCTTTAGTTTCGGTTGGTGCCACCAACCGGGTCTAAAGGCCATGTGCTGCCCGCGTCGCGGCACGAAAGTTTAGTCCCACCTCGCTAGCTGAGGGAGCTCGAGAGTGGTTTGTAAGCCCCAGTCCCGCTGCCCTCTCGAGCTCCTCTCAAATGCAGGCTTACGGGCCTAAACGCACCATATGTGCATGTGGGCCGATTGGGCCTATTGCGGGCCTGAATCCTGGCCCATTGTTAGGTTTCTAGTCGTATTCAGGCTGTGGTAGCCCTTTAGGTGGCACTTTTTTTATTTTATTTTGATTCTTCCTGTAGTTGTTTTTTTAGTCCCACCTCGCCAAGCGAGAGGCACTCGCAGCTGTTTATAAGCCCTGAGTGCAGAGACGATGACGAAGAGGCCCAATGCTCCTGCACGTTGGTTAGCTTCAAGCCTTGAGGAATACGGTAGACTGCACAGAGCTATGTGCAGTGCAGTTGACACTATTCGGAAATGCTTGAAGCAAATTAACAAGCATTGCGCCTCTTTTTTATTTTTAATGACTTATTACAACTGAGAAATAAAAAGAAAACAAATAAATATAGCTGAAAAGAAAAAAAACTATATAGAAAACTAGTGGTGGGATGGTTCTTGGGGTTGTTAGTGGTGAAGAAGAAGAAGGGCAGATGCAGGATGCAGATGGGAGAGGATGGGAGATGGATGAAAGGTGTGAGAGGAAGAGGAATATGATAGGTGGCTTAAATAGCCATAGTGTGAGTGTTATTTCACCATGGCGGTAATGGGGTAAAATGTGAACAATTATTTCCACCCACTGTGGCATCGGGAGTGTACACGCGTGAAAAACCGTAAATTGTATTCTGGGCTATGCAAACGAGTTAACTAAGATTGTATGTTCAAGAATTAAATATATGCAGTTGCAATAAACCAAAAGTAAGGCACTTACCTACTTGAATCCAGGTAGAGGGGGCCAACAGCCTAGTTGGTGGCAAAACTTGAACGACCAAATAGGAGGCGCGCGCCGCACACCGCGGGAGGCAGCGGGCGAGGGACATGGTGGGGCTGGTGGTGGCAACTTCCTCCGGCAGGTCCTGCGTTGCCGTGTCGGTCGATCTGGAGGAACAACTCCTCACGGCGGTCCTCCGCCATGCTCTGGCTCGACGTCGAGCAATCGGAACGCGAAGCGGAGGATAGGTTGGCCGCCGAAGCGAAAGGCGCACAGCTACCGAAGCAGCAGGCGTGTGTCGTCCATTGGATGGCCGGCTTCATCTCCTCCCCTTCTGACGACTCCGACGAGACGCTGCCGGACGACGTGGTGGTGGAGATCCTGGTGCGCGTGACGGATGTGGCAGCCCTCTTCCACTGCGCCGCGACGTGCAAGCGATGCGGCCTTCTCGTCGCCGAGCCGTCTTTCCTCTGCCACCGCTGGCCGGAGGGCGTGAGCCGCCCGTCCTCCCTGCTCGGCTTCTTCTCCGTGCAACAACCCCGTGAAGAACCAACAGAAGGGAGCTCTACGGCTACGCCCATCTCGCCCTACACCCCGGCGCCATGGTCCCTCCCCCTCGGACAGGGCAACCGCTTCCCCAATTTTCCTGGTCCTCGCGGCACCCAGGCAGGGCTGCTCACCTTCGCGCCGCGGCCTTCTTGTTGGGCGCAGGGTCCGACTGGACGAACCCGGCAATGGACACATGAAAGACCATGATCCTGGAATTGTGCGATCCAATCGCCGGTAAAAGCCACCGGCTGCCTGCGTTGAAGAGCAATAGACATTTCCGAATAGAAGGATGTGCCCTTCTAACCGGTGCGGATTGTTGCCCGGCCAAAAGGCGAGAGGCGCCAGCGGCGTTCCACTCGTCCTTTTTCAAAGTGCTAATCATCGCCGCCGATCGAGATGAGCCACGGCACAGTCTCCAACGTTTTCACTTCGACCGAGTCGGGCTCGAGCTGGAGCACGCCTAGGGAGTGCTTGGACACTTTGGAATTGGAGCACGGCACGCGTCTGGTGTCTCAGAAGACGAGCGCTATTGTGTGCCAAGGCGTCGCACATTGGCTCTTCAAGAATACGTCCAACTTGTACGCACTCAGCGTGTGCGGTAAGACCACGGAGATGTCCTTAACAAGGCTCCCAGTCAAACCGGACCAAACTCCGCCCATTCTTGGAGTCACTGATGACGGGGCGCCATCGTTGCTTCGCTTGGACGGGCAATGCACCATGCTAGAGATCTGGACACGCCGGAGTGGACAACATGAGTGGAGTTAGCAACACAGACCGTTGGCATCGCACCAAGATGATCGAGTTACAGCCACCCGAGTGGGGCAAGATGGACGCAGCTGCAGTGCCTTGTGCGCGGGTGAAACGAGCGGCATACTGCTCATCAAGGACAATCAAGAAGACATGTACATCGTAGATCTCCAAACAGGGGCAATGGAGGCGGTCCACAAACTGGTTTCGCGGCATTGTCATGATGGCTATCCCTTTTGAGATGGACTGGCCAGCCTTCTTCACGCGCCACTTGGCAAACACTAGGGTCAAGCGAAGGCAATCCGAGAGGAGCTCTATCGAAAATTGGAGGAGTTCTATCAAAAATTGCTGACCTTTTGGGGGACCAATAGCTGTGTCACTTATCATTGGGCTATGAGCTCTGCTATGAGCTGGGCCTAGTAAGATCTACATGAATCTAAGTTCTGCCTCGAAGATTTCACAAACTTGCAAGTTAATGAAGTAACCTACACATTTGGATACGGCATTGAGCAGCGTCAAGGCAAGAAACAAATGTTGCAAGGATTGTCGTGCTTCATCAGATGAAGAGCATAAACAGTCATGTGCAGATTAATTTTTTTCTTGTGATCCAGAATAATGTTGCCTCTGTGTTTTATTGTCAGTTTTTAACTTTAACCTCTGCTTGTTAAGACTTAGCTGTGCTAGCTGAACCTTTGATATTCTGTTGAACAAAGAGTATTGAGTGCTGAATAGTATGCCTGTGAAAAATATTTATGGCTGTGAAGAATGTTTTGTTCAACAGAGGCAACGTTTACGATGCTCATCCATATCGAGAAGACTTCTCTTTTACCGTTAAATCACTCTTGTTTTTCTTCTTGGTCTTCCACCGTTATGCAGGAGACATGTCCCATCAAATAAATCCAGAATATTTTATATGTGAGAAATTTAACAAAACTCGATATAAATTAACTGGAAGTTGATTTTCGCCACCAAAGCACAAATGGCAAAACTATAAAACATATGGATTGTACCACCGTCAGTTTGGGACACTTTGGTCTTTTTATATTTCATGATGAACATTACAAAAGAACAGAAATACTCCCTCTATAAACATATGTAAGACATTTTTATATTTGTTTACAGAGGGAGTACCAAGTATTCTTAACTGGAAGACGAAATGAAAAAATAAACCCTTGGATGCTCGGTTTTTCATATAGTGAGGAATAATTCGGTGGCAAACAGTAATATATATCAGGAAACAAAGAACTTTAACCATTTACATACTAACTAGCAAAAATATCCATGCGTTGCAACGGGAAGAAAACATATTATATACTTCTCGCACAATAAGCATGTTTCACAAAACACACCCTCGCCATACCACCTCCACTTGTGCTTTGTCCACATGCCTCTTGGTTTTGAAACCCTAGCTCGAATCCTCCCATAGTTGTGCACACGATACGTACAAAACTATCACACAAGCAAGCAGGCAGACTGCTTGATTGATGTGCACGTAGACTATGTATACGGCTGCTCTGGCTAGCTAGCTTTGCTATGGATCGAAACGATCTTTGACGGAGCGACTTTCTCATAACTTCAGATTGGGTCTCTCGGTGGAACCTAAGGATTCGATGGAAACTGTTTTTTGCAGTGTGTGACTTGCATAGCAATTGGTATCTAGAGCCTCGATGATCTACGATCTACGATGGGGACAACGACAAATAGTCGGTCAACTCCAAGTCCGGCAACAACGGTTCCAAGGCGAACAAGAACGGCGACAAGGTGAAGAAGGGTGGCAAGTCAGCGACTAGTGGTGGCGGAATGGGCGGCGCCAACATACTCAACATCCCCATCCAGTACCCGATGCTCACCGACGCCAACTACGACGTTGTCAATTGTTTTTGTGTTTGGCGCTTGTATGAATTTCATTGAAATTGCGTACGTAAAGAACGTTGTCTTTTCTCTCGTGCTAAACTGTGCCTCCAACAAAAACCATTGCAAAAGAAAAAACGACTGTGGCACAACTAACATCCGCAACCCAGCCACCCAATTTACATCCACGAGAAAAGTAGACCCAACAAGTGAGGCAAGCGCGCGGCAGCTTCCAGTTCAATTGAAAATCAGTCAAATGAATGAAAATAAACACTTTTTCCGATAGTCGGGCCGGGCCAAGGCTAGCTTTGCCTGTAACCCAGCCCCGTCCAGACATGGGTTTAGAACGAAGAGCGTGATGAAACTTGCAGCCCGGCCCAATAGCAGCACTGTATCGTGGTAGCCCTTTTCAGTTTTCAAGGGAACAAAGGACTCGATCGTGGTAGCCTGCTCACGTAAAAATCCTACCCCGACACCAACATGAGACGATATGTACCACTATATATGGACATCGATTATATTGTGAAAATAAGGACATCCCCAAGGCAGCGCTCTGATTTCGTATCATGATTTCTAGAGAAGAATGGCCAATTCTCGTCAGGAGTGCTTACAGACTTGCCACATATGATCATAACATAGCGTTTTTGGGGGGAGCTTCCTGTTCTTCACCAAATGGAGCGAGATCAATTTGGAATGCTGTGTGGAAACCGTCGGTACCCCAGAAAACAAAAAATAATGGCTTGGAAGGTAGTTGCAGGCGCCTTGCCAACAGCTCAATGTAAAAAGTTCCAGACATATTTCCAAGTGTTCGACCTGTCCTTTATGTGGTGTGGAAGAGGAGGGATCCTTTCATGCGTTAGTTACATGCACTAACGCGCGCCTGATTTGGTTGAATATGAGAGCTAGGTGGCCTCTCCCTCTGAATGAATTCTCATTGACAATGGCAAGGATTGGCTATTGCATGTGCTGGTTAACTGTACGGATTGAGGTCCGGGATATGGTGACTATGGTAGTCTGGCGAATTTGGCAACTGCCGGACAAATCAATCACATGGCAAAGGAAATCCCACCAACGGATGTCAGCGGTGGAGTTCCTCGACAGCTACTACAGGTCCATCAAACTTACAGGCCAGTTTAGCACGGACGAAATAATCAAGGGCAAGATGTCAGTGGTCTGTCGAGTGCTCAGTTTCTTTCGACAAAGTGAAGCCCCCGACCATGCCATGGCCAGCACCCCAGCCCGGCTACGGTTGCCCTGTCCGTCGATGGGTCCTTCCTAGGCTCTGATGGGTCAGCTGTTGTTGGCATGATTCTTCGCCACGAGAAAGGCAAGATCATTTCTTCAGCGTACCGATATATCTTTCATTGCAACGATTCGCTGGAAGCGGAAATACACGCCCTCATGCAGGGCATGGCGTTGGCTATACAGAATACCTCACTTCCGGTGGTCGTTCAGTCAGATTCCGCTGAAGCACTCTCAATCTTGTCTAACAATGGCCTGGTTGAAGTCAGGCTTATGGGCAGTTGGTGCTTGAGATAAGGAGCTGATGAGTAGTAGGGAGTTTTTACCACAGAAAATTCACCGTAGTCAGAATTGTGTCGCAGATTGTTTGGCCACTTACAAGCCGATCAGAGAAACCACAGCTGTGTGGTTACAGTCGGCTCCACCTTGTATTAAGGACTTGTGACCTCTTGATTGTAACACTATTACTTTGCAATAAAAACTCTCTTACCCCGCAAAAAAAAAATCAGTCAAATGAATGAAAATAAACACTTTTTCTGATAGTCGGGCCGGGCCAAGGCTAGCTTTACCTGTAACCCAGCCCCGTCCGGACAATGCATGGGTTTAGAACGAAGAGCGTGATGGAACTTGCAACCCGGCCCAATAGCGGCACTGTATCGTGGTTGCCTGCATGCGTTTTCAGTTTCCAAGAGAACAAAGGACTCGATCGTGGTAGCCTGCTCACGTAAAGAATCCTACCCCGACACCAATACGAGACGATATATACCACTATATACACACCGGTAGACGCACGATCGCTCCGTCGCTTCCCCAAACATCTGCTCCCGATCCAACTACAAACACACCTAGACGGCGGGGATCGTCGATCGAGTTCGCTATTAGGTACTTTGACGGCGTCGATTGACATGGACATCGCCCACAATTCCAATTGCTGCTACGAACAATCACAAGCAGTACAAGACTTTATACTCCCGGCCGAAGTACAAGACCTGCTGCGACAACTACAACAAGAAGAAGGTGACTTTCTACCTGACCCCGACGCCATAATTCGCGGAGATTGTCCGCCTCGGCTATACCTATATTACCCGAGGCGAACATGGACGACATACCCCACACGTCAGCGTCGCGGGGTGCTCTAGACCCAGCGTTGGCCGTGGCGGTGGCGGAGGCGCTCAAGACTGTGGACACGCCAGCCGACGGGCACGACTGTCCGATTTGCATGAAGGAACACGACTCGGCGGCGTGGAAGGAGACGCCGTGCGGGCACCGGTTCCACGGGCGATGCGTGGAAAGGTGGCTGCAAGCCAAGGGGAGCTGCCCCATGTGCCGGCGCCAGGTGGTGACCATGGCCCCCCACCGCCCCTAGCACCGCTGTATTCTCAGATTTAGAGCTGGGATGTCAACATGGACGTCATGAATTAGTTGCCTCTCTAGGGAAATTATCCCCGAGGTTCCATATTGTAACAGTTAAGAAAAATATCCTCATACCTCTGATGTTGCAGGCTGGCCAAAGGAATGCATTGAAATAACCTTTTACATGTGGACGCATCTAGCAAGCGGCAGGGCGCTCGCTAGCGCTCCGCAGCGGCTGTCATTTTTAGCAAGTTTATGTCCCATCAAACAAAAAGGAAAGATTCTTTCTCATTGTAAAAAGGTAGAAGGGGCATGCAACATGTTTTATTACGGATTAGAAAGCAACCAAGTGTGAATACATTAATTTAGAGTTCCTTCTCATTTTAAAAGCCATAACTTTTGAACCAAACATCGAAATTAAGATCCGCGTTCACCGTGGAACCCTTACGACGTGCTCTTCGAAACTAGATCCCGCATGGATATGTTTTGATGATTTTTTTTGTGCAATTTAGTACCTCATTTGTGCAATGCCTAGTAGTGGATGTGCAACTAGCTGACCGTGGATGTGCAACTTCTGCCTACCCCGTGGATGTGCAGTTTTCACTGATGTCACCTCCACCCCCTCAAACTACCCCTTCCAGTGAGATGAGCAATTTCGTTTGTTGCTCGGGCCAACTGCCTAATAATTGGCGTGCAACTTTCCGCTTGCCCGTGGATGTGCTTTCACTATTTACTGCATCCGCCAACTTTCTAGTAGTGGTTGTGCAACTTCGGATATTGCCATGGCCAACTGTCTAACAGTGATTTGCAACTTTCTCCTATACCCCATGGATGTGTAGTTTCCCTGCTAGCACACGGTCCAAACCACCCCTGCTAGTGAGATTTGCAAACTTTCACACTCTGTCTATATGTAACTTTTTCACAACCCTGATGAATGTCAATTTTTTGCCATTCAACTGTCCTTGCTTGTGAGATGTGCAACTTCGTATGTTGCCCTGGCCAACTACCTAGCAGACACTAGTAGAAAAACACCTAATAGTCCCGGTTCGTGAGGGCCTTTAGTCCCGGTTCATGAACCGGGACTTAATGGGCCGTTACTAATACCTCCACCCATTAGTCCGGTTCAAACTAGAACCGGGACTAATGTGCCTCCACGTGGCTCTGTGTGCCGAGCCCAGTCAGGGGGCCTTTGGTCCCGTTGGTGACCAAAAGTCCATGTTTTTTTTTGAAAATTGGCTTGCTTTAGGGTTTTGGGGGTTATTTTTAGGTTGTTATATTAGCTTAGCTAATAGAGAGAAGTGTTCTCTCTATATCTTCGTCCTTTGTTTATCAACGTTGCTGCTATATATGTTCATTTACCGCTGATATAATAACTCATGCATGCTCGCATACATCAGCATATATAATAACAAGTACTCGTCCTGCTAATCATGCATCATCATACAACTTCTAGTCGTTATTAATAAAAATTCATACGATCATCATCCTCATAGTCATCGCACCCAACCCTACATAATTATTCTTAACACATGATCATCAGTATCAGGTAGGACCTAAACACCCTTAAGGTAAAATAGCATAAAACAATATAGACCCTGACTCTCCATTATGAAGAATGGTGATCATCCTGTCTCCAATTTTTGCCCTTCGCTCAATGTTGCTTCTAAGAAGCTCCTTACGACTGTCCATATATTTTTTTCATTCTTTGATTCTCATGTCTCCACTTATTTTAGAAACCCGGTATGAACAGTTGAGATTCGTAGGACGACCTGGTGTATGTTCAAAACATGAAGGCTACCGTGTGTATACATCAGATGAGGCACACAATCATTCGGATTATCTGTTGAAAAACATAGTAATAACTTCATAGTTAGCAATGATATGATGTACTAGTTTTTAGAAGTGTGCAAAAGATGCACGGATGTTGTAATAGTACAAAAATCTTACCAGGGTATCTCCATGGTAGTTACCGTAGTTCAACACGTGCACTAGTGGCACGTATTGACCATAATGTTGAGGAGTTCGATTGTAGACATTGTAATTCTCAAGATCAGTACAAAATGCGACCAGATGATTTTTCTTCTGATAAGTTAGTTCGGAGCCTTCGGTGTAGTAGGTTCTGTCTACCATCTTCCGCACATTCTTTGAAGAATGAAAATAAGCTGTCAATGGAGAATAAGTTGTCAACTATTTTGAAATAAACAATATAAATTACTTAATAACTATGTTAATCTCACATGGGGGAAGAATTGGAGGCGTATCCACAAGGACGAAAATCGTAGGTCTCTCTTGCTCGATTGTAGGATCACCAAAGATCCATGGTAACAAGCATACCCTCATCAAAACCATACATCTTTGCAAAGTGCCTTCCCAATTTTTGCAACCAAAATGGGTTACACTCTGAGCATTGTACAGCTTTACTGAAAAATCCACACCATGATGGGTACTTAGGATAATTTTTTTGGTTTCAAAACTTTCATGGTCTTCAAAACCCATCCTCTCCAAGACATAGCGTCTTGCAAAGCATGGGATAAGCTAGTCGAATTGGAAAAGATGAAAAATATTGTCATGATTAAAATAGTTGAATTCATGAGTAATTACAAAAAAAAACTATTATCGTCGGTTGCGTACCGTATGAACATCGAAGGTCTCCTCGAGGTTAATGGCTGAAGCGACGATCTTCGTCCAGCACAATGAACCTGTCGCAGATACCTCGGTCGTCGTGGCACCAGTCGCACTCCTCCGGGCGGTTTTCGTCGTTCGATGAGTACGACATTTCCGGCCTACGTTCATAATTCAAATATTAAACTAGATCATTATTATTAATCACGGGTTGACTATCGATGATCGATGTACGTAGCTCCTCCTTTCATTCCAGGATGCATTATTATATCAAATTGTCTAGCACAAGGAAATGAAGGAGAACTTATCCAATATGAGCATTCAATAAGCAAAACCAAATCATAAAATAAGTAAAACCAAATCATAAAATAAAGTATAGTATTCAAATTAGCATGCATTCAATAATTATAAGCAAAAGTACATCATCTCTTAATTGGTGTCCGTACATCGTCGAATATTATCACTAATACAACTAGAACCGTAGCGTCCGACGGGTATCGACGCGGGGCGGTGGACACCCAAAAATAAGGAACCATCACAGGATCATAGCTCCAGTGAGGATCCCTGAAGAACCTGCTAGGTATTGTCGAATCTGCCCTCCAATGCAACCATGTAGCGACGGACGTGCTCGTCCTCCTCGCTGACACGGTGACGTACCACCTCCGCGGTGTCCGGATGCCTCACCACCGTCACTGGCCCACGCGCGACCGCCACCAAACAAGGATCGGGTCAATAACGGGCTGCCTCCTCACCAACCTACGTCCCCCGGAAGTAGCACCTCCCAATATCAGCCCGACGGAGCCCAGTCCCGAACATGGCCCTGATCAAGCAGGCCTCCACCGCCGAGTCGACGACGACGAGGATGCGGGATAGGCATCGCCGACGTCGATGTGGCAACTACTTTCTATATATAGTTAAATAAAAGTAGTTTATTAATTAAATCAACTATCTAGTTCAACTACTAAGCACTTACTATAAATAAATAAGTACTCCCTCCGTCCGAAAAATACTCGTCATCAAAATGGACAAAAAGGATGTATCTAGAATTAAAATACATCTATATACATCCCCTTTTATTCATTTTGATGACAAGTATTTCCAGACGGAGGGAGTACTACTTACTAAAAACAAACTACTTCTATATATAGTAAAATAAATTAGTTTATTAAATCAACTAGCTAGTTCAACTATATATAAACTACTTCTTATTTCTTTTCTTTTTCTAAATACTACACATCTAATCTAACAAAAAATCTAATCTAACAAAAAAATCTATGAACTACACATCAAAATTACTACACATCTAATCTAACAAAAAAATCTAATTAATCTAACAAAAAAAACTAACATAATATAAACAAATTAATTACTACACATCAAATCTAACAAAAAAATCTAATCTAACAAAAAAATCTATGAACTACATATCTAAATTACTACACACATCTAATCTAACAAAAAAATTCTAATTAATCTAACAAAAAAATCTAACATAATATAAACAAATTAATTATTACACATCTAATTTAACAAAAAATCTAATCTAACAAAAAAATCTATGAACTACATATCTAAATTACTACACACATCTAATCTAACAAAAAAAAATTAATTAATCTAACAAAAAAATCTAACATCATATAAACAAATTAATTACTACACATCTAATCTAACCAAAAAAATCTAATCTAACAACAAAATCTAACAACAAAACTACACAATAATATATCTAGATTACTACCACACATTCTAACCTAACAAGGAGTGGAGCGGGGCGGCGACGGCGACGGCGAAGGCGACGGCGACGGCGAGGTGCGGGAGCGGGGTGGCGACAGCGGCGGGTGACGGCGAGGTGCGGAGCGGGGCGGCGACGGCGTCGAGGCGGCGCGACGTCGATCCGGGCGCGGCGCGGGCGCTGGGCGGGGCGCGCGGGCGGCGACGGCGCGGGCAGGGCGGGGCGGGGCGCGCGGGCGGCGACGGCGCGGTGCGGGGCTGGGCGGCGCGGCGCGGCGCGGCGTTGGCGGGGCGGGGCGGCGACGGCGAGGGTGGCGGCAGGGAGACGCGCGGCGACGGGAGTGAAGCAGGAGAGATCAAAAACTGTTAAAGTCCTGTATATATAGCAAGAGCATCGGTCCCGGTTGGTGGCTCCAACCGGGACTAATGCCCTCTTTCGTCCCGGTTGGTGCCACCAATCGGGACCAAAGGCTCTTTTCAGCAGCCCAAATGGCGAGAAACGGAGACCTTTGGTCCGGTTGGCGGCTTCAACCGGGAATAAAGGGGGGCATTGGTACCGGTTGGTGCCACGAACCGGTACTAATGCACCCTTTAGTTTCGGTTTGGGTGCCACCAACCGGGGTCTAAAGGCCATGTGCTGCCCGCGTCGCGGCACGAAAGTTTAGTCCCACCTCGCTAGCTAAGGGAGCTCGAGAGTGGTTTGTAAGCCCCAGTCCCGCTGCCCTCTCGAGCTCCTCTCAAATGCAGGCTTACGGGCCTAAACGCACCATATGTGCATGTGGGCCCGATTGGGCTATTGCGGGCCTGAATCCTGGCCCATTGTTAGGTTTCTAGTCGTATTCAGGCTGTGGTAGCCCTTTAGGTGGCACTTTTTTTATTTTATTTTGATTCTTCCTGTAGTTGTTTTTTTAGTCCCACCTCGCCAAGCGAGAGGCACTCGCAGCTGTTTATAAGCCCTGAGTGCAGAGACGATGACGAAGAGGCCCATGCTCCTGCACGTTGGTTAGCTTCAAGCCTTGAGGAATACGGTAGACTGCACAGAGCTATGTGCAGTGCAGTTGACACTATTCGGAAATGCTTGAAGCAAATTAACAAGCATTGCGCCTCTTTTTTATTTTTAATGACTTATTACAACTGAGAAATAAAAAGAAAACAAATAAATATAGCTGAAAAGAAAAAAAACTATATAGAAAACTAGTGGTGGGATGGTTCTTGGGGTTGTTAGTGGTGAAGAAGAAGAAGGGCAGATGCAGGATGCAGATGGGAGAGGATGGGAGATGGATGAAAGGTGTGAGAGGAAGAGGAATATGATAGGTGGCTTAAATAGCCATAGTGTGAGTGTTATTTCACCATGGCGGTAATGGGGTAAAATGTGAACAATTATTTCCACCCACTGTGGCATCGGGAGTGTACACGCGTGAAAAACCGTAAATTGTATTCTGGGCTATGCAAACGAGTTAACTAAGATTGTATGTTCAAGAATTAAATATATGCAGTTGCAATAAACCAAAAGTAAGGCACTTACCTACTTGAATCCAGGTAGAGGGGGCCAACAGCCTAGTTGGTGGCAAAACTTGAACGACCAAATAGGAGGCGCGCGCCGCACACCGCGGGAGGCAGCGGGCGAGGACATGGTGGGGCTGGTGGTGGCAACTTCCTCCGGCAGGTCCTGCGTTGCCGTGTCGGTCGATCTGGAGGAACAACTCCTCACGGCGGTCCTCCGCCATGCTCTGGCTCGACGTCGAGCAATCGGACGCGAAGCGGAGGATAGGTTGGCCGCCGAAGCGAAAGGCGCACAGCTACCGAAGCAGCAGGCGTGTGTCGTCCATTGGATGGCGGCTTCATCTCCTCCCCTTCTGACGACTCCGACGAGACGCTGACCGGACGACGTGGGTGTGGAGATCCTGGTGCGCGTGACGATGTGGCAGCCCTCTTCCGCTGCGCCGCGACGTGCAAGCGATGCGGCCCTTCTCGTCGCCGAGCCGTCTTTCCTCTGCCGCCGCTGGCCGGGAGGGCGTGAGCCGCCCGTCCTCCCTGCTCGGCTTCTTCTCCGTGCAACAACCCCGTGAAGAACCAACAGAAGGGAGCTCTACGGCTACGCCCATCTCGCCCTACACCCCGGCGCCATGGTCCCTCCCCCCTCGGACAGGGCAAACCGCTTCCCCAATTTTCCTGGTCCTCGCGGCACCCAGGCAGGGCTGCTCACCTCGCGCCGCGGCCTTCTTGTTGGGCGCAGGGTTCCGACTGGACGAACCCGGCAATGGACACATGAAGACCATGATCCTGGAATTGTGCGATCCAATCGCCGGTAAAAGCCACCGGCTGCCTGCGTTGAAGAGCAATAGACATTTCCGAATAGAAGGATGTGCCCTTCTAACCGGTGCGGATTGTTGCCCGGCCAAAGGCGAGAGGCGCCAGCGGCGTTCCACTCGTCCTTTTTCAAAGTGCTAATCATCGCCGCCGATCGAGATGAGCCACGGCACAGTCTCCACGTTTTCACTTCGACCGAGTCGGGCTCGAGCTGGAGCACGCCTAGGGAGTGCTTGGACACTTTGGAATTGGAGCACGGCACGCGTCTGGTGTCTCAGAAGACGAGCGCTATTGTGTGCCAAGGCGTCGCACATTGGCTCTTCAAGAATACGTCCAACTTGTACGCACTCAGCGTGTGCCGGTAAGACCACGGAGATGTCCTTAACAAGGCTCCCAGTCAAACCGGACCAAACTCCGCCCATTCTTGGAGTCACTGATGACGGGGCGCCATCGTTGCTTCGCTTGGACGGGCAATGCACCATGCTAGAGATCTGGACACGCCGGAGTGACAACATGAGTGGAGTTAGCAACACAGACCGTTGGCATCGCACCAAGATGATCGAGTTACAGCCACCCGAGTGGGGCAAGATGGACCAGCTGCAGTGCCTGTGCGCGGGTGAAACGAGCGGCATACTGCTCATCAAGGACAATCAAGAAGACATGTACATCGTAGATCTCCAACAGGGGCAATGGAGGCGGTCACAAACTGGTTTCGCGGCATTGTCATGATGGCTATCCCTTTTGAGATGGACTGGCCAGCCTTCTTCACGCGCCACTTGGCAAACACTAGGGTCAAGCGAAGCAATCCGAGAGGAGCTCTATCGAAAATTGGAGGAGTTCTATCAAAAATTGCTGACCTTTTGGGGGACCAATAGCTGTGTCACTTATCATTGGGCTATGAGCTCTGCTATGAGCTGGGCCTAGTAAGATCTACATGAATCTAAGTTCTGCCTCGAAGATTTCCACAAACTTGCAAGTTAATGAAGTAACCTACACATTGGATACGGCATTGAAGCAGCGTCAAGGCAAGAAACAAATGTTGCAAGGATTGTCGTGCTTCATCAGATGAAGAGCATAAAACAGTCATGTGCAGATTAATTTTTTCTTGTGATCCAGAATAATGTTGCCTCTGTGTTTTATTGTCAGTTTTAACTTTAACCTCTGCTTGTTAAGACTTAGCTGTGCTAGCTGAACCTTTGATATTCTGTTGAACAAAGAGTATTGAGTGCTGAATAGTATGCCTGTGAAAAATATTTATGGCTGTGAAGAATGTTTTGTTCAACAGAGGCACGTTTACGATGCTCATCCATATCGAGAAGACTTCTCTTTTACCGTTAAATCACTCTTGTTTTTCTTCTTGGTCTTCCACCGTTATGCAGGAGACATGTCCCATCAAATAAATCCAGAATATTTTATATGTGAGAAATTTAACAAAACTCGATATAAATTAACTGGAAGTTGATTTTCGCACCAAAGCACAAATGGCAAAACTATAAAACATATGGATTGTACCACCGTCAGTTTGGGACACTTTGGTCTTTTTAATATTTCATGATGAACATTACAAAAAGAACAGAAATACTCCCTCTATAAACATATGTAAGACATTTTTTATATTTGTTACAGAGGGAGTACCAAGTATTCTTAACTGGAAGACGAAATGAAAAAATAAACCCTTGGATGCTCGGTTTTTCATATAGTGAGGAATAATTCGGTGGCAAACAGTAATATATATCAGGAAACAAAGAACTTTAACCATTTACATACTAACTAGCAAAAATATCCATGCGTTGCAACGGGAGAAAACATATTATATACTTCTCGCACAATAAGCATGTTTCACAAAACACACCCTCGCCATACCACCTCCACTTGTGCTTTGTCCACATGCCTCTTGGTTTTGAAACCCTAGCTCGAATCCTCCCATAGTTGTGCACACGATACGTACAAAACTATCACACAAGCAAGCAGGCAGACTGCTTGATTGATGTGCACGTAGACTATGTATACGGCTGCTCTGGCTAGCTAGCTTTGCTATGGATCGAAACGATCTTTGACGGAGCGACTTTCTCATAACTTCAGATTGGGTCTCTCGGTGGAACCTAAGGATTCGATGGAAACTGTTTTTGCAGTGCGTGACTTGCATAGCAATTGGTATCTAGAGCCTCGATGATCTACGATCTACGATGGGGACAACGACAAATAGTCGGTCAACTCCAAGTCCGGCAACAACGGTTCCAAGGCGAACAAGAAACGGCGACAAGGTGAAGAAGAGGTGGCAAGTCAGCGACTAGTGGTGGCGGACATGGGCGGCGCCAACATACTCAACATCCCCATCCAGTACCCGATGCTCACCGACGCCAACTACGACGTTGTCAATTGTTTTTGTGTTTGGCGCTTGTATGAATTTCATTGAAATTGCGTACGTAAAGAACGTTGTCTTTTCTCTCGTGCTAAACTGTGCCTCCAACAAAAAACCATTGCAAAAGAAAAACGACTGTGGCACAACTAACATCCGCAACCCAGCCACCAATTTACATCCACGAGAAAAGTAGACCCAACAAGTGAGGCAAAGCGCGCGGCAGCTTCCAGTCCAATTGAAAATCAGTCAAATGAATGAAAATAAACACTTTTCCGATAGTCGCGGCCGGGCCAAGGCTAGCTTTGCCTGTAACCAGCCCCCGTCCAGACATGGGTTTAGAACGAAGAGCGTGATGAAACTTGCAGCCCGGCCCAATAGCAGCACTGTATCGTGGTAGCCCTTTTCAGTTTTCAAGGGAACAAAGGACTCGATCGTGGTAGCCTGCTCACGTAAAAATCCTACCCCGACACCAACATGAGACGATATGTACCACTATATATGGACATCGATTATATTGTGAAAATAAGGACATCCCCAAGGCAGCGCTCTGATTTCGTATCATGATTTCTAGAGAAGAATGGCCAATTCTCGGTCAGGAGTGCTTACAGACTTGCCACATATGATCATAACATAGCGTTTTTGGGGGGAGCTTCCTGTTCTTTCACCAAATGGAGCGAGATCAATTTGGAATGCTGTGTGGAAACCGTCGGTACCCCAGAAAACAAAAATAATGGCTTGGAAGGTAGTTGCAGGCGCCTTGCCAACAGCTCAATGTAAAAAGTTCAGACATATTTCCAAGTGTTCGACCTGTCCTTTATGTGGTGGAAGAGGAGGGATCCTTTCATGCGTTAGTTACATGCACTAACGCGCGCCTGATTTGGTTGAATATGAGAGCTAGGTGGCCTCTCCCCTCTGAATGAAATTCTCATTGACAATGGCAAGGATTGGCTATTGCATGTGCTGGTTAACTGTACGGATGAGGTCCGGGATATGGTGACTATGGTAGTCTGGCGAATTTGGCAACTGCGGACAAATCAATCACATGGCAAGGAAATCCCACCAACGGATGTCACGGTGGAGTTCCTCGACAGCTACTACAGGTCCATCAAACTTACAGGCCAGTTTAGCACGGACGAAATAATCAAGGGCAAGATGTCAGTGTCTGTCGAGTGCTCAGTTTCTTTCGACAAAGTGAAGCCCCCGACCATGCCATGGCCAGCACCCCAGGCCCGGCTACGTTGCCCTGTCGTCGATGGGTCCTTCCTAGGCTCTGATGGGTCAGCTGTTGTTGGCATGATTCTTCGCCACGAGAAAGGCAAGATCATTTCTTCAGCGTACCGATATATCTTTCATTGCAACGATTCGCTGGAAGCGGAAATACACGCCCTCATGCAGGGCATGGCGTTGGCTATACAGAATACCTCACTTCGGTGGTCGTTCAGTCAGATTCCGCTGAAGCACTCTCAATCTTGTCTAACAATGGCCTGGTGAAGTCAGCTTATGGGCAAGTTGGTGCTTGAGATTAAGGAGCTGATGAGTAGTAGGGAGTTTTTACCACAGAAAATTCACCGTAGTCAGAATTGTGTCGCAGATTGTTTGGCCACTTACAGCCGATCAGAGAGAACCACAGCTGTGTGGTTACAGTCGGCTCCACCTTGTATTAAGGACTTGTGACCTCTTGATTGTAACACTATTACTTTGCAATAAAAAACTCTCTTACCCCGCAAAAAAAAAATCAGTCAAATGAATGAAAATAAACACTTTTCTGATAGTCGGGCCGGGCCAAGGCTAGCTTTACCTGTAACCCAGCCCCGTCCGGACAATGCATGGGTTTAGAACGAAGAGCGTGATGGAACTTGCAACCCGGCCCAATAGCGGCACTGTATCGTGGTTGCCTGCATGCGTTTTCAGTTTCCAAAGAACAAAGGACTCGATCGTGGTAGCCTGCTCACGTAAGAATCCTACCCCGACACCAATACGAGACGATATATACCACTATATACACACCGGTAGACGCACGATCGCTCCCGTCGCTTCCCCAAACATCTGCTCCCGATCCAACTACAAACACACCTAGACGGCGGGGAATCGTCGATCGAGTTCGCTATTAGGTACTTGACGGCGTCGATTGACATGGACATCGCCCACGAATTCCCAATTGCTGCTACGACAATCACAAGCAGTACAAGACTTTATACTCCCGGCCCGAAGTACAAGACCTGCTGCGACAACTACAACAAGAAGAAGGTGACTTTCTACCTGACCCCGACGCCATAATTCGCGAGATTGTCCGCCTCGGCTATACCTATATTACCGAGGCGAACATGGACGACATCACCCCACACGTCAGCGTCGCGGGTGCTCCAGACCCAGCGTTGGCCGTGGCGGTGGCGGAGGCGCTCAAGACTGTGGACACGCCAGCCGACGGGCACGACTGTCCGATTTGCATGAAGGAACACGACTCGGCGGCGTGGAAGGAGACGCCCGTGCGGGCACCGGTTCCACGGGCGATGCGTGGAAAGGTGGCTGCAAGCCAAGGGGAGCTGCCCCATGTGCCGGCGCCAGGTGGTGACCATGGGCCCCCCACCGCCCCTAGCACCGCTGTATTCTCAGATTTAGAGCTGGATGTCAACATGGACGTCATGAATTAGTTGCCTCTCTAGGGAAATTATCCCCGAGTTCCATATTGTAACAGTTAAGAAAAATATCCTCATACCTCTGATGTTGCAGGCTGGCCAAAGAATGCATGAAATAACCTTTTACATGTGGACGCATCTAGCAAGCGGCAGGGCGCTCGCTAGCGCTCCGCAGCGGCTGTCATTTTTAGCAAGTTTATGTCCCCATCAAACAAAAAGGAAAGATTCTTTCTCATTGTAAAAAAGGTAGAAGGGGCATGCAACATGTTTTATTACGGATTAGAAAGCAACCAAGTGTGAATACATTAATTTAGAGTTCCTTCTCATTTTAAAAGCCATAACTTTTGAACCAACATCGAAATTAAGATCCGCGTTCACGTGGAACCCTTACGACGTGCTCTTCGAAACTAGATCCCGCATGGATATGTTTTTGATGATTTTTTTTGTGCAATTTAGTACCTCATTTTGTGCAAATGCCTAGTAGTGGATGTGCAACTAGCTGACCGTGGATGTGCAACTTTCTGCCTACCCCGTGGATGTGCAGTTTTCACTGATGTCCCTCCACCCCCTCAAACTACCCCTTCCAGTGAGATGAGCAATTTCGTTTGTTGCTCGGGCCAACTGCCTAGTAATTGGCGTGCAAACTTTCCGCTTGCCCGTGGATGTGCTTTCACTATTTACTGCATCCGCCAACTTTCTAGTAGTGGTTGTGCAACTTCGGATATTGCCATGGCCAACTGTCTAACAGTGATTTGCAACTTTCTCCTATACCCCCATGGATGTGTAGTTTCCCTGCTAGCACACGGTCCAAACCACCCCTGCTAGTGAGATTTGCAACTTTCACACTCTGTCTATATGTAACTTTTCACAACCCTGATGAATGTCAATTTTTTGCCATTCAACTGTCCTTGCTTGTGAGATGTGCAACTTCGTATGTTGCCCTGGCCAACTACCTAGCAGACACTAGTAGAAAAACACCTAATAGTCCCGGTTCGTGAGGGCCTTTAGTCCCGGTTCATGAACCGGGACTAATGGGCCGTTACTAATACCTCCACCCATTAGTCCCGGTTCAAACTAGAACCGGGACTAATGTGCCTCCACGTGGCTCTGTGTGCCGAGCCCAGTCAGGGGGCCTTTGGTCCCCGGTTGGTGACCAAAAGTCCATGTTTTTTTTTTGAAAATTGGCTGCTTTAGGGGTTTTGGGGGTTATTTTTAGGTTGTTATATTTAGCTAGCTAATAGAGAGAAGTGTTCTCTCTTATATCTTCGTCCTTTGGTTTATCAACGTTGCTGCTATATATGTTTCATTTTACCCGCTGATATAATAACTCATGCATGCTCGCATACATCAGCATATATAATAACAAGTACTCGTCCTGCTAATCATGCATCATCATACAACTTCTAGTCGTTATTAATAAAAATTTCATACGATCATCATCCTCATAGTCATCGCACCCAACCCTACATAATTGTTCTTAACACATGATCATCAGTATCAGGTAGGACCTAAACACCCTTAAGGTAAAATAGCATAAACAATATAGACCCTGACTCTCCATTATGAAGAATGGTGATCATCCTGTCTCCAATTTTTGCCCTTCGCTCAATGTTGCTTCTAAGAAGCTCCTTACGACTGTCCATATTTTTTTTTCATTCTTTGATTCTCATGTCTCCACTTATTTTAGAAACCCGGTATGAACATTTGAGATTCGTAGGACGACCTGGTTGTATGTTCAAAACATGAAGACTACCGTGTGTATACATCAGATGAGGCACACAATCATTCGGGATTATCTGTTGAAAAACATAGTAATAACTTCATAGTTAGCAATGATATGATGTACTAGTTTTAGAAGTGTGCAAAAAGATGCACGGATGTTGTAATAGTACAAAAATCTTACCAGGGTATCTCCATGGTAGTTACCATAGTTCAACACGTGCACTAGTGGCACGTATTGACCATAATGTTGAGGAGTTCGATTTTAGACATTGTAATTCTCAAGATCAGTACAAAATGCGACCAGATGATTTTTCTTCTGATAAGTTAGTTCGGAGCCTTCGGTGTAGTAGGTTCTGTCTACCATCTTCCGCACATTCTTTGAAGAATGAAAATAAGCTGTCAATGGAGAATAAGTTGTCAACTATTTTGAAATAAACAATATAAATTACTTAATAACTATGTTAATCTCACATGGGGGAAGAATTGGAGGCGTATCCACAAGGACG
This sequence comes from Triticum aestivum, assembly GCF_018294505.1. NCBI lineage: Eukaryota > Viridiplantae > Streptophyta > Magnoliopsida > Poales > Poaceae > Triticum > Triticum aestivum. The sequence goes on along the minus strand of NC_057795.1, from coordinate 609,653,000 downwards.
AAAATCGTAGGTCTCTCTTGCTCGATTGTAGGATCACCAAGATCCATGGTAACAAGCATACCCTCATCAAAAACCATACATCTTGCAAAGTGCTTCCCAATTTTTGCAACCAAAATGGGTTACACTCTGAGCATTGTACAGCTTTACTTGAAAATCCACACCATGATGGGTACTTAGGATAATTTTTTTGGTTTCAAAACTTTCATGGTCTTCAAAACCCATCCTCTCCAAGACATAGCGTCTTGCAAAGCATGGGATAAGCTAGTCGAATTGGAAAAGATGAAAAATATTATCATGATTAAAATAGTTGAATTCATGAGTAATTACGAAAAAAAACTATTATCGTCGGTTGCGTACCGTATGAACATCGAAGGTCTCCTCGAGGTTAATGCTGAAGCGACGATCTTCGTCCAGCACAATGAACCTGTCGCAGATACCTCGGTCGTCGTGGCACCAGTCGCACTCCTCCGGACGGTTTTCGTCGTTCGATGAGTACGACATTTCCGGCCTACGTTCATAATTCAAATATTAAACTAGATCATTATTATTAATCACGGGTTGACTATCGATGATCGATGTACGTAGCTCCTCCTTTCATTCCAGGATGCATTATTATATCAAATTGTCTAGCACAAGGAAATGAAGGAGAACTTATCCAATATGAGCATTCAATAAGCAAAACCAAATCATAAAATAAGTAAAACCAAATCATAAAATAAAGTATAGTATTCAAATTAGCATGCATTCAATAATTATAAGCAAAAGTACATCATCTCTTAATTGGTGTCCGTACATCGTCGAATATTATCACTAATACAACTAGAACCGTAGCGTCCGACGGGTATCGACGCGGGCGGTGGACACCCAAAAATAAGGAACCATCACAGGATCATAGCTCCAGTGAGATCCCTGAAGAACCTGCTAGGTATTGTCGAATCTGCCCTCCAATGCAACCATGTAGCGCGGACGTGCTCGTCCTCCTCGCTGACACGGTGACGTACCACCTCCGCGGTGTCCGGATGCCTCACCACCGTCACTGGCCCCACGTGACCGCCACCAAACAAGGATCGGGTCAATAACGGGCTGCCTCCTCACCCAACCTACGTCCCCCGGAAGGTAGCACCTCCCAATACCAGCCCGACGGAGCCCAGTCCCGAACATGGCCCTGATCAAGCAGGCCTCCACCGACGAGTCGACGACGACGAGGATGCGGGATAGGCATCGCCGACGTCGATGTGGCAACTACTTCTATATATAGTTAAATAAAAGTAGTTTTATTAATTAAATCAACTATCTAGTTCAACTACTAAGCACTTACTATAAATAAATAAGTACTCCCTCCGTCCGAAAAATACTCGTCATCAAAATGGACAAAAAGGGATGTATCTAGAATTAAAATACATCTATATACATCCCCTTTTATTCATTTTGATGACAAGTATTTCCGGACGGAGGGAGTACTACTTACTAAAAACAAACTACTTCTATATATAGTAAAATAAATTAGTTTATTAAATCAATTAGCTAGTTCAACTATATATAAACTACTTCTTATTTTTTTTCTTTTCTAAATACTACACATCTAATCTAACAAAAAAATCTAATCTAACAAAAAAAATCTATGAACTACACATCAAAATTACTACACATCTAATCTAACAAAAAAATCTAATTAATCTAACAAAAAAAACTAACATAATATAAACAAATTAATTACTACACATCAAATCTAACAAAAAAATCTAATTTAACAAAAAAATCTATGAACTACATATCTAAATTACTACACACATCTAATCTAACAAAAAAACTAATTAATCTAACAAAAAAATCTAACATAATATAAACAAATTAATTATTACACATCTAATCTAACAAAAAAATCTAATCTAACAAAAAATCTATGAACTACATATCTAAATTACTACACACATCTAATCTAACAAAAAAATTTAATTAATCTAACAAAAAAATCTAACATCATATAAACAAATTAATTACTACACATCTAATCTAACCAAAAAATCTAATCTAACAACAAAATCTAACAACAAAACTACAACATAATATATCTAGATTACTACACACATCTAACCTAACAAGGAGTGGAGCGGGGCGGCGACGGCGACGGCGAGGTGCGGAGCGGGGCGGGTGGCGACAGCCACGGTGACGGCGAGGTGCGGAGCGGGGCGGCGACGGCGTCGAGGCGGCGCGACGTCGATCCGGGCGCGGCGCGGGCGGGCTGGGCGGGGCGCGCGGGCGGCGACGGCGCGGGGCAGGGCTGGGCGGGGCGCGCGGGCGGCGACGGCGCGGGGCGGGGCTGGGCGGCGCGGCGCGGGGCGGCGTGGCGGGGCGGGGCGGCGACGGCGAGGTGGCGGCAGGGAGACGCGCGGCGACGGGAGTGAAGCAGGAGAGATCAAAACTGCAAAGTCCTGTATATATAGCAAGAGCATCGGTCCCGGTTGGTGGCTCCAACCGGGACTAATGCCCTCTTTCGTCCCGGTTGGTGCCACCAACCGGGACCAAAGGCCTCTTTTCAGCAGCCCAAAGGGCGAGAAACGGAGACCTTTGGTCCCGGTTGGCGGCTCCAACCGGGACTAAAGGGGGGGGCATTGGTACCGGTTGGTGCCACGAACCGGTACTAATGCACCCCTTTAGTTTCGGTTGGTGCCACCAACCGGGTCTAAAGGCCATGTGCTGCCCGTGTCGCGGCATGAAAGTTTAGTCCCACCTCGCTAGCTGAGGGAGCTCGAGAGTGGTTTATAAGCCCCAGTCCCGCTGCCCTCTCGAGCTCCTCTCAAATGCAGGCTTACGGGCCTAAACGCACCATATGTGCATGTGGGCCTATTGGGCCTATTGCGGGCCTGAATCCTGGCCCATTGTTGGGTTTCTAGTCGTATTCAGGCTGTGGTAGCCCTTTAGGTGGCACTTTTTTTATTTTATTTTGATTCTTCCTGTAGTTGTTTTTTTAGTCCCACCTCGCCAAGCGAGAGGCACTCGCAGCTGTTTATAAGCCCTGAGTGCAGAGACGATGACGAAGAGGCCCAATGCTCCTGCACGTTGGTTAGCTTCAAGCCTTGAGGAATACGGTAGACTGCACAGAGCTATGTGCAGTGCAGTTGACACTATTCGGAAATGCTTGAAGCAAATTAACAAGCATTGCGCCTCTTTTTTATTTTAATGACTTATTACAACTGAGAAATAAAAAGAAAACAAATAAATATAGCTGAAAAGAAAAAAAACTATATAGAAAACTAGTGGTGGGATGGTTCTTGGGGTTGTTAGTGGTGAAGAAGAAGAAGGGCAGATGCAGGATGCAGATGGGAGAGGATGGGAGATGGATGAAAGGTGTGAGAGGAAGAGGAATATGATAGGTGGCTTAAATAGCCATAGTGTGAGTGTTATTTCACCATGGCGGTAATGGGGTAAAATGTGAACAATTATTTCCACCCACTGTGGCATCGGGAGTGTACACGCGTGAAAAACCGTAAATTGTATTCTGGGCTATGCAAACGAGTTAACTAAGATTGTATGTTCAAGAATTAAATATATGCAGTTGCAATAAACCAAAAGTAAGGCACTTACCTACTTGAATCCGGGTAGAGGGGGCCAACAGCCTAGTTGGTGGCAAAACTTGAACGACCAAATAGGAGGCGCGCGCCGCACACCGCGGGAGGCAGCGGGCGAGGGACATGGTGGGGCTGGTGGTGGCAACTTCCTCCGGCAGGTCCTGCGTTGCCGTGTCGGTCGATCTGGAGGAACAACTCCTCACGGCGGTCCTCCGCCATGCTCTGGCTCGACGTCGAGCAATCGGAACGCGAAGCGGAGGATAGGTTGGCCGCCGAAGCGAAAGGCGCACAGCTACCGAAGCAGCAGACGTGTGTCGTCCATTGGATGGCCGGCTTCATCTCCTCCCCTTCTGACGACTCCGACGACACGCTCCACCACCGGAGTAAAATTTATCCTCCCTTAGACCGGATAGGGGATCGATTAGATGGGGTATAAAGGAGCAAAATGGAATTTGCCCCCCCCCCCCCTCCATAGGGTTATTGGGGATCGGTTAGAAATGCCCTAAACAAGCTCGAGCCTGCTTTGTGCCGAGACAGAAAGATGTGCCAACTCCCAACGCTCATATACAATAGTGTACTGCAACCCGGCCATCCTATAAATTTCTTTAATGAGTATATGTTGTATTTATCGAACAATGTAAAATCAGCAACTCATTTTCTTTTTTGAGGAAAAGAGTGATACAAATCACTCAAATGGTACATTACAACAGTCATTTAGATTTTAAGAGAATCTCTGGCCGCTTCTGGGACACTAGCCAGTAGATATTGATCTCCCTCTGATTTTGCTATAACAGCCAAGTTGTTGTGAGCCACCTTATTATGATCCCTTCTGGCCGAGTAAATTGCCAAAAATCACCACAATTGTGTCTGACAATATCAGGAACCACCGTTTTCATTCTCGCAAAAAAAATGAACCACCGTTTCATAAAAATTTGCTGAAAATATCAATTTTGAGTAATTGTTTGCTGAAAGCACTAAAAACAACAACGCTTGACCATGTTTTAGCACAAAAAAACTGACAATGAAACCAATCCATCAGGGCCACGTGGCATGGGATAACGGTTGGAGAGGCGGGGTTGCTGCCATATGGTCGCTCATAGAAAGAGAAAATAAAAATATCTGGATAAAGAATAAGATAAATTTGTTTTGTCGTTTTTAGGGTTAAATAAATTTCTTTTATCTAACGCACGTCACGCTGAGTACTCTCCACAAGTCTCGAGAAAAAAAAAGTTGTGGCAGGATTAGCTCATGGAAAAGAATACGGGAAAGACTAAATCTCTGGAAAAAGTCTATATATTTCCAATCAAGACCCAATCAGCGGTTGCAAAGAAACGCACGATCGCTCGCGCGCCGGCCCTACGCACTGAAGATCTACATGGAGACGCTGCCGGACGACGTGGTGGTGGAGATCCTGGTGCGCGTGACGGATGTGGCAGCCCTCTTCCGCTGCGCCGCGACGTGCAAGCGATGCGGCCTTCTCGTCGCCGAGCCGTCTTTCCTCTGCCGCCGCTGGCCGGAGGGCGTGAGCCGCCCGTCCTCCCTGCTCGGCTTCTTCTCCGTGCAACAACCCCGTGAAGAACCAACAGAAGGGAGCTCTACGGCTACGCCCATCTCGCCCTACACCCCGGCGCCATGGTCCCTCCCCCCTCGGACAGGGCAACCGCTTCCCCAATTTTCCTGGTCCTCGCGGCACCCAGGCAGGGCTGCTCACCTCGCGCCGCGGCCTTCTTGTTGGGCGCAGGGTCCGACTGGACGAACCCGGCAATGGACACATGAAGACCATGATCCTGGAATTGTGCGATCCAATCGCCGGTAAAAGCCACCGGCTGCCTGCGTTGAAGAGCAATAGACATTTCCGAATAGAAGGATGTGCCCTTCTAACCGGTGCGGATTGTTGCCCGGCCAAAAGGCGAGAGGCGCCAGCGGCGTTCCACTCGTCCTTTTTCAAAGTGCTAATCATCGCCGCCGATCGAGATGAGCCACGGCACAGTCTCCACGTTTTCACTTCGACCGAGTCGGGCTCGAGCTGGAGCACGCCTAGGGAGTGCTTGGACACTTTGGAATTGGAGCACGGCACGCGTCTGGTGTCTCAGAAGACGAGCGCTATTGTGTGCCAAGGCGTCGCACATTGGCTCTTCAAGAATACGTCCAACTTGTACGCACTCAGCGTGTGCGGTAAGACCACGGAGATGTCCTTAACAAGGCTCCCAGTCAAACCGGACCAAACTCCGCCCATTCTTGGAGTCACTGATGACGGGGCGCCATCGTTGCTTCGCTTGGACGGGCAATGCACCATGCTAGAGATCTGGACACGCCGGAGTGACAACATGAGTGGAGTTAGCAACACAGACCGTTGGCATCGCACCAAGATGATCGAGTTACAGCCACCCGAGTGGGGCAAGATGGACCAGCTGCAGTGCCTGTGCGCGGGTGAAACGAGCGGCATACTGCTCATCAAGGACAATCAAGAAGACATGTACATCGTAGATCTCCAAACAGGGGCAATGGAGGCGGTCACAAACTGGTTTCGCGGCATTGTCATGATGGCTATCCCTTTTGAGATGGACTGGCCAGCCTTCTTCACGCGCCACTTGGCAAACACTAGGATCAAGCGAAGCAATCCGAGAGGAGCTCTATCGAAAATTGGAGGAGTTCTATCAAAAATTGCTGACCTTTTGGGGGACCAATAGCTGTGTCACTTATCATTGGGCTATGAGCTCTGCTATGAGCTGGGCCTAGTAAGATCTACATGAATCTAAGTTCTGCCTCGAAGATTTCACAAACTTGCAAGTTAATGAAGTAACCTACACATTGGATACGGCATTGAGCAGCGTCAAGGCAAGAAACAAATGTTGCAAGGATTGTCGTGCTTCATCAGATGAAGAGCATAAAACAGTCATGTGCAGATTAATTTTTTCTTGTGATCCAGAATAATGTTGCCTCTGTGTTTATTGTCAGTTTTAACTTTAACCTCTGCTTGTTAAGACTTAGCTGTGCTAGCTGAACCTTTGATATTCTGTTGAACAAAGAGTATTGAGTGCTGAATAGTATGCCTGTGAAAAATATTTATGGCTGTGAAGAATGTTTTGTTCAACAGAGGCAACGTTTACGATGCTCATCCATATCGAGAAGACTTCTCTTTTACCGTTAAATCACTCTTGTTTTTCTTCTTGGTCTTCCACCGTTATGCAGGAGACATGTCCCATCAAATAAATCCAGAATATTTTATATGTGAGAAATTTAACAAAACTCGATATAAATTAACTGGAAGTTGATTTTCGCACCAAAGCACAAATGGCAAAACTATAAAACATATGGATTGTACCACTGTCAGTTTGGGACACTTTGGTCTTTTATATTTCATGATGAACATTACAAAAAGAACAGAAATACTCCCTCTATAAACATATGTAAGACATTTTTTATATTTGTTTACAGAGGGAGTACCAAGTATTCTTAACTGGAAGACGAAATGAAAAAATAAACCCTTGGATGCTCGGTTTTTCATATAGTGAGGAATAATTCGGTGGCAAACAGTAATATATATCAGGAAACAAAGAACTTTAACCATTTACATACTAACTAGCAAAAATATCCATGCGTTGCAACGGGAAGAAAACATATTATATACTTCTCGCACAATAAGCATGTTTCACAAAACACACCCTCCCCATACCACCTCCACTTGTGCTTTGTCCACATGCCTCTTGGTTTTGAAACCCTAGCTCGAATCCTCCCATAGTTGTGCACACGATACGTACAAAACTATCACACAAGCAAGCAGGCAGACTGCTTGATTGATGTGCACGTAGACTATGTATACGGCTGCTCTGGCTAGCTAGCTTTGCTATGGATCGAAACGATCTTTGACGGAGCGACTTTCTCATAACTTCAGATTGGGTCTCTCGGTGGAACCTAAGGATTCGATGGAAACTGTTTTTGCAGTGCGTGACTTGCATAGCAATTGGTATCTAGAGCCTCGATGATCTACGATTTACGATGGGGACAACGACAAATAGTCGGTCAACTCCAAGTCCGGCAACAACGGTTCCAAGGCGAACAAGAACGGCGACAAGGTGAAGAAGGGTGGCAAGTCAGCGACTAGTGGTGGCGGAATGGGCGGCGCCAACATACTCAACATTCCCATCCAGTACCCGATGCTCACCGACGCCAACTACGACGTTGTCAATTGTTTTTGTGTTTGGCGCTTGTATGAATTTCATTGAAATTGCGTACGTAAAGAACGTTGTCTTTTCTCTCGTGCTAAACTGTGCCTCCAACAAAAACCATTGCAAAAGAAAAACGACTGTGGCACAACTAACATCCGCAACCCAGCCACCAATTTACATCCACGAGAAAAGTAGACCCAACAAGTGAGGCAAAGCGCGCGGCAGCTTCCAGTCCAATTGAAAATCAGTCAAATGAATGAAAATAAACACTTTTCCGATAGTCGGGCCGGGCCAAGGCTAGCTTTGCCTGTAACCCAGCCCCGTCCAGACATGGGTTTAGAACGAAGAGCGTGATGAAACTTGCAGCCCGGCCCAATAGCAGCACTGTGTCGTGGTAGCCCTTTTCAGTTTTCAAGGGAACAAAGGACTCGATCGTGGTAGCCTGCTCACGTAAAAATCCTACCCCGACACCAACATGAGACGATATGTACCACTATATATGGACATCGATTATATTGTGAAAATAAGGACATCCCCAAGGCAGCGCTCTGATTTCGTATCATGATTTCTAGAGAAGAATGGCCAATTCTCGGTCAGGAGTGCTTACAGACTTGCCACATATGATCATAACATAGCGTTTTTGGGGGGAGCTTCCTGTTCTTCACCAAATGGAGCGAGATCAATTTGGAATGCTGTGTGGAAACCGTCGGTACCCCAGAAAACAAAAATAATGGCTTGGAAGGTAGTTGCAGGCGCCTTGCCAACAGCTCAATGTAAAAAGTTCAGACATATTTCCAAGTGTTCGACCTGTCCTTTATGTGGTGTGGAAGAGGAGGGATCCTTTCATGCGTTAGTTACATGCACTAACGCGCGCCTGATTTGGTTGAATATGAGAGCTAGGTGGCCTCTCCCCTCTGAATGAAATTCTCATTGACAATGGCAAGGATTGGCTATTGCATGTGCTGGTTAACTGTACGGATGAGGTCCGGGATATGGTGACTATGGTAGTCTGGCGAATTTGGCAACTGCGGACAAATCAATCACATGGCAAGGAAATCCCACCAACGGATGTCACGGTGGAGTTCCTCGACAGCTACTACAGGTCCATCAAACTTACAGGCCAGTTTAGCACGGACGAAATAATCAAGGGCAAGATGTCAGTGTCTGTCGAGTGCTCAGTTTCTTTCGACAAAGTGAAGCCCCCGACCATGCCATGGCCAGCACCCCAGCCCGGCTACGTTGCCCTGTCCGTCGATGGGTCCTTCCTGGGCTCTGATGGGTCAGCTGTTGTTGGCATGATTCTTCGCCACGAGAAAGGCAAGATCATTTCTTCAGCGTACCGATATATCTTTCATTGCAACGATTCGCTGGAAGCGGAAATACACGCCCTCATGCAGGGCATGGCGTTCGCTATACAGAATACCTCACTTCCGGTGGTCGTTCAGTCAGATTCCGCTGAAGCACTCTCAATCTTGTCTAACAATGGCCTGGTGAAGTCAGCTTATGGGCAGTTGGTGCTTGAGATTAAGGAGCTGATGAGTAGTAGGGAGTTTTTACCACAGAAAATTCACCGTAGTCAGAATTGTGTCGCAGATTGTTTGGCCACTTACAGCCGATCAGAGAAAACCACAGCTGTGTGGTTACAGTCGGCTCCACCTTGTATTAAGGACTTGTGACCTCTTGATTGTGACACTATTACTTTGCAATAAAAACTCTCTTACCCCGCAAAAAAAAATCAGTCAAATGAATGAAAATAAACACTTTTCTGATAGTCGGGCCGGGCCAAGGCTAGCTTTACCTGTAACCCAGCCCCGTCCGGACAATGCATGGGTTTAGAACGAAGAGCGTGATGGAACTTGCAACCCGGCCCAATAGCGGCACTGTATCGTGGTTGCCTGCATGCGTTTTCAGTTTCCAAGAGAACAAAGGACTCGATCGTGGTAGCCTGCTCACGTAAGAATCCTACCCCGACACCAATACGAGACGATATATAGCACTATATACCCACCGGTAGACGCACGATCGCTCCCGTCGCTTCCCCAAACATCTGCTCCCGATCCAACTACAAACACACCTAGCCGGCGGGGAATCGTCGATCGAGTTCGCTATTAGGTACTTGACGGCGTCGATTGACATGGACATCGCCCACGAATTCCAATTGCTGCTACGACAATCACAAGCAGTACAAGACTTTATACTCCCGGCCGAAGTACAAGACCTGCTGCGACAACTACAACAAGAAGAAGGTGACTTTCTACCTGACCCCGACGCCATAATTCGCGAGATTGTCCGCCTCGGCTATACCTATATTACCGAGGCGAACATGGACGACATCACCCCACATGTCAGCGCCGCGGGTGCTCCAGACCCAGCGTTGGCGGTGGCGGTGGCGGAGGCGCTCAAGACTGTGGACACGCCAGCCGACGGGCACGACTGTCCGATTTGCATGAAGGAACACGACTCGGCGGCGTGGAAGGAGACGCCGTGCGGGCACCGGTTCCACGGGCGATGCGTGAAAAGGTGGCTGCAAGCCAAGGGGAGCTGCCCCATGTGCCGGCGCCAGGTGGTGACCATGGCCCCCCACCGCCCCTAGCACCGCTGTATTCTCAGATTTAGAGCTGGATGTCAACATGGACGTCATGAATTAGTTGCCTCTCTAGGGAAATTATCCCCGAGTTCCATATTGTAACAGTTAAGAAAAATATCCTCATACCTCTAATGTTGCAGGCTGGCCAAAGAATGCATGAAATAACCTTTTACATGTGGACGCATCTAGCAAGCGGCAGGGCGCTCGCTAGCGCTCCACAGCGGCTGTCATTTTTAGCAAGTTTATGTCCCCATCAAACAAAAAAGGAAAGATTCTTTCTCATTGTAAAAAAGGTAGAAGGGGCATGCAACATGTTTTATTACGGATTAGAAAGCAACCAGGTGCGAATACATTAATTTAGAGTTCCTTCTCATTTTAAAAGCCATAACTTTTGAACCAAACATCGAAATTAAGATCCGCGTTCACCGTGGAACCCTTATGACGTGCTCTTCGAAACTAGATCCCGCATGGATATGTTTTGATGAATTTTTTTTGTGCAATTTAGTACCTCATTTTGTGCAAATGCCTAGTAGTGGATGTGCAACTAGCTGACCGTGGATGTGCAACTTTCTGCCTACCCCGTGGATGTGCAATTTTCACTGATGTCACCTCCACCCCCTCAAACTACCCCTTCCAGTGAGATGAGCAATTTCGTCTGTTGCTCGGGCCAACTGCCTAGTAATTGACGTGCAACTTTCCGCTTGCCCGTGGATGTGCTTTCACTATTTACTGCATCCGCCAACTTTCTAGTAGTGGTTGTGCAACTTCGGATACTGCCATGGCCAACTGTCTAACAGTGATTTGCAACTTTCTCCTATACCCCCATGGATGTGTAGTTTCCCTGCTAGCACACGGTCCAAACCACCCCTGCTAGTGAGATTTGCAACTTTCACACTCTGTCTATATGTAACTTTTCACAACCCTGATGAATGTCAATTTTTTGCCATTCAACTGTCCTTGCTTGTGAGATGTGCAACTTCGTATGTTGCCCTGGCCAACTACCTAGCAGACACTAGTAGAAAAACACCTAATAGTCCCGGTTCGTGAGGGCCTTTAGTCCCGGTTCATGAACCGGGACTAATGGGCCGTTACTAATACCTCCACCCATTAGTCCCGGTTCAAACTAGAACCGGGACTAATGTGCCTCCACGTGGCTCTGTGTGCCGAGCCCAGTCAGGGGGCCTTTGGTCCCGGTTGGTGACCAAAAGTCCATGTTTTTTTTTGAAAATTGGCTGCTTTAGGGGTTTTGGGGGTTATTTTTAGGTTGTTATATTAGCTAGCTAATAGAGAGAAGTGTTCTCTCTTATATCTTCGTCCTTTGTTTACCAACGTTGCTGCTATATATGTTCATTTTACCCGCTGATATAATAACTCATGCATGCTCGCATACATCAGCATATATAATAACAAGTACTCGTCCTACTAATCATGCATCATCATACAACTTCTAGTCGTTATTAATAAGAATTCATACGATCATCATCCTCATAGTCATCGCACCCAACCCTACATAATTGTTCTTAACACATGATCATCAGTATCAGGTAGGACCTAAACACCCTTAAGGTAAAATAGCATAAAACAATATAGACCCTGACTCTCCATTATGAAGAATGGTGATCATCCTGTCTCCAATTTTTGCCCTTCGCTGAATGTTGCTTCCAAGAAGCTCCTTACGACTGTCCATATATTTTTTTCATTCTTTGATTCTCATGTCTCCGCTTATTTTAGAAACCCGGGGTGGACAGTTGAGATTCGTAGGACGACCTGGTTGTATGTTCAAAACATGAAGGCTACCGTGTGTATACATCAGATGAGGCACACAATCATTCGGGATTATCTGTTGAAAAACATAGTAATAACTTCATAGTTAGCAATGATATGATGTACTAGTTTTAGAAGTGTGCAAAAAGATGCACGGATGTTGTAATAGTACAAAAATCTTACCAGGGTATCTCCATGGTAGTTACCGTAGTTCAACACGTGCACTAGTGGCACGTATTGACCATAATGTTGAGGAGTTCGATTGTAGACATTGTAAGTCTCAAGATCAGTACAAAATGCGACCAGATGATTTTTCTTCTGATAAGTTAGTTCGGAGCCTTCGGTGTAGTAGGTTCTGTCTACCATCTTCCGCACATTCTTTGAAGAATGAAAATAAGCTGTCAATGGAGAATAAGTTGTCAACTATTTTGAAATAAACAATATAAATTACTTAATAACTATGTTAATCTCACATGGGGGAAGAATTGGAGGCGTATCCACAAGGACGAAAATCGTAGGTCTCTCTTGCTCGATTGTAGGATCACCAAGATCCATGGTAACAAGCATACCCTCATCAAAACCACACATCTTGCAAAGTGCTTCCCAATTTTTGCAACCAAAATGGGTTACACTCTGAGCATTGTACAGCTTTACTTGAAAATCCACACCATGATGGGTACTTAGGATAATTTTTTTGGTTTCAAAACTTTCATGGTCTTCAAAACCCATCCTCTCCAAGACATAGCGTCTTGCAAAGCATGGGATAAGCTAGTCGAATTGGAAAAGATGAAAAATATTGTCATGATTAAAATAGTTGAATTCATGAGTAATTACAAAAAAAAACTATTATCGTCGGTTGCGTACCGTATGAACATCGAAGGTCTCCTCGAGGTTAATGCTGAAGCGACGATCTTCGTCCAGCACAATGAACCTGTCGCAGATACCTCGGTCGTCGTGGCACCAGTCGCACTCCTCCGGGCGGTTTTCATCGTTCGATGAGTACGACATTTCCGGCCTACGTTCATAATTCAAATATTAAACTAGATCATTATTATTAATCACGGGTTGACTATCGATGATCGATGTACGTAGCTCCTCCTTTCATTCCAGGATGCATTATTATATCAAATTGTCTAGCATACGGAAATGAAGGAGAACTTATCCAATATGAGCATTCAATAAGCAAAACCAAATCATAAAATAAGTAAAACCAAATCATAAAATAAAGTATAGTATTCAAATTAGCATGCATTCAATAATTATAAGCAAAAGTACATCATCTCTTAATTGGTGTCCGTACATCGTCGAATATTATCACTAATACAACTAGAACCGTAGCGTCCGACGGGTATCGACGCGGGCGGTGGACACCCAAAAATAAGGAACCATCACAGGATCATAGCTCCAGTGAGATCCCTGAAGAACCTGCCAGGTATTGTCGAATCTGCCCTCCAATGCAACCATGTAGCGACGGACGTGCTCGTCCTCCTCGCTGACACGGTGACGTACCACCTCCGCGGTGTCCGGATGCCTCACCACCGTCACTGGCCCACGCGACCGCCACCAAACAAGGATCGGGTCAATAACGGGCTACCTCCTCACCAACCTACGTCCCCCGGAAGGTAGCACCTCCCAATACCAGCCCGACGGAGCCCAGTCCCGAACATGGCCCTGATCAAGCAGGCCTCCACCGCCGAGTCGACGACGACGAGGATGCGGGATAGGCATCGCCGACGTCGATGTGGCAACTACTTCTATATATAGTTAAATAAAAGTAGTTTTATTAATTAAATCAACTATCTAGTTCAACTACTAAGCACTTACTATAAATAAATAAGTACTCCCTCCGTCCGAAAAATACTCGTCATCAAAATGGACAAAAAGGAATGTATCTAGAATTAAAATACATCTATATACATCCCCTTTTATTCATTTTGATGACAAGTATTTCCAGACGGAGGGAGTACTACTTACTAAAAACAAACTACTTCTATATATAGTAAAATAAATTAGTTTATTAAATCAACTAGCTAGTTCAACTATATATAAACTAGTTCTTATTTCTTTTCTTTTTCTAAATACTACACATCTAATCTAACAAAGAAATCTAATCTAACAAAAAAATATATGAACTACACATCAAAAATACTACACATCTAATCTAACAAAAAAATCTAATTAATCTAACAAAAAAAACTAACATAATATAAACAAATTAATTACTACACATCAAATCTAACAAAAAAATCTAATTTAACAAAAAAATCTATGAACTACATATCTAAATTACTACACACATCTAATCTAACAAAAAAATTCTAATTAATCTAACAAAAAAATCTAACATAATATAAACAAATTAATTATTACACATCTAATTTAACAAAAAAATCTAATCTAACAAAAAAATCTATGAACTACATATCTAAATTACTACACACATCTAATCTAACAAAAAAAATTAATTAATCTAACAAAAAATCTAACATCATATAAACAAATTAATTACTACACATCTAATCTAACCAAAAAAATCTAATCTAACAACAAAATCTAACAACAAAACTACAACATAATATATCTAGATTACTACACACATCTAACCTAACAAGGAGTGGAGCGGGGCGGCGACGGCGACGGCGAAGGCGACGGCGACGGCGAGGTGCGGAGCGGGGTGGCGACAGCGGCGGTGACGGCGAGGTGCGGAGCGGGGCGGCGACGGCGTCGAGGCGGCGCGACGTCGATCCGGGCGCGGCGCGGGCGGGCTGGGCGGGGCGCGCGGGCGGCGACGGCGCGGGGCAGGGCGGGGCGGGGCGCGCGGGCGGCGACGGCGCGGTGCGGGGCTGGGCGGCGCGGCGCGGCGCGGCGTGGCGGGGCGGGGCGGCGACGGCGAGGTGGCGGCAGGGAGACGCGCGGCGACGGGAGTGAAGCAGGAGAGATCAAAAACTGTAAAGTCCTGTATATATAGCAAGAGCATCGGTCCCGGTTGGTGGCTCCAACCGGGACTAATGCCCTCTTTCGTCCCGGTTGGTGCCACCAATCGGGACCAAAGGCCTCTTTTCAGCAGCCCAAAGGGCGAGAAACGGAGACCTTTGGTCCCGGTTGGCGGCTTCAACCGGGAATAAAGGGGGGGCATTGGTACCGGTTGGTGCCACGAACCGGTACTAATGCACCCCTTTAGTTTCGGTTGGTGCCACCAACCGGGTCTAAAGGCCATGTGCTGTCCGCGTCGCGGCACGAAAGTTTAGTCCCACCTCGCTAGCTGAGGGAGCTCGAGAGTGGTTTATAAGCCCCAGTCCCGCTGCCCTCTCGAGCTCCTCTCAAATGCAGGCTTACGGGCCTAAACGCACCATATGTGCATGTGGGCCGATTGGGCCTATTGCGGGCCTGAATCCTGGCCCATTGTTCGGTTTCTAGTCGTATTCAGGCTGTGGTAGCCCTTTAGGTGGCACTTTTTTTATTTTATTTTGATTCTTCCTGTAGTTGTTTTTTTAGTCCCACCTCGGCAAGCGAGAGGCACTCGCAGCTGTTTATAAGCCCTGAGTGCAGAGACGATGACGAAGAGGCCCAATGCTCCTGCACGTTGGTTAGCTTCAAGCCTTGAGGAATACGGTAGACTGCACAGAGCTATGTGCAGTGCAGTTGACACTATTCGGAAATGCTTGAAGCAAATTAACAAGCATTGCGCCTCTTTTTTATTTTTAATGACTTATTACAACTGAGAAATAAAAAGAAAACAAATAAATATAGCTGAAAAGAAAAAAAACTATATAGAAAACTAGTGGTGGGATGGTTCTTGGGGTTGTTAGTGGTGAAGAAGAAGAAGGGCAGATGCAGGATGCAGATGGGAGAGGATGGGAGATGGATGAAAGGTGTGAGAGGAAGAGGAATATGATAGGTGGCTTAAATAGCCATAGTGTGAGTGTTATTTCACCATGGCGGTAATGGGGTAAAATGTGAACAATTATTTCCACCCACTGTGGCATCGGGAGTGTACACGCGTGAAAAACCGTAAATTGTATTCTGGGCTATGCAAACGAGTTAACTAAGATTGTATGTTCAAGAATTAAATATATGCAGTTGCAATAAACCAAAAGTAAGGCACTTACCTACTTGAATCCAGGTAGAGGGGGCCAACAGCCTAGTTGGTGGCAAAACTTGAACGACCAAATAGGAGGCGCGCGCCGCACACCGCGGGAGGCAGCGGGCGAGGGACATGGTGGGGCTGGTGGTGGCAACTTCCTCCGGCAGGTCCTGCGTTGCCGTGTCGGTCGATCTGGAGGAACAACTCCTCACGGCGGTCCTCCGCCATGCTCTGGCTCGACGTCGAGCAATCGGAACGCGAAGCGGAGGATAGGTTGGCCGCCGAAGCGAAAGGCGCACAGCTACCGAAGCAGCAGGCGTGTGTCGTCCATTGGATGGCCGGCTTCATCTCCTCCCCTTCTGACGACTCCGACGAGACGCTGCCGGACGACGTGGTGGTGGAGATCCTGGTGCGCGTGACGGATGTGGCAGCCCTCTTCCGCTGCGCCGCGACGTGCAAGCGATGCGGCCTTCTCGTCGCCGAGCCGTCTTTCCTCTGCCGCCGCTGGCCGGAGGGCGTGAGCCGCCCGTCCTCCCTGCTCGGCTTCTTCTCCGTGCAACAACCCCGTGAAGAACCAACAGAAGGGAGCTCTACGGCTACGCCCATCTCGCCCTACACCCCGGCGCCATGGTCCCTCCCCCCTCGGACAGGGCAACC
Source organism: Triticum aestivum (assembly GCF_018294505.1). Taxonomy (NCBI): domain Eukaryota; kingdom Viridiplantae; phylum Streptophyta; class Magnoliopsida; order Poales; family Poaceae; genus Triticum; species Triticum aestivum. The sequence continues at coordinate 609,636,170 of NC_057795.1, read as the reverse complement.
GCTTCCCCAATTTTCCTGGTCCTCGCGGCACCCAGGCAGGGCTGCTCACCTCGCGCCGCGGCCTTCTTGTTGGGCGCAGGGTCCGACTGGACGAACCCGGCAATGGACACATGAAGACCATGATCCTGGAATTGTGCGATCCAATCGCCGGTAAAAGCCACCGACTGCCTGCGTTGAAGAGCAATAGACATTTCCGAATAGAAGGATGTGCCCTTCTAACCGGTGCGGATTGTTGCCCGGCCAAAAGGCGAGAGGCGCCAGCGGCGTTCCACTCGTCCTTTTTCAAAGTGCTAATCATCGCCGCCGATCGAGATGAGCCACGGCACAGTCTCCACGTTTTCACTTCGACCGAGTCGGGCTCGAGCTGGAGCACGCCTAGGGAGTGCTTGGACACTTTGGAATTGGAGCACGGCACGCGTCTGGTGTCTCAGAAGACGAGCGCTATTGTGTGCCAAGGCGTCGCACATTGGCTCTTCAAGAATACGTCCAACTTGTACGCACTCAGCGTGTGCGGTAAGACCACGGAGATGTCCTTAACAAGGCTCCCAGTCAAACCGGACCAAACTCCGCCCATTCTTGGAGTCACTGATGACGGGGCGCCATCGTTGCTTCGCTTGGACGGGCAATGCACCATGCTAGAGATCTGGACACGCCGGAGTGACAACATGAGTGGAGTTAGCAACACAGACCGTTGGCATCGCACCAAGATGATCGAGTTACAGCCACCCGAGTGGGGCAAGATGGACCAGCTGCAGTGCCTGTGCGCGGGTGAAACGAGCGGCATACTGCTCATCAAGGACAATCAAGAAGACATGTACATCGTAGATCTCCAAACAGGGGCAATGGAGGCGGTCACAAACTGGTTTCGCGGCATTGTCATGATGGCTATCCCTTTTGAGATGGACTGGCCAGCCTTCTTCACGCGCCACTTGGCAAACACTAGGGTCAAGCGAAGCAATCCGAGAGGAGCTCTATCGAAAATTGGAGGAGTTCTATCAAAAATTGCTGACCTTTTGGGGGACCAATAGCTGTGTCACTTATCATTGGGCTATGAGCTCTGCTATGAGCTGGGCCTAGTAAGATCTACATGAATCTAAGTTCTGCCTCGAAGATTTCACAAACTTGCAAGTTAATGAAGTAACCTACACATTGGATACGGCATTGAGCAGCGTCAAGGCAAGAAACAAATGTTGCAAGGATTGTCGTGCTTCATCAGATGAAGAGCATAAAACAGTCATGTGCAGATTAATTTTTTCTTGTGATCCAGAATAATGTTGCCTCTGTGTTTTATTGTCAGTTTTAACTTTAACCTCTGCTTGTTAAGACTTAGCTGTGCTAGCTGAACCTTTGATATTCTGTTGAACAAAGAGTATTGAGTGCTGAATAGTATGCCTGTGAAAAATATTTATGGCTGTGAAGAATGTTTTGTTCAACAGAGGCAACGTTTACGATGCTCATCCATATCGAGAAGACTTCTCTTTTACCGTTAAATCACTCTTGTTTTTCTTCTTGGTCTTCCACCGTTATGCAGGAGACATGTCCCATCAAATAAATCCAGAATATTTTATATGTGAGAAATTTAACAAAACTCGATATAAATTAACTGGAAGTTGATTTTCGCACCAAAGCACAAATGGCAAAACTATAAAACATATGGATTGTACCACCGTCAGTTTGGGACACTTTGGTCTTTTTATATTTCATGATGAACATTACAAAAAGAACAGAAATACTCCCTCTATAAACATATGTAAGACATTTTTTATATTTGTTTACAGAGGGAGTACCAAGTATTCTTAACTGGAAGACGAAATGAAAAAATAAACCCTTGGATGCTCGGTTTTTCATATAGTGAGGAATAATTCGGTGGCAAACAGTAATATATATCAGGAAACAAAGAACTTTAACCATTTACATACTAACTAGCAAAAATATCCATGCGTTGCAACGGGAAGAAAACATATTATATACTTCTCGCACAATAAGCATGTTTCACAAAACACACCCTCGCCATACCACCTCCACTTGTGCTTTGTCCACATGCCTCTTGGTTTTGAAACCCTAGCTCGAATCCTCCCATAGTTGTGCACACGATACGTACAAAACTATCACACAAGCAAGCAGGCAGACTGCTTGATTGATGTGCACGTAGACTATGTATACGGCTGCTCTGGCTAGCTAGCTTTGCTATGGATCGAAACGATCTTTGACGGAGCGACTTTCTCATAACTTCAGATTGGGTCTCTCGGTGGAACCTAAGGATTCGATGGAAACTGTTTTTGCAGTGCGTGACTTGCATAGCAATTGGTATTTAGAGCCTCGATGATCTACGATCTACGATGGGGACAACGACAAATAGTCGGTCAACTCCAAGTCCGGCAACAACGGTTCCAAGGCGAACAAGAACGGCGACAAGGTGAAGAAGGGTGGCAAGTCAGCGACTAGTGGTGGCGGAATGGGCGGCGCCAACATACTCAACATCCCCATCCAGTACCCGATGCTCACCGACGCCAACTACGACGTTGTCAATTGTTTTTGTGTTTGGCGCTTGTATGAATTTCATTGAAATTGCGTACGTAAAGAACGTTGTCTTTTCTCTCGTGCTAAACTGTGCCTCCAACAAAAACCATTGCAAAAGAAAAACGACTGTGGCACAACTAACATCCGCAACCCAGCCACCAATTTACATCCACGAGAAAAGTAGACCCAACAAGTGAGGCAAAGCGCGCGGCAGCTTCCAGTCCAATTGAAAATCAGTCAAATGAATGAAAATAAACACTTTTCCGATAGTCGGGCCGGGCCAAGGCTAGCTTTGCCTGTAACCCAGCCCCGTCCAGACATGGGTTTAGAACGAAGAGCGTGATGAAACTTGCAGCCCGGCCCAATAGCAGCACTGTATCGTGGTAGCCCTTTTCAGTTTTCAAGGGAACAAAGGACTCGATCGTGGTAGCCTGCTCACGTAAAAATCCTACCCCGACACCAACATGAGACGATATGTACCACTATATATGGACATCGATTATATTGTGAAAATAAGGACATCCCCAAGGCAGCGCTCTGATTTCGTATCATGATTTCTAGAGAAGAATGGCCAATTCTCGGTCAGGAGTGCTTACAGACTTGCCACATATGATCATAACATAGCGTTTTTGGGGGGAGCTTCCTGTTCTTCACCAAATGGAGCGAGATCAATTTGGAATGCTGTGTGGAAACCGTCGGTACCCCAGAAAACAAAAATAATGGCTTGGAAGGTAGTTGCAGGCGCCTTGCCAACAGCTCAATGTAAAAAGTTCAGACATATTTCCAAGTGTTCGACCTGTCCTTTATGTGGTGTGGAAGAGGAGGGATCCTTTCATGCGTTAGTTACATGCACTAACGCGCGCCTGATTTGGTTGAATATGAGAGCTAGGTGGCCTCTCCCCTCTGAATGAAATTCTCATTGACAATGGCAAGGATTGGCTATTGCATGTGCTGGTTAACTGTACGGATGAGGTCCGGGATATGGTGACTATGGTAGTCTGGCGAATTTGGCAACTGCGGACAAATCAATCACATGGCAAGGAAATCCCACCAACGGATGTCACGGTGGAGTTCCTCGACAGCTACTACAGGTCCATCAAACTTACAGGCCAGTTTAGCACGGACGAAATAATCAAGGGCAAGATGTCAGTGTCTGTCGAGTGCTCAGTTTCTTTCGACAAAGTGAAGCCCCCGACCATGCCATGGCCAGCACCCCAGCCCGGCTACGTTGCCCTGTCCGTCGATGGGTCCTTCCTAGGCTCTGATGGGTCAGCTGTTGTTGGCATGATTCTTCGCCACGAGAAAGGCAAGATCATTTCTTCAGCGTACCGATATATCTTTCATTGCAACGATTCGCTGGAAGCGGAAATACACGCCCTCATGCAGGGCATGGCGTTGGCTATACAGAATACCTCACTTCCGGTGGTCGTTCAGTCAGATTCCGCTGAAGCACTCTCAATCTTGTCTAACAATGGCCTGGTGAAGTCAGCTTATGGGCAGTTGGTGCTTGAGATTAAGGAGCTGATGAGTAGTAGGGAGTTTTTACCACAGAAAATTCACCGTAGTCAGAATTGTGTCGCAGATTGTTTGGCCACTTACAGCCGATCAGAGAGAACCACAGCTGTGTGGTTACAGTCGGCTCCACCTTGTATTAAGGACTTGTGACCTCTTGATTGTAACACTATTACTTTGCAATAAAAACTCTCTTACCCCGCAAAAAAAAATCAGTCAAATGAATGAAAATAAACACTTTTCTGATAGTCGGGCCGGGCCAAGGCTAGCTTTACCTGTAACCCAGCCCCGTCCGGACAATGCATGGGTTTAGAACGAAGAGCGTGATGGAACTTGCAACCCGGCCCAATAGCGGCACTGTATCGTGGTTGCCTGCATGCGTTTTCAGTTTCCAAGAGAACAAAGGACTCGATCGTGGTAGCCTGCTCACGTAAGAATCCTACCCCGACACCAATACGAGACGATATATACCACTATATACACACCGGTAGACGCACGATCGCTCCCGTCGCTTCCCCAAACATCTGCTCCCGATCCAACTACAAACACACCTAGCCGGCGGGGAATCGTCGATCGAGTTCGCTATTAGGTACTTGACGGCGTCGATTGACATGGACATCGCCCACGAATTCCAATTGCTGCTACGACAATCACAAGCAGTACAAGACTTTATACTCCCGGCCGAAGTACAAGACCTGCTGCGACAACTACAACAAGAAGAAGGTGACTTTCTACCTGACCCCGACGCCATAATTCGCGAGATTGTCCGCCTCGGCTATACCTATATTACCGAGGCGAACATGGACGACATCACCCCACACGTCAGCGTCGCGGGTGCTCCAGACCCAGCGTTGGCCGTGGCGGTGGCGGAGGCGCTCAAGACTGTGGACACGCCAGCCGACGGGCACGACTGTCCGATTTGCATGAAGGAACACGACTCGGCGGCGTGGAAGGAGACGCCGTGCGGGCACCGGTTCCACGGGCGATGCGTGGAAAGGTGGCTGCAAGCCAAGGGGAGCTGCCCCATGTGCCGGCGCCAGGTGGTGACCATGGCCCCCCACCGCCCCTAGCACCGCTGTATTCTCAGATTTAGAGCTGGATGTCAACATGGACGTCATGAATTAGTTGCCTCTCTAGGGAAATTATCCCCGAGTTCCATATTGTAACAGTTAAGAAAAATATCCTCATACCTCTGATGTTGCAGGCTGGCCAAAGAATGCATGAAATAACCTTTTACATGTGGACGCATCTAGCAAGCGGCAGGGCGCTCGCTAGCGCTCCGCAGCGGCTGTCATTTTTAGCAAGTTTATGTCCCCATCAAACAAAAAAGGAAAGATTCTTTCTCATTGTAAAAAAGGTAGAAGGGGCATGCAACATGTTTTATTACGGATTAGAAAGCAACCAAGTGTGAATACATTAATTTAGAGTTCCTTCTCATTTTAAAAGCCATAACTTTTGAACCAAACATCGAAATTAAGATCCGCGTTCACCGTGGAACCCTTACGACGTGCTCTTCGAAACTAGATCCCGCATGGATATGTTTTGATGATTTTTTTTGTGCAATTTAGTACCTCATTTTGTGCAAATGCCTAGTAGTGGATGTGCAACTAGCTGACCGTGGATGTGCAACTTTCTGCCTACCCCGTGGATGTGCAGTTTTCACTGATGTCACCTCCACCCCCTCAAACTACCCCTTCCAGTGAGATGAGCAATTTCGTTTGTTGCTCGGGCCAACTGCCTAGTAATTGGCGTGCAACTTTCCGCTTGCCCGTGGATGTGCTTTCACTATTTACTGCATCCGCCAACTTTCTAGTAGTGGTTGTGCAACTTCGGATATTGCCATGGCCAACTGTCTAACAGTGATTTGCAACTTTCTCCTATACCCCCATGGATGTGTAGTTTCCCTGCTAGCACACGGTCCAAACCACCCCTGCTAGTGAGATTTGCAACTTTCACACTCTGTCTATATGTAACTTTTCACAACCCTGATGAATGTCAATTTTTTGCCATTCAACTGTCCTTGCTTGTGAGATGTGCAACTTCGTATGTTGCCCTGGCCAACTACCTAGCAGACAATAGTAGAAAAACACCTAATAGTCCCGGTTCGTGAGGGCCTTTAGTCCCGGTTCATGAACCGGGACTAATGGGCCGTTACTAATACCTCCACCCATTAGTCCCGGTTCAAACTAGAACCGGGACTAATGTGCCTCCACGTGGCTCTGTGTGCCGAGCCCAGTCAGGGGGCCTTTGGTCCCGGTTGGTGACCAAAAGTCCATGTTTTTTTTTTGAAAATTGGCTGCTTTAGGGGTTTTGGGGGTTATTTTTAGGTTGTTATATTAGCTAGCTAATAGAGAGAAGTGTTCTCTCTTATATCTTCGTCCTTTGTTTATCAACGTTGCTGCTATATATGTTCATTTTACCCGCTGATATAATAACTCATGCATGCTCGCATACATCAGCATATATAATAACAAGTACTCGTCCTGCTAATCATGCATCATCATACAACTTCTAGTCGTTATTAATAAAAATTCATACGATCATCATCCTCATAGTCATCGCACCCAACCCTACATAATTGTTCTTAACACATGATCATCAGTATCAGGTAGGACCTAAACACCCTTAAGGTAAAATAGCATAAAACAATATAGACCCTGACTCTCCATTATGAAGAATGGTGATCATCCTGTCTCCAATTTTTGCCCTTCGCTCAATGTTGCTTCTAAGAAGCTCCTTACGACTGTCCATATATTTTTTTCATTCTTTGATTCTCATGTCTCCACTTATTTTAGAAACCCGGTATGAACAGTTGAGATTCGTAGGACGACCTGGTTGTATGTTCAAAACATGAAGGCTACCGTGTGTATACATCAGATGAGGCACACAATCATTCGGGATTATCTGTTGAAAAACATAGTAATAACTTCATAGTTAGCAATGATATGATGTACTAGTTTTAGAAGTGTGCAAAAAGATGCACGGATGTTGTAATAGTACAAAAATCTTACCAGGGTATCTCCATGGTAGTTACCGTAGTTCAACACGTGCACTAGTGGCACGTATTGACCATAATGTTGAGGAGTTCGATTGTAGACATTGTAATTCTCAAGATCAGTACAAAAAGCGACCAGATGATTTTTCTTCTGATAAGTTAGTTCGGAGCCTTCGGTGTAGTAGGTTCTGTCTACCATCTTCCGCACATTCTTTGAAGAATGAAAATAAGCTGTCAATGGAGAATAAGTTGTCAACTATTTTGAAATAAACAATATAAATTACTTAATAACTATGTTAATCTCACATGGGGGAAGAATTGGAGGCGTATCCACAAGGACGAAAATCGTAGGTCTCTCTTGCTCGATTGTAGGATCACCAAGATCCATGGTAACAAGCATACCCTCATCAAAACCATACATCTTGCAAAGTGCTTCCCAATTTTTGCAACCAAAATGGGTTACACTCTGAGCATTGTACAGCTTTACTTGAAAATCCACACCATGATGGGTACTTAGGATAATTTTTTTGGTTTCAAAACTTTCATGGTCTTCAAAACCCATCCTCTCCAAGACATAGCGTCTTGCAAAGCATGGGATAAGCTAGTCGAATTGGAAAAGATGAAAAATATTATCATGATTAAAATAGTTGAATTCATGAGTAATTACGAAAAAAAACTATTATCGTCGGTTGCGTACCGTATGAACATCGAAGGTCTCCTCGAGGTTAATGCTGAAGCGACGATCTTCGTCCAGCACAATGAACCTGTCGCAGATACCTCGGTCGTCGTGGCACCAGTCGCACTCCTCCGGGCGGTTTTCGTCGTTCGATGAGTACGACATTTCCGGCCTACGTTCATAATTCAAATATTAAACTAGATCATTATTATTAATCACGGGTTGACTATCGATGATCGATGTACGTAGCTCCTCCTTTCATTCCAGGATGCATTATTATATCAAATTGTCTAGCACACGGAAATGAAGGAGAACTTATCCAATATGAGCATTCAATAAGCAAAACCAAATCATAAAATAAGTAAAACCAAATCATAAAATAAAGTATAGTATTCAAATTAGCATGCATTCAATAATTATAAGCAAAAGTACATCATCTCTTAATTGGTGTCCGTACATCGTCGAATATTATCACTAATACAACTAGAACCGTAGCGTCCGACGGGTATCGACGCGGGCGGTGGACACCCAAAAATAAGGAACCATCACAGGATCATAGCTCCAGTGAGATCCCTGAAGAACCTGCTAGGTATTGTCGAATCTGCCCTCCAATGCAACCATGTAGCGACGGACGTGCTCGTCCTCCTCGCTGACACGGTGACGTACCACCTCCGCGGTGTCCGGATGCCTCACCACCGTCACTGGCCCACGTGACCGCCACCAAACAAGGATCGGGTCAATAACGGGCTGCCTCCTCACCAACCTACGTCCCCCGGAAGGTAGCACCTCCCAATACCAGCCCGACGGAGCCCAGTCCCGAACATGGCCCTGATCAAGCAGGCCTCCACCGACGAGTCGACGACGACGAGGATGCGGGATAGGCATCGCCGACGTCGATGTGGCAACTACTTCTATATATAGTTAAATAAAAGTAGTTTTATTAATTAAATCAACTATCTAGTTCAACTACTAAGCACTTACTATAAATAAATAAGTACTCCCTCCGTCCGAAAAATACTCGTCATCAAAATGGACAAAAAGGGATGTATCTAGAATTAAAATACATCTATATACATCCCCTTTTATTCATTTTGATGACAAGTATTTCCGGACGGAGGGAGTACTACTTACTAAAAACAAACTACTTCTATATATAGTAAAATAAATTAGTTTATTAAATCAATTAGCTAGTTCAACTATATATAAACTACTTCTTATTTTTTTTCTTTTTCTAAATACTACACATCTAATCTAACAAAAAAATCTAATCTAACAAAAAAAATCTATGAACTACACATCAAAATTACTACACATCTAATCTAACAAAAAAATCTAATTAATCTAACAAAAAAAACTAACATAATATAAACAAATTAATTACTACACATCAAATCTAACAAAAAAATCTAATTTAACAAAAAAATCTATGAACTACATATCTAAATTACTACACACATCTAATCTAACAAAAAAACTAATTAATCTAACAAAAAAATCTAACATAATATAAACAAATTAATTATTACACATCTAATCTAACAAAAAAATCTAATCTAACAAAAAAATCTATGAACTACATATCTAAATTACTACACACATCTAATCTAACAAAAAAAATTTAATTAATCTAACAAAAAAATCTAACATCATATAAACAAATTAATTACTACACATCTAATCTAACCAAAAAAATCTAATCTAACAACAAAATCTAACAACAAAACTACAACATAATATATCTAGATTACTACACACATCTAACCTAACAAGGAGTGGAGCGGGGCGGCGACGGCGACGGCGAAGGCGACGGCGACGGCGAGGTGCGGAGCGGGGTGGCGACAGCGACGGTGACGGCGAGGTGCGGAGCGGGGCGGCGACGGCGTCGAGGCGGCGCGACGTCGATCCGGGCGCGGCGCGGGCGGGATGGGCGGGGCGCGCGGGCGGCGACGGCGCGGGGCAGGGCTGGGCGGGGCGCGCGGGCGGCGACAGCGCGGGGTGGGGCTGGGCGGCGCGGCGCGGGGCGGCGTGGCGGGGCGGGGCGGCGACGGCGAGGTGGCGGCAGGGAGACGCGCGGCGACGGGAGTGAAGCAGGAGAGATCAAAAACTGCAAAGTCCTGTATATATAGCAAGAGCATCGGTCCCGGTTGGTGGCTCCAACCGGGACTAATGCCCTCTTTCGTCCCGGTTGGTGCCACCAACCGGGACCAAAGGCCTCTTTTCAGCAGCCCAAAGGGCGAGAAACGGAGACCTTTGGTCCCGGTTGGCGGCTCCAACCGGGACTAAAGGGGGGGCATTGGTACCGGTTGGTGCCACGAACCGGTACTAATGCACCCCTTTAGTTTCGGTTGGTGCCACCAACCGGGTCTAAAGGCCATGTGCTGCCCGTGTCGCGGCACGAAAGTTTAGTCCCACCTCGCTAGCTGAGGGAGCTCGAGAGTGGTTTATAAGCCCCAGTCCCGCTGCCCTCTCGAGCTCCTCTCAAATGCAGGCTTACGGGCCTAAACGCACCATATGTGCATGTGGGCCTATTGGGCCTATTGCGGGCCTGAATCCTGGCCCATTGTTGGGTTTCTAGTCGTATTCAGGCTGTGGTAGCCCTTTAGGTGGCACTTTTTTTATTTTATTTTGATTCTTCCTGTAGTTGTTTTTTTAGTCCCACCTCGCCAAGCGAGAGGCACTCGCAGCTGTTTATGAGCCCTGAGTGCAGAGACGATGACGAAGAGGCCCAATGCTCCTGCACGTTGGTTAGCTTCAAGCCTTGAGGAATACGGTAGACTGCACAGAGCTATGTGCAGTGCAGTTGACACTATTCGGAAATGCTTGAAGCAAATTAACAAGCATTGCGCCTCTTTTTTATTTTTAATGACTTACTACAACTGAGAAATAAAAAGAAAACAAATAAATATAGCTGAAAAGAAAAAAAACTATATAGAAAACTAGTGGTGGGATGGTTCTTGGGGTTGTTAGTGGTGAAGAAGAAGAAGGGCAGATGCAGGATGCAGATGGGAGAGGATGGGAGATGGATGAAAGGTGTGAGAGGAAGAGGAATATGATAGGTGGCTTAAATAGCCATAGTGTGAGTGTTATTTCACCATGGCGGTAATGGGGTAAAATGTGAACAATTATTTCCACCCACTGTGGCATCGGGAGTGTACACGCGTGAAAAACCGTAAATTGTATTCTGGGCTATGCAAACGAGTTAACTAAGATTGTATGTTCAAGAATTAAATATATGCAGTTGCAATAAACCAAAAGTAAGGCACTTACCTACTTGAATCCAGGTAGAGGGGGCCAACAGCCTAGTTGGTGGCAAAACTTGAACGACCAAATAGGAGGCGCGCGCCGCACACCGCGGGAGGCAGCGGGCGAGGGACATGGTGGGGCTGGTGGTGGCAACTTCCTCCGGCAGGTCCTGCGTTGCCGTGTCGGTCGATCTGGAGGAACAACTCCTCACGGCGGTCCTCCGCCATGCTCTGGCTCGACGTCGAGCAATCGGAACGCGAAGCGGAGGATAGGTTGGCCGCCGAAGCGAAAGGCGCACAGCTACCGAAGCAGCAGACGTGTGTCGTCCATTGGATGGCCGGCTTCATCTCCTCCCCTTCTGACGACTCCGACGACACGCTCCACCACCGGAGTAAAATTTATCCTCCCTTAGACCGGATAGGGGATCGATTAGATGGGGTATAAAGGAGCAAAATGGAATTTGCCCCCCCCCCCCCTCCAAAGGGTTATTGGGGATCGGTTAGAAATGCCCTAAACAAGCTCGAGCCTGCTTTGTGCCGAGACAGAAAGATGTGCCAACTCCCAACGCTCATATACAATAGTGTACTGCAACCCGGCCATCCTATAAATTTCTTTAATGAGTATATGCTGTATTTATCGAACAATGTAAAATCAGCAACTCATTTTCTTTTTTGAGGAAAAGAGTGATACAAATCACTCAAATGGTACATTACAACAGTCATTTAGATTTTAAGAGAATCTCTGGCCGCTTCTGGGACACTAGCCAGTAGATATTGATCTCCCTCTGATTTTGCTATAACAGCCAAGTTGTTGTGAGCCACCTTATTATGATCCCTTCTGGCCGAGTAAATTGCCAAAAATCACCACAATTGTGTCTGACAATATCAGGAACCATCGTTTTCATTCTCGCAAAAAAAATGAACCACCGTTTTCATAAAAATTTGCTGAAAATATCAATTTTGAGTAATTGTTTGCTGAAAGCACTAAAAACAACAACGCTTGACCATGTTTTAGCACAAAAAAACTGACAATGAAACCAATCCATCAGGGCCACGTGGCATGGGATAACGGTTGGAGAGGCGGGGTTGCTGCCATATGGTCGCTCATAGAAAGAGAAAATAAAAATATCTGGATAAAGAATAAGATAAATTTGTTTTGTCGTTTTTAGGGTTAAATAAATTTCTTTTATCTAACGCACGTCACGCTGAGTACTCTCCACAAGTCTCGAGAAAAAAAAAGTTGTGGCAGGATTAGCTCATGGAAAAGAATACGGGAAAGACTAAATCTCTGGAAAAAGTCTATATATTTCCAATCAAGACCCAATCAGCGGTTGCAAAGAAACGCACGATCGCTCGCGCGCCGGCTCTACGCACTGAAGATCTACATGGAGACGCTGCCGGACGACGTGGTGGTGGAGATCCTGGTGCGCGTGACGGATGTGGCAGCCCCCTTCCGCTGCGCCGCGACGTGCAAGCGATGCGGCCTTCTCGTCGCCGAGCCGTCTTTCCTCTGCCGCCGCTGGCCGGAGGGCGTGAGCCGCCCGTCCTCCCTGCTCGGCTTCTTCTCCGTGCAACAACCCCGTGAAGAACCAACAGAAGGGAGCTCTACGGCTACGCCCATCTCGCCCTACACCCCGGCGCCATGGTCCCTCCCCCCTCGGACAGGGCAACCGCTTCCCCAATTTTCCTGGTCCTCGCGGCACCCAGGCAGGGCTGCTCACCTCGCGCCGCGGCCTTCTTGTTGGGCGCAGGGTCCGACTGGACGAACCCGGCAATGGACACATGAAGACCATGATCCTGGAATTGTGCGATCCAATCGCCGGTAAAAGCCACCGGCTGCCTGCGTTGAAGAGCAATAGACATTTCCGAATAGAAGGATGTGCCCTTCTAACCGGTGCGGATTGTTGCCCGGCCAAAAGGCGAGAGGCGCCAGCGGCGTTCCACTCGTCCTTTTTCAAAGTGCTAATCATCGCCGCCGATCGAGATGAGCCACGGCACAGTCTCCACGTTTTCACTTCGACCGAGTCGGGCTCGAGCTGGAGCACGCCTAGGGAGTGCTTGGACACTTTGGAATTGGAGCACGGCACACGTCTGGTGTCTCAGAAGACGAGCGCTATTGTGTGCCAAGGCGTCGCACATTGGCTCTTCAAGAATACGTCCAACTTGTACGCACTCAGCGTGTGCGGTAAGACCACGGAGATGTCCTTAACAAGGCTCCCAGTCAAACCGGACCAAACTCCGCCCATTCTTGGAGTCACTGATGACGGGGCGCCATCGTTGCTTCGCTTGGACGGGCAATGCACCATGCTAGAGATCTGGACACGCCGGAGTGACAACATGAGTGGAGTTAGCAACACAGACCGTTGGCATCGCACCAAGATGATCGAGTTACAGCCACCCGAGTGGGGCAAGATGGACCAGCTGCAGTGCCTGTGCGCGGGTGAAACGAGCGGCATACTGCTCATCAAGGACAATCAAGAAGACATGTACATCGTAGATCTCCAAACAGGGGCAATGGAGGCGGTCACAAACTGGTTTCGCGGCATTGTCATGATGGCTATCCCTTTTGAGATGGACTGGCCAGCCTTCTTCACGCGCCACTTGGCAAACACTAGGGTCAAGCGAAGCAATCCGAGAGGAGCTCTATCGAAAATTGGAGGAGTTCTATCAAAAATTGCTGACCTTTTGGGGGACCAATAGCTGTGTCACTTATCATTGGGCTATGAGCTCTGCTATGAGCTGGGCCTAGTAAGATCTACATGAATCTAAGTTCTGCCTCGAAGATTTCACAAACTTGCAAGTTAATGAAGTAACCTACACATTGGATACGGCATTGAGCAGCGTCAAGGCAAGAAACAAATGTTGCAAGGATTGTCGTGCTTCATCAGATGAAGAGCATAAAACAGTCATGTGCAGATTAATTTTTTCTTGTGATCCAGAATAATGTTGCCTCTGTGTTTTATTGTCAGTTTTAACTTTAACCTCTGCTTGTTAAGACTTAGCTGTGCTAGCTGAACCTTTGATATTCTGTTGAACAAAGAGTATTGAGTGCTGAATAGTATGCCTGTGAAAAATATTTATGGCTGTGAAGAATGTTTTGTTCAACAGAGGCAACGTTTACGATGCTCATCCATATCGAGAAGACTTCTCTTTTACCGTTAAATCACTCTTGTTTTTCTTCTTGGTCTTCCACCGTTATGCAGGAGACATGTCCCATCAAATAAATCCAGAATATTTTATATGTGAGAAATTTAACAAAACTCGATATAAATTAACTGGAAGTTGATTTTCGCACCAAAGCACAAATGGCAAAACTATAAAACATATGGATTGTACCACCGTCAGTTTGGGACACTTTGGTCTTTTTATATTTCATGATGAACATTACAAAAAGAACAGAAATACTCCCTCTATAAACATATGTAAGACATTTTTTATATTTGTTTACAGAGGGAGTACCAAGTATTCTTAACTGGAAGACGAAATGAAAAAATAAACCCTTGGATGCTCGGTTTTTCATATAGTGAGGAATAATTCGGTGGCAAACAGTAATATATATCAGGAAACAAAGAACTTTAACCATTTACATACTAACTAGCAAAAATATCCATGCGTTGCAACGGGAAGAAAACATATTATATACTTCTCGCACAATAAGCATGTTTCACAAAACACACCCTCCCCATACCACCTCCACTTGTGCTTTGTCCACATGCCTCTTGGTTTTGAAACCCTAGCTCGAATCCTCCCATAGTTGTGCACACGATACGTACAAAACTATCACACAAGCAAGCAGGCAGACTGCTTGATTGATGTGCACGTAGACTATGTATACGGCTGCTCTGGCTAGCTAGCTTTGCTATGGATCGAAACGATCTTTGACGGAGCGACTTTCTCATAACTTCAGATTGGGTCTCTCGGTGGAACCTAAGGATTCGATGGAAACTGTTTTTGCAGTGCGTGACTTGCATAGCAATTGGTATCTAGAGCCTCGATGATCTACGATCTACGATGGGGACAACGACAAATAGTCGGTCAACTCCAAATCCGGCAACAACGGTTCCAAGGCGAACAAGAACGGCGACAAGGTGAAGAAGGGTGGCAAGTCAGCGACTAGTGGTGGCGGAATGGGCGGCGCCAACATACTCAACATCCCCATCCAGTACCCGATGCTCACCGACGCCAACTACGACGTTGTCAATTGTTTTTGTGTTTGGCGCTTGTATGAATTTCATTGAAATTGCGTACGTAAAGAACGTTGTCTTTTCTCTCGTGCTAAACTGTGCCTCCAACAAAAACCATTGCAAAAGAAAAACGACTGTGGCACAACTAACATCCGCAACCCAGCCACCAATTTACATCCACGAGAAAAGTAGACCCAACAAGTGAGGCAAAGCGCGCGGCAGCTTCCAGTCCAATTGAAAATCAGTCAAATGAATGAAAATAAACACTTTTCCGATAGTCGGGCCGGGCCAAGGCTAGCTTTGCCTGTAACCCAGCCCCGTCCAGACATGGGTTTAGAACCAAGAGCGTGATGAAACTTGCAGCCCGGCCCAATAGCAGCACTGTATCGTGGTAGCCCTTTTCAGTTTTCAAGGGAACAAAGGACTCGATCGTGGTAGCCTGCTCACGTAAAAATCCTACCCCGACACCAACATGAGACGATATGTACCACTATATATGGACATCGATTATATTGTGAAAATAAGGACATCCCCAAGGCAGCGCTCTGATTTCGTATCATGATTTCTAGAGAAGAATGGCCAATTCTCGGTCAGGAGTGCTTACAGACTTGCCACATATGATCATAACATAGCGTTTTTGGGGGGAGCTTCCTGTTCTTCACCAAATGGAGCGAGATCAATTTGGAATGCTGTGTGGAAACCGTCGGTACCCCCAGAAAACAAAAATAATGGCTTGGAAGGTAGTTGCAGGCGCCTTGCCAACAGCTCAATGTAAAAAGTTCAGACATATTTCCAAGTGTTCGACCTGTCCTTTATGTGGTGTGGAAGAGGAGGGATCCTTTCATGCGTTAGTTACATGCACTAACGCGCGCCTGATTTGGTTGAATATGAGAGCTAGGTGGCCTCTCCCCTCTGAATGAAATTCTCATTGACAATGGCAAGGATTGGCTATTGCATGTGCTGGTTAACTGTACGGATGAGGTCCGGGATATGGTGACTATGGTAGTCTGGCGAATTTGGCAACTGCGGACAAATCAATCACATGGCAAGGAAATCCCACCAACGGATGTCACGGTGGAGTTCCTCGACAGCTACTACAGGTCCATCAAACTTACAGGCCAGTTTAGCACGGACGAAATAATCAAGGGCAAGATGTCAGTGTCTGTCGAGTGCTCAGTTTCTTTCGACAAAGTGAAGCCCCCGACCATGCCATGGCCAGCACCCCAGCCCGGCTACGTTGCCCTGTCCGTCGATGGGTCCTTCCTGGGCTCTGATGGGTCAGCTGTTGTTGGCATGATTCTTCGCCACGAGAAAGGCAAGATCATTTCTTCAGCGTACCGATATATCTTTCATTGCAACGATTCGCTGGAAGCGGAAATACACGCCCTCATGCAGGGCATGGCGTTCGCTATACAGAATACCTCACTTCCGGTGGTCGTTCAGTCAGATTCCGCTGAAGCACTCTCAATCTTGTCTAACAATGGCCTGGTGAAGTCAGCTCATGGGCAGTTGGTGCTTGAGATTAAGGAGCTGATGAGTAGTAGGGAGTTTTTACTACAGAAAATTCACCGTAGTCAGAATTGTGTCGCAGATTGTTTGGCCACTTACAGCCGATCAGAGAGAACCACAGCTGTGTGGTTACAGTCGGCTCCACCTTGTATTAAGGACTTGTGACCTCTTGATTGTGACACTATTACTTTGCAATAAAAACTCTCTTACCCCGCAAAAAAAAATCAGTCAAATGAATGAAAATAAACACTTTCTGATAGTCGGGCCGGGCCAAGGCTAGCTTTACCTGTAACCCAGCCCCGTCCGGACAATGCATGGGTTTAGAACGAAGAGCGTGATGGAACTTGCAACCCGGCCCAATAGCGGCACTGTATCGTGGTTGCCTGCATGCGTTTTCAGTTTCCAAGAGAACAAAGGACTCGATCGTGGTAGCCTGCTCACGTAAGAATCCTACCCCGACACCAATACGAGACGATATATACCACTATATACACACCGGTAGACGCACGATCGCTCCCGTCGCTTCCCCAAACATCTGCTCCCGATCCAACTACAAACACACCTAGCCGGCGGGGAATCGTCGATCGAGTTCGCTATTAGGTACTTGACGGCGTCGATTGACATGGACATCGCCCACGAATTCCAATTGCTGCTACGACAATCACAAGCAGTACAAGACTTTATACTCCCGGCCGAAGTACAAGACCTGCTGCGACAACTACAACAAGAAGAAGGTGACTTTCTACCTGACCCCGACGCCATAATTCGCGAGATTGTCCGCCTCGGCTATACCTATATTACCGAGGCGAACATGGACGACATCACCCCACATGTCAGCGCCGCGGGTGCTCCAGACCCAGCGTTGGCGGTGGCGGTGGCGGAGGCGCTCAAGACTGTGGACACGCCAGCCGACGGGCACGACTGTCCGATTTGCATGAAGGAACACGACTCGGCGGCGTGGAAGGAGACGCCGTGCGGGCACCGGTTCCACGGGCGATGCGTGAAAAGGTGGCTGCAAGCCAAGGGGAGCTGCCCCATGTGCCGGCGCCAGGTGGTGACCATGGCCCCCCACCGCCCCTAGCACCGCTGTATTCTCAGATTTAGAGCTGGATGTCAACATGGACGTCATGAATTAGTTGCCTCTCTAGGGAAATTATCCCCGAGTTCCATATTGTAACAGTTAAGAAAAATATCCTCATACCTCTAATGTTGCAGGCTGGCCAAAGAATGCATGAAATAACCTTTTACATGTGGACGCATCTAGCAAGCGGCAGGGCGCTCGCTAGCGCTCCACAGCGGCTGTCATTTTTAGCAAGTTTATGTCCCCATCAAACAAAAAAGGAAAGATTCTTTCTCATTGTAAAAAAGGTAGAAGGGGCATGCAACATGTTTTATTACGGATTAGAAAGCAACCAGGTGCGAATACATTAATTTAGAGTTCCTTCTCATTTTAAAAGCCATAACTTTTGAACCAAACATCGAAATTAAGATCCGCGTTCACCGTGGAACCCTTATGACGTGCTCTTCGAAACTAGATCCCGCATGGATATGTTTTGATGAATTTTTTTTGTGCAATTTAGTACCTCATTTTGTGCAAATGCCTAGTAGTGGATGTGCAACTAGCTGACCGTGGATGTGCAACTTTCTGCCTACCCCGTGGATGTGCAATTTTCACTGATGTCACCTCCACCCCCTCAAACTACCCCTTCCAGTGAGATGAGCAATTTCGTCTGTTGCTCGGGCCAACTGCCTAGTAATTGACGTGCAACTTTCCGCTTGCCCGTGGATGTGCTTTCACTATTTACTGCATCCGCCAACTTTCTAGTAGTGGTTGTGCAACTTCGGATACTGCCATGGCCAACTGTCTAACAGTGATTTGCAACTTTCTCCTATACCCCCATGGATGTGTAGTTTCCCTGCTAGCACACGGTCCAAACCACCCCTGCTAGTGAGATTTGCAACTTTCACACTCTGTCTATATGTAACTTTTCACAACCCTGATGAATGTCAATTTTTTGCCATTCAACTGTCCTTGCTTGTGAGATGTGCAACTTCGTATGTTGCCCTGGCCAACTACCTAGCAGACACTAGTAGAAAAACACCTAATAGTCCCGGTTCGTGAGGGCCTTTAGTCCCGGTTCATGAACCGGGACTAATGGGCCGTTACTAATACCTCCACCCATTAGTCCCGGTTCAAACTAGAACCGGGACTAATGTGCCTCCACGTGGCTCTGTGTGCCGAGCCCAGTCAGGGGGCCTTTGGTCCCGGTTGGTGACCAAAAGTCCATGTTTTTTTTTGAAAATTGGCTGCTTTAGGGGTTTTGGGGGTTATTTTTAGGTTGTTATATTAGCTAGCTAATAGAGAGAAGTGTTCTCTCTTATATCTTCGTCCTTTGTTTACCAACGTTGCTGCTATATATGTTCATTTTACCCGCTGATATAATAACTCATGCATGCTCGCATACATCAGCATATATAATAACAAGTACTCGTCCTACTAATCATGCATCATCATACAACTTCTAGTCGTTATTAATAAGAATTCATACGATCATCATCCTCATAGTCATCGCACCCAACCCTACATAATTGTTCTTAACACATGATCATCAGTATCAGGTAGGACCTAAACACCCTTAAGGTAAAATAGCATAAAACAATATAGACCCTGACTCTCCATTATGAAGAATGGTGATCATCCTGTCTCCAATTTTTGCCCTTCGCTGAATGTTGCTTCCAAGAAGCTCCTTACGACTGTCCATATATTTTTTTCCATTCTTTGATTCTCATGTCTCCACTTATTTTAGAAACCCGGGTTGGACAGTTGAGATTCGTAGGACGACCTGGTTGTATGTTCAAAACATGAAGGCTACCGTGTGTATACATCAGATGAGGCACACAATCATTCGGGATTATCTGTTGAAAAACATAGTAATAACTTCATAGTTAGCAATGATATGATGTACTAATTTTAGAAGTGTGCAAAAAGATGCACGGAATGTTGTAATAGTACAAAAATCTTACCAGGGTATCTCCATGGTAGTTACCGTAGTTCAACACGTGCACTAGTGGCACGTATTGACCATAATGTTGAGGAGTTCGATTGTAGACATTGTAATTCTCAAGATCAGTACAAAATGCGACCAGATGATTTTTCTCCTGATAAGTTAGTTCGGAGCCTTCGGTGTAGTAGGTTCTGTCTACCATCTTCCGCACATTCTTTGAAGAATGAAAATAAGCTGTCAATGGAGAATAAGTTGTCAACTATTTTGAAATAAACAATATAAATTACTTAATAACTATGTTAATGCTCACATGGGGGAAGAATTGGAGGTGTATCCACAAGGACGAAAATCGTAGGTCTCTCTTGCTCGATTGTAGAATCACCAAGATCCATGGTAACAAGCATACCCTCATCAAAACCATACATCTTGCAAAGTGCTTCCCAATTTTTGCAACCAAAATGGGTTACACTCTGAGCATTGTACAGCTTTACTTGAAAATCCACACCATGATGGGTACTTAGGATAATTTTTTTGGTTTCGAAACTTTCATGGTCTTCAAAACCCATCCTCTCCAAGACATAGCGTCTTGCAAAGCATGGGATAAGCTAGTCGAATTGGAAAAGATGAAAAATATTGTCATGATTAAAATAGTTGAAGTCATGAGTAATTACGAAAAAAACTATTATCGTCGGTTGCGTACCGTATGAACATCGAAGGTCTCCTCGAGCTTAATGCTGAAGCGACGATCTTCGTCCAGCACAATGAACCTGTCGCAGATACCTCGGTCGTCGTGGCACCAGTCGCACTCCCCGGGCGGTTTTCGTCGTTCGATGAGTACGACATTTCCGGCCTACGTTCATAATTCAAATATTAAACTAGATCATTATTATTAATCACGGGTTGACTATCGATGATCGATGTACGTAGCTCCTCCTTTCATTCCGGAATGCATTATTATATCAAATTGTCTAGCACACGGAAATGAAGGAGAACTTATTCAATATGAGCATTCAATAAGCAAAACCAAATCATAAAATAAGCAAAACCAAATCATAAAATAAAGTATAGTATTCAAATTAGCATGCATTCAATAATTATAAGCAAAAGTACATCATCTCTTAATTGGTGTCCGTACATCGTCGAATATTATCACTAATACAACTAGAACCGTAGCGCCCGACGGGTATCGACGCGGGCGGTGGACACCCAAAGATAAGGAACCATCACAGGATCATAGCTCCAGTGAGATCCCTGAAGAACCTGCCAGGTATTGTCGAATCTGCCCTCCAATGCAACCATGTAGCGACGGACGTGCTCGTCCTCCTCGCTGACACGGTGACGTACCACCTCCGCGGTGTCCGGATGCCTCACCACCGTCACTGGCCCACGCGACCGCCACCAAACAAGGATCGGGTCAACAACGGGCTGCCTCCTCACCAACCTACGTCCCCCGGAAGGTAGCACCTCCCAATACCAGCCCGGCGGAGCCCAGTCCCGAACATGGCCCTGATCAAGCAGGCCTCCACCGCCGAGTCGACGACGACGAGGATGCGGGATAGGCATCGCCGACGTCGATGTGGCAACTACTTTTATATATAGTTAAATAAAAGTAGTTTTATTAATTAAATCAACTATCTACTTCAACTACTAAGCACTTACTATAAATAAATAAGTACTCCCTCCGTCCGAAAAATACTCGTCATCAAAATGGACAAAAAGGGATGTATCTAGAATTAAAATACATCTATATACATCCCCTTTTATTCATTTTGATGACAAGTATTTCCGGACGGAGGGAGTACTACTTACTAAAAACAAACTACTTCTATATATAGTAAAATAAATTAGTTTATTAAATCAACTAGCTAGTTCAACTATATATAAACTACTTCTTATTTCTTTTCTTTTTCTAAATACTACACATCTAATCTAACAAAAAAATCTAATCTAACAAAAAAAATCTATGAACTACACATCAAAATTACTACACATCTAATCTAACAAAAAAATCTAATTAATCTAACAAAAAAAACTAACATAATATAAACAAATTAATTACTACACATCAAATCTAACAAAAAAATCTATGAACTACATATCTAAATTACTACACACATCTAATCTAACAAAAAAATTCTAATTAATCTAACAAAAAAATCTAACATAATATAAACAAATTAATTATTACACATCTAATCTAACAAAAAAATCTAATCTAACAAAAAAATCTATGAACTACATATCTAAATTACTACACACATCTAATCTAACAAAAAAAATTTAATTAATCTAACAAAAAAATCTAACATCATATAAACAAATTAATTACTACACATCTAATCTAACCAAAAAAATCTAATCTAACAACAAAATCTAACAACAAAACTACAACATAATATATCTAGATTACTACACACATCTAACCTAACAAGGAGTGGAGCGGGGCGGCGACGGCGACGGCGAAGGCGACGGCGACGGCGAGGTGCGGAGCGGGGTGGCGACAGCGACGGTGACGACGAGGTGCGGAGCGAGGCGGCGACGGCGTCGAGGCGGCGCGACGTCGATCCGGGCGCGGCGCGGGTGGGCTGGGCGGGGCGCGCGGGCGGCGACGGCGCGGGGCAGGGCTGGGCGGGGCGCGCGGGCGGCGACGGCGCGGTGCGGGGCTGGGCGGCGCGGCGCGGGCGGCGTGGCGGGGCGGGGCGGCGACGGCGAGGTGGCGGCAGGGAGACGCGCGGCGACGGGAGTGAAGCAGGAGAGATCAAAAACTGTAAAGTCCTGTATATATAGCAAGAGCATCGGTCCCGGTTGGTGGCTCCAACCGGGACTAATGCCCTCTTTCGTCCCGGTTGGTGCCACCAACCGGGACCAAAGGCCTCTTTTCAGCAGCCCAAAGGGCGAGAAATGGAGACCTTTGGTCCCGGTTGGCGGCTCCAACCGGGAATAAAGGGGGGGCATTGGTACCGGTTGGTGCCACGAACCGGTACTAATGCACCCCTTTAGTTTCGGTTGGTGCCACCAACCGGGTCTAAAGGCCATGTGCTGCCCGCGTCGCGGCACGAAAGTTTAGTCCCACCTCGCTAGCTGAGGGAGCTCGAGAGTGGTTTATAAGCCCCAGTCCCGCTGCCCTCTCGAGCTCCTCTCAAATGCAGGCTTACGGGTCTAAACGCACCATATGTGCATGTGGGCCGATTGGGCCTATTGCGGGCCTGAATCCTGGCCCATTGTTAGGTTTCTAGTCGTATTCAGGCTGTGGTAGCCCTTTAGGTGGCACTTTTTTTATTTTATTTTGATTCTTCCTGCAGTTGTTTTTTTAGTCCCACCTCGCCAAGCGAGAGGCACTCGCAGCTGTTTATAAGCCCTGAGTGCAGAGACGATGACGAAGAGGCCCAATGCTCCTGCACGTTGGTTAGCTTCAAGCCTTGAGGAATACGGTAGACTGCACAGAGCTATGTGCAGTGCAGTTGACACTATTCCGAAATGCTTGAAGCAAATTAACAAGCATTGCGCCTCTTTTTTATTTTTAATGACTTATTACAACTGAGAAATAAAAATAAAACAAATAAATATAGCTGAAAAGAGAAAAAACTATATAGAAAACTACTCAGAAATGAATTGAAGCAAAAAATAGTTGTGATTAACTATACTAAAAAAGGAGCATAGATGCTTATTTTTAATGACTTATTACAACTCAGAAATAAAAAGAAGAAAAAATAGTTGTGATTAACTTTACTAAAATATGAGCATAGATGCTTATTTTAATGACTTATTACAATTCAAAAATAAATAAAAGAAAAAATAAAAAGAAAATAAATAAATATAGCTGAAAAGAAGAAAAAAACTATATAGAAAACTACTCAGAAATGAATTGAAGCAAAAAATAGTTGTGATTAACTGTACTAAAAAAGGAGCATAGATGCTTATTTTTAATGACTTATTACAACTCAGAAATAAAAAGAAGAAAAAATAGTTGTGATTAACTTTACTAAAATATGAGCATATATGCTTATTTTTAATGACTTATTACAATTCAAAAATAAATAGAAGAAAAAATAAAAAGAAAACAAATAAATATAGCTGAAAAGAAAAGAAAAACTATATAGAAAACTACTCAGAAATGAATTGAAGCAAAAAATAGTTGTGATTAACTGTAGTAAAAATGAGCATAGATGCTTATTTTTAATGACTTATTACAACTCAGAAATAAAAAGAAGAAAAAATAGTTATGATTAACTTTACTAAAATATGAGCATAGATGCTTATTTTTAATGACTTATTACAATTCAAAAATAAATAGAAGAAAAAATAGTTATGATTAACTTTACTAAAAAATGAGCATAGATGCTTATTTTTAATGACTTATTACAACTCAGAAAAAAAATATAGCAGAAAAGAAAAAAAACTATATAAAAAGCTACTCAGAAATGAGCATAGATGCGCTTATAGAGGAAATTCAAATTAAATTCATAACAAATTTCAAGAGAAATTCGTATGAATTTAGCCTAAATTCCCTATATAAGGGCATCTATTTTTATTTTCAGAGGAGCTCAATAAGGCAGAGAGGGAGGGGCTTATAAACCGGTCTGATTCCCCTTCGGTTGGCGAGGTGGGACTAAACTGTGGCCGCAACGAGGACCAACCCTTTAGTCCCGGTTGGTGGAATGGACCAGGACTAATGGTCGTCCTTTGGTCCCGGTTCAGGCCACCAACCGGGACCAATGGTGGTGGGCCAGGAGCGAGGGCCATTGGTCCCGGTTCGTCCCACCAACCGGGACCAATAGGTCCAGAGAACCGGGACCAATGGCCGACGTGGCCCGGCCGGCCCCTGGGGCTCACGAACCGAGTCCAATGCCCCCATTGGTCCCAGTTCTGGATTGAACCGGGACTAATGGGCTGGACCAGCCTGGACCATTGGCCCCTTTTCTACTAGTGAGAGTATGTGCAACTCTGTTTGTTACCCCCGCCAATTGAAAATACATATCCACAAATAGGAAGGGGAAGGAGTTGCACATTGACTAATAGGCAGTTGGCTTGAATAATAGACTAAGTTGCACAAATCGCTTGCAGGGGAGGTGGGAGTAGGGTGCACCAACAGTGAAAAACTACGCATCCACGAGTAGGGAGGAGGGTTGCACAATGACTACTTGATAGTTGGTCGGGATAGTAGACTAGTTGCACCTCAAAGTTGTCATGGTTGCTACATTGCAACCTCATGAAAGTTGAATCATGCAGATCCAAAAAATGGTTTTGGAAAAAGTTGCACGATGTAGTATTAAAGTTGCACAATACAGTACTAAAGTTGCACAATATAGCATGAAAGTTGGCATCGAAAAAAATTCGCTGAAACATACCCATGCGGGATCTAGTTTCAAAGATCTCGTCACGAGGAATCCAATGGTGAAGACAGATCTGAATTTTGATGCGTGGTTTAAAAGATATGAGTTTTTTAAAACTGAAAATCCGAAATAAATACAGGTTGATCTGTTTTTTCATTCACATGTAGAAGAAGTCTGATCGCATTTAATGACATCAATCACATGCACTAAGAGACAAAACATGCCCATGCATGCATTCAATAAGTGAGGGAGCCAGCGTGATATGCGGACAAGAGCCGGCCGCTCGATTCGTCTAAATAGTGCGTAAGCACTTTTTAGATTTCAAGTTTACATGTATCAGAGAAAAGAAGGCCCTGTATTGCTTTTGCTTAGTTCATTTGCCTTAAGGAAGTGAATCCAAAATTTTGTAAAATCCACATCATATTCCTCGTCTAACGCAGAATTTCGAACTGAAACTATTGTGAATGCAATAATGCAAGGCTTTGAAAATTGTGAACTATAATCATGATCTGCAAAGATAACTACCATATACATAATCGCAAACCCGTGTGTTCAGTCCTACAGCCATGATCTTCAGAGGAAGCCAGTTAAGGCAATGGCAAGGAAAACCTGCATTTCAGTTCTAGAAGGATATGCAACAACAATGATATGAGTTGTAGTTCTGGAAGGAAACTACCATCTTGGAGAATTATTCAGTACTTGCTTTCAAGGATAATATTTAATTGAATTTCAGTGAAGAATATGTCTCCAAAGATTCAATCAACAATCCCAAACAGAATGAATTCTCTGTTTAGGTCATAAGCAGATCCACATAACAGATTAGATAATCCAAACAAGCCACTAGAACTACTCAACAGTGCAAACACATTGTAGATCCATGGTACCAAAGCGAAGAAAACAAATCCACCCGAAGGAGCTGACTAGGGCCACACCAATATGCCCATGCATGAAGTTGCGTTCATGGAAAGGTCGGATAAAACAGCACAACCGGCGAGCAAGTTGGCTGCAGATGAGTACGTCCACCTACCGCTATGCAGAAGGGTCGAAGAGAGCAGCGGCGATGCCGCCACGGCCAGCGGCGGTCGCGCGCGAGACCTAGATCGCCTCTTGTTTCACGAGACTTGTTTTGGCTTGGGGGCTAAGAGCATCTATAGTCGGCCGCCTCAACACCCCCCCTCATACGCACGGGCGGGCACCCCGGTCAGAAAAAATCGACCCAGACGGGCGCCTCTGTTAGAGTTGTGTCGAATATTATTGTACAAGGTAGGTTACAGTTGGACTTGAAGTCGTACAGTGTGTAGACAGGATATGATGTAGTGTCCTAGAAGGACTCTTGTATCCTAGACCTCATATAATACGGGGGTAGACACACGCGATGAAACTTATGCCAACATAATAGCACACGCCACACGCATGTAGGGGGAGCCGGCGGCGTGTGGCGGCGCCCAGGTGGTTGGTGTGCGGTATTGTAACGGTACCACTGGGAGGAGCGCCCGTAGTTAGGCCCCAGAGATGTAGTTGTTGGAAATATGAGCAATTTACCGAATGATTATTAACAGAAATAAGTATAAAATATGACTAGTATAGCAGTGAGAAAACAAGTCGTGCGATTTGACAAAGTGAAGGTAAATAATATCCGCATATATGAGCTAGAAAGGATCATCTCTCGAGCAGACAGTAGATCAAGATGCATATATGAGGTAGATCCTAACATGTGTAGGGTAAACACTAGAAGAAAGTGTTGGGGAACGTAGCAGAAATTCAAAATTTTTCCTACGAATCACCAAGATCTATCTATGGAGAGACCAGCAACGAGTAGAAGGAGAGTGCATCTACATACCCTTGTAGATCGCTAAGCGGAAGCGTTCAAGTGAACGGGGTTGATGGAGTCGTACTCGTCGTGATTCAGATCACCGATGACCAAGTGCCGAACGGACGGCACCTCCGCGTTCAACACACGTACAGCCCGGTGACGTCTCCCACGCCTTGATCCAGCAAGGAGAGAGGGAGAGGTTGAGGAAGACTCCATCCAACAGCAGCACAACGGCGTGGTGGTGGTGGAGGAGCGTGGCAATCCCGCAGGGCTTCGCCAAGCACTATGGGAGAGGAGGAGGAGGGAGAGGCAGGGCTGCACCAACGAGAGATCAAATCGCATGTTATGGGCAGCCATATGCCTCACTATTTATAGGGGGAGAGGGGGCTGCGCCCCCCTCTAGGGTTTCCCACCCCCAAGGGGTGCGGCCAGCCCTAGATGGCAAAGGGGGCGGCGGCCAGGAGGGGGAGAGAGGGGAGGCGCCCACTAGGTGGGCCTTAAGGCCCATCTGGACTAGGGTTTGCCCCCTCCCACTCTCCCTTGCGCCTTGGCCACTTGTGGGGGGCGCACCAGCCCACCTAGGGGCTGGTCCCCTCCCACACATGGCCCACGCAGCCTTCTAGGGCAGGTGGCCCCACTTGGTGGACCCCCGGGACCCTCCCGGTGGTCCCGGTACAATACCGATATCGCCCGAAACTTTTCCGGTGACCAAAACAGGACTTCCCATATATAAATCTTTACCTCCGGACCATTCCGGAACTCCTCGTGACGTCCGGGATCTCATCCGGGACTCCGAACAACATTCGGTAACCACATACAAGCTTCCTTTATAACCCTAGCGTCATCGAACCTTAAGTGTGTAGACCCTACGGGTTCGGGAGACATGCAGACATGACCGAGACGTTCTCCGGTCAATAACCAACAGCGGGATCTGGATACCCATGTTGGCTCCCACATGTTCCACGATGATCTCATCGGATGAACCACGATGTCAAGGACTCAATTGATCCCGTATACAATTCCCTTTGTCTAGCGGTATTTTACTTGCCCGAGATTCGATCGTCGGTATACCAATACCTTGTTCAATCTCGTTACCGGCAAGTCACTTTACTCGTTCCGTAACACATCATCCCGTGATCAACTCCTTGGTCACATTGCGCATATGATGATGTCCTACCGAGTGGGCCCAGAGATACCTCTCCGTTTACACGGAGTGACAAATCCCAGTCTCGATCCGCATAAAACAATAGACACTTTCGGAGATACCCGTAGTGCACCTTTATAGTCACCCAGTTACGTTGTGACGTTTGATACACCCAAAGCACTCCTACGGTATCCAGGAG
This sequence comes from Triticum aestivum, assembly GCF_018294505.1. NCBI lineage: Eukaryota > Viridiplantae > Streptophyta > Magnoliopsida > Poales > Poaceae > Triticum > Triticum aestivum. The sequence continues at coordinate 609,608,038 of NC_057795.1, read as the reverse complement.
TTACACGATCTCATGGTCAAAGGAAGAGATACTTGACATTGGCAAAGCTCTAGCAAATGAACTACACGATCTTTTGTGCTAGTCTTAGGATTGGGTCTTGTCCATCACATCATTCTCCTAATGATGTGATCCCGTTATCAACGACATCCAATGTCCATAGCCAGGAAACCATGACTATCTGTTGATCACAACGAGCTAGTCAACTAGAGGCTCACTAGGGACATATTGTGGTCTATGTATTCACACGTGTATTATGATTTCCGGATAATACAGTTATAGCATGAATAAAAGACAATTATCATGAACAAGGAAATATAATAATAATACTTTTATTATTGCCTCTAGGGCATATTTCCAACAGTCTCCCACTTGCACTAGAGTCAATAATCTAGTTCACATCGCCATGTGATTAACACTCACAGGTCACATCGCCATGTGACTAATACCCAAGAGTTTACTAGAGTCAGTAGTCTAGTTCACATCACTATGTGATTAACACTCAATGAGTTTTATGTTTGATCATGTTGCTTGTGAGAGAGGTTTTAGTCAACGGGTCTGAACCTTTCAGATCCGTGTGTGCTTTACAAATCTCTATGTCATCTCCTAGATGCAGCTACCACGCTCTATTTGGAGCTATTCCAAATAACTGTTCTATTTGGAGCTATTCTAAATTGTTGCTCCATTATATGTATCCGGTATCTCTACTCAGAGCTATCCGGATAGGTGTCAAGCTTGCATCGTCGTAACTTTTACGACGAACTCTTTTACCACCTCCATAATCGAGAAAATTCCTTAGTCCACTAGTTACTAAGGATAACTTTGACCGCTGTCTGTGATCCATTCTTGGATCACTCTTGTACCCCTTGACTGACTCATGGCAAGGCACACTTCAGGTGCGGTACTCAGCATGGCATACTGTAGAGCCTATGTCTTAAGCATAGGGGACGACCTTCGTCCTTTCTCTCTATTCTGCCGTGGTCGAGCTTTAAGTCTCAACTTCGTACCTTACAACTCAGGCAAGAACTCCTTCTTTGACTGGTCCATCTTGAACACCTTCAAGATTATATCAAGGTATGTGCTCATTTGAAAGTATTATTAAGCATTTTGATCTATCCTTATAGATCTTGATGCTCAATGTTCAAGTAGCTTAATCCAGGTTTTCTATTGAAAAACACTTTCAAAATAACCCTATATGCTTTCCAGAAATTCTACGTCATTTCTGATCAACAATATGTCAACAACATATACTCATCAGAAATTCTATAGTGCTCCCACTCACTTCTTTGGAAATACAAGTTTCTCATAAACTTTGTACAAACCCAAAATCTTTGATCATCATCAAAGCATACATTCCAACTCCGAGATGCTCACTCCAGTCCTTAGAAGGATCGCTGGAGCTAGCATACCTTTTAGCATCCTTAGGATCGACAAAAACTTTCTGATTGTATTACATACAACCTTTCCTCACGAAAACTGGTAAGGAAACTCGTTTTGATATCCATCTGCCAGATTTCATAAATACAGCTAATGCTAACATGAATCCGACGGACTTCAAGCATCGCTACGGATGAGAAAAATCTGATCGTAGTCAACTCCTTGAACTTGTGAAAAACTTTTCGCCACAAGTCGAGCTTCATGGACGGTGACATTACCATCCACGTCCGTCTTCTTCTTAAAGATCCATTTATCTTAATGGCTTGCCGATCATCGGGCAAGTCCACCAAAGTCCATGGATCCGTTCTCGGATTTTATGGCCTCGAGCCATTTATCGGAATCCGGGCCCACCATCGCTTCTCCATAGCTCGTAGGTTCATTGTTGTCTAGCAACATGACCTTCAAGACAGGATTACATACCACTCTGAAGTAGTACGCATCCTTGTCATTCCACGAGGTTTGGTAGTGACTTGATCCGAAGTTTCATGATCAATATCATAAGCTTCCACTTCAATTGGTGTAGGTGCCACAGGAACAACTTCCTGTGCCCTGCCACACACTAGTTGAAGAGACGGTTCAATAACCTCATCAAGTCTCCACCATCCTCCCACTCAACTCTTTCGAGAGAAACCTTTCCTCGAGAAAGGACCCGATTCTAGAAACAATTCATATTGCTTTCGGATCTGAATTAGGAGGTATACCCAACTGTTTTGGGTGTCCTATGAAGATGCATTTTATCCGCTTTGGGTTCGAGCTTATCAATCTGAAACTTTTTCACATGAGCATCGTAGCCCCAAACTTTTAAGAAACGACAACTTAGGTTTCTCTAAACCATAATTCATACAGTGTCATCTCAACGGAATTATGTGGTGCCCTATTTAAAGTGAATGTGGTTGTCTCTAATGCCTAACCCATGAGCGATAGTGGTAATTCGATAAGAGACATCATGGTACGCACCATATCCAATAGGGTGCAACTATGATGTTCGGACACACCATCACACTATGGTGTTCCAGGCGGTATTAATTGTGAAACAATTTCCACAATGTCTTAATTGTGTGCCAAAACTTGTAACTCAGATATTCATCTCTATGATCATATCATAGACATTTTATCCTCTTGTCACAATGATCTTCTACTTCACTCTGAAATTATTTGAACCATTCAATAATTCAGACATGTGTTTCATCAAGTAAATATTCTCAACATCTATTCGAATCATCTGTGAAGTAAGAACATAACGATATTCACTGCATGCCTCAGCACTTATTGGACTGCACACATCATAATGTGTTACTTCCAACAAGTTGCTATCTTGTTCCATCTTATTGAAACCGAGGCTTTTCAGTCATCTTGCCTATCTGGTATGATTTGCATATCTCAAGTGATTCAAAATCAAGTGAGTCCGAACGGTCCATTTGCATGGAGTTTCTTCATGCATATACACCAATAGACATGGTTCGCATGTCTCAAACTTTTCAAAAACGAGTGAGTCCAAAGATCCATCAACATGGAGCTTCTTCATGCGTTTTGTACCAATATGACTTACATAGCAGTGCCACAAGTAAGTGGTACTATCATTACTATCTTATATCTTTTGGCATGAAAATGTGTATCCCTACGATCAAGATTCAATAAACCATTCCTTTAGGTGTAAGACCATTGAAGGTATTATTCAAATAAATAGAGTAACCATTATTCTCCTTAAATGAATAACCGTATTGCGATAGACACAATCCAATCATGTCTATGCTCAACGCAAGCACCAAATGATAATTACTCAGGTTTAATACTAAACTTGATGGTAGAGGGAGCGTGCGATGTTTGATCACATCAAACTTGGAAACACTTCCAACACATATCGTCAGCTCACCTTTAGCTAGTCTCCGTTTATTCCGTAGCCTTTTATTTTGAGTTACTAACACTTAGCAACCGAACCGGTATCTAATACCCTGGTGCTACTAGGAGTACTAGTAAAGTACACATTAACATAATGTATATCCAATATACTTCTATCGACCTTGCCAGCCTTCTCATCTACCAAGTATCTAGGGTAATCCTGCTCCAGTGGTTGTTCCCCTTATTACAGAAGCACTTAGTCTCGGGTTTGGGTTCAACCTCGGGTTTCTTCACTAGAGCAGCAGCTGAATTGCCGTTTCATGAAGTATCCCTTTGTTCCCTTGCCCTTCCTGAAACTAGTGGTTTCACCAACCATCAACAATTGATGCTCCTTCTTGATTTCTACTTTCGCGGTGTCATACATCGCGAATATCTCAAGGATCATCATATATGTCCCTGATATATCATAGTTCATCACGAAGCTCTAGCAGCTTGGTGGTAATGACTTCGGAGAACCATCACTATTTCATCTGGAAGATCAACTCCCACTTGATTCAAGTGATTGTTGTACTCAGACAATCTGAGCACAAGCTCAACAATTGAGCTTCTCTCCTTAGTTTGCTGGTTAAGAAGATCGTCGGAGGTCTTATACCTCTTGACGTGGGCACGAGCCTGAAATCCCAATTTCAGCCCTCGAAACATCTCATATGTTCCGCGACGTTTCGAAAACGTCTTTGGTGCCTCTACTTAAACCATTTAACTGAACTATCACGTAGTTATCAAAACGTGTATGTTCGATGTTCGAAACATCCACAAACGACGTTTGGGGTTCAGCACACTGAGCAGTGCATTAAGTACATAAGCTTTCTACTGATCGCATAATCGCTACTGTCAACTTTCAACTATATTTTCTCTAGGAACATAACTAAAACAGTAGAACTATAGCGTGAACTATGACATAATTTGCAAAAGGTCTTTTGACTATGTTCAGGATAATTAAGTTCATCTTATGAACTCCCACTCAGATAGACATCCCTCTAGTCATCTAAGTGATTACATGATCCGAGTCAACTAGCCCGTGTCCGATCATCACGTGAGACGGACTAGTTAACGTCGGTGAACATCTTCATGTTGATCGTATCTACCATACGACTCATGCTCGACCTTTCGGTCTCCGTGTTCCGAGGCCATGTCTGCACATGCTAGGCTCGTCAAGTTAACCCTAAGTGTTTTCGCTGTGTAAAACTGTCTTACACCCGTTGTATGTGAACGTAAGAATCTATCACACCCGATCATCACGTGGTGCTTCGAAACGACGAACTGTAGCAACGGTGCACAGTTAGGGGAGAACACTTCTTGAAATTTTAATGAGGGATCATCTTATTTACTACCGTCGTTCTAAGCAAACAAGATGCATAAACATGATAAACATCACATGCAATCAAATAGTGACATGATATGGCCAATATCATTTTGCTCCTTTTGATCTTCATCTTCGGGGCTCCATGATCATCATCGTCACCGGCATGACACCATGATCTCCATCATCATGATCTCCATCATCGTGTCTTCATGAAGTTGTCACGCCAACGACTACTTCTACTTCTATGGCTAACGCGTTTAGCAATAAAGTAAAGTAAGTTACATGGCGTTCTTCAATGACACGCAGGTCATACAAAAATAAAGACAACTCCTATGGCTCCTGCCGGTTGTCATACTCATCGACATGCAAGTCGTGAATCCTATTACAAGAACATGATCAATCTCATACATCACATATATCATTCATCACATCCTTTTGGCCATATCACATCACATAGCATACCCTGCAAAAACAAGTTAGACGTCCTCTAATTGTTGTTTGCATGTTTTACGTGGCTGCTATGGGTTCTAGCAAGAACGTTTCTTACCTACGCAAAACCACAACGTGATATGCCAATTTCTATTTACCCTTCATAAGGACCCTTTTCATCGAATCCGTTCCGACTAAAGTGGGAGAGACTGGCACCCGCTAGCCACCTTATGCACCAAGTGCATGTCAATCGGTGGAACCTGTCTCACGTAAGAGTACGTGTAAGGTCGGTCCGGGCCGCTTCATCCCACAATACCGTCGAAACAAGATTGGACTAGTAACGGTAAGCATATTGAACAACATCAACGCCCACAACTACTTTGTGTTCTACTCGTGCAAAGAATCTACGCAATAGACCTAGCTCATGATGCCACTGTTGGGGAACGTAGCAGAAATTCAAAATTTTTCCTACGAATCACCAAGATCTATCTATGGAGAGACCAGCAACGAGTAGAAGGAGAGTGCATCTACATACCCTTGTAGATCGCTAAGCGGAAGCGTTCAAGTGAACGGGGTTGATGGAGTCGTACTCGTCGTGATTCAGATCACCGATGACCAAGTGCCGAACGGACGGCACCTCCGCGTTCAACACACGTACAGCCCGGTGACGTCTCCCACGCCTTGATCCAGCAAGGAGAGAGGGAGAGGTTGAGGAAGACTCCATCCAACAGCAGCACAACGGCGTGGTGGTGGTGGAGGAGCGTGGCAATCCCGCAGGGCTTCGCCAAGCACTATGGGAGAGGAGGAGGAGGGAGAGGCAGGGCTGCACCAACGAGAGATCAAATCGCATGTTATGGGCAGCCCTATGCCTCACTATTTATAGGGGGAGAGGGGGCTGCGCCCCCCTCTAGGGTTTCCCACCCCCAAGGGGTGCGGCCAGCCCTAGATGGCAAAGGGGGCGGCGGCCAGGAGGGGGAGAGAGGGGAGGCGCCCACTAGGTGGGCCTTAAGGCCCATCTGGACTAGGGTTTGCCCCCTCCCACTCTCCCTTGCGCCTTGGCCACTTGTGGGGGGCGCACCAGCCCACCTAGGGGCTGGTCCCCTCCCACACATGGCCCACGCAGCCTTCTGGGGCAGGTGGCCCCACTTGGTGGACCCCCGGGACCCTCCCGGTGGTCCCGGTACAATACCGATATCGCCCGAAACTTTTCCGGTGACCAAAACAGGACTTCCCATATATAAATCTTTACCTCCGGACCATTCCGGAACTCCTCGTGACGTCCGGGATCTCATCCGGGACTCCGAACAACATTCGGTAACCACATACAAGCTTCCTTTATAACCCTAGCGTCATCGAACCTTAAGTGTGTAGACCCTACGGGTTCGGGAGACATGCAGACATGACCGAGACGTTCTCCGGTCAATAACCAACAGCGGGATCTGGATACCCATGTTGGCTCCCACATGTTCCACGATGATCTCATCGGATGAACCACGATGTCAAGGACTCAATCGATCCCGTATACAATTCCCTTTGTCTAGCGGTATTTTACTTGCCCGAGATTCGATCGTCGGTATACCAATACCTTGTTCAATCTCGTTACCGGCAAGTCACTTTACTCGTTCCGTAACACATCATCCCGTGATCAACTCCTTGGTCACATTGCGCATATGATGATGTCCTACCGAGTGGGCCCAGAGATACCTCTCCGTTTACACGGAGTGACAAATCCCAGTCTCGATCCGCATAAAACAATAGACACTTTCGGAGATACCCGTAGTGCACCTTTATAGTCACCCAGTTACGTTGTGACGTTTGATACACCCAAAGCACTCCTACGGTATCCAGGAGTTACACGATCTCATGGTCAAAGGAAGAGATACTTGACATTGGCAAAGCTCTAGCAAATGAACTACACGATCTTTTGTGCTAGTCTTAGGATTGGGTCTTGTCCATCACATCATTCTCCTAATGATGTGATCCCGTTATCAACGACATCCAATGTCCATAGCCAGGAAACCATGACTATCTGTTGATCACAACGAGCTAGTCAACTAGAGGCTCACTAGGGACATATCGTGGTCTATGTATTCACACGTGTATTATGATTTCCGGATAATACAGTTATAGCATGAATAAAAGACAATTATCATGAACAAGGAAATATAATAATAATACTTTTATTATTGCCTCTAGGGCATATTTCCAACAGAAAGAACTGTGGCAGGACCTCTAACAGGAAAAACAAGAACACGTACTGGACAGCAGCCAGAGCAGAGGCACTGGACTTGGGGTCGGTGTCCTCCATGTCGTCGAGGAGGTTGTCGACGTCGGGGAAGTAGTCGTCAGAGTCCGGGGCGTCCGTGACGAAGAAGTCATTCCCCAAAAACCTTATCACCCTTCTCTCATATAGGACTCAAAGAGGTGCGATTTCGGAGGCCTACTGTCCTGACTCATGGTGCACTCCGCAAGCCGAAATGAGGAAGACAGCAGCAGCGCAGAGATTGGAACCGGTGGCGAGAGGAAGGAGAAGTTCTGGTGCGTCTCTCTAAGAGGAGCGATCTCCCTTTTATAGGCGCAAGTGAAGGAGGCGAGAGTCGGCTCGGCTCATTCCCGCAACCCGCGGCGCGGCGCGTCGTGACGAGGCGTGGCATGGCGAGGCAGGCGGCGGAGGAGGAGCGCGCGTGGATGTCCCTCTTGTTCTCATGCTCATACAAGTGGGGAAAGAACCTCCCTTATAAGGAGGTCCAACTCCCACTCAAGTAGCAATGTGGGACTAAACTTTAGTAGTATCCCTTGTCTTGCACAAATGGGCTAAGTGGGCCTATAGGATTTATTTAGGAATTTCTGAAATAGTTACTGGGCTGTCCCAAAATAGAATAAATTCCAGCAATCCCCCACCAGATCCTAGAGGCACACAATATTTGCCTTTTGTTCCAAAACAATGTTTTATATACCGGTACTACAGTGGAGACTGTTAAGTTGAACTTCCATCTAGAACTCTATGCTACACTAGTAAGCAATTGGACAGTGGACTGGGCCTTGAAATGCAAGTTTTCTGTGAATCTAGCTTCACATAAAGCTTTGACCGATACGTGGCTACCGTGGGTCTTCCCCGCGGGTGGAGCTTATGCGTCATACTCCGAGACCTTTCATGAGTTTACTAGAGAGAACCGTACTCTCATAGATTGCGACGTTTAACAATCAGACTCATATAGGTGCGTTCTTCAAAAGATGTTCTGTAGGACAACATCTCTGCTTCAAAGAGCCACTTAGAACACATTAAGATATACATCAACCTACCATGTAGATTAAGAGAGTATTGCATCTTCTTGGAGTGGTATTTTTAACAGTAAGGATACTCTCCTCCCAGTTGACCAACAGCTTGTCTCTAATTCACGGGATCTCCGGTCACAAAGAATAGGTTACCACTGTGAACAACTCATATTATGGGTATCATACCCATCTCCCTTGATGCATTATCTATCACATTACGTGATAGACCCTTAGTAAAAGGATGTGCCAGATTTTTAGACGTTTGGATATAATCCAATGCAGTAACTCCGGAGTTTTTCATTTTTCTGACAGACTTTAACCTTCTCTGAACGTGTTTTGATGACTTCATGTTATCCTTTGAGCTGCTCACTTTAGTGATCACGGTTTGATTGTCACAGTTCATAAGGATACCTGGTACAGGTTTCTCAACTACCGGCAAGTCATTCAAGAGCCGACGAAGCCAATCTGCTTCGACCGTAGCTATATCTAGTGTTGTGAGTTCTGCTTCCATTGTTGGCCTCGTTAAGATGGTCTGCTTGCAAGACTTCCAAGAAACAGCGCCACCTCCATGAGTGAATACATATCCGCTCGTGGCCTTTATCTCATCAGCATCTGAGATCCAGTTTGAGTCACTATACCCTTCAAGCACCTTTGGGTGCCCGGTGTAGTGAATTCCATAATTTGCAGTGCCTTTCAAATAACGCAAAACTCTCTCTAGAGCTTTCCAGTGCACATCTCCTGGTTTTGAGACAAACCGACTCAGTTTGCTAACAGCAAAAGAGATGTCAGGTCTTGTAGCACTGGCTAAGTACATAAGCGAGCCAATAATTTGAGAATACTTCAATTGATCTCTAGCAATTCTTCGATTCTTTCGAAGCAGCACGCTAGCATCATATGGTGTTGGAGAGGGCTTGCAGTCACTATAGCCAAAGCGACTCAAGATCTTTTCCACATAGTGAGATTGAAGCAATGTAATCCCACCATCATCAACTCTCAACAACTTGATGTTCAGAATGACACCAGCCACTCCTAAATTCTTCATCTCAAAACAGCGAGATAGGAAATCCTTGACCTCCTTAATAACATTTAGATTTGTTCCGAAAATTAGTATGTCATCAACATACAAGCAACGCATAACTCCCTCACCCCCACCATGGCGATAGTACACATATTTGTCAGCTTCGTTCACAACAAAGCCTGCAGCTGTTAAAGTTCTTTCAAACTTCTCATGCCACTGCTTCGGTGCTTGCATGAGTCCATACGAAGACTTCAGCAACTTGCACACTTTCCCTTCCTGACCATCTATTACAAATCCATCTGTTTGTTCCATATAAATTTCCTCATCCAACTCTCCATTTAGGAAAGCAGTCTTAACATCCATTTGATGAATGAGAAGACCATGTGAGGCAGCTAGTGAAAGTAGAACTCGAATAGTGGTCAGTCGAGCCACAGGTGAGTAAGTATCAAAGAAATCTTCACCTTCCTTTTGGGTATAACCCTTAGCCACGAGCCGAGCCTTGTACTTTTCAATAGTACCATCAGGCCTAAGCTTCTTCTTGAATACCCATTTGCATCCTATAGGTTTGCACCCATAAGGACGATCAGTTATCTCCCAAGTTTCATTCGCCAAGATGGAATCCATCTCGCTACGAACTGCTTCCTTCCAGTAGTCAGCATTTTCAGATGCATAGGCCTCTAAAATAGAACTGGGAGTGTCATCTATGAGATACACAAGAAAATCATCACCAAAAGACTTTGTAGTCCTCTGTCTCTTGCTCCTAGTAGGTGAAGGAAATATGCCCTAGAGGCAATAATAAAGTTATTATTTATTTCCTCATATCATGATAAATGTTTATTATTCATGCTAGAATTGTATTAACCCGAAACATGATACATGTGTGAATACATAGACAAACATATAGTCACTAGTATGCCTCTACTTGACTAGCTCATTAATCAAAGATGGTTATGTTTCCTAACCATAGACATGTGTTGTCATTTGATTAATGGGATCACATCATTAGAAGAATGATGTGATTGACATGACCCATCCCGTTAGCTTAGCACTTGATCGTTTAGTATTCTGCTATTGCTTTCTTCATGACTTATACATGTTCCTGCAACTATGAGAAATATGCAACTCCCGTTTACCGGAAGAACACTTTGGGTACTACCAAACGTCACAACATAACTGGGTGATTATAAAGGAGTACTACAGGTGTCTCCGAAGGTACATGTTGAGTTGGCGTATTTCGAGATTAGGTTTTGTCACTCCGATTGTCGGAGAGGTATCTCTGGGCCCTCTCGGTAATACTCATCACTTAAGCCTTGCAAGCATTATAACTAATAAGTTAGTTATGAGATGACGTATTACAGAACGAGTAAAGAGACTTGCCGATAACGAGATTGAACTAGGTATTGGATACCGACGATCAAATCTCGGGCAAGTAACATACCGATGACAAAGGGAACAACGTATGTTGTTATGCGGTTTGACCGATAAAGATCTTCGTAGAATATGTAGGAACCAATATGGGCATCCAGGTCCCGCTATTGGTTATTGACCGAGAATGGTTTTAGGTCATGTCTACATAGTTCTCGAACCCGTAGGGTCCGCACGCTTAACGTTTCGATGACAGTTTTATTATGAGTTTACAAGTTTTGATGTACCAAAGTTTGTTCGGAGTCCTGGATGTGATCACGGACATGACGAGGAGTCTCGGAATGGTCGAGACATAAAGATTGATATATTGGAAGCCTATGTTTGGACATCGGAATGGTTCTGGGTGAAATCGGCATTTTACCGGAGTACCGGGAGGTTACCGGAACCCCCCGGGGGGGTTAATGGGCCTACATGGGCCACGAGGGAGAAGAGAGAAGGAGCCAGGAGGGGGCCGCGTGCCCCTCCCCCTCCTAGTCCGAATAGGACAAGGGAAGGGGGGCAGCGCCCCCCCTTTCCTTCCCCTCTTCCTCCTCTTCCCCCCCCTTCTCCTATTCCAACTAGGAAAGAAGGGAGTCCTACTCCCGGCGGGAGTAGGACTCCCCCCTTGGCGCGCCCTCCTTGGCCGGCCGCCTCCTTCCCCCTGGCTCCTTTATATACGGGGGCAGGGGGGCACCCCATGACACACAAGTTGATCTACGGATCGTTCCTTAGCCGTGTGCGGTGCCCCCCTCCACCATATTCCACCTCGGTCATATCGTCGCGAAGCTTAGGCGAAGCCCTGCGCTGGTAGAACATCATCATCGTCACCACGCCGTCGTGCTGACGGAACTCATCCCCGAAGCTTTGCTGGATCGGAGCCCGGGGATCGTCATCGAGCTGAACGTGTGCTGAACTCGGAGGTGCCGTACGTTCGGTGCTTGGATCGGTCGGATCGTGAAGACGTACGACTACATCAACCGCGTTGTGCTAACGCTTCCGCTTACGGTCTACGAGGGTACGTGGACAACACTCTCCCCTCTCGTTGCTATGCCATCACCATGATCTTGCGTGTGCGTAGGAAATTTTTTGAAATTACTACGTTCCCCAACAGTAGGAACTTCATTGTTCTCCTCCACAGGACTTTCAAAGTGTTCTATCGAAATGGCAGGTTCAGTAATTTTAACTGGTTCCTGATTCGGTGAACTTGGCATCTCCTGATTAGATTAGGTAGCCATATCCTTCATGGGAAAGATATCTTCAAAGAAAGTCGCATCATTCGACTCCATGATCGTACCGACATGCATGTCAGGTACCTCAGATTTTACAACCAAGAATCTATAACCAATGCTATGAAAAGCATATCCCAGGAAAACACAATCCACAGTTTTTGGTCCTAGCTTCCGCTTTTTTGGAATTGGTACATTGACTTTCACCAAACAACCCCATGTTCGCATATAAGAGAGTTTTAACCTTTTATTCTCCCATTCCTTGAATGGAGTTATCTCTTTCTTCTTTGTGGGGACTCGATTTAGGACATGACATGCTGTCAATATCGCCTCCCCCCACCATGCCTTGGAGAGACTCGATGTGTCTAACATGGCGTTAACCAAATCAGTTAGAGTACGGTTCTTTCTTTTGGCCACCCCATTTGACTGAGGTGATTAGGGAGGCGTCCTCTCATGGATTATACCATGTTCCGCACAAAAAGCATCAAATTCATTGGAAAATACTCTCCACCACGGTCGGACCTAAGCCTCTTGATTTTTCGATCAAGTTGGTTTTCCACTTCGGCTTTATTGATCTTGAAAAAATTCAAAGCCTCATCCTTAGATTTCAGAAGATACACATGGCAGTATCTAGTGGAGTCGTCAATTAACGTCATGAAATATTTCTTTCCACCTTTTGTCAAAACACCATTCATTTCACATAGATCTGAATGTATAAGTTCTAGTGGTGCAAGATTTCTCGTCTCCGCAGTCACGTGAGACTTACGAGGTTGCTTAGCTTGCACACACACTTGACACTTAGATCCCTTGACAGTGGTGAAACTAGGGATTAAGTTCAACTTCGCTAGTCGCAACATGCAACCAAAGTTAACATGACAAAGACGTGAATGCCACACATTTGATTCACCATTGTTGCAAATATGATTAACAACTTTATTGCAAACGTCTGATAAGGATAAACGAAACAGGCCTCCTGACTCATAGCCTTTATCAACAAAGGTTCCATACTTGGATATTACAAATTTATTCGACTCAAAGACAAGCTTGTAGCCATCTCTACACAGAAGAGATCCGCTAACAAGATTTTTATTGACGGATGGGACATAATGCACGTTCTTCAGCCGCACGATCTTCCCCGAACTAAACTTCAGATCGACTGTGCCAACACTACGAACAGAAGCACTTGAGCCGTTGCCCATCAGCACGGTTGAAGTCCCTGTGGTCTGATAAGACGAAAACATGAAAATATCACAGCATACATGCACATTAGCACCCGTGTCAATCAACCAATCAGGAGAATGACATATTGAAAGAATAGTGAGAAATATACCATACCCAGCATCCTTCATGTCAATGTCTCCGATGACAACATTAGCGGTCTTGCCGCCTTTCCCAGGATGACGCTTGTCATAGCGATTAGGAAAACTAGGAGCCCAATGATCAGGATCTCCACACACATGACAAGTACCTTTCTTCTTGACACTCTTCTTCTTGAAGTTCGTGTGTTGTACAGCCTTGTTCTTCCCATCAAACTTTGCTTTACCATCAAGCTTGCCCTTGTTCTTGAACTTGTGGGACTGGAAGTTTTTCTTCTGTACCAGATTGGCGCTAGATCCTCCCTCAATACCTCGAGCACGTGTGTCCTTTGCTCTCGCCTTTTCTTCCACATCAAGAGTACCAATTAGATCCAGGACGGAAAACTCATGTCTCTTATGCTTCAGTAAGGTAGCAAAGTTCCTCCACGAAGGAGGAAGCTTAGTGATGATACCCCCGGTAACAAACTTGTCCGGTAGGATACAATTGAAGTGCTCAAATTCTCTAGCAAATGACTGTATCTCATGAGCTTGCTCAACCACGGAGCACTCTTCAATCATCCTGTAGTCATAGAATTTCTCCATGATGTACAGCTCAGTGCCAGCATCCGAGACCCCAAACTTGGCCTCGAGTGCATCCCACATATCTTTTCCATTATCAATTGACGCATAAGCATCAACTATGTTCTCACCAAGAACACTCAAGAGAGCAGCCTTAAACAAAGTATCCCTTTTCTGAAAAGCTTGTGCCTGTTGAGCATCAATTTCTCCCTCAAGTCTACCAAGAGTGGCGTCATAGCAACTCATGGTTTGAAACCATAAGACTGCTCTCACGCGCCACCTCTTATAGTGGATACCCTCAAACATAGGAGGTCTCGTGGAAGCAGCAAAACCATTCGAGGTAAATTGCCTATAATAAGGTTTTTGGATTGTTGGAAATATGGGCAATTTACCGAATAATTTTATTAACAGAAATACTAGATAAAACATGACTAGTATAGCAGTAATAAAACAAGTCATGTGATTTGACAAAGTGAAGGTAAATAACATCTGCATATATGAGCTAGAAATGATCATCTCTCGAGCAGACAGTAGATCAAGATGCATATATGAGGTAGATCCTAACATGTGTAGGGTAAGCACTAGAAGAAAGAATTGTGGCAGGACCTCTAACAGGAAAAACAAGAACACGTACTGGAAAGCAGCCGGAGCAGAGGCACTGGACTTGGGGTCGGTGTCCTCCATGTCGTCGATGAGGTTGTCGACGTCGGGGAAGTAGTCGTCGGAGTCCGGGGCGTCCGTGACGAAGAAGTCAGTAGTCGCGCAGAGCGCTCCCCAAAAATCTTACACCCTTCTCCCGTACAGGACTCAAAGAGGTGCGGTTTTGGAGGCCTACTGTCCCGACTCGCGATGCACGCCGCAAGCCGGGATGAGGAAGACAGCAGCAGCGCAGAGATTGGAACCGGTGGCGAGAGGAAAGAGAAGTTCTGGTGCGTCTCTCTGAGAGGAGCGACCTCCCAGCAGCCGTAGAGGCGCGGCGTGATGAGGCGGGCGGCGGAGGAGGAGCGCGCGTGGATGTCCCTCTTGTTCTCATGCTCATACAAGTGGGGGAAGAACCTCCCTTATAAGAAGGTCCAACTCCCACTCAACTAGCAATGTGGGACTAAACTTTAGTAGTATCTCTTGCCTTGCACAAATGGGCTAAGTGGGCCTCTAGGATTTATTTAGGAATTTCTGAAATAGTTATTGGGCTGTCCTAAAATAGAATAAATTTCAGCAGTAGTCACATCGGTGAACTTTGTTAACAAACTCGGTGTCGTGCTTGTGTGATTGCTTAATCCTCGGTAGATCAACTATGTGTGCTAATGTTTGAGTTGCGCACTTAAAATAATTATTATGTAAGAACTATGTATTTTCGATATAAAGTTTTGTTATTTACGTACAACATTGTCATGTATGATGGACATGCATGAATTTGCGCTATTTTTTTTTTAAATAATACATTTTTTATTAATTTCAATAAATATTATGCTGGGTAATTTTTTTCAAAAATAATACACCGTCGGCCCGCTGCAGGCCGACTGGGCCTAGTCGGCCCACAACAGGCCGATTGGATTCCAGTCGGCCTACAGCTGGCCGACTGGCCCCTGTCGGCCCACTGTGGGCTGATTGGGTCATGTCAGCCCATTGTGGGCCGACTGGAGCTAATTGGCTCGCTGTGGACTAATTGTTTTTGCAAAAAAAGTAGGCATAAAAAATATATGTTTAAAAAAATGTTACTCATGTAATGAAAAAATGTTAAACATGTATAAAAAAATGTTCCTGATGTATACAAAGAATGTACAATATATATGCAAAAATGTTGACATAAAAATATGTTTTAAAAAGTGTTATGAATGTATTTAAAAATTGTTAAATGTGTGTATAAAAATGTTCCTTATTTATACAAAAAATATAGAATGTGTATGAAAAAAAGTTGACACCAAAAAAATATGTTTGAAAAGTTGACATTTTTTCAAATACATGATTAAAAATTGCTAAATGAGTGTATAAAAATGTTCCTTATCTATACAAAAAATATAGAATGTGTATGAAAAAAAGTTGACACCAAAAAAATATGTTTGAAAAAAATGTTCTAGTTCCATACAAAAAGAGCAACCAATCATACTTAGGTCCGTGATGCTCCCATACCGGATCCGGAGCTGGAACATTCTTTTATAGACGTTTAACCTTTCATTCCAATACATGAAACATTTTTGTGTACTCGTTGAACATTTTTTCAAATACATGATTAACATTTTTTTCAAACATATTTTTTTGGTGTCAACTTTTTTTCATACACATTCTATATTTTTTTGTATAGATAAGGAAAAAATTTATACACACATTTAACAATTTTTAAATACATGATTAACACTTTTTAAAACATACTTTTTAGTCAACTTTTTTGCATATATATTGTACCTTTTTTGTATACATCAGGAACATTTTTTTTTACACGTTTAACATTTTTTAATTACATGATTAACATTTTTTTAAACATATATTTTTTATGCCTACTTTTTTTACAAAAACAATTAGCCCACAGCGAGCCAATTAGCTCCAGTCAGCCCATAGTGGGCCGACAGGACCCAATCAGCCCACAGTGGGCCGACAGGGGCCAGTCGGCCAGCTGTAGGCCGATTGGAATCCAATCGGCCTGCTGTGGGCCGACTAGGCCTAGTCGGCCTGCAGCGGGCCGACAGTGTATTATTTTTGAAAAAAAAATTACCTAGCGTAATATTTATGAAAATTAATAAAAAAATGTATTATTTAAAAAAATTAGCTGAATTTGCATGGATTTAAGAGTCAGATTTAAGATATGTGGCTGCCGGGCACGAGATGTGACATAGAAGATTTGTGTCACCGCGCAATCACAATGGCGTGGGCTTTGAAACGATGTACAACGATGGTGGCGGCAAGAGTAATTTCGTGCCAGAGACTCATAGTCATAGTGTGTGCCACATTGGCCCACTCTAAAAGATCAAGGATGAATTTGAAATCCAGCGCACACATACATTGATCAAATAGACAGACAATGCAAAAGCCAGCCTGTCAAATAGACCGAGCACGAAAAACAGTACTAACCGAACCTGCAACTTGTACCCAGCTAGGACATAATTTTCCACCAACTTTTTTGCATCGTGTGTTGATGAATTATTTAATGAAATGCATTGAAGGGCGACTGAATATGAACGAGCTCCGCCGAGTCAATAGCCCGCGTGTTCATCGTCAAGTTGGAGCATTTTCATTAGTGAAGGCCGGTCAGAAAGTCGCACCCACTTGTTTGACAGTGTCCCCAAATCAGACGATGCGTAGCGGGCCGATTAATCTCTTGTGTCAGTAGAAAATGGCTGGCTAGTGGAAAGCGCGTGCAACCCCGCTCGAACCGCGCGAGGCGATCGCGTTGATCCGCACCCAGCCAGCAGCGACTCTGTGCGAGCGCAGTCGCTGGAAGCAAGCAGGCAGGCCGCACGGCTCTGCAGCCTGTCGACCGTGTCGAGTATATTTTTTTTTTTTTTTTGGAGATTTTGTCGAGTATCATTGTTAGATTGCAAACACAAAATATTTTGGCTTGTCTTATACCCCAAGATCACAATGTATTCCTACATATTATGTCCACGAGGCTCAAGTAATAAAATGAGGAAATTACTTATTTACCATAGACAAGCTCGTCTATTGCTCATTTGCCATCGAACAAATCAACGTTGCTTATATACCACTTACAAGCCGCTTTTGTTGCCAATTTGACATCACCGTTGCTGTGCCATTACACATTTGCCGTTAGATTGAGTCGACCTTGTCAATTTGCGTAGAAATACCAACACTACCCTTACATACAACCCTATGGTAGAAAAAAAGCAAAAGGCAATCTGGTAAATAAGACTCCCCGCACACCTCACGCGGACGATTCCTCATCCTTAGCCAAGTTTGCGGCAGCGCCATGGCGGAACCCCTGTCGCCCCTCCCACGTCTGCCTTCGACGATCGGAGATCCTCATTCGCACCCCCTTCAGTGGGTCCTTCCGTCGCGCTTGAGGCTTGGCTCGTCGTGCCCAGCGGCAGCCCGTGCTCAAGGCGGCGCCTTGGCGGAAGCACCGCCGCAGCCCCTATAACCGTCGCCGACCCTGGCCCTGCAGCTACCTCCCCCACGGCCGCCGGCCTTCTGGCCGTCGCCCCTGCATATGCCACTCCCTTGGCCTCCACGCAGCCACCACTGGCCCTCATTCATTTATGGACTGTGATTACCATGTCAAGTTGTGACTTGTTTACTATCCTTATTATGTGTTATGATGAAAATATATTGTTTTCATGCTTAAAATTGTTCGATCCTGAAATTACAAGCAAGGTTTTGCCAGTTAATCAAAATATATGTTATTGTCATGCAAGCTAGCTTCATGAAGGTGCTGCCTGTTTATTATCCTCATTATGTGTACGATGAAAATATTATATTGTTGTCATGAAATTGTTTGATCCTGAAATTACAATCAATGTGCTGCGATTTTTTTTTTGTAGAAATACGTAATCTCAGTTAGTTTAGATAGTTTTGCTAGAAGTGGTTCAGCATGCTTACAAATAACACTTGGCAAGGTTGCTTATTTGCCATTGAGGGCAAAATCATCATTTTGCTTACTTTGACAAAAGTGGTTCACACCAACTTACCAGTCGATGGCAAATAGGCAATAAAATGTGTTTGTAAGTGGTATATAAGCAACGTTGGTTTGTTCGATGGCAAATGAGCAATAGCCGAGCTTGTCAATGGTAAATAAGCAATTGTCTCTAATAAAAACAACAATTTCATCAATCCCCCTTTACCCCCTCTACCCCTTCTAACATGGCATTAGCCTAAACGATCCAAACCCTAGCCGCCGCGCTCCGTTTTCGCTCCGCACGCCGTCCCCGGGGCGGTCGGCCTCCATGACCGCCGCAAGAGGCCGCGCCGCCCGTACCTAGTTTTCGTCCGCCAGTCGTGCTGACCGACTGCACTAGAGAGTCTTTTTCCCGATCTTTTGATCCGGGTTTTCTCTTTCGCCGGTCGCTTTGACCGGCGTTTATTTTTTTAGTTTTTCGATCTAAAATCGGTTTGTGTCACCCGCCGCTGCCTGTCGATTCTTCTCGCGCCTCTACTCCAACCTTGTGGCGCTAACACCGGCGGCCTTCAACTTGCACGAGATGCGGCGTCTCAGGGACGCTTGAGATCCGCACATCCATCTGCATATTTTTCTCCGTCGGTTGTCGTCACTCCATCGACATCTTTATCATCCACCAAAAATAACTGCGTCAACATCCGAGGCCGGTTGGGCTGCGCCCTAGCCGTGGCGGTCGCTCGCGTTCTGCGTGGCCGTGTGGCTGTCTACGCGCCTGTTGTTGGACAGCTCGTCCCGGCATGCAAGAGTCGGCTAATTGCACATCCCGTGTGGGTGTGCTTGCATACCTGCTCGTGTCCATGCAAGAGAAACACTCTTTGTCCAGCCACGCGATGCACTGTCTCCGGTACCTCGTCGAGCTCGTCCACGTCTTCTTGGTCTGCCATGCCACGTTCGGTCTGATCAACCGTATGCGTGTAAGTCCACTGGATCGTGTGAAGATCGTTATTCAGTATGTGCGCCTTTTCATTGATCGAGCATCCGGCTGCCGCTGCATCGTCCCATCGGATACTCAGTATGTGCGCCTTTTCATTGATCGAGCATCCGGCTGCCGCTGCATCGTCCCATCGGACCGCAGCACCGTCATCCCGTGGTTCTTTTTCCGGCTGCAAAGACCCGCGTCACCGCAGTGTCGCCCCTTCGAGCCCTAGTGTCGCGGTTCGCAATCCACCGCCGCCCCGAGGCTGTCCCGTGGCTGCACCGACCATCGCTCCGTCGGGCCGTAGCGAGCGTGTCACGTGGTACACGCCGTCGTCCTAAGCCAATCCCGCGGTTGCATCGACTCGGGTTCCGTTGCTGCGCCGCCGTCGCCCTGTCGGGCCGTAGCGAGCATGGCACGTGGTCCACGCCACCATCCTGAGCCGATCCCGCGGTTGCACCGACCTGGGTTTCGTTGCTGCGCCGCCCCATCTGGTCGTCGCACCGCGGCCCACGGTCACCGCCGTTGTCTGAGGTCTTTCCGTCGTTGCCCTGACCTGCCCGTCGCCACTAGGTCGCCCCTTCAGGCCGTAGCGCCGCGGCCCGTGGTCCACTTCGCCGTCTCCGTGCGCCGACCTCCCGCGGTATGCGTCGCCCCATCTCCCTAGGCGCGGGAACGCCACCGTTCGTGCCGGTCTTCGTCATGCTGTCGGGTTCCTCGCTTACTTCGAGCATCACCGCCGCGCTCCTAACCTAGCCGTCGCTCTTCTTTGGCCGCCGCCGCCCTACACTCGTAGCACGTCCACCTCCTTCGTCTTTGTTCAGCACAACCCCGTCGCCAGCGTCGCCGTCATCTACCCCGACCACTTCATCTACTCAGACAACCGTAGGTGACATCAGCCCCGCGCCGATTGGTGCTGCAACCATCATCGAGTCCTTCTTTGCTGGCCCCTCCGACTTCTCCGACATGACGTACAGCTCATGCAGGTCCCTCGTCTACGCATGCCCGATGCTGGCAACACCGATGCGTGCCTTCGTCCACGACATGTCCCCGGGCCTGGCAAGCCTGGTGCGACGCTTCGTCAACTTCGACTTCGTCCGTCTACGCATGCCCGATGCTGGCAATACCGATGCGTTCCTTCATCCACCATGTGTTCCCGGGCTTGGCAAACCCGGCGCGACGCGTCGTCAACACCATTCTCCTTCCTGGCGCACCACTTCTTCGAAACCACTGCACCCATGACTAACTCGGCGCCTCCTTCCGCCTGCGGCTCCATGGCGACTCCCTCGACACCGGCTACCACGACTCGACATTGACCACGACGTTCTTCGCACGGCTACCTCGACCATGGCTACACCACCCTCCGCTCTCGGCTACATCGAAAAATGGCACAAAGGGCTACCGCCTTGCTTGAGCAACCTCGCCGGTTTCCACTCCAGCCACGACTTTCGTGATGCGTCGACCATTACGACTGTGGGGGGTGTCTGCCGGCTTGCCTTCTGATTCTTCTCCAGTCTCACCGTCTGCATCGCTATCATTGTGACTGCGGGAGGATGTTGAGTATCATTGTTAGATTGGTAACATATGATAGACTAGGAAATATTCCGGTTTGCCTTGTACTCCAAGATCATAATGTACTCCTATATATATGCCCACGAGGATCAAGCAATAAAAACAACAATTCCACCAATCCCCCTCTACCCCTTCTAACAGACCGGCCGAGTGACGGACGCGCACGGAGACCGGGTCCATTGGTGATGCCACATGTGGTCAGTGGCGCTGGCAGGCAGCCACCAAACCAACCATCGGCGTCCACGTCCATCTTGACAACTTCTCTCAAATACTATCTTTGTCCTGATTTATTGGTCTCCTTTGTAATTTATACCAAAATTTGATCAAATATTTAACTAATAAAATGTTAATGCATGTTAACAAAAATTATATCGTTGGATTCGTATTTGAACATAATTTTTAATGATATAATTTTTTATGACATGCATGAACATTTTGTTAGTTAAATTATATACAAAATTTGGCACAAAATGCAATGTGGACCAATAAATCAGGACGGAGGTAGTAGTTACCGAGAGCCTTTCCCAAAGTTTTTGATCTCTTGTCCAATGAAAGATATGTCACCCTAACCCATGTTTCCAATCCCCTTCACTATTGAATCGGACCACACAATTGTTACCTCCTATATCCTTGAACGGTGCCTCAAAATGTCCTCTGCATAGCCCTCTCAAGAGCATGGATGTCCAATGGACGAGGAGATCACACCTTACCTACGACTGGCCATTTCTTCACCGGTGTCATCGCTGGACCTGGTTCCGAGAAGATGAAGCTTTGAATCTCTTTCTCTGTCAGAACAAGGTCACCCAGCCTTGTCGAAAGTTTCGGCGCCTCCTCTGATGCTTTCCCATTTGCAAGGGATCGAGATGATCCTCTACTCGAAGATCATGTCGCGGCCTGCTTTCTTGGCGTCAAAGCATTATTCACCCGGGTGGCTGTCTTTGTCGGAGTCGTTGTCTTTCCACGGGTCAACCACCAACGTCTCTCCTGATCCGCCATTGGAAATGCAACAGAGGAGGGAAGCCCTAAACTGCGTCTGCGTTGGACAATGTTGTCGTGATACTTTTTGTGCCGTCGTAGAGCGCCTCAACCCCGAGCGAAACCCTAGCTCACCGCGGCTGCCTCTGAATTGCACAAGCAATCGCCTCTCAGCCACCTAGGTTCTTTTTTTGTGGTTGAGCCACACACAACAAAATATAAATCACTCTTTTTGTAAGAATGTTTTGTGCAGTGCACGAAAATGACACATCCTTGACGTCATTTTATTTTACTAGCAGAAGGGCACGTGCATTGCTACGAAAAGAACACCATAATCTCCAATGACCATGACCACATTTTGCTGCATCACCGAGATGCTCTATCACTCTCAATCTCATGAAATCATGAAAACTTTTTAAACTCGTGCACATATTTGAACTCTTGGACATTTTTCAAATCTGTGTACACTTTTAAAAAAATCAAATATTTTCTAAAATCAAGATTTTTTTAATTCATAACATTTTAGACTATTTTCAATCATATCTGTAAACAATTTTCTAGAACCGGCAAGCATTTCTAGAATCAACGAACATTTTTCTGGAAATTGGTGGAACAATTTTTGAAATTCACAAACTTTTTTTGGATCTAACAAACATTTTTTGAAATGCATGAACATTTTATGAATGAATAAACTCTTTTGTAAGTCACGAATAGGTTTTGAATTTTTAGGATATTTTTCCTTTCATGAAAAGTTTTTGAATTGGCGAAATTTTGTTCAATTTTATTAACAGTTTTCATACATGAACATTTTTCAAAAAAAAATCATGAACATTTTTTTATTTCCCTAACATTTTTTTCAAAATTTCAAACATGTTTTTACAAAATCACAAACATTTTTTGAATCCACAAACATTCTATACTTTATTAAACATTTTATTTAAAAATACTCTTTTTTATTTTGAGAAATTTTTTGAAGTCCCAAATTATTTAAATTAGAAAAAAGTAAGAAAAAAAAACGCAGGCTGCCCTGACATGGGCCGACTCAAACGGGCACGCTGCGGCTTCTCCTAGCACGCAGAGGAGGTCCCTACTGCATGGGCCGGCCTAGACGGGGATTCCCGTGTATAAAACATTTTTTTATCATTTATAGGTGGTATTGGTGGGCAATATTTTGCAACTTTGGGGGTTGTTTTCATGATGTACCGCCAGAAGCAATGGCACATTTACTATTTAGTATAGTTATAGAAGTGAACTACATGTAACAGGAGACACTTCGGTTCGCTAGGTTCCAGGAAACATAGCCGCCGCCGCAAGAGATCCAACTTTTTCAGCGCCGTCTTCCGGTGGCTCCCCTCCGCCGGCGACCTCTTGGGCGTTGGTGGTGAGGGGGGCCGTCGTATCCCGCGCGTGCAGCTCGTTTTAGCTGCAGGTTCTGGGGCCCTAGTAGCTTAGGTTTTTAGATCGTTCTGCGTCATGGCTTCGGCGGCGGCAAAGGCGATGCTAAATAAAGAAGTTCCGGATTCTTCTTCGGCGAGGCGGTCGTCTCTTTGGTCGGTGATGGATTTGGGAATCCGTCTGTTCAAGCGAGGAAATCGTGGCGGCGGCGGCATCCTTGTGTCCTCGGGCTTTGCCTTTGCAACGGCGCCTGCTCCAGTGTCGGCGAGGAGTTTGGGAGGTAGTCTAGGAACAGATGCAAATTGTGGTCTGGATCGATGACATTTGAAAGACATAAAGTGTGTTGGGTTTGTGGTTGATGGATGGCAGGTATGGCTTCCATCTTTGGCGTCTTAGTCGTGGTGGGGTGCCTGATCTGGAATTCGATGGCATGTCTCGGGTGTTGCCCGTGTCTGATTCATTCAATGCCAAGAGCTTCATATTTAGTGAGCCACCCTGAAGGTCCGCGAAACTGCATATCAGTGATGGAGCCGCGTCGAACTCGGGCAAGAAGGTGATCCGTCATTTTTTTTTCCTTTGGTGGATGTTGTGATGGTGCCGGAGGTAGGTCACGAGCCTTGGTGTCAAGCTAAAAGATGCTCTATTGTCTTTTCAGTTTTGTCATGTCGGACTTTACGTGACTTGTATTTTGATCTTTATAATATAAACCATACACATTTTACCATGCAAAAACGAAAAAGAAGAAGAAGTGGACTAAATGAAAAAGGGCATCAATATCAAGGCTTCTGACCTAAAATGGAAGAGCTGTTTCGAGCTTTTGATTCTCGAAAATGGGTGAAAAAATTGACCCATAAACAACTTGGAAACTTATCTGTAAACATAAGTAATTTGTTTGGCGGCGCAATCACAAAGGCGTGTGCTTAAGTGAAACGATTTACAAAGCTGGTGGCGTAAGAGTAAAAAAAAAACACGTGTGCCACATTCGCACACTAAAAGATCAAGGATGAGTCTAAAATCCACACCCGCAAACAAAAAAAGAAAGAATCTGGAATCTAAGAGCAACTCCAAAGGGCCGACCTATTTCGTCCGGCTGCGTTTGTTTGGGTCGGCGCGGACAAAAGTGACGGCCCAACGCGCCGACCCAAACCCAAATCACGTCCGCGTCGCGTCCGCGCCGACGCATTTGCGGCCCAAATTTGCGCCCCAAATGCGTCGGCACGGACACCGAACGGACGCTTCGTGCGCCTTCTCGCTATCCGTCGTGTTCTCACATGGCAGCCGTCCAACTACTCGATGTCCACGCGGTCCGCTTAATTTATGACAACAGGCCCACGCGTCAGCGACGGCGCTCGTCCTTTTTTAAGCCGACCGTGCGGCGGGGCCGTCCTCATCCAAACTCGCCGTCCACATCTGCCCACCTTTGCTCCCTCGTCGCCGGCAAATCCTAGCCACCACAACCACAGCGAGATGGGCCTCTTCTCCGGCGCCGGCGGCAGCAAGGCCAAGGGCAAGTCACCCACCACCCCTTTCCCCTCCGAGTTCCTCACACCTCCGCCGGCGCCGGTGCCTCGCCGGTAGAGGCAGCGCGTCAACGTGCCAGTGCACCAGGCGGAGTGGCACTGGCGGTCGGCTCGTGCTCACGCGGAGGAGGTGCGGCGCCGACAGGAGCTGCTAACACAGGAGCAGTGCGCCGACCCGGCCTACGCAACCGACTCGCCCAACTGGGCAAGGTGGTTCACGTTCGAGCACGAGGAGGCGAGGCGACGGGGCGTACGCGAGGTCGACCGAAGGTTGCCGCCAACGCCGCTCGTCGTACGCGAGGAGGACCAGGCGGCGGAGGACGCCTACCAGGCGGCACTTGCGGTCGTCTATAGGGAGAGCGAGGAGGACGAGCGACGCAGAGCGGAGGCGACGGAGGCGGAAGAGGAGGCCCGGTACGAGGCGGCAATGGTGCATGCCCTTGCCCTCTCCGCGGCGGGCGACAACTTGGTGCCGCCGGTGGCCCCGCCGTCCCCCATCAAGCCGGAGCCGCATCCGGAGCCCGAACCCGAGCCCATCGCGCGCTTCTCCTGGAATGGAGTGGTGCGCGAGTGGGTGTCCGCGCCACCGGTTTGGCTGGGGGCGACGCCGGCGCAGGAGCAGACGTACCTTGAGATGTGGCGCCAGTGCCGGCTGGAAGAAGAGCGCCTTGACGGCGAGTACGAGGAGATGCTCGAGTGCGACCTCGAGGAGGAGCAGCGCGAGGCCGAGGAGGAGGCGCGCCAGGCCGTGGCTGCACAGGCGGCCGCACCCCCCCCCCCCCCCCCCCGCCCCGGCACTGCCTGCGCCGGCACAGCCCGACATGACGGCGCTCTGGAGCACGGCGTTCGCCTGGGCCGGGCCAGCGCCGACGCTCATCCACCTCACTGACCCCGAGGACGACGACGCCGCCGCCTAGGCAGCGCGCCGCCTCGTAGTTTAGGCTGTTTTTTTAATGCAAATGTGGACGCGTGGATTCTCGCCGGCCTTCGTAGCCGGCTTTAATGTTTAATTAATGTTGTTTCTTTTTTTTAATATGCATGCGTTCATTTTTTTTTTGCTTCGTCAAAATGGGTCTCAGGCTAGCGCTGGGCGCACGCGCCGACCCAAATATGAAAGCGGGCATCCGTGTCCGTCTGGCAGACCCAAACGGACAAAAAGCGAACGAAATCGCCTTCCGTTTGGGTCGATCCGTTGGAGTTGCTCTAATGCACACATTGTTCAAATAGGCAGACAATGCAGAAACCAGCCTGTCAAAATAGATGGAGCATATGCTTTGAAGGACCACTAACCGAGCCTGCAACTTGCCTCCGGGACATAATTTTCCAACAACTTTTCTGCATCGCGCATTGATGGAGTATTAATGAAACGCATTGAAGGACGACTGGATCTGCACGGAGGCGGAGTCAATATCCCGCGTGTTCATCGTCGTCTGGTCTGGCCGATCAGAAAGTCGCACCCATTTGACAGTGTCGCCAAATCAGACCCGAGCAGCACATGCCGTTAACCTTGGTCTCCGCTACCGATTAATCTCTTGTGTCGGTAGAAAACGATCCCCGGCTGGCAGGTGAGAGGCGCGTGCAAGTTGCAACCCTAAACCCTCGAACCGCGCGAGGCGATCGCGTTGATCCGCAGCCAGCAGCGACTGACTGTGCAAGCGCAAGCAGGCAGGCCGCACGGCTCCACTGGAGCCTGTCGACCGGCCGGGCGCAGGGCGCGCAGGGCGACCGGGTCCGTTGGCGAAGGCACATGCGGTTGGCCGTGGCGTCTGGCGGGCAGCAACCAAACCAAACCAAACCAACGGCGTGCTCCGCCCATCATCATTGTACCGCACCAGCTGCTGCTGCTGCTGCTAGAAGCGTCACGATCACGATCATCCGTCATCGACGGAGGTGGTTGCCCGGCGCTGCGGCGTACGTTCACGTCAGGGTACGACTCGGTAAACCGGAGCAGTTGATGGCAGCTGGAGCTCACAAAGATCAAGATGGATAGCCGGCGGATGGATGGCGATGTGTGGCGGATTGCGACCGGTCAGGCTGACCGGCAGCAAGCAGGTCAGGCTGACCGGCAGCAAGCAGGCAGCCTACGGGCTGGGCGCATGTATAACTAGCATCAACGAGTGGATGATCACCTGCTGCACGAAGGCCGGACCAGCAAAACGAAAAGGGGCACTGTCTCTAATGAACCTAGTCTCCTGGGAGCTCTGGGCTGAACGCAACAGGCGCATTTTTGAGGACAAAAGGATGGAGGTGCGCTCTTTTCTGCAGCGTGTGAAGGAAGAGATCATTCTTTGGAATGTGGCGGGAGCTGGGATCCCATTCGACCCAGGCTGAGGGGTTTCCTTCTGTAATCTTTTTCCTTTTGGCATCTTTTCTCTAGATGCATTGCCCCTTGGGCCTCCCTTGTATTGGTTTTTTTTTCCCTCTGATCAATGAATTTGGTAGATCAACTACCAACATTCAAAAAAAAAATTAGCACTATCATACAATCATCATGATGAAAAAATATATTCCGATTCTCTGTTAGAGCTCGTACGTACCTGAAGCTGAATGGACCGGGCAGTGCATTCATCCACCCGGGCCGGTCAGTAGACCGGGCCCACGCGTCATCCCATCCATCGCCACCCCTATAAACCCATTTGTCGTTGCTAGAGGCCAAGCACAAGCACCAAACCCCACACCCCCACGCAAGAAAGCAGAGCACTCCCCATCCCCTTTCCACTTTCCCCTTCCTCGCCATGGCAAAGTCCCCCGCCCTCGCAGCGCTCCTCCTCCTCCTCCTCCTCCTCGCCCGCAGCGCGGAGGCCGAGGCCAGGGAGGTGCCACTCAGCTGGGAGCTGGGCGTGGAGGACGTGGCGGACGACGGGTTCGGCGACGTGGTGGTGGGCGCGTGCTGCGTAGCAACTACATTAGCTACGGCGCGCTAGGGACAGCGTGCCCTGCTCCGTGTGCGGCACCTCCTACTACAACTACCGCCCCGGCGGCCAGGCCAACCCCTACTCCCGCGGGTGCTCCGCCATCACGCACTGCCGCGGCTAGGACTCCGATCCGTCCCATGCCGGTTGATTGAGAGTAATTTGTGTCAGAGACTCATAGTCACAGTGTGTGCCACATTGACTCACTAATAAAGATCAAGGATGAATATGAAATCCAGCGCGCACATACAATGATAAAGTAGA
This sequence comes from Triticum aestivum, assembly GCF_018294505.1. Taxonomy (NCBI): domain Eukaryota; kingdom Viridiplantae; phylum Streptophyta; class Magnoliopsida; order Poales; family Poaceae; genus Triticum; species Triticum aestivum. The sequence goes on along the minus strand of NC_057795.1, from coordinate 609,579,994 downwards.
CAATGCAAAAGCCAGCCTGTCAAATATACTTGACACAAAAACAGTACTCCCTTCGTATCGGTGCATAAATCATCTTACGAGAACCAAATAATCTCAAATCACTTAGACGCGGTGCATTAACTCCCACCTCATTTCTTGTTTGTTGACATGAATAAAGGAAACAACCAACAAGATACGTGAGGCGTATATGTTTTTAGTGACTTGAGACTATCTAGCCTGGCATGCAGTGGCCAGTTCATTGCATACAATGATATTAATTAGCAAATAAACGTTTTTCCCTCCGCCTTGTCGTGGTGCACAACGTAAGGCTGATTATAGTGGGAGTAATATAGATAGTAACATAGATGCCACATAAGCAAAAATGGTGAGGTGGCAAGTAGTTAATAAGGAGAAAGGCAAATAGAGTAACATAATATGTTACCATTACATTGTTCTTTCCTAGGGTAAAATTCTTGATTGACAATGGGGATGTCAACAAGATTTTGGGAGGATACGTGGTTAGGAAAGACGCTCCTAGCCGTACAATACCCCACCCTGTATAACATTGTGCAGCGTAAGGAGGATTACGTTGGCACAATATTTCAAACGACTCCCATGAACATTCAGTTTAGACGTACGTTAGTTGGTGAGCGATGGACTGCCTGGATGCATTTGGTCCAGAGATTGATAGATGTTCAATTATCCGACCAACCTGATTGGACACACTGGAAGTTAGCTAGAAATGGGGTGTTTACGATGAAATCTTTCTATATGGATTTGATTAATTCTGTCCCAATCTCAAGATCGTTACATATTTGGAAGGTTAAGATTCCCTTGCGTATTAAGATCTTTATGTGGTTCGTCCACAAGCAAGTGATCCTCATCAAAGATAACTTACTTAAGAGGCGGTGGGTAGGTAGTTCGCATTGTTGTTTTTGTGATCATGATGAAACGATACAACACTTATTCATAGAGTGCCCACATGCCCAAGCTGTTTTGGAGAACAATTCATATAGCCTTTAACATTACTCCTCCAGTTGACATTGAATCGTTGTTTGGAACGTGGTTAGCTGGGGTTGATAAGATTACTGCGGCTCGTATTCGGATTGAAATATGTAAGCTCATGAGGGCTATATGGAATTGAAAGAATGACATAATTTTTAATAGACAACATATTTAAACTTTCTTGCAGGTTATCTTCAGAGCGTCCGCATGGATCCGTACGTGGTCCTTTCTCACTTCTTCGGACTTCAGGGAGCCTTTGATTACTGGGTGCAACCAATGGGAGATGATAGCGCGGGCTATATTCAACCGGTTCGGATGGCGGTTGCATAACAGGATCGGAGTCTAGGGAACTTGCCCTTGGCATTGTCATACCGATCGGGATTTTGAGCATGTAGTTTTCCTTTTATTTTTCGCTCTGCATGCGAGCTGTAATACTTATTTGTTTCTGTGGTACTCTGAGACTTTTTAATAAGATGGTTGCATGCATTGTTATGATGCAGAGGCTGGGGCACGCCTTCATTTTCCAAAAAAAAAAACGATTTCCCAATGCAAAATGAATCTACAAAGCAATAAATAAATAATGACACTACCCATTAGAAAGGTAGTAATATAGACTAGTAACATATGCATGTTACTAGTCTAAGTTACTCTCCACTATGACCAACTTAATATGACTTATGCACTGGACGGAGGGAGTACTTACTTTCCCAGGAAAAAAAAGTACTTACTTACTAAACCTGCAACTTGTCTCCACGACATAATTTTCCAACAACTTATTTGCATCGTGTATTGATGAATTGAATTTATGGAATGCATTCGACTACTGAATCTGAACGAGGCCCGCCAAGTCAATAGCCCGCGTGGTCATCCTCAAGTTGGAGCATTTCATAAGTATTACAAGGACGATCAGAATTCAGAAAGTTGCACCCACTCGTTTGACAGTGTCTCCAAATCTGCACATGCCGCTATCCTTGGTCTCTGCTACCGATTAATCTCTTGTGTCAGTAGAAAACTAGAAAACGATCCCTCGCTGTTTGGTGGGAAGCGCGTGCAACTCGCAACTCTAAACCCTCGAACCACGCGAGGCGATCGCGGTGATCCGCGGCCAGCAGGGACTGTGCAAGCAAGCATGCCGCACAGTTCCATTGGAGCCTGTCGACCGGCCGGGTGAAGCCAATTTTTGTGTTTTGACCCTTTTGGAAAAGTTTAATCAGATCCGATCTTGGTTTAATTATATTTTAAGATCTGACTATTTTTCTACCGCCAAAGTCGATGGCGGTAAGGGTGCACGCCTTACCGCAAATAATTTCTAAGTATTAAATACAGTGTTTGTACTCACCTACCGCCTGACACCTCGGTAGTAGGGTTGCATAGGCCACCGCCAGCCTACTTGGCGGTAGGGTAGCAATGTGCTGACGCGGATAAGTTGCCTACTGCCAGGGACCTCGGCGGTAGGCTGGTATACCATGCCGCCATCGACACCGACGGTAGAAAAAGGGTCATATCCCTAAAAAAAATTAGAATCAGGGTCAAATCTGGCTCAACTTTTGCAAAATGGTCAAAACACCAAATTAGGCCGCCGGGTGACGGACAGGCATGGCAACCGGGTCTGTTGGTGAAGGGACATGCGGCAGCAACCAAACCAACCAACGATGTTCTCCACCCATCATCAAACACAATAAGCGTCGCCACAATGGCGCCTCCTCGCGCTGCCCACCTCTTCATTTTTACTGTGCTGGCGAGAAAAAGCAAAAAGGCTAAAAAGGGGCAGACGCTACCGAGCGGAGGCGCAATTGGCCAAAGACCTAGCCCGGGGTCTCCGCACGAGCTCCTTCTCTCTTTGACGCTGCCGCCTCCTCTCCTCTTCCCCGCACCTGCTCCGACCCTCCCCCCTTCCCCATGGCGCCGACCCCCCTTCTCTGTGTTTCTCCTCATCGATCGTCGCTCCAAGCCAGGGGTCTCGTCGCCGCGGTTTTAGTGGTCGGGCAAGACGAAGATGAGCTACAGCGTTGGGTCCATGCAGCGGCCTCCTCCTCGCGGAGGTCAGAAGAGGAAGATGTGCTCTTCCATGGCGTCGAGTGGAGAAGGAGGAGCTTCTCTTGCCAGATGTGTGGTCACCACGTTGCCTCCATGTCCACCCTCCTCGGCAGATCAAGTGGCCGGACGTCGCCGAGCTCCATGGCTTCCCCGTCTCCATCTCAGCAGAGGGTGTCAACGACAGGTTGCCTCCTTCCCCCGTGCTCTCCAATCTCTCACTATTACTGATTCGTGTGTGCTGTTTGTTCGATCCAACCCTTCCATCTGCAGAGCTTGACAAAGGGAATGAAGATGCACACCTTTGGCCATGTCCTCTAGTTACAAAAGCTAGATAGACTGTAATCAATTGTATTTCTTTAAGTCGGATGGATAACATGATCCATACAAATGTTCCACTGTCTAAAAAAAAGCTGGATTTGGTACAAGTCTGTTTGGGATATTTGGTATTTCTTTTTGGGAGATTGGTTCACGATAATCTTAGTATCTTAGTTTTTGCCTTTCATTCGGGAAAAGATAGACCTGTTCATGATAATCGTAGTTCTTACCTTTCATGTTTTATCTTTAGGTATGCAAATAAGTTGGCTTTGATACAAGTCTTTTTCGGAGATTGGTTACACTAAAATTCGATAAACATTTGCTGAATATACAATATCGCATGAATCCTTGTATTAGCCTCTTTCCAAATGCTCAGTTTTATGAGAGGAAGATTTTAGATGGTTCAGATGTCCTGTCTCCTAGCTATAACAAGGATTATACATGCCTCCTATTTGGCAGCTACACTCTTATAAATGTCACGGATGAAATAGTCGACAAAACATGGTTGAAGTTGTTGTTGTTCCGCACCTCATCAAAACCATCTTTAGATGTATGTCTAAGCTGAGCCCTCTCTTTTCTTGCAACCTTAGTATATCCTGCATCGATGTCCTTGGTAATTATTAATTTGTTTCTATATTAAGTGACTTCGCTGATATAACATGACATCTTTAGAAGCTTATAGGGTTTTCCTTTCTTGTTTTAAATGTTGCATGACCTTCATTGATAGAAAGGTGATCGCGCAATACTTTATGTTCAACAATTCAGTTTGTTACCCATGTATACCTTGTGTTTTTTACCTCCATCAATCTGGGTTTATGAAAATTCAGTTCCCTACGTATATTTGTCAATAAGTCCACTGTCATCTACTTCCTTGTTTAATAGATAATGTTGCATTTTTATTTGCAAAAGTGAGAACATTAAGTAGATGACATGAAAGATGAAACATAGCTCTATGAGAGTTGTTGGCCACTACATGTACTCACTTTTTGATAGTGTTTTTTTTACCTTCAGAGCTGAAAACTAATGTTGTGTCAACTGTAAGCTGATACAAAATCAACTTCAATTTGCTAAAGAAAGTTCTCTTGCTAGCCTTGTGGAAAATTGACCCCACTAGATCAGTATAGACTTAGCAGTTTAAATTTTTCTGCAGGTTGCAAAAGTACAGGCAAAGCGCTCAACGTCGGTGTGGTCTCTTCATACAGTCTCAAGTTGCTGCTATTAAAGATAGACTTGACAAAAAATATGACACATGTGATGGCTTTCATGTGCTATTAAGTTATTGATGGTTTTCAAGAAGAAGGGGATGATATATTAATACTATCAATGGTAATAGCCAGTGGGAACAGAGTTGCTGGGTTTCTTGTTGATAAGCAAAGAACAAACATTAGTCTTACCAAGGCAAGGTGAGCAATTTTTTCGCACATTTTCCTCCGTTTCTTTTTAGTTTGCATATAAGATTTGGTCAAAGTTAAACTTTGTAAAGTTTGACTCGCTTTGTAGGAAAAGATATTAACATTTACACTATGAAATCAATATTATTAGATGCATGATGAAATTAATTTTCATAACATACTCCCTCCGTCCGGAAATACTTGTCATCAAAATGAATAAAAGGGAATGTATCTAGATGTATTTTAGTTCTAGATACATCCCTTTTTGTCCATTTTGATGACAAGTATTTTCGGACGGAGGGAGTATAACTTTAGCATTGTAGATGTTTATATATTTTCTATAAAGTTAGTCAAACTTTAAAAAGTTTTACTTTGACCAGATCTTATATGCAGACTAAAAAGAAAATGGAGGAGTATAATTTATCTAATGGATGCTTTATTTGATGCATGCACTGTCTTTGGATTGTTGGTGATGTTCATACACTCTACAAAAGTTGAACTGTCTGGACATACCTTGTTTCTGATGCTCAAAGACGTAAATGTGTTTTCAATGCCTCTAATGACTTGGCCTTATGTAAGTTGGTTTTGCAAGTAAAGAAAGAGCTTGATGAACGTGAGGATCTTCTTAATGCTGATCCAGCTGTTTTCAGCAATACCAAATGTAAGGTAACTAACATAATGATGTTTAATCAGTTTGACTTTGACCATACTTTCATCTACTCCCTCTACGTGTGCCTTTCTTTTCCTCCTTGTCTTTTTGTTAGTAGTTCAGGTTGTAGCTTTTTCCTCTATTTGTTGGCTTGGCTTCTGAAGGAAATATGCCCTAGAGGCAATAATAAAGTTATTATTTATTTCCTTATTTCATGATAAATGTTTATTATTCATGCTAGAATTGTATTAACCGGAAACTTAGTACAAATGTGTGAATACATAGACAAAACATAGTGTCCCTAGTATGCCTCTACTTGACTAGCTCGTTAATCAAAGATGGTTAGGTTTTCTAACCATGGACATGTGTTGTCATTTGATAAATGAGATCACATCATTAGGAGAATGATGTGATGGACATGACCCATCTGTTAGCTTAGCATTATCATCGTTGCAAGTTTCATTGCTACTGCTTTCTTCATGACTTATGCATGTTCCTCAAACTATGAGATTATGCAACTCCCGAATACCGGAGGAACACCTTGTGTGCTACCAAACATCACAACGTAACTGTGTGATTATAAAGGTGCTCTACAGGTGTCTCCAAAGGTGTTTGTTGGGTTGACATACATCGAGATTAGGATTTGTCACTCCGATTGTCGGAGAGGTATCTCTGGGCCCTCTCTGTAATGCTCATCACTATATGCCTTGCAAGCAATGTGACTAATGAGTTAGTTGCGGGATGAAGTATTACGGAACGAGTAAAGAGACTTGACGGTAACGAGATTAAACTAGGTATGATGATACCGACGATCGAATCTCGGACAAGTAACATACCGATGACAAAAGGAACAATGTATGTTGTTATGCGGTTTGACGGATAAAGATCTTCATAGAATATGTAGGAGCCAATATGAGCATCCAGGTTCCGCTATTGGTTATTGATCGGAGATGTGTCTCGATCATGTCTACATAGTCCTCGAACTCGTAGGGTCCGCACGCTTAACGTTTGAGGACGATATGTATTAGAGTTATGTGTTTTGATGACCGAAGTTTTTTTGGAGTCCCAGATGAGGTCACGGACATGACGAGAGGAGTCTCGAAATGGTCGAGACATAAAGATTGATATATTGGACTATGTTATTCGGATACCGGAAGAGTTCCGAGTGGTTTCGGGTAAAAACGGAGTGCCGGAGGAGTTAACGGAAACCCCGGGGGAACTAATGGGCCCTCATGGGCCTTGGTGGAGAGGGAGGAGGGCCGCAGGGGCTGCCTCCCCCCCTTAGCAGTCTGAATTGGACAAGGGGAAGGGGGGCACCAGCCTTTCCTACTCCCTCTCCCTCTCCTTCCTTCCCCCCTCTCTTCATAATTTGTAATGGCCACTTTCCAATTTTGTTTGTAGTACATTGTCTGGCGAGTACTCTTTGGTATTTATGTACACTGTTTACCTAGTATTATTAATGTTCAGCTATTAGGGGTTATGAACCAGCAAAGAATTTTGTAGTTGGAGTACTTACATCATTCGATCACCAATGGTTATGTATGCAGGCAATCATGCTTATTACCTAATTTCAAATATCAAGGCTTTGAATTAATATGAGAATTGTTCACAAAACAATGTTTCATTACTTCCTGTTTATAGAGGTTCCACAAATATGCTCAACAGTTGGCGGAAGATTCTTCTTTCAAACTTTCATGCTTCCAACTAATACTAATAATGCACCCGCATATTGTACTATTTTATTGCTTCGTGCCTGAGTGCTTCTGTGTTGTAATTATTTTCTTTTGGCGGACTAGAACAATGCTTCCATGTATCAACTACAACTCAGTTCTGTGAAAGTTGGCAACACAGCAAATGCATCTTAATCTTGCTACTAGGTTTAGTTTTTTATCCATTCTCAATTTTCTATGCTTTGTAACAATATTAGTTATGTTGATTTCCCATGTTTCCAGGCTTCCTCTAATTTTAGTATAAATGTGCCTCCCCATTTGGCGATATTTTAAGGATATCTAGAGGACTAAAACCGGGATGAGGCTCGACTCTTTGTCCAGCAGATTGCTTGTTGACGACAAACCAACAGTATATGCGGAGCTCTTCCATTGCATTTGCTACGATGGTGCTAGACGAGTGCAGAAACAATGTCTTATGCTTTGTTCTTATTTTATGTTGCAAACATAAGTCAGTAACAATTTGTTCTTTGCGGATAACAACGTAATTCCTTTGCAACATATGTAATTGTGACACAACAACTATTTTTCTCTTTTGATTCAAGTAAATTGCTATTTGGTCGGAAGCAATCATCTAGTCGATGCAAACAAGAGAGGATGCTTCTGAATTTTTTTGTCTTTTGTGTAAGCAAGCTACTATTTGAGTGGAAGCAAATTTTTAGTCCATGCAAACAAGAATGTGATTCTTTTGAAAATGACCGAATACTTTTTCTACTCGTAGAAAACAAACTTATATTTAGCTCGGAGCAATTCTTTAATCAACGGAAACACGATGCAATGCTTTCAAGGCAAAATATCTAGCCGGACATAATTTCATATTAATCGAACAAATTTAATTCACTGTGGAAATTAATTTTTTGTGAATAGAAACTTAAATTTGCTGGTAACTGAAAACATAAAATTGTGTTGATAAAGAAAGGTTTTCAAACGAAGGTCGCGGCAAATATTAGTTGCATCGGATGCAAAAATATGTGTGTACTAAGGATTCTCAATCTAATGCATCAACTGCGGAATCAAATTATATTCTGTTTTTTTTTTCTTTTGCAAGCTACTTTTTTGGAAGCAAACACTAGTTTCTTTGGAAGCAATTTTTTTTCTCTTTTGGAAGCCAATGTTTTGTTTCATCCGAAAAACTATTGATACATCATTGTAATTTTCTAACTGTAAGAAGCACACAAATTTTCTACGGTGGAAACAAAATACAAACTGGAAACAAACTAAGTTGTCTTGGATTCAATCTCGTGGGTGAGAATATTTTTCTTTTTGGTGGAAGCAATATCCTCATACTTTTATGATAATATACAATGTTATAAACACATCAAGTAAGCAAACATAACAACGGAAGCTAATTATCCTGTTGATGGAGACAAAAATTTATTATGTTGTACTGCTGTAAAGAATTTCTGTAAAACTGAAGCAAATTTAAATTTTGTGGGAAGCAAAATTAAATAACTATGGAAACAAATTTTGCTTAGTAAACGCAAAGAAATTAATTCATGGACTAAATTTTATTCGAAAGTGTATGCTTCCATCATTCAAAAGGAACTTTTCAATTACAACTATGATATCGTCATAAAAATGCATCTAGAAAATACTGATCTAAATTTTATTTGATGTGTACGCTTCCACCAATCAAAATAAATATTTAGTATCACAAAATCTATTTTGTTGCCGTATAAAAACAAATCTAAAAATTCCAGACTAAATTTTATTTTAAGGTTATGCTTCCATCGATCAAATAAATGTTTCTGTTGCACAAAAGGAAGGTCTTTGACGCATAAAAATGTGTCTCCACGCTGTACAGGTGCTAAGGATGCCACATAGGTGGAAAAATGATGTGGTAAAGCAATTAAGAGGAGAGAGATTATTATGATGACCCCAACTAATGCTAAGCATGTCGACCTATGCAAAGAGACTACGAACCAACACATGAAGGAGTTTTATTACTAAAAAATTAAATAAAAGAGACTTAGCTACAAAAGCTAAGCACCGATGCATTGAGGACATTAGTTGTTAAGAATTTTAATGCACTTAGCACCCCACTCTAACAACAGTGCATTGAAAGAGGTCCGATGGAACACCAAGGATCAATAGTCTGATCTGTAACGGTTCCCATTTTCCAATTTCTTTGCATCGTGTATTGATGAATTGAATTAATGAAATGCATCGAAGGACGACTGAATCTGAGCGGAGGCAGAGTCGATAGCCCATGTGCTTGTCATCAAGTTGGAGCATTTTGTTTCAAGTAGAGAACGAGAGACAAAACATAGAGATGTAAAACTGAACTGTTAATCCTTTATTGATGATTCAGTTACCCAATATATAAGTCCCGTAGGGACGCGATGGTGCAGAGGAGACGCGAGTAGCGTCGGTTATAGAGAGATAAAGTTGGCCATAGTGGGGGTAACATAAGTTGTATCATGTACTTGGGACTCACAAACATGCTTATATGACAGACAATTAAAAAAAGAGAGATGATTATAGTAACATACTCCCTCCATCACAGTTTGTTGAGCGTACCTCACATCTCTCTGGGCTCAAGGTTGCTAGCTATTGGCATGAATAAATGAGGCACTGGAGCTACGATAGTTAAGGAGATGCCCCTAATTAATCGTTAAACCAACGCATAGTAACCTCCCGTCCAGTAAAAGAAGGAAACCAGCTCACGTTCCCATTTGCATGCGCTTCAGGAGGAGTAACGGAAGGAGTAATTCAGCAGCCTAATGCGCCTCAATTAATAGGATAGTTAATGACATGCGCCTTATTTCCCTTTGATTGTGAAAAATTCTGGTTTTGGAGATACGCCCAACAAACTATGATGGAGGGAGTAGGTAGATACCGTAACATAATAAATGCGATACTACTATGTGTCATGCATGGCAATAAATGAGGCCATCTATGATATTCCCTCCGTCTAGGTGTGTAAGTCATCTTACGAAAATCAAATAATCCCAAAACACTTAGACGCGGTGCACAGGGGCGGAGCCAGGATTTGGATATAGGGGGGGCCAAGTAAACTTGATACAAGAAAAAAGAACTCAATGATTTTTTTACTGCAATACTATATTGACGTGTTAAATTTGTATTAGTTAAAGTTTACCCTACAATTCCCAATAAGATCAAAATTACTAATAATTTCGTCAGAAGATGACCTGATTCCTAGATAATTCCCTTCTCAGTGTAGATTATCATGCAACTCAGCAGACGGATTCAATTGGACCGGGATTGATAACTTGCCCATTAGCCCCATTAACATACTCAGTAGGTAGAGAGCTCAAAACAACAAGCATAAAAATTTAATTAATATTTTGTGATGTTTGGCAGTGCTTTTCTTTTATAAGCGCTAAGCAGATCAACAAAAGAAATTTAAAATGAATTAGCATTGTAAATCACCATTAAATTAACTAAAATTGGATATAGAAGTATTGATGCTAACCTTGGCTGGTTGACTGGGACGCTAGAGAATTGACAGGGAGCGCAAGAGGCAGCGGCAGCCGCCAGCGCCCAGCGCTAATACCCTCAAATCACGCGCTAATCACGTCGGGGGCCAGGGAAATTACGCCATGGGCTAGTAGTATATTTTTTTTGGAGGCAACATGGGCTAGTAGTAGGAAGAGGGCGGAAGCCATAACTGTGATTGGGCTCTATTATGGGCCCTTTCCTTTCACATATTTTACTCTTTCTGTTTGAGTTAGGGGGGGGGGGGGGGGGGGGGGCAAATACCTGCGTTAACCCAATCCTATCGCTAATTACTCGTGCGTAGTAAAACAATCGTCGATCGTTGGGGGGGGGGGGGCCTGGCCCCTGCTTGTCCCTCTGGCTCTGTCACTAGCGGTGCATTAACTTCTACCTCGTTTCTTGTTTCTTGACATATCAACCAATAAGAGATGAGGGATGTGCAACACTATTAATTAGCAAATAGACATTAATGTCTCTCGTTTCCCGTCCTCCTTGATCACGATGCACAACCTAAGATGACTTATTCATCTGCGTATAAGTTTTTTCAGTTTTTCCCGGATTACTTTGCGCGTTCCTTTTTCTCGCGCTAGTTTCCAGCCATGCCCCGCATCGTAATTAGCATATGCATGCGCAGCCGCAGCAAGGCTATAACCAATCAAACGCGCCATGCAGATGGGCCATGCCTTGCTCGTGGGGTGAGAAAAAAGAGACCGAAGGACCCGCCCAATCAGGTACATGCGGTTACTGGTCTGTTGCATGCGGGAATTAAGGCCCTGTTTGGTTCATAAGTCTTAGGACTTTTTCTAATCCCAACTAAAAAGTCCCTATTCCCTAAAAAGTCCCTTCCTGTTTGTTTTCAGATACTAAAAAGTCCCTAGCCCCTTCCTAGAGGTTATTAAATTACCATATTGCCCCTAGTATATAGAAAAATAACAATCAAACAACATCATGGGGTGGCGGGCCGAAAAAGTCCCGAAAAAGACTCTCCTTGAGAGTCTTCTTCATTTAGTTCCAAATGCCTAGTTTAGTCCCTAAAAAGTCTCTCCCGTTTGGTAAAAAAGTCTCTAAGAGGGACTTTTTCTAGTCCATACACAAAAAAGTCCCTTCCTATTTGTTTTCAGATACTAAAAAGTTCATAGTCTCTTCCTAGAGGTTATTAAATTACCATGTTGCCCATAGTATATAGAAAAATAACAATCAAACAACATCACGGGGTGGCGGGCCAATGGATGCATGGAGGGGCATTGTTGAAAAAGTTCCAAAAAAGACTCTCCTTGAGAGTCTTCTTCATTTAGTCCAAAATGCCTAGTTTAGTCCCTAAAAAGTCCCTCCTGTTTGGTAAAAAAGTCTCTAAGAGAGACTTTTTCTAGTCCATACACAAAAAAGTCCCTTCCTCTTTGTTTTCAGATACTAAAAAGTCCCTAGTCCCTTCCTAGAGGTTATTAAATTACCATGTTGCCCCTAGTATATAGAAAAATAACAATCAAACAACATCATGGGGTGGCGGGCCAATGGATGCATGGAGGGGCATTGTTGAAAAAGTTCCAAAAAAGGCTCTCCTTGAGAGTCTTCTTCATTTAGTCCCAAATGCCTAGTTTAGTCCCTAAAAAGTCCCGCCCGTTTGGTAAAAAAGTCTCTAAGAGGGACTTTTTCTAATCCCTACACAAAAAAGTCCATGGAAACAAACACCCCCTAAACCACCGCGGCTCTCCCCATGCATGTAAGGGGCAAAATAGTCCAGAAAATATACACAGAGTCCCTCCTTGGTATCCGTGTTTCTACTTATGCGCAAAGAAAAACAGATCGGGGAAGTACTAATCTATGATACTATGCACTATGTATGTAGTATCATATACTAGTATCTATGCATGATACTAATATATGATACTCCCCACTATGACCAGCTTAAAGGGAGAGTCACGTCGGGGACCGTATGGTAATTACCGGGGGAGATTCCCTTCCAATTAAACCTGTGTTTAATTCTAACACATTTCGTAAGTATTACTACAAGGCCGATCGCAATTCAGAAAGTCGCACCCACTCGTTTGACAGTGTCTCCAAATCAGACGCAAGCGGCACATGCCGCTAACCTTGGTCTCCGCTACCGATTAATCTCTTGTGTCAGTAGAAAACTAGAAAACGATCCCTCGCTGGCTGGTGGGAAGCGCGTGCAAGTTGCAACCCTATACCGTCGGACCGCGCGAGGCGCTCGTGGTGATCCGCAGACAGCAGCGACTGTGCGAGTGCAGTCGCTGGAAGCAAGCAGGCAGGCCGCATGGCTCCACTGGAGCCTGTCGACCGGCCGGGCGACGGACGCGCACGGCGGGCGACCGGGTCCGTCCGTTGGTGAAGGCACATGCGGTGGGCCGCCCGTGGCGGGCAGCAACCAAACCAAACCAAACCAACGGCGTTCATCATTGCATTGCATTGCACCAACTGCTGCTGCTAGAAGCGTCACGGTCATCAACGGAGGAGGAGACTCGATCCTCGTGAGATATATACTACCAGAGGCTGTTCTCCGGGTTCACATCAGGGTACGACTCGGCAGCTCGGGGCAGTTGATGGCAGCTGGAACTCACAAAGATAATAGCCGGCGGATGGATGGCGATGTGTCTGGCGACCGGTCAGTTTGACCGGCAGCAACCAGGCAGATGTATTTTCCATCAACGAGAGCGGATAAAATAGCACTATCATACAATCACGGGAAGAAAATATATTCCGATTCTCTGTTAGGGCTCGTACCTGAAGCTGAATGGACCGGGCAGTGCATTCATCCACCCGGCATTATTGTGTGGCAGTTGGTGTCACGCGGCCGGGCCGGTCAGTGGGCCGGGCCCACGCGTCATCCCATCCACCACCCCACCCCCTCTCCGTCTGTCAGGCCCCTAGTATAAACCCATTTGCCGGTGGCAGAGGCCAAGCACAAGCACCAAACCCCACACCCGCACCCAAGAAAGCAAGCAGAGCATCCCCCATCCCCCCGTTCCACTTTCCCCTTCCTCGCCATGGCAACGAAGGCCCCCGCCGTCGCGGCGCTCCTCCTCCTCGCCGCCGCCGCCCTCCTGCTCGCCCGCGGCGCCGAGGCCGGGGCCGGGGAGGTGCCGCTGAGCTGGGAGCTGGGCGTGGAGGACGTCGCCGACGACGGGTTCGGCTTCGCGGGCGCCGGCGGCGACGAGGCGGTGGCGCGGCGCGTGCTGCAGAGCGGCAACGGCTACATCAGCTACGGCGCGCTGCGGAGGGACAACGTGCCCTGCTCCCTGCGCGGCACCTCCTACTACAACTGCCGCCCCGGCGGCCAGGCCAACCCCTACTCCCGCGGCTGCTCCGCCATCACGCGCTGCCGCGGCTGATTGAGCCACCCGCCGATCCGCCCCCGCCCCGGTTGGTTGGTTGAGATGCTGCTCCGTGTCCTGCACCCGCTCCACTGCAGATGCAGAGTACATTTCTTTCATGCTGCTGTTTTAGTACCCGATTCCAAGAGGTCGCGTCTGTTGATGTAAATCGAAATCCAAGTCGTGTTTGTATAAACTGATGGATGATTGATTGATTTCCTGTGGCCGTGAACCTGTGATGCGCTGCTTGTTGATTTTGGGAGGGAATCTGGCGAGCGCCCTCTCGATTGTCTGCTTATTTTTGGTGCTTCTATCTGTCTGAATGTCTGATAATTAGGCTAGCACTAGCTGCTGCGGCGATTCTTTCTTCCACTTGCAAATTTGGGTCGTGCCATCCATGATTGCTTGTTAACTTGGGTGGGAATCCAGCGAGTGCCTCTCTGATTGTCTCCCCACCTTTGGTGATTCAGTCAGTCTGATAATTCTAATTAGCCTAGCTGCTGTAATGATTCATACTTGCTTCTGAAATTTTCGATTTGTGCCATCCCTCAGTTGCATTGGTATTGCTTGCTATTGCCTCGAGCAGAGAGAGGTCAACTACTCGAGTTGTGTAAATTAGAATGGTTCTAGGAGGGAGATTGCCCCCATTTTCCTTGGAAAATAGGAGTACTCCTGCAAGTATTGTTTATGCTTGCATGATTGAAACTCATGAGGATTCTGCAAACTGGCCATGGGATTGCACAGCTTTAAGATTCGATCTCGTTCTGCGGCGGGTGGCCATCGGATTGCAAACCTCATGACAACATGTCTTTCGATCTCCTCTGTCAAGAACGTGCCCCTCTTGCTTCTCAAATCCTCCTCATATTCAGCATTATTAACTAACTAACTAAAAACATGAACTGCTCGGTTAAGAAGGGAAATTTCCCGGCCATGCGATTCACGTGTGTTTCCCCATCTAGCGCGCCATTTCTTCCAATTTTTATCCATGGAGGCCTTTCTGTTTAGGATCAGAACACGCGTGTGCGGACAGCGAAGACTTCTACGAGCCGGCCGGCCAGTGCCCGCCAGCCGGCCAGTGCCCGCCAGCCGGCCGGGATGGCATGAATGATTAGCGGCAGCGAACTGGTCAGGGGCGAATCTCAATTCTCAATGGAGCCGTTGGCTCGGGAACCATCTTTTTATTCCCATGATGAGGCCGCGTCAGGCGTCAACCCGGCAATCTGACCCATGGGTGGCCGCGCCCATGGGCACCCGACCCTAATGCGTAGGGTATGGGTCATCATGTTAATCCATGGGTGAGCCCGATGGGTAACCCGATTAGTCATGGGTAGGATATGGGCACAAGGTTCTACCCATGGGTAGCCCGATGGGTCACTCGATTAATACTAGTGATTAAAATATGTTTTTTAGTTTATATGAAGTGTAAAAGTTTTTCTGGAGATACGCTAGTTAACGCTGGCAGTAGCATTTTTCTAGTGAACGCTACCAGTACCGATGGGAGTATGCACACGTATGTTTGCTCTGCCATTTTTTTTGTTGATCAATCCAGAATGATAAGGCCCATTGCTGAGTCAACTAAGAAATGGTAGAGTATTTCGGCCTATTGGGCCTCCAATGGTTGCAAGTCATGCACGGGTAATGTGCTGTGCGTGCATGGCAGCGAAATGAGCATGGGAGGAGCTAGTTTAGTACCACCTCGCTTGCTGGAGCGCAGGGTTGGCTGAGCTTCTCTATAAAGAGGACTAGGAAGGGCCTTGGCAGAGGGAAAAAGCAGCGGTCAGCCAAGCACAAGACGTGCAGGTAGTTTGTTAAAAAAAAATTAAAATAAAATATTACTAGACCCGATGGGTGCCCTATTGGGTCGGGTCATCTGTCGGGTTCGGGCATGGGTCTTGTTCTCTGCCCATGGGTAGGGTCGTGGGCAGCCAGTGCACCCATAAAATATTAGGGTATGGGTCTGACAAAGCTTGACCCGACCTTACCCGACCCGACTGCCAGGTTGAGTCAGGCGTGAAACGGAGAATACAATGCGGTCGGCCGGGCTTTATATTGCGAGGCCAGTAACGGTCATGCACGCGCCTTCACCGGCCGGCTTTATTTTGCCAAGGGGAACGCAATTTCTATGGAAGGCCTCCATCCAACGGGCAGACTCACAGGCGTCAGGGACCATCGAATGGGCGATGTGTTGGCTCAGCGACCATCCATTCATCCGCCAGGGAGGAGCTCCAAACGCAAGAGGTCGATCGACAGGCGTTTTTTTTAGAATTACGGGCTTCTTCTTCTTCAAGTTTGTCTCGCGGGCTTCGATCTTCTTCAGTTCGTCCATTTGGACATAGTCAATGGAGCTCCGACGTAGATTTCAGCTGTCTCCTTAGGGGGGCGTAGATTCCCGTCGTCTCCTTAGGAAGGCTTTGATAATAATAATGTCATCCTCCGTTTTTTTTGCCACACTACCTACAGTAAAACTACCATGGTCTAATAATAATAAATTGCCATAGTCTAAACAATAATAATGCTATTGTCTAAATAAAAAAAGTTCCATGCTACCTACAGTAAACTTACAATGGTCTAATTGATGGAAATTGCCATGGTCTAGCAATTAAAATTTAGAGAAAGTGCCATGTTACCTTCTTAATATAAGCATGTAAATTTTAGGAAATTTGTTCTTTTGGAATAAACCGGGCTAGTAGCGGCTCCCTAGGGACCCAGTCACAAACCCATATGGGTGTAGTCTAGCCATATGGGCGCAAAACATCTCGGGCATCCAATATTGCACGTCATATTTGTGAGGGACCGGAGCCCAAATTTGCTTCAAGGATAGAAGTTGTTGGGAAGTAGATGCCCTTCAGAATACGTGCCCTTAATGACTCAGGTTCTTGTAGTACTAGTCGCCACATCCGCCTTTTTTGATTTTTTTTCAATCTGAAAAGAGTTTTATTCCATCATAATAGGGTTACAATCGAGAGGCAAAAGATCCTCTATACATGGTGGTGCGCTACGTAGCCATACAATAATACCACTTTCTACTCGACTATATGACGCCAACCGATCTTCCACTCTATTTTGCTCACGCTTGATTTTCATGGGAATAAACTCTCTCCCTTTTTTGATTCGATCGTATACTTGTTCCTAGCAGTCTATTGGTCCAACAAACTAATGGTGGATCCACCTGAAACACATCATGGATCTCCAAATAGCCTTTATATATAAATAAAAACAGACAATTCCACCATTGCCCATCCTGGTCCATTGGGCTGGATCCGCCACTACAACAATAAATCTCGGGACTAGCCAGCAAGACCATGGTATTCCCTAAAAAAACAAGACCTTGGTAGATCACGAGGAAATTAGAAGAAAAAAAATCTTGGATTCCGCAAACATTGAAGGATCTCACAAAAACTAAAATCAGCAAGGACGCTTCCGTAGAAATTGTGTTCATCGTGGAAACAAAGCCGTTGGTGAAGGTGCATGTCCGTTACTTCGCAATATAAAGCCTGGCCAACCGTATTTTATTCTCCATGTCACACCTAACGCGGCTTCATCAAGGGAACAAAAAGAAAAGTTTTCAAAAATACATGATGAACAGTTTTTTAAATACATGTTTGAATTTTTTAATACATGTTAAACATATTTAAATACACTTTAAAAAGATTTAATACACAATGAAAAATATTTAGATACAGGTTGATTTTTTTTAAAATACACAATAAACATTTTTTCCAGCTGCACGCTGAACATTCATTTGATGCACGTTGAGCATTTTTCAAACACATTATGAACAATTTTTGAAATAAATGTTTGAAGTTTTTTGAATAAATTTTATACATTTTCTGAACATATGCTAAATATTTTTTAATACATGTGAAACAGTTTTTTGAATGGTATGAATTTTTTTTCAATTGAGCAAACAATTTTTTTACACTGCATGAACCATTTTAAATGTACAATGAACTCTTTCAAAAATCGAAGTAAACTAGTTTATTTAATATAACTATTTAGAATACTTTAAAATATAAACAAAAGAAATAAATAAAAAAGGAAAGAAAACGAAAGAACACAATCGCAGCAGGTCCAGGTCAGTTTCTCGGCCGTTGTGAGTAACTCGTTCTCGTCTCTGCAATGGAGGGAGCAGGCCGGCCCAGTACTGTAGCATGAGACATTTTTTCTTTATATTTTCCGTAATAGTTTTCTGTTTTTTTCCCATTTCTTGACCTGTTTTTCTATGGTTTTCAGCGTTTCTCTCTTTATTTTCTCAACACATGTCTACTATTTTCAATACACATTGTACAATTTATGTGTGCATGTGGAACAGTTTTCTGATACACATTGAGCATTTTTCAGATACACCATGTACTTGTTTTGAAATATTCGTTTGGAAATATGTTTTAATACATGTTAAAAAAATCAAAATACACCCTGAACATTTTTTAATGCAATGAAATGTCTTCCGCTAGAAGAAAGAAACGACGACCTTGCCGCCAGGAGTCTTCCAGGCCGCCGCCGTCCGGCGGCTCCCCTCCTCCAGCGGCCTCGGCCGTCGGTGGTGAGGGGGGTCGCCAGATCCACGCGTGTGGATCGTTTTTTACTCTCATAGTTTAGATTTTTTAGATTGTTGATCATCTTGGCTTCGGCGACAGCGATGGCGGCGCTCAATAAAGTTTCTTCAGTTCCTACTCCGATGAGGCGATCGGTCCTATGGTTGGGGATGGATTTGAAAATCAGTCTATTCAAGCAAGGATGACGTGACAGCGGCAACATCCTCATGGTGGACTTGTCGCCGCCGTTGTGACGACGTTTGTCCAATGCCGATGCGGAGCTTGGGAGGTAGTTGAGGAGCGGACGCAGATTGTGGTCTGCATCAGCGGCATCTGGAAGATGGTGGATCGTCTGCTGGGTTCGTGGTTCGCGGATGGCAGGTGTGGTTTTCTCCTCCGGCGTCTTAGTCGTGTGGGGGATGCCACTAGAGTTCGATGGCGTGTCCGGGGTGTTGCTGTTGGAAATATGCCCTAGAGGCAATAATAAAATGGTTATTATTGTATTTCCTTGTTCATGATAATTGTATGTTGTTCGTGCTATAATTGTATTAACCAGAAACCGTAATACATGTGTGAATACATAGATAATAATATGTCCCTAGTAAGTCTCTAGTTGACTAGCTCGTTGGTCAATAGATGGTTGTGGTTTCCTGACCATAGACATTGGATATCGTTGATAACGGGATCACATCATTAGGAGAATGATGTGATGGACAAGACCCAATCCTAAGCATAGCACAAGATCGTGTAGTTTGTTTGCTAAGAGCTTTTCTAATGTCAAGTATCATTTCCTTAGACCATGAGATTGTGCAGCTCCCGGATACCGTAGGAATGCTTTGGGTGTACCAAACGTCACAACGTAACTAGGTGGCTATAAAGGTGCACTACAGGTATCTCCGAAAGTGTGTGTTGGGTTGGCACAAATCGAGACTGGGATTTGTCACTCCGTATGACGGAGAGGTATCTCTGGGCCCACTCGGTAATGCATCATCATAATGAGCTCAATGTGACTAAGGAGTTAGTCACGGGATCATGCATTATGGAACGAGTAAAGAGACTTGCCGTTAATGAGATTGAACGAGGTATGGCGATACCAACGATCGAATCTCGGGCAAGTAACATACCGGTGGACAAAGGGAATTGTATACGGGATTGACTGAATCCCCGACATCGTGGTTCATCCGATGAGATCATCGTGGAACATGTGGGAGACAATATGGGAATCTAGATCCCGCTGTTGGTTATTGGCCAGAGAGATGTCTCGGTCATGTCTGCATGGTTCCCGAACCCGTAGGGTCTACATACTTAAGGTTCGGTGATGCTAGAGTTGTTATGGGAATTTGTATGTGGTTGCCGAAGGTTGTTCGGAGTCCCGGATGAGATCCCGGAAGTCACGAGTAGTTCCGGAATGGTCCGGAGGTAAAGATTTATATACAGGAAGTCCAGTTTTAGTCACCGGAATGGTTTTGGGGGTTATCGGTATTGTACCGGGACCATCGAAAGGTGTCCGGGGGTCCATCGGGTGGGGCCACCTGCCACGGGGGACTTAATGGGCTGAACAAGGGTGGGAACCAGCCCCCTTGTGGGCTGGTCTGTCCCCCCAAGGGCCCAAGGCGCCTAGGGTTGGAAACCCTAGGGAGTGGGGGCGCCTCCCACCAAACTTGGGGGGCAAGTCCCCCCCTTGGCCGCCGTCCCCCTTGTAGATGGGATCTAGGGGGCCCGCCCCCCTCTCCCCTTCCCCTATAAATAGTGGGGGGGTGGGAGGGCTGCCACTTCCCTTCCCTTGGCGCAGCCCCTCCCTCCTCCAACACCTCCTCCTCCTCAGTAGAGCTTGGCAAAGCCCTGCAGGAAAATCGCAAGCTCCACCACCACGCCGTCGTTGTGACGCCTGTCGGTGTCAAAACCGGCGGATCTCGGGTAGGGGGTCCCGATCTGTGCGTCTAAGCCTAATGGTAACAGGAGGCAAGGGACACGATGTTTTACCCACGTTCAGGCCCTCTCGATGGAGGTAAAACCCTACTTCCTGCTTGATTGATCTTGATGATATGAGTATTACAAGAGTTGATCTACCACGAGATCGTAGAGGCTAAACCCAGCTAGCCTATGATGATTATGATCGTCCCTATACGGACCAAACCTTCCGGTTTATATAGACACCGGAGGGGGCTAGGGTTTACACAGAGTTGGTTACAAAGAAGGAGGTCTAATATCCGGATCGCCAAGCTTGTCTTCCACGCCAAGGAGAGTCCCATCCGGACACGGGACGAAGTCTTGAGTCTTGTATCTTCATGGTCCAACAGTCCGGCCAATGTATATAGTCCGGCTGTCCGGATACCCCCTAATCCAGGACTCCCTCAGTAGCCCCTAAACCAGGCTTCAATAAGGATGAGTCCGATACGTAGATTGTCTTCGGCATTGCAGGGCGGGTTCCATCTCCGAATACTCCAAAGTAAACCTCGAACACTTAAAACGTGTCCGACTTTGCAAGACGATTTTTACATACCATCGTAGAGAAAACGATATTCCCCAAATGTAATCTGCTGACAACTTCAGACAACGTGACATGACACTACAGTCGAGTCATTATTCGAACCGTTTTCCCACAACCAGCCACAACGCATATTGCGAGGCGGTTTCCCTGGCACGTCTTGTCGAAGCAGAGATCATGTCCCTTTATCATGGTATTCTCATCAATACGGGTACGGGTAACCCAACCGCGCCATCAATCGTGGCGCTTGGGAAATAAGCGGTCTTCAACGGGCAAGCGGGGAGGCGCACCGTTTTCGTCGCCTCTATAAAGGGATAAGGATTCCTCATTTTTACCCACGCCTTCTTCCTCCTTTGCTTATCCATTCTCACACCCTCGAGCTCCAGCGCCATAGTTCACGCCTTCTTCGCATAGCCAAACATGTCCGGAGCAGGAGGCAAGTGGGTGGCCTCCACCGTCAAGGAGGAGCATATTACGAAGCTCCGGGCGGCCGGATACTTGGTCGCAGATATCGCGCACCGGCTGCCGGACGCAGGGTAGATTATTCCGACTCCGGGACCCCACGAGAGGGTCGTGTTCCTCGCCCACTTCATCCACGGACTGGGATTCCCTCTCCACCCATTCGTCCGTGGGCTTATGTTCTATTACGGGCTGGATTTTCACGATCTGGCCCCTAACTTCATCCTCAACATCTCGGCGTTTATCTTCGTGTGCGAGGCCTTTCTCCGCATCAGGCCCCATTTTGGCCTATGGCTGAAGATCTTCAATGTAAAGCCGAACATAGTGGCCGGCCAGCAGGCGGAGTGTGGTGGCGCCATGGTGGGCAAGATGCCCAACGTCACCTGGCTTGAAGGCTCCTTTGTGGAGACCGTGAAGGGGTGGCAATCGGGGTGGTTCTATATCAACGAGCCGCGCGACGCCAATTGGGTGGCGGCCCCCGAATTCCGATCTGGCATCCCTGTGTGGCTCACTTCCTGGAAGAGGAAGGGCCTGGCCTGGGGCTCCCCTGCGGAGCTGACCGGACTCCAGAACTGCGTCCAAAACATGATAACCAAGAGTATCAAACTAGTCAATGTGATCCAGGTCATGCTATTCCGCCGGATTCTCCCGTGTCAGAGACGGGCGTTCAACCTGTGGGAGTTTGACGCAGCCCAACACCAGACACTGCAAAAGCTCTTTGACACGACACACAAAGACGCCTGGAAGGTATTTTTCAAGGCCAGCGAGGTTCCTCCCCCCACCTCCGAGGACCGCGGACTTAGCACCAGGCGCCAGGCCAACGCGGTAAGCATTCTACATTTCAAGATGTGACTTTCCCCAGTATATTCAGGGGAGAAACTTAGGCCACTGTGCTAATTTTGACAGGAATATGTGGCTACGGCGGAGCGGATCGACTATTCGGCTCCGTTGCCTGAGGACCCAGCAGACAAACTCCTGACAGAGATGCTGGCTCCAGCACCCTACGAGGTGCCGGAGAAGAAGGCCAAGAAAAAGGCCACGGGGACCAGAAGAAGTTCCCGGCGCAACGTGGTGCCGGACTCATTGTCCGAAGACACTAGGGCGCACTCCTCCAACGACAACAAGGAGGAGGAGGTGGAGGAGGAAAACCCTCCCCCCAAAAATGAAGGGGGAAGAAAAGGAAGGCTACCCTTTCCGGGGAGGCCGAAGTGTCCAAGAAGAGACGGACCCTCCCTCCGGACCACTCCACAACCGCCGCCTACAACGAGGAGGAGTGGCTACCCAGGGGCAAGCCCCTGGTGAGATTGTAAGTATCCGCACTATGCAATACTTTTAGTGCGACTTAACTTCATAGTTTGTTATAACGCCGAACACGTATATGCAGTCCGGCCAGGGCCCATCCCGAGGTGTCCTCTTCGGATGCGTCTTTGAGCGACTTGGCGATGAATTCGCTCCCGACGGCTACTTCCCCTCGGCCCGCGGATGACACAGAGGTGTTGTCCCAAAGGCTCCCAGAGCAGGGGGAGGCGACTCTAGAGACGCCCAAGGCGGAATTCCAAACGCCGAGCACACGGGGCGTAAGATCCCCGCAGATTGTGCCGACGAGAGCCGCAGCAAGTTGGGCTCCCAGCCGGACACTGTGCCGGAACCTCCAAAGGTTTCGGATTCGGGCAGGCAGCCCCTCGCTAAGGAGGGCGAGCCGACCGTGCCGATAACTTCCGTTATGCCAGAGGCGTCGGATAGTCTGCTGGAAGTGCTTTGCGGCGCTTTCATGGATGAAGAGCACCGTACTCTTATGAGTGTGGTGATTCAGAAGGTTCGGTCCGCCAAGAGCGGATTGACCGAAGCCTGTACCAGCCTCCTGACAGGCTTTGAGGTAAGTAATTAAAACTGTGGGAAATTATCACCCAATAGACAGTAGCCCCTGATACTCTGTTTTGTGTTTGGAAAGAAAAGCCAAATGGAGGGTCAACTCTAAACCGTAGGAGTCTAACAGTACGTGCCTATGTGAATAAGCAGGCGGTGCTGCTTGCCGCTGCTGCCCGCACAGCAAAGGCCATCGGACTCAAATGGGACCTGGAGCAGGCCCAAGGAGAGTCAGCCTTACGAAGAGGCAGCTCGAAGAGAACAAAGGTGAGTGATACCCCGTTCACATATCACAAAGAATAGAAAAATTGGTGACGCTAACAAAAAAGCGTCATGATTTTGTAATAGGGGCCACGACTGAAGTGGCGTCCCTAAAGAAAGCGCTATCCGAGGCCGAAAACAAGTCGGCCATGGAGTGCATTGAGCGTGAAAAGCAAAATGCTAGGGTGGGCGAGGTACAGCAAGAGCTCCAGGAGCTCGACAAGAAGTTCGAGTCCTTGGAGCGTGACTTAAAGACGAAGGAGTCTGAACTTGCGAAGGCCCTTTTGAGCATGAAAGACGCCAAGGCCGAAGCCAAAAAGGCCCAGCTGGAAATCCAGGCGGCCAAGAAGATAGCGGCGGGTAAGACATTCTTTATGCAAAGCAAGCATGTGGAGGAGATGTTTCTTTTACTTACCCGAATTTGAAGCTCTCCAGGGGCATTCGCAGATATGCCACGCAGCATATGGGATGCCATGGAGTTCTACCGTGCCGAAGAGGGGAGCTCAACGGAGAATATGTTCTGGTCCCAGTATGCTGGAGCCGAACACCCGATGCCTCTGAGTGACCAAGTGAAGCAGTTGGTTGAACTCCACAGGGCGGCCGAAGTGGCTATGAAAGATTTCATAGTCCGAATGTGGCCTGGTGAGCCCCTGCCCGCCAGCTACTTTGGCCTGATAAAGCGAATGGTAAATGCCTGTCCGCGGCTTGAAGTGATCAAGCGATCCGTTTGCATTGAGGGTGCCCGCCGGGCCTTTGCCCGTGCGAAGGTGCATTGGGGTAAGCTGGATGCGGAGAAGCTGGTGAAGGATGGACCGCCGGAGGGTAAGGTGCATCGCTATCCCGAGAAATATTATGATGGTGTTATGAAAGGCGCTCGCCTCGTGGCCGATGAATGTACCAAGGACACGATCTTTGAGTGAATGTACTCCTGTCATTTTTGTAATATAAAAACGAAGTTGTTTGCGCTATATAGCACTTTGTTGATTTAAAATATTACCTTCTGTGCGGCTGTTTATAAAATTCTGAAAGTAGGCCAGTCGTCGGCTTCCGCCCCCATGTAACTAGTACTGGGGTGTTCGTGGAAAACCCAAAACACTATTTATCCAAATATTTGGTCCCTGAAGGAGGTGTTTGGCGCAGCGAACAAGGCAATCAGACTATGCTGCTTTATAACTTTCACTTAGCCATAGAAGTCTACAATTTTAAATTTCGGCGAAGTCCCTAGAATTCGGAGAGCCGAATTGGGGTGCTATATATGCCTAAATCGGACGAGGCCGATTCCTCGCCTAAAGCGGAAAAAATCTTTAAGGATTTTAAGACCTCTCAAACAACGACCAGCTCTCGCCGCATCATGCCAGTCAGTTTTCGGCTTTCTCTACTGAGGTGCTCGTCCGGAAGAACCGGGACACAATCGCAGTAGTTCTCCCTGCGCTACCTTAGCCGATATAACGGAACATAAGGTACCAACACAAGGGAGCCGGGCAAACCCAACAATTGACCCAAGACATGATTCGGAGCTGACGCATATAATGCTATAAGTTTGGGGTCCTGCACTGTTGAAAGTGTCCGGACTTATCTTGCCGCATTATGGGGCGCCAAAAGAAGCCCCTGGAAAACTGAACGTACCAAAGTGTATGGATTCAATATTGACTAAACATTTTTAGAAAAAATGTGAAGATAGGAATAATAAGCCGACGCTATATATTATCTCCCATTGATAAATAATACGTCCAAGCATATCTTTACAATTAATGCATTGAGCAGAAGTGAAGAGGACTATTTGACACGTCCTATCCAAGGGCGGGCCGCGTGTAGGTATATAAAACAGGTATAACAATCATTAACAGATACCACCTGGGTATTCCCTTTGTGCGCAAAGCCTTTTGCCTCCTTGGTTCTCCCTCCTGTGAGGAGTCTAATGATCCGGTTCTCTGAAGAGGCTGCCCGAAAGTAGGGTCCTGAAAGATAAAGAGGGTTATTAAAGTATGTTGCTGCTGAACTACACTGTCGATCGCATCACTACTGCGCCTCCGCCTGTGCCCATAGTATTTTGAGTGCGTAATTGTGTACGTGCGGCACGAATGTTGCCTGAATGGGGCTGGGGCGGAGGCCGGGCTGCTAGTCACGCTCTTGGCGTGCCTGGCGATCCTGTTGCAGGGTACTCCGGACTCGCTTGACGGTGTTCGGGGTTGTTGTCGCCGGATTAGTGGTTTGTTGTTGAAGGCTTCTTTGTACTTCTTTCGCGAGGGCTGCAGTATGCTCTTCTGTACGGAGAGAGCGGTCCGTGTTTCCAATGACTGTTATAACCCCGCGAGGTCCTGGCATCTTGAGCTTGAGGTATGCATAGTGTGATACCGCATTGAATCGAGCGAATGCGGTTCGTCCAAGCAGTGCATGATAGCCACTATGGAAAGGGACGATGTCGAAGATTAACTCCTTGCTTCGGAAGTTATCCGGAGATCCAAAGACCACTTCTAGTGTTATGGAGCCCGTGCAACGGGCCTCTACTCCTGGAATTACACCTTTTGAAGGTGGTTTTGGTGGGCTTGATCCTTGAAGGGTCGATGCCCATTTTGCGCACTGTGTCCTAATAAAGCAGGTTCAGGCTACTGCCGCCGTCCATAAGGACTCGCGTGAGGTGAAATCCGTCAATGATTGGGTCTAGGACCAATGCGGCTGAACCACCGTGACGGATGCTGGTCGGCTGATCCCTACGATCAAAAGTGATCGGACAGGCTGACCATGGGTTGAACTTTGGGGCGACTGGCTCCATCGCATAGACGTCCCATAGTGCTCACTTTCGTTACCGTTTGGGAATGTGGGTGGCGTAGATCATATTGACCGTTTTCACCTGGGGGGGAGGGGAATTTCTTCTGTCCCCCCGTGTTCGGACGCCGGGGCTCCTTGTCATCGTCGGTGTGCAACCCCTTGTCCTTATTCTCAGTATTTATTTTACCGGCCTGTTTGAACACCCAACAGTCCCTGTTAGTGTGATTTGCTAGCTTATCCGGGGTGCCCTGAATTTGGCACGAGCGATCAAGTATGCGGTCCAGACTGGACGGTCCCTGATTGTTTCCTTTGAATGGCTTTTTCCGCTAACCGGATTTTGAGCCACTGAATCCGGTGTTAACTGCCGTGTCTTCAGTGTTGTCGCCATTGTTCCAGCGCTTATGTCTGTTGCGTCGTGGCTTGCCGTTGTTGTTGCGGACATCTGAAGTGCCAGAGTTTATTGGCGTGGTGCTACTATGAGCCAACCAGCTGTCCTCGCTCGCGCAAAAGTGGGTCATGAGTGTCGTGAGGGCTGCCATGGATTTTGGTTTTTCCTGGCCGAGGTGTCGGGCGAGCCACTCGTCGCGGATATTATGCTTAAAGGCCGCTAGGGCTTCGGCGTCCAGACAGTCGACAATTTGGTTCTTTTTAGTTAGGAACCGAGTCCAGAATTTTCTGGCTGACTCTCCGGGCTGTTGGGTAATGTGGCTCAAGTCATCAGCATCCGGTGGTCGCACGTATGTGCCCTGGAAGTTGTCGAGGAACGTGTCCTCCAGGTTTTCCCAACTGCCAATGGAATTTGCCGGCAGGCTATTTAGCCAGTGTCGGGCCGGTCCTTTGAGCTTAACGGGAAGATACTTGATGGCGTGTAGATCATCACCACGGGCCATGTGAATGTGGAGAAGGAAATCTTTGATCCATACTGTGGGGTCTGCTGTGCCATCGTATGATTCAATGTTTACGGGTTTAAATCCTTCTGGGAATTCATGATCCATCACTTCATCAGTGAAGCAGAGGGGGTGTGCGGCACCTCTATGCCGGGCTATGTGGCTACGCAGTTCGAATGAGTCTGGTTGGCTGTGTTCGGCCCGGCCGGACTTGTTGATAGTGTGTCCAGCATGACGATCATCGTCACGTGTTGGGGCGCGCCCCCGCGATCCGTAGATCGATCTTGGCTGTCCTGCCTTGTTTTCCAATATGTCTCGCAGGTCCTGCCTATTGCCCCGGGTTGTAGTGTATTGGCGTGGGGGTGCGGGCTGGTATTTGGGCTGATACGCCATTTTATCCCAGCCACGAGGTGGCCGGTCAGCCTCGTCCTGTGCTGGTAGTATAGGCTCCTCCTCGAGTTGAGGTAGCCACTTGTGCTTTGGATAACCTTTGGTGTGGCGCTCAAGTCCATATTCCTCGGCCGCCAGGACTTCAGTCCATCTATCTGTGAGCAGATCTTGATCAGCTTGGAGCTGCTGCTGCTTCTTTTTCAGGCTCCTCATAGTGGCCATAAGCCGACGCTTGAAGCGCGCCGGCTCTCCGAGGTCCTCAGGCACGCCGAATTCGTCGTCGCCGAGGCTAATCTCATCTTCGGAGGGGGGCATGTAGTTGTCCTCCTCCGGGTACACGTCCGTTGCCTGTTCATCTGAGCTGACCTGCCCGTCTTCCTGTTCGGCCTGCTCGAAGGCAGGCTGATCGGGGTTGTATTCATCTTCGGCACCATCTGGATTGTTTACGTCTCCTGTGCCGGTATTGCTATGGCAGGGCTTGGAGTAGCGTCGATGGCGCCCATGCTTTGCTTTCTTCCTTGAGAGGTTATCCTTCGTTGCCTTGTTGCCATTGGTTTCTTTCGGAGTGTCCACCATATATATATCATATGAGGAGGTGGCTACCCAGTGCCCCGTGGGTGGTGGTTCCTGTTCATCTCCTGCATCGTCCACACCGTCGATGTCTTCAGATTCAAAATCAAGCACGTCAGTCAAATCGTCGACCGTGGCGATGAAGTGGGTGGTGGGTGGGCAACGAATTTCCTCGTCGCCTGCTTCCCACTCGAGCCGGACATAGTTCAGCCAAGAGTCTCCTGACAAAGAGAGAGACTTTAACGAGTTCAGCATGTCGCCAAAGGGCAAGTGCTGGAAGATATCCGCAGCGGTGAACTCCAGCCAGAATCGGCGGGCTCGGGGGCGCGCGATCTGGGGCTTACAACCGGACACAAGTCCAGGGGTCCGGAGACACAGGCTTCCTCGGGGGTGAAGTCTGTGTTTGGCTCTACCACCAATGAGTGTGCGGCCTCCGGGGCGGGGTCCATCCACCCGTCCTCGGACGACGCAATCTGCCCCGGAGTTAGGTCTGGGGCTCTTGCAGGTGCGATATCCCGAGTATTGTCCGACAACAGGTTTAAGCCGTGCTCATCGTGACGGTTCGGCGCTCCTGGCGTAGGCCCGAATCCATCAAAGATCAAGTCTCCGCGGATATCGGCCGTGTAGTTCAAGTTTCTGAACCTGACCTGATGGCCAGGGGCGTAGCTGTCGATCTGCTCCAGATGGCAGAGCGAATTGGCCCGCAGTGCGAAGCCGTCGAACACGAAGATCTGTCCGGGGAGAAAAGTCTTACCCTGGACCGTGTTGTTGTTGATGATTGAAGGAGCCATCGAGCCTTGCAGCAACGACACAAAGGAACTCTCAATGAAAGCACCAATGTCGGTGTCAAAACCGACGGATCTCGGGTAGGGGGTCCTGATCTGTGCGTCTAAGGCTAATGGTAATAGGAGGCAAGGGACACGATGTTTTACCTAGGTTCGGGCCCTCTCGATGGAGGTAAAACCCTACTTCCTGCTTGATTGATCTTGATGATATGAGTATTACAAGAGTTGATCTACCACGAGATCGTAGAGGCTAAACCCTAGAAGCCAGCCTATGATGATTGTGATCGTCCCTATATAGACCAAACCCTCCGGCTTATATAGACACCGGAGGGGGCTAGGGTTTACATAGAGTCGGTTACAAAGAAGGAGATCTAATATCCGGATTGCCAAGCTTGTCTTCCACGCCAAGGAGAGTCCCATCCGGACACGGGACGAAGTCTTGACTCTTGTATCTTCACGGTCCAACAGTCCGGCCAAAGTATATAGTCTGGCTGTCCGGATACCCCCTAATCCAGGACTCCCTCAATGCCCCCGATTCAATCATACACTAATCATACACGCAAATGTGTACAATCAAGATCAGGGACTCACGGGAAGATATCACAACACAACTCTAGACACAAGTCAAAATAATACAAGCTTTATATTACAAGCTAGGGGCCTCGAGGGCTCGAATACAAGCTCGATTTACAAGAGTCAGTGGAAGCAACAATATCTGAGTACAGACGTAAGTTAAACAAGGATGCCTTCAGAAGGCTAGCACAAAAGCAACACGATCGAAGAGGCAAGGCCTCCTACCTGGGACCTCCTAACTACTCCTAGTCGTCGGCGGTCTCCATATAGTACCATCCATCGGCGATGGCATATGGCTCCAAGGATCCAACATCTGATTGCATCAATCAGAAATAAGAAAGAAGGGGGAAAAGGGGTAGCAAAGCAACTGTGAGTACTCATCCAAAGTACTCGCAATCATCAGATCTATACTAAGTATGCATTGGTATCAAATGGAAAGGTTGTATCTGTGGACTAAACTGCAGAATGACAGAATAGAGGGGAAGGCCTAACCTATCGAAGACTAGCATCTTCAAGCAACTCCAAGCATCTTGCAGCATGTAGAAGAGTAAAGAATAGCATTTTATAATTATCAAACATGTTGTAACATTAATGCCCAAAGATCCCTCCTCGACTCCCTGCGAGAAAGCAATCTCGGAGCCACATATCCATCACATATCTCAAGTATCCATTTCTAGTTATATAAGATCCGGATACAAGTCTGAACGTCCATTACCATGGACACGGTATTTGAATATGTATCTTCCCTTCAGGGGTGCACCACGTTACCCAACACGCTCGATTACTCTGGCCGGACACACCTTTCTGGGGTCAATGCCTGGCCTCGGAAGATCAACACGTCGCAACCCTACCTAGGCTCAGCAGAGAGGTCCCCATCGGTCTACATCCTAAGCACTCTGGGGTCTTGGGCCCATCAGTCGCAGCACTCCGGGTCATTGCGCGCAGGGTGAATACCAGCACCGCCTCGGATGGCCAGCACGATCCGACTGTGCCACACTACTGAACTAGACGTCTGACAAAGCTTCAGCTGATACTGCGACGTCAAGGCCCATAACTATTCTCGTGTGGTGGTTAGTGCATATAGGCCAGAGGCCAACTCAGAACAAATACCCAAACCTGTTAGTGCATTGGGGGCTTGCGGAGACGAGCAAAGAATCACGATAATCTGACCCGTCGCCCCGTCTCATGGACTTACATCAAGGGCCCATACTACCCGGCCGTGCCACATGGAAAACTTGCGGGTGCTCAATGGGCCCGCCTGACTTTCACATCAACTCGCGGGGTACCCCTCAGGGCCGACCAGACTTCAACAATGGTCTCAAGTAAAGTCAAGGTAACCGTGTGTCCAAACATCAAGGGGAAAACCCGAGGAATCACCCATGGAGGATTCCACTTGATGTAATCATCAAGGTGAACGTAAGAGGATCCACCCTCAAGGTTCACACTTGAGGTGTTGCACGACAGCCGTATCGGGAATGGTGAAAGAGGAACCACCCACGTTGACCACAACCGAATAACTATACTACAGAGATCTCATCAGGAGTGATGTATGAGGTTCCACTCTCGGCACTCGATGGTAACTCTGCAGAGTCGAGCAACAAAAAGGGGCATGATGTGATGTGAGGTGTCGGGCTCTGGTCGTCGAACACGTTGATCGATGCGTCGATGATAAAGCAAGGGTAACAAGGACAAGTGGGGGGGGGGGTCACTGATGGATCACTAGCCAACCTATACTAAGTAGTTTAGGATAAGCAGGTAAGGTACAACAACAGGTACAAAAGAAGGCTATGCATTAGAATAAGAGCAATCAAATACAGTAGCAAAATCTAATGCAAGCATGAGAGAATGGAATGGGCAATATCGGGATGATCAAAGGGGGGGCTTGCCTAGTTGCTCAGACGAGAAGGAGGGTCATCGGTGACGTAGTGAATCATAGTGGCATCAGCAGTGGTCTCGGGGTCTACCGGAGAGAAGAGGGGGAAGAAATATTAAATACACGTAAACATATGCATAACAAGACAATAAGCGGTGCTAGAGGTGTTCTAACGCAGTGCTAGGCCATACTGGTGAAGGGGGAAAACATCCGGGAAAGTTTTCCCGGTTCCGGACGTTTGTTAGACAAATGAACTGGAGGGGAAAAGTTCAACATTTGCTATGCTAGGGGCGTGTGATAGACAAACG
Source organism: Triticum aestivum (assembly GCF_018294505.1). Classification (NCBI taxonomy): domain Eukaryota; kingdom Viridiplantae; phylum Streptophyta; class Magnoliopsida; order Poales; family Poaceae; genus Triticum; species Triticum aestivum. Next base: position 609,548,336 of record NC_057795.1, on the reverse strand, counting down.
AAGGGCATATTCGGATTCGTCTCGTCGTTCGGAGCAACTTTCATGTAGAAAACATTTTCATCCGAGCTACGGTTTATTTTCTATTATTTTCAAAGTCTTATTTATATGTAGGAATTAATCTTAATTCAAAAATAAATGCAAAATTGCTAAGTGCACACAATACTGTGTACACATAAGTGAGCACAGTTTGACATGTGGGTCCAGGAGGGGCTGAGTCAGCAGCCCAGTCAGCAGTCAATAGTTGACTATTGACTGGTCAAACTGGCTGTGGTGCCCGTGTGTAAGTGACACATATTTTAACAGGTTTTTTCCCCATTAAATTAAGTTATTGCCCCAGATTAAGTTAGTGGCCTTGGGCCCACGGGTCAGTGGGCGGTTAGGGGACTAGTTAGTGTCAGGGAGGGGTTATCCCCACTAACCGAACAGGGGGGGGGGTCGGCCCAGGCAGAGGCCAGTGGGCTCGCCGGCTGGGCTCGCGCGGGCACAAGGCACCGGCAGCCACGGCGCGGCCGGCCGGACTAGCGGCAGGGCCGGCGGCCGGAGGGGGCAGCAGCGGTCGTAGGCGCATGTGAGGCAGGGCTTGCAGCGGCCGGAGGCGGGAGGGGCCGCGGTGACGCGGCAGAGGAGGCGACGCCGAGAGGAGCGACGCAGAGGGGAGCGGCCGTGCTGGTGGCGGGCGGCGCGAGCCGGCGGAGGGTGCTGGGAGCGAGGCGCGGCCAGGCGTCGGCGTGGGGCGCACGGGCTGCGGTGCGACCACAGCAGCGGCTGCGCGTGTCAGTCAGGGGAGCAGGGGGGCGCTGCAGCGGGCGGATCAGGGACGGTGCAGGTCCGTTCATTCTACAGGGGAGAGAAGAGGAGTGGAGAATGGCGGCTCACATCGGAGCCGTAGGGAGGTGGCAGCGAGTTTGAGGAAGGCTCGGGGTGACCGGCGATGGAGAGGCGGGGCGGGCCGGTCCGGCGAGGGCAGATCCAGGCGGCAGAGATCCGTTGACCAGTCCGGCGCGTCGAGGCGGAGGGCCATGACAGCGGCGAGACAGAGCAGGCGGCGGGGCACCAGAGACGATGCGGTGTCGGGCGGCACCGCACTGAATGAGACAAAGAGGCGGGTGCCGACGAGGGGTAGCCGGAGGCGCCGGCCGGTGGCGTCATGGCGAAGGGGTCGGGGCCCTCTACCGCGATCCAGACGGTGGAAGGGAGAGATGTGTGGGTGAAGCGAGTGGGGAGGAGTGGGGATCGAGTGGGGGGGGGGGTCGGGGTGAGGCTAGGGTTTCGGGTGGCAAGGGGACCATATTGGCCAGGGAGGTGCGAGGTCGGCTGGCCTGGTTGGTCCAAGGCCAGCTGGGCCGAGGCCCACGTGGAGAGGGGGCCTCTCTCCTTTTTCTTTATTTTTTATAACTTTCTCCACATTTTGTATATATTTTTAAAAATAATACCAAATAAGTTTTGTTGACTCGAAAACTTGTCACCTAAATAGTAGAAAATGTTTTGAGCTAGCACCCAAGATTTCAAGTGGTTTGGAAAAACATAAACATTTGTTTATTTGAGAAAGGCTATTTTAGTTGTTGTTGGACAACTTTCGATATTACTAGGGATTAGCTAGTGAGTCAAATGATGTTGGTTTCTACACGACAATTATTTAGTGAACAATTGTAACATCTCAAACATTTTTGTTTTCATGTTTGATAAATTTGAATTTTTGACTTTAACCTTGGATTTGAATTAGAATGGTGATTTGGATCAAGTGAGGATTAGCAACAGTAATGTGATGACATGGCACCATTAACAGGGGATTACTGTAGCTTAATTATCCGGGCGTCACAATTCTCCTCCACTACAAGAAATCTCGTGCCGAGATTGAAGTGGTGAAGTAAGGGGGAAAGACTCGAGGAGGACGGAGCTCATCACAAGATAGGTACCTGAGGGCTATCTCACTGAACGTGGCATAGAGGCATCTCTCGAGTTGAAATTTAAGAAAGTCATCGAGAGCAAGATAAGAAGGTTCAACCGGGTAGGAAATAGTTCGTTGCCTGAAACAGAGGGTGAAAGGGGTTCAGAGCAATGGGAAAGTATTGCGCCTGATACCAGAATAGATTACTAGGAATGTGGATCGTGATTTACATATGAAGCCAAGTGCGAGGAACAATTTTGGAAAAGAGGATGTACAGGAGAGTCAGGCTTCGATCCTGTGGAACTCTGGGTTATGGGCCCACCATGTGGGTTAACACCAGGAAGGCGCTAATCATTTTGTACGATCATGATAGCAAGGCAGGTCAGAGGATAGCCTGTCAATTATGTTGGCAATAACGTTGGTACCAAGGGCAAGGGACGAAGAGAACAATTTTCTTGCTCGTTAAGACGAGGCGGACCAATAGGCAAAGTTCTCGTCCATCGATGGCTACCGGAATGTCATCAACAATAGTAACAAGGTCTTACTGATAGAGGTGTACACCGAGTTGTTTACATAAGCAGGGAATTATCACTGCTTGGATATGTTAGGTTACAAGAAAGGTTAAACAACGCAATGGAGACTTGAATCAGTTATCGGTGTTCTTGAGTACCTAACAACTCAGAACCCGTGGAAAATTTGAATCGGCGAGAATAATAGTTGATGAATAACTCATCAGAAGTTATGTAGTTCCATGATATTCTCGAGATACCAGGGTAACACTCGAAGGTATATCAATGTAGAGGTTGAACAGGTGAAACGATCTGAGGAAGACAAGTACTTTAACTTGTCCGATAATGGATCAACCAAGAACAATATGGTCGAAACCACAATTGCAAAGGACCAAACATGGATACAAGATGAACTTATCACAAGGGGGCTATTATTATAACAAGAAGCTTCCATGTTAAGTTCCACATCGGGTCCATGGGCATGAACACAAGGCTCAAGGTCGACTCCCACTTCATCAATGCATAACCTTCCATTTACTTCTTGTCTTCGACGAAGTTGTAGGGTCAAACTTCACGAGTAAATAACTCAAGCTCGGAGTAGAGCATGTTTGAGGAAGCAGAAGATACCATTTACCAATGGCATTATGTATCCGAGGAAAAGCTCACAAGGTTATTGTATATGAAGGACGCTGTCGGATAGAACCCCACAAAGGATCTAGTGGTTCACAAGGGATCTGATGTGAGCATCAGTACTCAACCATAAGTAGAAAGAATGCAAGGATATCAGATTATAGAAGTAACTGACTAATTCAGAGTTCAAATGCAAAGGAAATATGATTCCCAAATAAAGGGATCAGAAGCAAACGCTCTTATCAAGAATGGATAAGTTGAGTAGACTTAGGGCACAACCAATGGCAATCTGATTAGCCGAGAACCAGCTCATGTTCAGAAAGACGTTTGATCCAGAATGATAATTTATGAGGACCAACTGATGATTGTGACTACTCACAAACATATCAAATCGAAAGACTCAAAATGATAATTACAAAGGACGTCAATGGATACTGCTAGGCATATGGAATTAACCAGAGTATAGGCATGTAATACCTTCCAAAGCAATAAGCGACAGAGGTCCTCGAAAGCTCGGATTGTATTACAAAGTATCTTATGAAGCATAAGAATAACTGGGGATGAATGGATAATCGACAAGAGCGAGTAATTATCTGCAGGGGTATTCATGCGGCAAGGAACTACAAGGCAGTAGACACAAGGTATTCTCGGAACAATAAGGAGAAATTCAGGGTATATTGTAATAACAAGATCAACGAGGAATGACTGTATGAATGACAATGTAGGTAGTTACACCTAAGGATTTATCAGTAGTATGGATCACAACGGCGAAGGGTACAAGGGACTCGGTAAAACATCGGAGAGTATCTTCAGAATCTTCTGGTGCACCAAGCAATCATTTGGAGTGAGGGGCTCTCCGGGAGAAAGTATTTAAGAGAACATAGAGTTAGAGTTAACAAAACCATTTAACCCAAATAGAAGAGAGATTAGAGTCCCAGAGTAAAGGCCTAGGAGTAAAAGATCCTAATGCCACCCTATGGCGACGTGGGCCCGTAAGCCACACATCCATGTTAGTAAAATAGTTTTTCAAAGACTAGACTCAACTTCGGCAAAGGAGTTGGAAAGGGGGGTTCCTACAGGCAGACGGCTCTGGTACCAAGTTGTGACACCCTGATTCAATCATACACTAATCATACACGTAAATGTGTACGATCAAGATCAGGGACTCATGTGAAGATATCACAACACAACTCTAGACACAAATCAAAATAATACAATCTTTATATTACAAGCCAGGGGCCTCGAGGGCTTGAATACAAGCTTGATTTACAAGAGTCAGCGGAAGCAACAATATCTGAGTACAGACAGAAGTTAAACAAGGATGCCTTAAGAGGCTAGCACAAAAGCAACACGATCGAAGAGGCAAGGCCTCCTACCTGGGACCTCCTAACTACTCCTGGTCGTCGGCGGTCTCCATGTAGTAGCATCCATCAGCGATGGCATCTGGCTCCAAGGATCCACCATCTGGTTGCATCAACCGGAAAGAAGAAAGAAGGGGGAAAAGGGGTAGAAAAGCAACCGTGAGTACTCATCCAAAGTACTCGCAAGCATCAGATCTATACTAAGTATGCATTGGTATCAAATGGAAGGGTTGTATCTGTGGACTGAACTGCAGAATGCCAGAATAGAGGGGAAGGACTAGCCTATCAAAGACTAGCATCTTCAAGCAGCTCCAAGCATCTTGCAGCATGTGGAAGAGTAAAGAATAGCAGTTTATAATTATCAAACATGTTGTAACACTAATGCCCAGCGATCCCTCGTCGACTCCCAGCGAGAAAGCAATCTCGGAGCCACATATCCATCACATATCTCAAGTATCCATTTCTAGTTATATAAGATCTGGATACAAGTCTGAACGTACATTACATGGACACGGTATTCAAATATATATCTTCCCTGCAGGGGTGCACCATGTTACCCAACACGCTCGATCACTCTGGCCGGGCACACCTTTCTAGGGTCAATGCCCGGCCTCGGAAGATCAACACGTCACAGCCCTACCTAGGCTCAGCAGAGAGGTCCCCGCCGGTCTACATCCTAAGCACTCCGAGGTCTTGGGCCCATCGCCCGCAACAGTCTAGGTCGTTGTGCACAGGGTGAATACCAGCACCGCCTCGGATGGCCAGCACGATCCGACCGTGCTGCACTGCTGAAATGGACGTCTGACAAAGCTTCGGCTAATACTGCGATGTTGAGGCCCATAACTATTCTCGCAGGGTGGTTAGTGCATAAAGGCCAGAGGCCAACTCAGAACAAATACCCAAACCTATTAGTGCATTGGGGGCTCGCGGAGACGAGCAGAAACTCACGATAATGTGACCCCGTCGCCCCGTCTCGTGGACTTATGGCAAGGGCCCAGACTGCCCGGCCGTGCCACGTGGAAAACTCGCGGGTGCTAAACAGGCCTGTCCGACTTTCACATCAACTCGCGGGTACCCCTCAGGGCTGACCAGACTTCAACAATGGTCTCAAGTAAAGTCAAGGTAACCGTGTGTCCAAACATCAAGGGGAAAACCCAAGGAATCACCCACGGAGGATTCCACTCGATGTAATCATCAAGGTGAACGTAAGAGGATCCACCCTCGAGGTTCACACTTGAGGTGTTGCACGACAGCCATATCGGGAATGGTGAAAGAGGAACCACCCACATTGACCACGACCGAATAGCTACACTACATAGATCTCATCAGGAGTGATGTATGAGGTTCCACCCTCGGCACTCAATGGTAACTCTGTAGAGTCGAGCAACAAAAAGGGCATGATGTGATGTGAGGTGCCGGGCTCTGGTCGTCGAACACATTGATCGAGGCGTCGATGATGAAGCAGGGGCAACAAGGACAAGTGGGAGATCACTGATGGATCACTAGCGAACCTATACTAAGTAGTTTAGGATAAGCAGGTAAGGTACAACAACAGGTACAAAAGCAGGCTATGCATCGGAATAGGAGCAATCAAATACAGTAGCAAAATCTAATGCAAGCATGAGAGAATGGAATGGGCGATATCGGGATGATCAAAGGGGGGCTTGCCTGGTTGCTCAGATGAGAAGGAGGGTCATCGGTGACGTAGTCGATCATAGTGGCATGAACAGCGGTCTCGGGGTCTACCGGAGAGAAGAGGAGGAATAAACAGTAAATAGACACAAACATATGCATAATAAGACAATACGCGGGGCTAGAGGTGTTCTAACGCAGTGCTAGGCGATACTGGCGAAGGGGGACAACATCCAAGAAAGTTTTCCCGGTTCCGGATGTTTGTTAGACAGATGAACCGGAGGGGAAAAGTTCAACGTTTGCTATGCTAGGGGCGTGTGATAGACGAACGGAGGGCGTATTCGGATTCGTCTCGTCGTTCAGAGCAACTTTCATGTAGAAAAGATTTTCATCCAAGCTACGACTTATTTTCTATTATTTTCAAAGTTTTATTTATATATAGGAATTAATTTTAATCCGAAAATAAATGCAAAATTGCTAAGTGCACACCACACTATGTACACATAAGTGTGCACAGGTTGACATGTGGGTCCAGGAGGGGCTGAGTCAGCAGTCAACAGTTGACTGTTGACTGGTCAAACTGGCTGTGGGGCCCGTGTGTAAGTGACACATATTTTAACATGTTTTTTAAATTAAATTAAGTTATTGCCTCAGATTAAGTTAGTGGCCTTGAGCCCACGGGTCAGTGAGCGGTTAGCGGACCGGTTAGTGTCAGGGAGGGGTTATCCCCACTAACCGAACACGGGGAGGGGGGGGGGGGGGTCGGCCCAGGCAGAGGCCAGTGGCCTCGCCAGCTGGGCTCGCACGGGCACAAGGCGCTGGCAGCCATGGCGCGGCCGGCTGGAGGGGGCGGCAGCGGTCTGAGGCGCAGGCGGGGCAGGGCCTACAACTGCTGCAGGCGGGAGGGGCCGCGGTGGCGCAGCAGAGGATGTGGCGCTGAGCGAAGCGATGAAGAGGGGCGCAAGCACGCTGGTGGCGGGTGGCGCGAGCCGACGTAGGGTGCTGGGAGCGGGGCACGTGGGCTGCGGTGCAGCTACAACAGCGGCTGCGCACATCAGTCAGGGGAGCAGGTGAGCACTGCAGCGGGCAGATTGGGGACGGCACAGGTCCGTTCGTTCTATATGGGAGAGGAGAGGAGTGGAGAACGGTGGCTCACATCGGAGCCATAGGGAGGTGGCAGCGAGTTCGAGGAAGGCTCGAGGTGGCCGGCGATGGAGAGGCGGGGCGGTCTGGCGATGGCAGCTCCAGGCGACGGAGATCTGTTGACGGGTCCGGCGCGTTGAGGCAGCGGGCCGCGGCGGTGGCAGGATGGACCAGGCGGCAGGGCACCGGAGACGGTGCGGTGTCGGGCAGCGCCGCGCGGAAGGAGATGGAGAGGTAGGTGCTGGCGAGGGGTAGCCGGAGGCGCCGGCCGAAGGTGTCGTGGCGAAGGGGTCGGGGCCCTCTGCCCTGATCCAGACGGGGGAAGGGAGAGAGGTGTGGGTGGAGCGAGTGGGGATCGAGTGGGGGGTTCGGGGTGAGGCTAGGGTTTCAGGTGGCAAGGGGGCCATATAGGCCAGGGAGGTTCGGGGTGGGCCGGCCTGGTTGGTCCAAGGCCAGCTAGGCCAAGGTCCACGGGGAGAGGGGCCTTCTCTCCTTTTTCTTTCTTTATTTTTTTGTAACTTTCTCCACATTTTGTATATTTTCTTAAAAATAATACCAAATAAGTTTCGTTGACTCCAAAACTTGTCACCTAAATAGTAGACAATGTTTTGAGCTAGCACCCAAGATTTCAAGTGGTTTGAAAAAACATAAACATTTGCTTATTTGAGAAAGACTATTTTAGTTGTTGTTGGACAACTTTCGATATTACTAGGGATTAACTAGTGAGTCAAATGATGTTGGTTTCTACACGGCAATTATTTATGAAAAATTGTAACATCTCAAACATTTTTGTTTTCATGTTTGACAAATTTGAATTTTTGACTTTAACCTTTGATTTGAATTAGAATGGTGATTTGGATCAAGTGAGGATTAGCAACAGTAATGTGATGACATGGCACCATTAACAGGGGATTACTGTAGCTTAATTATCCAGGCATCACAGTCATGCTGCCGAAGCTCTCCCTCAACTTCTCCTCTCCCCTTGCTGGATCAAGAAGGAGGAGACGTCCCCGGGCTGTACGTGTGTTGAACGCGGAGGCGCCATCCATTTGGCGCTAGATCGGATCTTGCGCGATTTGAATCGCCACGAGTACGACTCCATCAACCGCGTTCTTGTAATGCTTCCGCTTAGCGATCTTCAAGGGTATTAAGATGCACTCCCTCTCTCTCTCTCGTTGCTAGCATCTCCTAAACTGGTATTGGTGACACGTAGGAATAGTTTTGAATTATTACTACGTTCCCCAACAGTGGCATCATGAGCTAGGTCTATGCGTAGATTCTATGCACGAGTAGAACACAAAGTAGTTGTGGGCGATGATTTGTTCAATTTGCTTACCGTTACTAGTCTTATCTTGATTCGGCGACATTGTGCGATGAAGCGGCCCGGACCGACCTTACACGTACGCTTACGTGAGACAGGTTCCACCGACTAACATGCACTTGATGCATAAGGTGGCTAGCGGGTGTCTGTTTCTCCCACTTTAGTCGAATCGGATTCGATGAAAAGGGTCCTTATGGAGGGTAAATAGCAATTGGCATATCACCATTGTGGTTTTTGCGTAGGTAAGAAACGTTCTTGGTAGAAACCCATAGCAGCCCTGCAAAACATGCAACAACAATTAGAGGATGTCTAACTTGTTTTTGTAGGGAATGCTACGTGATGTGATATGGCCAAAAGGATTTGATGAATGATATATGTGATGTATGAGATTGATCATGTTCTTGTAATAGGAATCGCGACTTGCATGTCGGTGAGTATGACAACCGGTAGGAGCCATAGGAGTTGTCTTAATTTATTCTATGACCTCGTGTCAATCAAAACGCCATGTAATTACTTTACTTTATTGCTAACCATTAGCCATTGTAGTAGAAGTAATAGTTGGCGAGACAACTTCATGAAGACACGATGATGGAGATCATGGTGTCATGCCGGTAATGAAGGTGATCATGCCGCGCCTCGAAGATGGAGATCAAAGGCGCAAGATGATATTGGCCATATCATGTCACTTTATGATTTGCATGTGATGTTTTTCATGTTTACATCTTATTTGCTTAGAACGACGGTAGCATAAATAAGATGATCCGCACTAAAACTTCAAGAAAGGTGTTCCCCCTAACTGTGCACCATTGCGAAGGTTCGTTGTTTCGAAGCACCGTGTGATGATCGGGTGTGATAGATTCTAACGTTTGCATACAACGGGTGTAAGCCAGATTTACACATGCGAAACACTTAGGTTGACTTGACGAGCCTAGCATGTACAGACATGGCCTCAGAACACAAGAGACCGAAAGGTCGAACATGAGTCCTATAGTAGATACGATCAACATGGAGATGTTCACTGGTGATGACTAGTCCGTCTCACGTGATGATTGGACACGACCTAGTTGATTCGGATCATGTAACACTTAGATGACTAGAGGGATGTCTATCTGAGTGGGAGTTCGTTAAATCATTTGATTAGATGAACTTAATTATCATGAACTTAGTCTAAAATATCTTTACAATATGTCTTGTAGATCAAATGGCCCACACTAATGTTGCCCTCAACTTCAACGCGTTCCTAGAGAAAACCAAGCTGAAAGACGATGGTAGCAACTATATGGATTAGGTCCGTAACTTGAGGATCATACTCATAGCTGCCAAGAAAGCATATGTCCTTGAAGCACCACTAGGTGACACACCCATTTTCCCAGCAACTCAAGACGTTATGAACGCATGGCAGTCGCGTAGTGATGATTACTCCCAGGTTCAGTGCGGCATGCTTTACAGCTTAGAACCGGGGCTCCAAAAGCGTTTTGGGCAGCATGGAGCATGGGAGATGTTCCAAGAGCTGAAAAATATTTTCCAAGCTCATGCCCGGGTCGAGAGATATGAAGTCTCCAACAAGTTCTACAGTTGTAAGATGGAGGAAAATAGTTCTGTCAGTGAGCATATACTCAAGATGTCTAGGTTGCACAACCGCTTGTCTCAGCTGGGAGTTAATCTTCCAGATGACTCAGTCATTGATAAGATCCTCCAGTCGCTTCCAGCTAGCTACAAGAGCTTTGTAATGAACTACAATATGCAAGGTATGGATAAGTCCATTCATGAGTTATATTGAATGCTGAAATCAGCGGAGGTGGAAATCAAAAAGGAACATCAAGTGTTGATGGTGAATAAGACCACTAGTTTCAAGAAAGGCAAGCGTAAAAAGAACTTCAAGAAGGATGGACAGGGAGTTCCGTGCCCGGTAAATCAGTTGCCGGGAAGAAGCCAAAGAATGGACCCAAGCCCGAGACTTAGTGCTTTTATTGCAAGGGAAATGGTCACTGGAAGCGGAACTGCCCCAAGTACTTAGCGGATAAGAAGGCCGACAATGCCAAAGGTATATGTGATATACATGTTGTTGATGTGTACCTTACCAACACTCGTAGTAGCTCCTTGGTATTTGATACCGGTGCGGTTGCTCATATTTGTAACTCAAAACTGGAGCTGCGAAATAAGCGGAGACTGGTGAAGGACGAGCTTCCTGCAAAATATTAGTCTCTTCTTGGACAGCGGAGACTTTCTCAATAAATGCATTAATATTGTAATTATGTTCATAATTTTCATAGCAATATCTAAGTATAGCAAATTTTTCCGGTCTGTAAACTGAATCATCAAAATCGTCAAACGCTTTAAACATAGATTCAATCTCATAAGCACCCATAAAAGCAACAAATTCTTCTATTTGTTCCACATCATAGTAATCATAGATACCATTAGCATAAGAAGCTAAGGTTTCATTATCATTAAATTTGCAAGAAAAGGGAAGGTGTGGAGCCTTCATCCTAGAGCAGCAAGTATAATCATGTATCAAGCATAGTTGCCTAGCATACCACTTCAACATTTGAATTTGATCCCATAATAGTTTCCCTTTTTGTGTCAAGCGATAATCCCTAAAGTATTCACGTTGATCCAACGTTACTCCCATTATAAAGTTGAGTTGAGTTTTCTCAGGATTATCAAAGTAGTACAAAATATTTTTCACACAATGATCATCGAGGGTTTTAGGAGGTTCCCCATCTCCATGAGTAGCATTTACACCTAATTTTTTTGGTATTTCGTGTTCCATATGCATAACTAAAGATAGAGAACAACTTAGAACAGAAAATAAAAATTACTTAGTGATAAAGCAAACAAGCACACATGAGAATATTCACCCCACGCTATGACTCCCCAGCAACGGCGCCAGAAAAAGGTCTTGATGACCCACAAGTATACGGGATAGTTGTAGCCTCTTTCGATAAGTAAGAGTGTCGAACCCAACGAGGAGCTAAAGGTAGAACAAATACTCTCTCAAGTCCTATCGGCCACTGATACAACTCTACGCACACTTGATGTTCGCTTTACCTAGAACAATATGAAACTAGAAGTACTTTGTAGGTGTGATAGGATAGGTTTGCAAGATAATAAAGAACACGTAAGTATAAACTAGGGGTTGTTTAGATAAAGAAGCAATAAAGTAAATATAGCAAGTGTGGAAAAGTGGTGGTAGGAGTTGTGAAATTGTCCCTAAGCAATTGACTATGTTACTAGACCGAAAATCACTATTGCAATTCTATTTGAGGGAGAGGCATAAGCCCACATACTTTCTCTTCTTGGATCATATGCACTTATGATTGGAACTCTAGCAAGCATCCGCAACTGCTAAAGATCATTAAGGTAAAACCCAACCATAGTATTAAAGTATCAAGTCCCCTTTATCCCATACGCAAACAACCTACTTACTCGGGTCTGTGCTTCTGTCACTCACGCCACCCACCATAAGCAAATCATAAACATATTGCAAACCCTACAGCGGGGATCCCTCACGCTTGCGTGACACGGAGAGCACCATAGGACAACACCAATAATAAAACATGCAACTCAAACCAATCATAGCAATTCATCAGTCACCGATAGGACAATGGAAATCTACTCAGACATCATAGGATGGCAACACATCATTGGATAATAATATGAAGCATAAAGCACCATGTTCAAGTAGAGTGTACAGCGGGTTGCGGGAGAGTGGACCGCTGAATATAGATGGGGGAAGGTGATGGAGATGTTGGTGAAGATGATGGAGGTGTTGGTGTAGATCCCGGTGATGATGATGGCCCCCGGCAGCGCTCCGGCGCCACCGGAAGCAAGGGGGAGAGGGCCCCCCTTCTTCTTCTTCTTCCTTGACCTCCTCCCTAGATGGGAGAAGGGTTTCCCCTCTGGTCCTTGGCTCCCATGGCTTGGGAGGGGCGAGAGCCCCTCTGAGATTGGATCTATCTCTCTGTTTCTCTCTGTTTCTGCGTTCCCAGATCCTTCCCCTTCACCTTTTTCTTTTATATCCGGAGATCCGTAACTCCGATTGGGGTGAATCTTTCACCCAGATTTTTCTCATGAAATTAACTTTCTTGCGGCAAAAGAAGAGCGTCAACCGCCTTACGGGCGGCCCACGAGAGTGACAGGCGCGCCCAGGGGGGAGGGCGCGCCCCCTGTCTCGTGGCCAGCTCGGGCACTATTTTGCGTTGATTCTTCCTCCGGAAAATCCTGAATATTCCAAAATAATTCTCCGTCCGTTTTTATCCTGTTTGGATTCCGTTTGATATTGGGTTTCTGCGAAACATAAAACATGCAACAAACAGGAACTGGCACTGGGCACTGGATCAATATGTTAGTCCCAAAAATAGTATAAAAAGTTGCCAAAAGTATATGATAGTTGAAGAATATTGGCATTGAACAATAAAAAATTATAGATACGATGGAGACGTATCAGCATCCCCAAGCTTAATTCCTGCTCGTCCTCGAGTAGGTAAATGATAAAAAAGATAATTTTTGATGTGGAATGCTACCTAGCATAATCTTGATCATATGTCTAATCATGGCATGAATATTAAGATATGAGTGAATCAAAGCAATAGTCTATCATCTGACATAAAAAATGATAATACTTCGAGCGTACCAATAAAGCAATCATGTCTTTTCAAAACAACAAGGCCAAAGCAAGTTTATCCCTACAAAATCATATAGTTTGGACATGCTTCATTTTCGTCACACAAAATGCTCCCATCATGCACAACCCTGATGAGAAGCCGAGCAATTGGTTCATACTTTTTGACGCGCTTCAACTTTTTCAACCCTCACGCAATACATGAGCGCAAGCCATGGATATAGCACTATAGGTGGAATAGAATATGATGGTGGAGGTTATGTGGAGAAGACAAAAAAGGAGAAAGTCTCACATCGACACGGCTAATCAACGGGCTATGGAGATGCCCATCAATTGATGTCAATGTGAGGAGTAGGGATTGCCATGCAACGGATGCACTAAGAGCTATAAGTGTATGAAAGCTCAACAAAAGAAACTAAGTGGGTGTGGATCCAACTTGCTTGCTCATGAAGACCTAGGGCATTTGAGGAAGCCCATCGTTGGAATATACAAGCCAAGTTCTATAATGAAAATTCCCACTAGTATATGAAAGTGACAATATAGGAGACTCTCTATATGAAGGACATGGTGCTACTTTGAAGCACAAGTGTGGAAAAGGATAGTAACATTGCCCCTTTTCTTTTTCTTTTTTTCTTTTTTTTGGATGGGCTTCTCTGGCCCCCTTTTTTATTTAGGCTTCTTTGGCCTTTCCTTCTTTTTTTCTTTTTTTTTCTTTTTTCATGGGGCAATGCTCTATAATGATGAGTATCACACTTTTATTTACTTACAACTCAATATTACAACTCGATACTAGAACAAAGATATGACTCTATATGAATGCTTCCGGCGGTGTACCGGGATGTGCAATGATCTAGCGTAGCAATGACATCAAAAAACGGACAAGCCATGAAAACATCATGCTAGCTATCTTACGATCATGCAAAGCAATATGAAAATAAATGCTCAAGTCATGTATATGATGATGATGGAAGTTGCATGGCAATATATCTCGGAATGGCTATGGAAATGCCATGATAGGTAGGTATGGTGGCTGTTTTGAGGAAGATATAAGGAGGCTTATGTGTGATAGAGTGTATCGTATCACAGGGTTTGGATGCACCGGCGAAGTTTGCACCAACTCTCATGGTGAGAAAGGGCAATGCACGGTACCGAAGAGGCTAGCAATGATGGAAAGGTAAAAGTGCGTATAATCCATGGACTCACATTAGTCATAAAGAACTCATATACTTATTGCAAATTTTATTAGCCCTCGAAGCAAAGTACTACTATGCATGCCCCTAGGGGGATAGATTGGTAGGAAAATACCATCGCTCGTCCCCGACCGCCACTCATAAGGAAGACAATCAAAGAAACACCCCATGCTTCAAATTTGTCACACAACGGTTACCATACGTGCATGCTACGGTACTTGCAAACCTCAACACAAGTGTCTCTACAATCCACAACCACCCACTAGCATGACTCTAATATCACCATCTTTATCTCGCAAAACTATTGCAAGGAATCAAACATATCATATTCAACGATCTACAAGTTTATGTAGGATTTTATGACTAACCATGTGAATGACCAATTCCTGTCATCTCTCTAAATTGATATAAGTGAAGTAAGAGAGTTTAATTCTTTCTACAAAAGATATGCCCACGCTCTAACAAATATAAGTGAAGTAAAAGAGCATTCTACAAATGGCGGTTTTCTAAGTAAAGAGAAACAAGCAATCCAAACTTCAAATGATATAAGTGAAGCACATGAAGCATTCTATAAAGCCACACTCAAAAGATTTAAGTGAAGTGCAATGAGCATTCTATAAATCAACCAAGTACTATCTCAATCCAGCATGGTGCATAAAGAAAAATGAAAACTAAATGCAAAATACGCTCCAAGACTTGCACATATCGCATGAACGAAACGAATATGAAAACATACTGATACTTATTGAAGAAAGAGGGGATGCCTTCCAGGGCATCCCCAAGCTTAGACGCTTGAGTCTCCTTGAATATTTACTTGGGGTGCCTCGGGCATCCCCAAGCTTGAGCTCTTGCCTCTCTTCCTTTTCCTCATATCGAGACATCCTCGATTAGACACTTCATCCACACAAAACTTCAACAGAAAACTCGGTAAGATCCGTTAGTATAATAAAGCAAATCACTACTCTAAGTACTATTGAAAACCAATTCATATTTTGTTTTTGCATTGTGTATACTGTAACATAACTTTTTCATGGCTTAATCCACTGATATAAATTGATAGATTCATCAAAACAAGCAAACTATGCATCAAAAAATGGAATATGTCAAAAACAGAACAGTCTGTAGAAATCTGAACATTAACCATACTTCTGGTACCCCAAAAATTCTACCAAAATTAGGAAAAATAAAAAAGTTGTACAGAAAGACAATGCAAAAATAATCAGAACGGTTTGACTTTCCAGTTAAAAACGTAAAATCCCGCACTACAACCAAAGTTTCTGTCCTGCACCGTACAAACCAACAAGCATTGTAAACATCCTAAAGGCAAACCTTGGCACATTATTTTTATAATACAATGGAATTGTACAAGGGGATAATTATTATTTTTTGAAAAGTTTCTGTAATTAAGATTCACAAAGTTTCCATGAGCATGAACAAAGTTCAAGGCTAGCTCCCACTTCAACAATGCTTGTCTTTCTCACTTTCACTTTCCTTTTTGAAAAGTTTTTAGGTTCCCCTCTTTATTTTTTTAAAACTATATGAAAGCACGCAACAGAAATAAATGACTCTCTAAAACTTCCAGGTTGTCTCCCTGGCAGCGCTTTCTTTAAAGCCATTAAGCTAGGCATATAGTGCTCAAGTAATGGATCCACCTGGATCCCAAGGTATATCAAAGCCAATTCTAATTAGCAATGATTTGTGATTTAGTAGTGAGCACAAAGTAACATATATCATGTAATGACGAAGTCTAAATCTCTTCCTATGCATCGGCATGTCATAAAAGAACAATTCATGCACACATAGTAAAGGCCAATGCATAGTATAAGCAATTTCTTGCAATTCTATCGTATTGGAAACATAGAGAGATGGAGATATAGCTCCTCTCTCATAATAATTGCAAGTAGGAGCAGCAAGCACATGCATATTATATTCATCAAAATCATCATGTGCAACGATAAAAGGCAACCCATCAATATAATCCTTAATAAGCACAAACTTCTCTGATATAGTGTAGTTTGGAGAATTCAAAAAGATAATAGGACTATCATGCGTGGGTGCAATAGCAACAATTTCATGTTTAACATAAGGAACTATAGCAAGTTCATCTCCATAAGCATAATTCATATTGGCATCTTGGCCACAAGCATAGCAAGCATCATCAAAAAGGGATATTTCAAGAGAATCAACGGGATCATAACAATCATCATAGCAATCATCCTTCGGTAAGCACGAAGGGGAATTAAACAATGTATGAGTTGAAGAGTTACTCTCATTAGAAGGTGGGCACAGGTGATCAATCCGCTCTTCCTCCTTTTGTTCTTCGCTCTCCTCATCATCTTTTTCATCCAACGAGCTCACAGTTTCATCAATTTCTTCTTCCATAGCTTCTTGCAAAATATTAGTCTCTTCTTGGACACTGGAGACTTTCTCAATAAATGCATTAATATTTTAATTATATTCATAATTTTCATAGCAATATCTAAGTATAGCAAAATTTTCTGGTCTATAAACTGAATCATCAAAATCGTCAAACGCTTTACACATAGATTCAATCTCATAAGCACCCATAAAAGCAACAAATTCTTCTATTTGTCCCACATCATAGTAATCATAGATACCATTAGCATAAGAAGCTAAGGTTTAATTATCATTAAATTTGCATGAAAAGGGAAGGTTTGGAGCCTTCATCCTAGAGTAGCAAGTATAATCATGTATCAAGCATAGTTGCCTAGCATACCACTTCAACATTTGAATTTGATCCCATAATAGTTTCCCTTTTTGTGTCAAGCGATAATCCCTAAAGTATTCACGTTGATCCAACGTTACTCCCATTATAAAGTTGAGTTGGGTTTTCTCAGGATTATCAAAGTAGTACAAAATATTTTTCACATAATGATCATCGAGGGTTTTAGGAGGTTCCCCATCTCCATGAGTAGCATCTACACCTAATTTTTTTGGTATTTCATGTTCCATATCTGTCGGGGATATACCCCGCGGTATGACCCGGCCGGAGTCATAACCCGGCCGGGACTTGTTAAACCGGCGGATGGTAAACCGGCAGACAGTTAAGACAGATGGCTAAGACAGACGGTAAACTGGCAGAGTTAAGACAGATGGTAGCACCTGCAGGTGTTAAGACAATCATAACCCGGCAGACCATGTTAAACCGACAGACAATGTTAAACCGGCAGACAATGTTAAACCGCCAGACAATGTTAAACCGGCAGACATTAAGAAGCCCAGGAAAGGAAGTCAAAATAGTTTAAGTCTTAGTCTGAGATGGACTCTACATGTAACCCGCCCCTTCAACTTATATAAGGAGGGGCAGGGCTCCCCAAAGAGGGACAAGCAAGGAACAATCTCTAGGGCTAGACACAACTAGAGGAGAGCCAGTTTACGGCGACTCCCTTGTGATGATAATGAGATCTAGCCTCAAACAACATGTAGGGTTGTTACCGGATGATGTTTCCCGGGGCCCGAAGCTGTCTAAACCCTTGTCTCGTGTTGCGTCTCTTGATTCCGCTCAACCCCTCTCAAGCTACCACATAGATGCATTGGCCTCGCGACTAAGTCATCATACTAAGGACATCTGACATGTTAATTCCATGACAATATCCATAACTAAAGATAGAGAACAACTTAGAACAACAAATAAAAATTACTTAGTGATAAAGCAAACAAGCACACACGAGAATATTCACCCCACGCTATGACTCCCTGGCAACGACGCCAGAAAAAGGTCTTGATGAACCGCAAGTATACGGGATAGTTGTAGCCTCTTTCGATAAGTAAGAGTGTCGAACCCAACGAGGAGCTAAAGGTCGAACAAATACTCTCTCAAGTCCTATCAGCCACTGATACGACTCTACGCACGCTTGACGTTCGCTTTACCTAGAACAAGTATGAAACTAGAAGTACTTTGTAGGTGTGATAGGATAGGTTTGCAAGATAATAAAGAACACGTAAGTATAAACTAGGGGCTGTTTAGATAAAGAAGCAATAAAGTAAATATAGCGAGTGTGGAAAAGTGGTGGTAGGAGTTGTGAAATTGTCCCTAAGCAATTGACTATGTTACTAGACCGACAATCACTATTGCAATTCTATTTGAGGGAGAGGCATAAGCTAACATACTTTCTCTTCTTGGATCAGATGCACTTATGATTGGAACTATAGCAAGCATCCGTAACTACTAAAGATCATTAAGGTAAAACCCAACCATAACATTAAAGTATCAAGTCCCCTTTATCCCATACGCAAACAACCGACTTACTCGGGTCTGTGATTCTGTCACTCACGCCACCCACCATAAGCAAATCATAAACATATTGCAAACCCTATAGCGGGGATCCCTCACGCTTGCGCGACACGGAGGGCACCATAGGACAACACCAATAATAAAACATGCAACTCAAACCAATCATAGCAATTCATCAATCACCTATAGGACAACGGAAATCTACTCAAACATCATAGGATGGCAACACATCATTGGATAATAATATGAAGCATAAATCACCATGTTCAAGTAGAGGGTACAAAGGGTTGCGGGAGAGTGGACCGCTGAATATAGATGGGGGAAGGTGATGGAGATGTTGGTGAAGATGATGGAGGTGTTGGTGTAGATCCCGGTGATGATGATGGCCCCCGGCAGCGCTCTGGCGCCACCGGAAGCAAGGGGGAGAGGGCCTCCCTTCTTCTTATTCTTCCTTGACCTCCTCCCTAGATGGGAGAAGAGTTTCCCCTCTTGTCCATGGCTCCCATGGCTTGGGAGGGGCGAGAGCCCCTCCGATATTGGATCTATCTCTCTGTTTCTCTCTGTTTCTGTGTTCCCAGATCCTTCCCCTTCACTATTTCTTTTATATCCGGAGATCCATAACTCCGATTGGGGTGAATCTTTTGCCCAGATTTTTCTAATAAAATTAACTTTCTTGCGGCAAAAGACGAGCGTCAACCGCCTTACGGGTGGCCCACGAGAGTGCCAGGCGTGCCCAGGGGGGAGGGCGCGCCCCCTATCTCGTGGCCACCTCGGGCACTGTTTCGCGTTGATTCTTCCTCCAGAAAATCCCAAATATTCCAAAAATAATTCTCCGTCCATTTTTATCCCATCTGGATTCCGTTTGATATTGGGTTTCTGCGAAAAACACGCAACAAACAAGAACTGGCACTGGGCACTGGACCAATATGTTAGTCCCAAAAATAGTATAAAAAGTTGCCAAAAGTATATAAAAGTTGAAGAATATTGGCATGGAACAATCAGAAATTATAGATACGACGGAGACGTAT
Organism: Triticum aestivum; assembly: GCF_018294505.1. Classification (NCBI taxonomy): domain Eukaryota; kingdom Viridiplantae; phylum Streptophyta; class Magnoliopsida; order Poales; family Poaceae; genus Triticum; species Triticum aestivum. The sequence goes on along the minus strand of NC_057795.1, from coordinate 609,528,755 downwards.
CATTGGTCATGCCCTGCTGGTCAATGGTTTGTTTTTATTGAATCTCGAACGTGATGTTACACATATTCATAGTGTGAATGCGAAAAGTTGTAAGGTTTATAATCATAGTCCCACATATACTTGTGGCCCTGCCGCCTTGGTCACATTGGTGTCAAATGCATGAAGAAACTCCATGCAGATGGACTTTTGGAGTCTCTTTATTATGAATCATGTGACACGTGCGAACCATGCCTCATGGGCAAAATGATCAGGACTCCATTCTCCGGAACAATGGAGTGAGCAACCAACTTGTTGGAAATAATACATACTGATGTGTGCGGTCCAATGAGCATTGAGGATCGCGGTGGCTATCGTTATGTTCTCACCCTCACTGATGACTTAAGTAGATATGGGTATGTCTACTTAATGAAACACAAGTCTGAGACCTTTGAAAAGTTCAAGGAATTTTAGAGTGAGGTAGAGAATCAACATGATAGGAAAATAAGGTTCTTACGATCAGATCATGGAGGAGAATATTTGAGTCACGGGTTTGGTACGCACTTAAGGAAATGTGGAATTGTTTCACAACTCACGCCGCCTAGAACACCTCAGCTAATGGTGTGTCCGAACATCGTAATCGCACTCTATTGGATATGGTGCGATCTATGATGTCTCTTACCAATTTGCCGCTATCATTTTGGGGTTATGGTTTAGAGACAGCCGCATTCACTTTAAATAGGCTACCATCTAAATCCGTTGAGATGACACCGTCAGAAATATGGTTTGGGAAGAAACCTAAGCTATCGTTTCTAAAAGTTTGGGGATGCGATGCTTATGTCAAGAAACTTCAACCTGAAAATCTCGAACCCAAGTCGGACAAATGCATCTTCATAGGATACCCTAAGGAAACCATTGGGTATACCTTCTACCTCAGATCCGAAGGCTATATCTTTGTTTCCAAGAACGGATCCTTTCTGGAGAAAGAATTTCTCTTGAAAGAAGTAAGTTGGAGGAAAGTAGAACTTGATGAAGTACTGCCTCTTGAACTGGAGAGTAGCGCAGCTCAGGAAGATGTTTTTGTGGTGCTTGCGCCGACTAGAAAGGAAGTCAATGATGATGGTCATGAAACTTCGGATCAAGTTGCTACTGAACTTCGTAGGTCCACAAGGGCACGTTCCGCACCAGAGTGGTATGACAACCCTGTCCTGGAAATCATGTTGTTAGACAACGGTGAACCTTTGAACTATGAACAAGCGATGATGGGCTTGGGTTCCAACAAATGGCTTGAAGCCGTGAAATCCGAGATAGGATCCATGTATGAAAACAAAGTATGGACTTTGACAGACTTGCCCGATGATCGGCAAGCCATAGAAAATAAGTGGTTTTTAAGAAGAAGACTAACGCGGATGGTAATGTGACCGTCTAAAAGGCTCGACTTGTCGCTAAGGGTTATCAACAAGTTCAAGGGGTTGACTACAATGAGACCTTCTCACCCGTAGTGAAGCTGAAGTCCGTCCGAATCATGTTAGGAGTTGCCACATTCTATGATTATGAGATACGGAAAATGGACGTCAAAACGGCATTCCTTAACGGTTTCCTTTAAGAAGAATTGTATATGATGCAGCCGGAAGGTTTTGTCGATTCTAAGAATGCTGACAAGGTGTGCAAGCTCCAGCGCTCCATCTATGGGCTGGTGCAAGCATCTCGGAGTTGGAACATCTGCTTTAATGAAATGATCAAAGCGTTTGGGTTTATGCAGACTTATGGAGAAGCATGTGTTTACCAGAAAGTGAGTGGGAGATCTATAGCATTTCTCATATTATATGTAGATGGCATACTATTGATGGGAAATGATATAGAACTTTTGGAAAGCGTAAAGGCCTACTTGAATAAGTGTTTTTCAATGAAGGACCTTGGAGAAGCTGCTTACATATTAGGCATCAAGATCTATAGAGATGGATCGAGACGCCTCATTGGTCTTTCACAAAGCACATACCTTGAAAAGATATTGAAGAAATTCAATATGGATCAGTCCAAGAAGGGGGATTCTTGCATGTATTGCAAGATGTGAGATTGAGCACGGCTCAATGCCCGACCTCGGCACAAGATAGAGAAAAGATGAGTGTCATCCCCTATGCCTCAGCCATATGGTCTATTATGTATGCCATGCTGTGTACCAGACCTGATGTGAACCTTGCTATAAGTTTGGTAGGGAGGTACCAAAGTAATCCCGGCATGGAACACTGGACAACGGTCAAGAATATCCTCAAGTACCTGAAAAGGACTAAGGATATGTTTCTCGATTATGGAGGTGACAAAGAGATCATCATAAACGGTTACATCGATGCTAGCTTCGACATAGATCTGGATGACTCCAAGTCACAAACCGGATACGTGTACATTTTGAACGGTGGGGCAATCAGCTGGTGCAGTTGCAAGCGAAGCGTCGTGGCGGGATCTACATGTGAAGCGGAGTACATGGCAGCGTCGGAGGCAGCACATGAAGCAATCTGGATGAAGGAGTTCATCACCGACCTAGGAGTTATTCCCAATGCGTCGGGCCCGATGACTCTCTTCTGTGACAACACTAGAGCTATTGCCCTTGCCAAGGAGCCCAGGTTTCACAAGAAGACCAGGCATATCAAGCGTCGCTTCAACTCCATTCGTAAAAATATTCAAGATGGAGACATAGACATTTGCAAAGTGCATATAGATCTGAATGTTGCAGATCCGTTGACTAAACCTCTTCCACAAGAAAAACATGATCAACACCAGAACTCTATGGGTGTTCGATTCATCACAATGTAACTAGATTATTGACTCTAGTGGAAGTGGGAGACTGTTGGAAATATGCCCTAGAGGAAATAATAAAATGGTTACTATTATATTTCCTTATTCATGATAATTGTCTATTTGTCATGATATAATTGTATTAACCGGAAATCGTAATACATGTGTGAATACATAGACCATAATATGTCCCTAGTAAGCCTCTAGTTGACTAGCTCGTTGATCAATAGATGGTTGTGGTTTCCTGACCATAGACATTGGATGTCGTTGATAACGTGATCACATCATTAGGAGAATGATGTGATGGACAAGACCCAATCCTAAGCATAGTATAAGATCGTGTAGTTCGTTTGCTAAGAGCTTTTCTAATGTCAAGTATCATTTCCTTAGACCACGAGATTGTGCAACTCCTGGATACCGTAGGAATGCTTTGGGTGTACCAAACGTCACAACATAACTGGGTGACTATAAAGGTGCACTACAGGTATCTCCAAAAGTGTCTGTTGGGTTGGCACAAATCGAGACTGGGATTTGTCACTCCGTATGACGGAGAGGTATATCTGGGCTCACTCGGTAATGCATCATCATAATGAGCTCAATGTGACTAATGAGTTAGTCACGGGATAATGCATTATGGAATGAGTAAAGAGACTTGCCGGTAACGAGATTGAACGAGGTATGGGGATACCGACGATCGAATCTCGGGCAAGTAACATACTGGTGGACAAAGGGAATTGTATACAGGTTTGATTGAATCCCCTACATCGTGGTTCATCCAATGAGATCGTCGTGGAACATGTGCGAGCCAACATGGGTATCCAGATCTCGTTGTTGGTTATTGGCCGGAGAGATGTCTCGGTCATGTCTGCATGTTTCCCGAACCCATAGGGTCTACACACTTAAGGTTCGGTGATGCTAGAGTTGTTATGGAAAATTGTATGTGGTTGCCGAAGGTTGTTCGGAGTCCCGGATGAGATCCCGGACATCACGAGGAGTTCCGGAATGGTTTGGAGGTAAATATTTATATATGGGAAGTCCAGTTTCAGTCACCGGAATGGTTTTGGGGGTTATCGGTATTGTACCGGGACCACCGAAAGGTGTCCGGGGGTTCACCGGGTGGGGCCACCTGCCACGGGGGACTTAATGGGTTGAAAAAAGGTGGGAACCAGCCCCCTAGTGGGATGGTGCACCCCAAGGGCCCAAGGAGCCTAGGGTTAGAAACCCTAGGGGGTGGGGGCGCCTCCCACCAAACTTGGGGGGCAAGTCCCCCCCTTGGCCGCCCCCTTGTAGATGGGATCTAGGGGGCCGCCCCCCTCTCCCCTTCCCCTATAAATAGTGGGGGGTGGGAGGGCTGCCACTTCCCTTCCCTTGGGGCAGCCCCTCCCTTCTCCAACACCTCCTCCTCCTCCGTAGAGCTTGGCGAAGCCCTGTAGGAAAACCGCAAGGTCCACCACCACGCCGTCGTGTTGCCGGAGCTCTCCCTCAACTTCTCCTCTCCCCTTGCTGGATCAAGAAGGAGGAGATGTCCCCGGGCTATAGTGTGTTGAACATTGAGGCGCCATCTGTTCGGCGCTAGATCGGATCTTCCTTTGAATCGCCGCGAGTACGACTCCATCAACCGCGTTCTTGTAACGTTTCCGCTTAGCGATCTTCAAGGGTATGGAGATGCACTCCCTCTCTCTCTCGTTGCTAGCATCTCCTACATTGATCTTGTTGACACGTAGGAATTTTTTTTGAATTATTACTACATTCCCTAACAGTTTCCCTAGTCTGATTCGTTCAACGGTAATGATTTTGCTTCTGGTGAGCCACCTTGGAGGTCCACAAAGCTACATATCAGCGACAGAGCTTCTTCGAGCTTGGGTGTGTAGGTGATCCGTCATTTTTACCTTCGGTGGCTGCTATGGTGGTTCCAGGGGCCTGTTATGGGCATTGGTGTCAAGTTTAGAGGTTTCTTCGGTCTTCATTGTAATTTTACTTCTTGGCTGTTGTTCCTTTGTGCAAAGGCTAGTGTTTTGCTGTCTTTTCAGTTTTGCCAGGTCGGTTTGTACGTGGTTTTTACTATGTGTTGGGGAACGCGGTAATTTCAAAAAATTTCCTACGATCACGCAAGATCTATCCATGTGATGCATATCAACGAGAGGGGAGAGTGTGTACACGTATCCTCGTAGACCGAAAGCGGATGCGTTTCAATAACACGGTTGATGTAGTCAAACTCTTCGTGATCCAACCGATCAAGTACCGAACGTACGGCACCTCTGTGTTTAGCACACGTTCAGCTCGATGACGTCCCTCGTACTCTCGCTCCAGTTGAGGCCGAGGGAGAGTTCCGTCAGCACGATGGCGTGACGACGGTGATGATGAAGTTACCGGCGAAGGGCTTCTCCTAAGCACTATGTGAAGGAAATATGCCCTAGAGGCAATAATAAAGTTGTTATTTATATTTCCTTATATCATTATAAATGTTTATTATTCATGCTAGAATTGTATTAACCGGAAACTTAGTACATATGAGGATACATAGAAAAAAAGAGTGTCACTAGTATGCCTCTACTTGGCTAGCTCGTTGAATCAAAGATGGTTAAGTTTCCTAGCCATAGACATGAGTTGTCATTTGATTAACGGGATCACATCATTAGAGAATGATGTGATTGACTTGACCCAGTCCGTTAGCTTAGCACTTGATCGATTAGTTTACTGCTATTGCTTTCTTCATGACTTATACATGTTCCTATGACTATGAGATTATGCAACTCCCGATTACCGGAGGAACACTTTGTGTGCTACCAAATGTCACAATGTAGCTGGGTGATTATAAAGGTGCTCTACAGGTGTCTCCGTTGGTACTTGTTGAGTTGGCATAGATCAAGATTAGGATTTGTCACTCCGATTGTCGGAGAGGTATCTCTGGGCCCTCTCAGTAATGCACATCACTATAAGCCTTGCAAGCAATGTGACTAATGAGTTAGTTGAGGGATGATGCATTACGGAACGAGTAGAGAGACTTGCCGGTAACGATATTGAGCTAGGTATTGAGATACCGACGATCGAATCTCGGGCAAGTAACATACCGATGACAAAGGGAACAACGTATGTTGTTATGCGGTTTGACCGATAAAGATCTTTGTATAATATGTAGGAGACAATATGAGCATCCAGGTTCCACAATTGGTTATTGACCTAAGACGTGTCTCGGTCATGTCTACATAGTTCTCGAACCCGTAGGGTCCGCACGCTTAACGTTCGGTGACGATCGGTATTACGAGTTTATGTGTTTTGATGTACCGAAGGTAGTTGGAATTCCCGGATATGATCACGGACATGACGAGGAGTCTCGAAATGGTCGAGACATAAAGATCGATATATTGGATGACTATGTTTGGACTTGGAAGTGTTCCGGGCAAGTTCGGGCATATACCGGAGTACCAGGGGGTTACCGGAACCCCCCGGGGAGTATAATGGGCCTTAGTGGAGAAGAGGAGGGGCGGCCAAGGCAGGGCCGCGCGCCCCCTCCCCCTCTAGTCTGAATTGGACAAGGAAGGGGTGCGCCCCCTGAGGGAGTCCTAGATTAAGGGGTTCTCGGACAGCCGGAATATATGATTTGACCGGACTATTGGACTATGAAGATATAAGATTGAAGACTTCGCCCCGTGTCCGAATGGGACTCTCCTTTGCGTGGAAGGCAAGCTTGGCAATTCGGATATGTAGATTTCCTTCTCTATAACCGACTCTGTGTAACCCTAGCCCCCTCCGGTGTCTATATAAACCGGAGGGTTTAGTCCGTAGGACATCATCAACCATAATCATAGGCTAGCTTCTAGGGTTTAGCCTCTACGATCTCATGGTAGATCAACTCTTGTAACACTCATATCATCAAGATCAATCAAGCAGGAAGTAGGGTATTACTTCCATCGAGAGGGCCTGAACCTGGGTAAAACATCGTGTCCCCTGCCTCCTGTTATCATTAGCCTTAGACGCACAGTTCGGGACCCCCTACCCGAGATCCGCCGGTTTTGACACCGACACCCCCCTTTCCTTCCCCCCTCTCTCCTCCTTCCCCTTCTCCTACTCCTACTAGGAAAGGAGGAGTACTACTCCTGGTGGGAGTAGGACTCCCCCTTGGCGCGCCCTCCTCCTGGCCGACCGCCTCCCCCCTAGCTCCTTTATATACGGGGGCGGGGGGCACCCCAAGACACACAAGTTGGCCATTGATCTTTAGCCATGTGCGGTGCCCCTCTCCACCATAATCCACCTCGATCATATCATAGCAGTGCTTAGGTGAAGCCCTGCATCGGTAGCTTCATCAACACCATCATCACGCCGTCGTGCTGATGGAACTCTCCTCGAAGCTCTACTGGATCGTGAGTTCGTGGGACGTCATCGAGCTGAATGTGTGCAGATCACGGAGGTGCCGTACGTTCGATACTAGGATCAGTCGATCGTGAAGACGTACGACTACATCAACCGCGTTATCATAACGCTTCTGCTTACGGTCTACGAGGGTACGTGGACGACACTCTCCCCTCTCATTGCTATGCATCACCATGATCTTGTGTGTGCGTAGGAATTTTTTTGAAATTACTACGTTCCCTAACAGTGGCATTAGATCCAGGTTTATGCGTAGATGTCATATGCACAAGTAGAACACAAGTGAGTTGTGGGCGATACAAGTCATACTGCTTACCAGCATGTCATACTTTGATTTGGCGGTATTGTTGGATGAAGCGGCCCGGACCGACATTATGCGTACGCTTACGTGAGACTGGTTCTACCGACGTGCTTTGCACATAGGTGGCTGGCAGGTGTCAGTTTCTCCAACTTTAGTTGAATCAAGTGTGGCTATGCCCGGTCCTTGTTGAAGGTTAAAACAACACTAACTTAACGAAATATCGTTGTGGTTTTGATGCGTAGGTAAGAACGGTTCTTGCTCAGCCCGTAGCAGCCACGTAAAACTTGCAACAACAAAGTATAGGACGTCTAACTTGTTTTTGCAGGGCATGTTGTGATGTGATATGGTCAAGACATGATGCTAAATTTTGTTGTATGAGATGATCATGTTTTGTAACAGAGTTATCGGCAACTAGTAGGAGCCATATGGTTGTCGCTTTATTGTATGCAATGCAATCACCCTATAATTGCTTTACTTTATCACTAAGCGGTAGCGATAGTCGTAGTAGCAATAGTTGGCGAGAGAACAATGATGCTTCGATGGAGATCAAGGTGTCAAGCCGACGACGATGGTGATCATGATGGTGCTTCGGAGATGGATATCAAAGGCACAAGATGATAACGGCCATATCATAACACTTATATTGATTGCATGTGATGTTTATATTTTATGCATCTTCTTTTGCTTTGATTGATGGTAGCACTATAAGATGATCTCTCACTAAATTTCAAGGTATAAGTGTTCTCCCTGAGTATGCACCGTTGCCAAAGTTCATCGTGCCGAGACACCACGTGATGATCTGGTGTGATAAGCTCTAAGTTCACATACAACGGGTGCAAGCCAGTTTTACACACACAGAAATACTCGGGTTAAACTTGACGAGCCTAGCATATACAGATATGGCCTCGGAACACTGAGACCGAAAGGTCGAGCGTGAATCATATAGTAGATATGATCAACATAGTGATGTTCACCATTCAAAACTACTCCATTTCACGTGATGATCGGAACTGGTTTAATTGATTTGGATCACGTGATCACTTAGATGATTAGAGGGATGTCTGTCTAAGTGGGAGTTCTTAAGTAATATGATTAATTGAACTTTAATTTATCATGAACTTAGTCCTGATAGTATTTTGCAAATTATGTTGTAGATCAATAGCTTGCGTTATAGCTTCCATATGTTTTTTATATGTTCCTAGAGAAAACTAAGTTGAAAGATGATAGTAGCAATGATGCGGACTGGGTCCGTGATCTGAGGTTTATCCTCATTGATGCACAGAAGAATTATGTCCTTGATGCACCGCTAGGTGACAGACCTATTGCAGGAGCAGATGCAGACGTTATGAACATTTGGCTAGCTCAATATGATGACTACTTGATAGTTTAGTGCACCATGCTTAACGGCTTAGAACCGAGAATTCAAAGATGTTTTGAACGTCATGGACCATATGAGATGTTCCAGGAGTTGAAGTTAATATTTCAAGCAAATACCTGAATTGAGAGATATGAAGTCTCCAACAAGTTCTATAGCTAAAAGATGGAGGAGAATAGCTCAAGCAGTGAGCATGTGCTCAGATTATCAAGGTACTACAATTGCTTGAATCAAGTGGGAGTTAATCTTCCAGATAAGATAGTGTTTGACAGAGTTCTCTAGTCAGCATCACCAAGTTAGTAGAACTTCGCGATGAACTATAGTATGCAAGGGATGACGAAAACAATTCCCGAGCTTTTCATGATGATGAAATCGATGAAGGTAGAAATCAAGAAAGAGCATCAAGTATTGAGGATTAACAAGACCACTAGTTTCAAGAAAAGGGCAAAGGGAAATAAAGGGAACTTCCTGTAGAATTGTAAGTGCATCTAGTGCCCCTTAGTGATTTTGGTGTATTGAAGACTTATAGGTTAAGGGACTGATGTGTTTGTGAGTGTACACAGGTCTATAAGTCTATGAGGAGTTTGATATTTATAGAGAAAGTCGACCCCTAAAAATGAAGTTCTTCGACTGAAGACTTTGGATTTCTGAAGACTTTCTGAAGACTTTGAAAGTGAAGAAATTGGTGTGGCCTTGAAGACTTGGAATTCATTCAAGGAACATGAAGCGTGAAGACTTTTGCTTTCGTAGTTTCATTTTCTCTTTCTTGAGTCATAGGAAACACCGTACTGTTAAAGGGGGTCGAGGAAATACTAAGGAAAAATTTCCATGTGATGCTCAACTCAAAATCCTACACCTACCAATCCCTTCGAGTGAAGCCATTGGAAATCTCATACAGTTCAGTCAATTTCTTCAGTGACAGAGACGAAGTTCTTCTGGTCGTTGAGGAATTTGTTCTGACTGAGGAGTTAGGAATTCGCCAGTGTGGATTGCCTACACAGTGATGAACATGATAGCCCTGAGGAATTTGAGAGTCAAATTCCGACCGTTGGTGTGCTATGCGCCAGCTGTCCCAAAATATCTACCCACCTAACAGTCATATCATTGAAGGGCATTTATGTCTTATCATGTCGGGCTGCTCCCTAGGCTATAAATAGCCGCCCACTACAACCACTAGCTGGTTGGCTGCTCTGAGAGAAACTGACAGTTGTCATTTGAGAGCATCCCATCCTCCGAGGACTTTGAGCGAAAATCATCAAGTGAGGAAAACCCAAACCCAACACACCTACAAAGCCAAAGTGATTGAGCATCACTGAAGAGATTGATCCTTCGTGGATCCGACGCTTGTTACCTTTGAAGACTGTGCTTCTTCCAGACGGTTAGGCGTCATGGTCTAGAGCATCCAAGAGGAATTGTGGATCGCTGAGTGACTGAGTCTGTGAAGGTTTGGAAGTCACCTGAAGACTTACCACGCGTGATTGGGCGAGGTCTGTGTGACCTTAGCTCAAGGAGAATACAGTGAGGACTATGTGTCCGGGACTGTGTGTCCTCAGGTTTAAATACCTAGCCGCTCCAACCAGACGTACAACTGAGACAGCAGTTGGAACTGGTCTACCAAATCATTGTCTTCACCAAGCTTACTGGTTCTATTTCCTTAACTCTTTCATTTCCTCATTTTAGTTGTTGTGCGCTTGTTCATATCTGTTTGAAGACATTGACTAAAGACTTTCTCAATCTCCTCAATTCAATTTCTTCATTCTGTCCGTCTTCATCCTGCGCTATCCTGTGTTTACGCTGTCTATACTCTGTGCTTGTCAACATTTCATCATGATGACTATGCTTGTGTTCTGTTGTGTTTACTTCTGAGTACTTATTCCGCTGCATGTAGTCTTCGCTAAGGAATTTCCTCACAAGCAAATTCCTCAGTGAAGAATTCATAAAAATCACCTATTCACCCCCTCTAGTCGATATAACGCACTTTCAATTGGTATCAGAGCAAGGTACTCCCTTGTTCTATGTGATTTTGGTTTAACCGCCTGGAGTTTTAGTTATGTCGACCACAAGTATGATCAAGGTATCTGCTAGGTGTCCTACCTTCGATGGAACAGACTACCCCTACTAGAAGAATAAGATGCGAATGCATCTTGAGACAATTGATAACGATCTCTGGTATGTTGTGGAAAATGGTGTTCCCTCAGTCACACCTTCTCTGAGCGCTAGTGATGTGAAGAGACTCAAGCAACTTGATTCTCAAGAGAAGAACATCATATGTGGCCATCTGAGCAAAGGGCAATATGGAAGAGTGAGTGCTCTGGAAACTGCTAAGCTCATCTGGGATAGGCTATCCAAAGTGAATGAAGGAGTCTCAACTCAACGTGACTCTCATGTTGACGTTCTTCGCAATCTCTTCAACCGCTTCAAAAGACTCGACAATGAAAATGTTCAACAAACCTTCGATCGCCTCACTGACATCTCAAATGAGCTTCAAGCACTTGGTGCCACTGACATCACCGACCATGAGGTGGTGAAGCAATTGCTGAGATCGCTTGATTCTTCATTTGATACTCTAGCACTGATGATTCAAGAACGTGCTGATTACAAGTCACTTGATCCTGCTGATATATTCGAGAGACTAAACACTCATGCATTCCAGGTTGCTGAGAAGAGAGATCTCTATGGTTAGAGCTATAGCAGACCACGTGCACTAAAGGCCAAGGCAGTCTCTGAGTCTGAAGATGAAGACTCTGGCAGCAGCCTTAGTGATCCTGATGAACTGAGCCAGGAACTAGCACTGCTCGTGAAGAAATTTTAGAAGTTCTCAAGACATGGTCGCTTCGGAAAATCCACAAGGAGTAATAATTACTCATCCAGTAGCTACAAGAAGAGGCTATGCCACAAATGCAAGAAACCTAGTCACTACATTCAAGATTGTCCTCAGTGGGATAAGGAATCAAAGAAGAAGAAGTACAAGGATTACAGTTCTGATGATGCGAAGAAGAAGAAGAAATCTTCAAAGTCTTCATCATCAGAATCCTCAAAATTTTCATCTGACAAGAAGAGCAGCTCCAAGATGGCTCGGGCATTCATTGGCAAGGAAATGGACTCTGAGGCTGAATCTGAGGAACATGATGAAGAGGAGGCATCGGAGGAGTCCGAGTCTAGTGTGGCGAGCCTAGCTCTCGCTACTGCATTCGTCAGCAAGTCTATCTTCAACTCTGAAGAAGATGGCATCACCAACAAGGCTGATGAAGGCAATGATGACTATGCTCCCACCTATTGCTTCATGGCAAAGGGTGCCAAGGTAACTAAATACCCCTCCTCTGATTCTAGTGAGGATGGATCTGATGAAAACCTCAAGCCCAGCTACTCTAAACTTGCTAAGATTGCTGTGAAACAACAAAAGGCTATTGAAAAGGTTCAAAACATGCTAGACAAAAGTGATTATATGTTGGGTGAAGAAATGGATCGCACTAAAACCTTGAATGAAAATCTTCAGAGACTTCAGTCTCAGTTTGACAACCTTCAAGGTCATCATAACACTCTCTTATCTGATCACGAGAATCTTTCTTATGAATTTCTTCAAAGAAAGCAAGATCTTGAGAATCTAAGAGTAAGTTATGAAGATCTTCAGAAGGAGCGCGATTCATTACTTGCTCAACAAATCAGCGCTACTCAGGAAGAATTTGTTCCTCCATGTTTGAAGTGCATTGAACGTGAATCTGCTAATTCTTCACATGAATGTTCAAATGCTTCTAATGCTACAAATTCTTCATCTGTCTCTTCTATCACTAATTCCTCATCTAAGGACATTGCTAGTATCACTGATGATGCAGGGCTGAAGGAATTGTACATGACGGGCATGTACAAAAGCCTCAAAGGGCATCAGACTCTTTGTGATGTGCTTAAAAAGCAGATCCTCAACAGGAACCCTAGGAAAGAGGGTATTGCCTTTGAGGGGAAACTCAATGCTGATGGAACATATTGGAAACCTGAGCAGTACCCCAAAACCTCATGGGTTGGTGCAAAGGGACCTCTAGTTGATCCATCCAATTTATCTGGCTTTACATGTGAATCTCCTCATTCTTCTGATGAGTCATTTGACTCCAACTATAAACTGTTCAAAAATCAGAATGGTGAAGTATTTGCTAGATATGTTGGTACTAACTGCAGCAACGGTTCCCCTATGAAGAAAATCTGTGTTCCCAAAAGTTGCCTTGAAAGTCTTCAGGTGAATGTCCTCAGGACACCACCTGTGAAGAATAGGAACTCCAGATCAAATTCTTCATATGGACCGAATTCTTCATATGGATCCAAGTCCTCATACGGACCAAATTCCTCACGTGGATCAAATTCCTCAAAAGGATCAAAATCCTCATATGATAATCATCGTGCTAACCCCTCTGTTTCGCAGGGAAGGGCTAAGTCCTATGAATATGAGCATTATTTTTCTAACCATTATGTTCATAAGTCCTCGAAGAATTTCTCTGCTTATTCATATGCTTATCCTAACCCCTCTTATGTGAAACAAAGTGGACTGGCTGCTATGCCACCTTTCTCATATGGTGCTCGCAGAGTGATGATTTATTTGCCACCCCTTCACATGTGGGTGGTGAAGAAAAAGAACTAATTTCTTATGCAGGGTCGGATCTCCATACATGCTTAAAACGTCTGAAGAATTTGCTGGAGACCTGAAGATTGCCTGAAAGGACGCATGCTAATCATGAAGAAATGAACTTTCATTTCTCACATCCTCATACTGGTTTATCTGTTATATTGCTTGATGAAATTGATCTGATGATATTGATGTCATATTCTTCACTGATGAAGTATATGAATTCATAAGTTGCACAAATTCATCTGCAGGATGATCAACCCAAAGCAAATGAGTGGTCCTCGATAGTGGATGTACAAATCACATGACTGGTGACAAGAATCTATTGAAGGATGCTCCCTTATCACCATCGCATATGAAGCATATCATCTTCGCTAACAAAGGAAAAAGTCAGGTATTGGGTCTAGGTAAGGTTGCGATCTCAAAGGATCGACACATGGACAAACTCATGCTTGTCGAGTCCTTAGGATACAACCTCATGTCTGTCTCAATGCTTTGTGATCTCGATATGGTTGTTGTCTTTGGAAAATATCATTGTGTTGTGATCATGGAAGCTGACAATTCGAAAGTCTTCGAAGGCTTTAGGAGAGGAGACTTGTATATTGTTGATTTCTCAACAGGACCACAACCAGCCGTATGCCTACTTGCAAAAGCTTTAGAAGGCTGGCTATGGCATCGACGACTTGGTCATGCTAGCATGAGGAATCTGCAAACGCTTGCAAAGAAGAAGCATGTCATTGGCATTGAGAATGTCAAATTCCTCAAGGATCATTTATGCGGAGCCTGTGAAGCTGGAAAGATGACCAAGGCCAAACATCCAGCGAAGACTATCATGACTACCACTCGACCATTTGAATTGCTTCACATGGATCTCTTTGGTCCTAATCATTATTCTGGAGTTACTAATGATGCATCTCTATATGGCTTTGTTATTGTTGATGATTATTCTCGTTACACATGGGTGCACATTGTCACTTACAAACATGAGGTGCGGGAAGTCTTCAAACCATTTTCCTCGAGGGCTTCAACCAACTTTGGTTTGAAGATCAAGCACATCAGAAGTGACAATGGGACTGAGTTCAAGAATTCTGGTCTTGATGACTATCTTGATGAACTTGGTATTACTCATGAGTTATCTGCTCCTTATACTCCTCAGCAGAATGGCATCGTGGAGTGCAAGAACAGAACTCTTGTTGAGATGGCTTGCACTATGCTTGATGAATACAAGACGCCTCGTCGTTTCTGGATTGAGGCAATTGATACTATGTGCCACATCATCAACAGAGTATATCTTCACAAATTCTTCAAGAAGACTGCTTATGAACTCCTCACTGACAAAAAGCTCAATGTAAGTTATTTCAAAGTCTTCGGTGCTAAATGTTGGATTAGAGATCCTCATCACAATTCTAAATTCACACCGAAAGCACATGAGAGTTTTATGCTTGGTTACGGAAAGGACTCGCACACCTACAGAGTCTTCAACAACGTTCATCAAAAGTTGTTGAAAATGTATATGTGCGATTCGATGAAACTAATGGCTCGCGAAGAGAGCACCTACCTTCTGTGATAGATGAACTAGCACCTGAGGAATCTATCAAATTCAAGGCTACTAAGGATTTCATTCCTACCGAAGAATCTGCTGAAGAATTCATTCCAGTACATTAAGAACCTCGAGATGGTGCACCTGAAGAAAATGGTGCTGAGGAAAATGGTCCTGAAGAAAATGCGGATCAAATTCCTCGACGACAACCCGCTCATCCTCGCGTTGCAAACGAAGTGCAAATTGAGAGAATCATCGATGACATCGAAGCACCAGGTCCTCTCACACTCTCAAAAGCTTCACATTTGTCTAACTTTTGTGGGCACTTTGCTTTTGTCTCTATCACAGAGCCCACTAAGGTAGATGAAGCATTTCTGGAGTCTGAGTGTATTCAAGCTATGCAAGAAGAATTACATCAGTTCGAGCTCAACAACGTCTGGGAACTGGTCAAACGTCCAGATCCTCGCAAGCACAATATCATTGGCACAAATTGGATCGACCGCAACAAGCAAGATGAAAATGGCCTTGTGGTGAGGAATAAGGCACGGCTTGTAGCTCAAGGCTACACACGGGTTGAAGGAATTGATTTTGATGAAACTTTTGCACCTGTTGCTAGACTTGAGGCTATTCGCATATTACTTGCTTATGCTAACCATCATGATATCATCTTACAACAAATGGATGTGAAAAGTGCATTCCTCAATGGTAAGCTTGAGGAAGAAGTATATGTTGCTCAACCCCCAGGTTTTGAAGATCCAAAACATCCTGACAAAGTCTTCAGACTCAATAAGGCCATGTATGGCCTCAAGCAGGCCCCTCAGGCGTGGTGTGATACTTTGAAGGAATTCCTCATGAAGAAAGGCTTCAAACCCGGTTCACTCGACCCAACTATTTTCACTAAATCTTATGATGGTGAATTGTTTGTGTGCCAAATTTATGATGACGATATCATTTTTTGCTGTACTGACGAACGTTATAGTGATGAATTTGCCTATATGATGAGTGAAGAATATCAAATGTCTATGATGGGAGAATTGAAATTCTTTTTAGGTCTTCAAATTTGTCAACACCGCAATGGCATATTCATATCTCAAGAGAAATACCTCAAAGACGTATTGAGGAAATTCGGCATGCAAGATTGCAAAGGGGTCAAAATTCCTATGTCCACAAATGGCCATCTATGCACTGATGAAAATGGTAAAGACTTCGATCAAAAGGTATACCATTCCATGATTGGCTCTTTATTGTACCTATGTGCATCTAGGCTGTATATTATGCTTAGTGTTTGCATGTGTGCCCGATTTCAAGCTACACCAAAGGAATCACCATAAGGCTGTGCATATTCTTCGATATCTAGATCACACACCAACACTTGGATTGTGGTATCCCAAGGGCTCTTCCTTTGATCTCATTTGATATTTAGACTCTGACTATGCTGGTGAGCGTGTGGACCGCAAGTCAACGTCAGGCACATGCCATTTCCTCGGACGATCTTTGGTCTGTTGGTTCTTGAAGAAACAGAACTGCGTATCACTATCTACCGCAGAAGCTGAGTACATTGCTGCTGGATCGTGCTGTGCTCAATTACTATGGATGAAGCAAATACTCAAGGACTATGGCATCAACGTGAAGAATGTGGCTCTCTACTATGACAGTGAGAGCGCTATCAAGATTGCTCATAACCCAGTTTAGCACTCGAAGACAAAGACATCCAGATTCGTCATCATTTTCTTCATGATCATGTGTTGAAGGGCGACATCTCCATCGACCACGCAAGCACTGAAGACCAGCTGGCCAATATCTTCACTAAGCCCTTGGATGATAAGAGATTTAGCAAGTTGCGGTGTGAGCTAAATATCCTAGAATCTTTGAATGTTCTCTGAAAAGGACACACATCCTAACTCTTATGCAAAATTGATGACTTAGATGTGCAACACACAAAGTAATGTTTTTCTTCAATAAATGAAGACTAACCCTCTAAGTGTGAAGAAATTAATGAAGAAATTGATTCTCAGAGCCCTATGACAATTGTACGCGGTGTCTGAAATCAGCTTTCTTATACGGTGGGTTACGCCACCAACCAAAGTTGAAAATCTTCAATTTGAGTTTTTTCTTCGTTTTTGAAATTCCTCATTTTTCCAAATTCTTCAACTTTGCATGTTCTTCACTCTTTCTGTCGTTGTTCTTCATTTGAATATATATATATATATATATATATATATATATATATATATATATATATATATGAGTTTATGTCCTCTACAACATTCACTTATTGCTAAGTCTTCAACTTGATTTTTCTACTAAGTGAATGTGATCGGATCCTTCCCCCTCTATGCTAAACTCAACCCAGTCTGTTCACAAATTCTTCATCTGCGTTCTATTTGAAACTCGTTCAAAATCTTCACTGTGTCCTTGTCAGCTGAAGAATTTGCGAACAGAACTTTTAACTTATCTTATCTAAATTTTCAGCTTTGCCGCTCAAATAGTTCCGCATCCCATGATAATACTTTTATATTCACCCATGATCTCACACGATCGCCACCTCTCAATACGTGGGTGACACATGTCAAGCGAATGAGAAGGGCCAGGGGCACGTTCGTCTGATTTCCTCGGGCGTACAATTTTTCACTCCGACTATAAATACCCCCTCCCCATCCTCACTTCGTTTTTACTCTGCTCGTTGTCACTCCCGCTCGAGCTTCTCAAACCCTAGCGCCGCCGCTACTTCATTGTCGCTGGTGAGGAAGAGCTTCACTGCCTCGACCTCATTGTCGGTGTCAAAACCGGCGGATCTCGGGTAGGGGGTCCCGATCTGTGCGTCAAGGCTGATGGTAACAGGAAGCAAGGGACACAGATGTTTACCCAGGTTCGGGCCCTCTCGATGGAGGTAAGACCCTACTTCCTGCTTGATTAATTTTGATTATATGGGTAGTACAAGAGTAGATCTACCACGAGATCGTCGAGGCTAAACCCTAAGAGCTAGCCTATGATGGTATGATTGTAATTGTGATCGGCCTTCTAAGGACCAACCTCTCCGGTTTATATAGACACCGGAGAGGGCTAGGGTTTACATGGAGTTGGTTACAAGGAAGGAAACACAATATGTGGATCGCCAAGCTTGGCTTCCACGCAAAGGAGAGTCCCATCCAGACACGGGCCAAAGTCTTGAGTCTTGTATCTTCACGCTTCAATAGTCTGGACGTTGTACACAATCCGGCTATCCGGATACCCCCTAATCCAGGACTCCCTCAGTAGCCCCTGAACCAGGCTTCAATGACGATGAGTCCGGCGTGCAGTATTGTCTTTGGATTGCAAGGAGGGTTCCTTTTCCGAATACTCCAAAGTAGTCATCGAACACTTAGACCGTGTCCAGATCTGCGAGATGATCTTCATATGCCACCGTAGAGAGAATGATATTTCACAAATGCAATCTGCTGACAACTTTTAGGAGATGTTATTCGTGGCTTCATATCCGTGTGGGTTTTATGGAGCCCCCGGACTACTAGGTCTCCGGGTACTGCAATTGACTTGCTGTGGTTGATGTGATTATGGGGGATCGGCTGTATTTTTATGCTCTTGGGGGGGTGTTCTATTGGCTAGATGCCTCTCCTCATTGTTTCCGGCCCGCGACCAACCACCTTGTTTTGAGGATTCGGCATTCTCTATTGGTGTGCTTTGCCGTCCTTCTAGGAGTTCCATGAATTTCGCATGGTTGATCGAGCCTGTGGCTCGGTCCGAATAGGCTTGAGCTGCTTTTTGTCTGTTGACAGGACTGGTATTTGCTGGACCTAGCGCCATTTCCCTTGACTTGGCATTTGTTGCCATTGCACCGAGGCTTGAGTGTTTCTCTTCGCATATCCTTCTTACTGTCTTGGACCGTAATGATATGAGGATGTGGGGGTGTGCGCCTTGGGTTCTGCTGCTTGGGTTGGGGTAGCCAGTTGTGCCATGTATGCTCTTTATTGGGGCTGTCAAGTTCATGCCTTTCGGTGGCCAGTACCTTGGTCCACCTATCCGCTAGCAAGTCTTGGTCAGCTTTAAGCCGCTCTTGCCTCTTTTGCAGGCTCCTTGCCGTGGCCATGAGCCATCGTTTGAAGTGAACTTGTTCCACTGGATCTTCAGGTACGCCGAATTCGTCGTTGCTGAGGCTCACTCGTCGTCGGAGGGGGGGGGGTGTATAGTTGTCCTTCTCCAAGTATCCCATCATGACCGGTCCGGCCAGCTTGAAGGTAGGCTGATCAGGACTGTATTCCTCTTCGGCACCATCCGGGTTGCTTGCGTCTCCGGCTCCAGTGTTGATGTGGCGGGACTTTGAGCGGCACCGACGAAGCATGGGCTTTGTCTTTCTCCTTGAGGGGTTCTCCTCCGTTGCCTCGTCGCCATTGGTTTCCTTCGGAGTGTCCACCATATATATATCGTATGAGGAGGTGGCCGTCCACCGCCCTATGAGCAGTGGCTCCTGTAATTCTCCTGCATCGTCGTCCATACTGTCGATGTCTTCGGAGTCGAAGTCAAGCACGCCGGTTAAATCATCGACCGTGGCAATGAAGTGGGTGGTGGGTGGGCAGCGAATTCCTTCGTCGCCTGCCTCCCACTCGAGCCGGACATAGTTCGGCCGGGAGCCTCCTGACAAAGAGAGAGACTTCAATGAGTTCACCATGTCGCCAAAGGGCGAGTGCTGAAAGATGTCCGCAGCGGTGAACTCCATTACCGGAGCCCAACCTGGCTCGACTGGCTCAAGGGTCTGCGGACCGGAACCTACAACCGGATATGAATCTGGGGGTCCGGAGTCACAGGCTCCCTCAGAAGTGAGGCCTTTGTTCGGCTCCATCGCCGATGAGGGTACGGCCTGTGGGGTAGGGTCCAGCTCTCCGCCCTTAGGCAACACAACCTGCCCCGGATTTAGATCCGGGGCTTCTGCCGGGGTGATATCCCAAGCATCATCTGACAGCAGGTCTAAGCCGTGCTCATCGTGACTGTTCGGCACTCCTGATGCTGGCCCGAATCCGTCGAAGATCAAGTCCCCGTGAATATCCGCTGTGCATTTCAAGTTTCCGAACCTGACCTGGTGGCCGGGGGCATAGCTATCAATCTTCTCCAGGTGGCCAAGCGAATTGGCCAGCAGTGTGAAGCCGCCGAACATGAAGATCTGTCCGAGGAGGAAAGTCCCGCCCTAGACAGCGTCGTTGATGACGATTGAAGGAGCCATCGAGCCTGACAACGACGACACAGAGGATCTCTCAATGAAAGCACCAATGTCGGTGTCAAAACCGGCGGATCTCGGGTAGGGGGTCCCGATCTGTGCGTCAAGGCTGATGGTAACAGGAAGCAAGGGACACATATGTTTACCCAGGTTTGGGCCCTCTCGATGGAGGTAAAAACCCTACTTCCTGCTTGATTAATATTGATGATATGGGTAGTACAAGAGTAGATCTACCACGAGATCGTAGAGGCTAAACCCTAAGAGCTAGCCTATCATGGTATGATCGTAATTGTGATCGGCCTTGTAAGGACCAACCTCTCCAGTTTATATAGACACTGGAGAGGGCTAGGGTTTACATGGAGTCGGTTACAAGGAAGGAAACATCGGGATCGCCAAGCTTGCCTTCCACGCAAAGGAGAGTCCCATCTGGACACGGGCCGAAGTCTTGAGTCTTGTATCTTCACGCTTCAATAGTCCGGATGTTGTACATAGTCCGGCTGTCCAGATACCCCCTAATCCAGGACTCCCTCACTCGTCATCGTCGTACTCGCACCGGTTGCGGATTTATTCACTCCGCGCCGCCGTAGCTGTCTTCCTCTACCGAGTTAGGGCATGGAAGATCAGAACTGATGAACTTCACATCTACACTTCCCAGTTCATCGTGTTCTTCATCAAGGGTAATTAAAAGTTAATTTTACTACCCTCTTTGATTCAAATGTTTTCTTGAAAATCTTCAAAGGTGTTTATTCTTCAAATCTTCACACACTGAACATCTCACATGTCATCTGCTCTTGATCCATTTCTCTAAGCAATAATTTTTCTTCAAGATTCCTCAATTGTGTGGATCTTCGATCTATACAACTCTGGAACCTAAGACAAAGCACGCTTAGTGAAATTCCTCAAGACTCATCTGGTCAAATTCCTCAAACTTATTCTCTTTGAAAAAACCTTCTGAGAATGCATATGACCTCTCCAAATTCCTTGCAACTATACTCTGTTCACAGGTACTCATGTCTGCTGCTGAATCACTAGGTTCTCATCAACTTAACTCATTTGCAGCATTCCTCAAAGAAAAGTTGCATAAATCTTCAGAGAATTCCATTGTCCAAATTCTTCAACTGAAGAAAATGGCTGATGGTAAGAAGCCACAGTAGGGTGGAAAGAGGCCTGAGGTCAATACTGATTTTGAAATCCCTGATGACATTTATGCTGGATACTGCACACCCCTTGAGGAGGATAGAAATCAGTGCAAGGTGCGCATTCAAAAGATTGAGAGGAGATGGGCACGGGAATGGAGGGAGTACAGATATGTTACTCCCAAGTATATGAAGAAATTCGCTCTCAACCCTCCATGCCCAAGACCTCTGTTGGCATCTAGCCAATTGGCGGATCCCACCAACCTCAATCGCGATGAGGATTATCCTAATGAATGGGCAAAGCGCCAGGCCAAACTGGCTAAATAGGCAAAAGAAGCAGTGAGAAAATTCAATGAAGACTCTGCTGCTGCTGCTACCATTGCTGAGGCCTCTGCAAGCAAGCCGAAGAAGGCCATGCCCAAGAAGCCTGCTCACAAGCCAAGCGCTTCACCCTCAATGCCCTCTCGACCAAGTTCCTCCACAATGCCCTTACGGCCAGATTCTTCAAAGTCCTCACGGCCAACCCCTCAAACTACTCCTCCTCCTTCAAAGTTCTCAGCTCCTCCGACAAAGTCCTCAGCTGCTCCAACTAAATCCTCTGCGCCCGTGCGTCTTGCCACGTGACAAAGGACTACATGCATCTCAATTGCCTCAGGAGCGTCTGCAAGTTCCTCAGCTGCACCAAATTCCTCAACGGGCCCCTCTCTGCTGAAGAAAAAGGCCACTGCTGGACGAGGCCCTCGACCAAGTCCTCACAAGAAGTAGGTCGCCTTTCAAGTGCCATCTAATGATGACGAGGCTGATGATGAAGAACTTGCCGAAATCATCAGAGACAGGCAGGCCAGGGCCGCTAGAGCCTAAGGCAGCAATGTGCCACTGTTACTGGATCCTAAGTTGATCCTAGATTTCATTGATCTATGGCACAAGGACCCGAACACACCTTTGCCAGAGATGAACCTCACTCCTGGTCAAAGTCATGTTTTGACTGCCTTCATTGAAGAAGAAAAATGGAAATTTGAAGAAGGAAGAAGGGTGAAGAAAGCACAGTACAAGAAGCAGTGCTACCTAAAGGACAACGTCCTCAATCTTTCCCCTAAACAACTCGTTGCCTTACAAGCTGAGATCAAGCAACTGACTGATGAATTTGATTGCTACTATGCTAACTAGCTTGGAGCCAAAGTCAGATTTGTGAAGATTACTGATAAATTCACTTAAAATGTTGCAGCCCCAACGCAACAAGAAAATCCTCAGGCTGAAGCATTTGCACAGCCTACTGAAGAACATGCCAGCACCGCTGATGACAATCAGACTGCTGAAGAAAATGAAAGTACCAGGGCTGATGACTGCATTCCAGCCGCTGAAGAAATTGCCAGGGCATCCACTAGTGGTGCGCCTGAAGAAAATGAAGAAGTCAGGGCAACTGCATCAGTTGTGCCTAAAGAAACTGAACCAAATTCCTCTTCTCCTCCTGCACCAACGCAAACTCCAATCCTTCCATCTTCATCAGATGTGAAGAAGACCAAGGCTGCAGAGCATGCCACTGTGAAGAAAAGGAAGGCATCAACTTCATCAGATTCTTCAGCTCTGAAGAAGATGAAGCCTTTGACAAGCTCAATTGACAACCCAATTGATGCCATTCCTGTCTCTTTCATGCCATCAAGGACCTTGTTCCTTTTGATGAAGATCATGTGATTCCAAGTTAATCAGATGAATAAATTCCTTCTGCTGCTTCGTCAGAGCAGTTGGATGAAGAAATTGAAGTGATGCAATGCCTTCAACATGAGTTGTCTCCTCTCCTATGCCTTAGTTTACTGCTGAAGAGGCCTGCGTTGAAGAAATGGAAGATGAGGATGTGGACATTGGCTGTACCACACCCGTGCTGAATGATGGCTTTTGGGAAAGTCAGCACCCCAACTCTCCACTGTTCACCCCACTTCAATCAATTCCTCACACCCCTGTAGCTACTGAAGTACAAATGGGATCTGAAGAACCTCATGCAACCCCATCTGCCCATGAAGAAATTCCAGCCACTAGTGCTAATGAAAATGTTAATGAAGAATTGAAGACCCAGGCTGCAGCTGAAGAAGAGCCTGAAATTCCTCAGCCTGTGGATCCTGAGATTGTGATTCCTGAGGTAGTGATGCAATTGACTGATACTCCTCAGCCCAAGCCAAAGGATCCCTTCTCAAAGAAGCAGCAATTCAAGGCTGATGATTTCTTCGGCAAGCATGTTTTCTTCACTGAATTCAACCCATATGACTCTGCTCGTCTTAGAAGGAAGCGCTTCTGGACTGCTTGCCAGGCAAACTTCTATTCTTCACTACTATTCAACAAAGACAAAGTCTTCGAACACGAGCATATTCCTCACGTGGATATGGAATCAATGGCTTGCTTCTCTCAAGTCCTCAGTGTGCTTCATGATACAGGACTGCTCAACTTTTGCTCTGACATTGTTGATTGGAATGAAGAGCTTATTCTTCAGTTCTACGCAACTCTGCACATCACAGGTGATGCAGATGATATCAACACTTGGGTATTGGACTGTATGACCGAAAACACTCATTATAAGGCACCGGCCTCTGAATTACTTTATGCCCTTCCAATCAGTCCTCCACCTGAAGGTGCTCGTTGTCTGTACCAAGAACCTGAACTTACTGCTCATTACATGCAAGTGCTAATGAAGCCTCTGAAGCCCGGTCAAGACCCAAGGACCAAATTCCTCGTGAAGGAATTGCTGTATGTGCCAAGAACCGTCTATCACATTCTGACGAAGACTTTGAGTCCAATCAAAGGCCACGACTCATCTGACGAGGAAATTGTTGGCATCATGAAGAATCTGCTATTCAACATCATGCATGGCATCCCTGTCAATTATCATGATTTCTTCATAAGGACTCTGGCAAATGTTGCACTTCCTCCGTTTGAGCTGAAGCCTTATGCTCCTTGGGTTATGAGATTCCTCAAAACGAGGTCTTCACTCAACTACAAAGCTGATTTTCAGAATCACCTCAGCTACTTGCCCCCGATTGAAGTCCTCAAGCGGACATATTCCTCAGCTGATGAGAAGGGCAAGGCACCAGCTGTTATTGATGAAGGCATTCGTCCATTGGATGGTCAGTTTTGCAAAGCTGCATCCTATTCCACCAATGATGACTCTGCCACTCATGATTCTGTTGCCAATGCATCCAAGCCAAATCCTCAAGCCACTGCTCCTCGTGTGATGACTGACCGTGAGCTGCTTCTGTAGCGACCAGACCTCAAACAGTCTGTTCTCTGTGCATCAGTGTCATCCCTGGATCGGTAATGCTGACACGCACAATACTTAAAGGATTTATAACAGAGTAGCAATCACACACTTATTACACCAAATGTCTCAAAAGAGAACTTATTACAATAAATATGGCTTAAGGCCATCTAATAACGATAACAGCGGAAGGCTTGGAAGATAAAGCAAGTCCATCAACTCCAACGGCATCACTAAGTGAAAGACCATGACCTAAGGCACCTTACTCGTCGTCTGAAAAGTCTGCAACATGAACGTTGCAGCCCGAAAACGGGTCAGCACATGGAATATGCTGGCAATGTAACACATAGAGAGTAATGAACAGAATAATGCTATCACTACATGCATATATGGCTGGTGGAAATCTCTATGGTTACAGTTTTGCATAAAGCCAATTTTTCCATACACCAAAGGAATAAATTTTATTTAACTATCATGGTGGTTGTTAAACATTGAGAAGGTTCCTCCAACTCAATCCCAATTAAGCTTCATCATTAACCCAATCAAATTAAATTAAGTAACATGATGAGATTCACATGATAATCCAAGAAACTAGATACTCAAAACATCCATAACTGGGGACACGGCTAACCATGATTAGTTTGTACACTCTGTAGAGGTTTGCGCACTTTTCCCCGCAAGACTCGATCGCCTCCGTTGGATTTCTCTCACTACAAGGTGTTTGAGAAACGGATGACCGAGACACAGTCTTTCAGAAGCATTAACTCTTTACTCTGGGTAGACGGTACTGAGGGAGTCCTGGATTAGGGGGTATCCAGACAGCCAAACTATATGCTTCTTCCGGACTGTTGGAGCATGAAGATACAAGACTCAAGACTCCGTCCCGTGTCCGGATGGGACTCTCCTTTGCATGGAAGACAGGCTTGGCGATCCGGATATTATGTTTCCTTCCTTGTAACTGACTCCATGTAACCTCTCCGGTGTCTATATAAACCGGAGAGTTTGGTCCTTAGAGGGACGATCACAATCATAATCATCATAGGCTAGCTTCTAGGGTTTAGCCTCTACGATCTCGTGGTAGATCATCTCTTGTACTACTCATATCATCAATATCAATCAAGCAGGAAGTAGGGTTTTACCTCCGTCGAGAGGGCCCGAACCTGGGTAAATATTGTGTCCCTTGCCTCCTGTTACGATTAGCCTAAGACGCATAAATCGGGACCCCCTACCCGAGATCCGCTGGTTTTGACACCGACATTTGTGCTTTCATTGAGAGTTCCTCTATGTCGTCACTGCAAGGGTTGATGGCTCCTTCAATCATCAACAACACGGTCCAGGGTGAGACTTTTCTCCCCGGATAGATCTTCGTGTTCGGCGGCTTCACGTTGCGGGCCAATTCGCTTGGCCAACTGGAGCAGATCAACAGCTACGCCCCTGGCCATCAGGTCAGGTTCAGAAACTTGAACTACACGGCGGATATCCACGGAGACTTGATCTTCAACGGATTTGGGCCTGTGCCAGGAGCGCCGGAAAGTCACGATGAGCACGGCTTAGACCTGCTGTCGGACAATGCTCGGGATATCACCCCTGCATTAGCCCCGGACCTAAATCCAGAGCAGATTGCGTTGCCCAAGGATGGGTGGATGGACCCCGTCCCGCAGGCCGCACACTCATTGGTGTTAGAGCCGAACACGTGCCTCACCCCTAAATAAGCATGTGACACCGGACCCCCGGACTCATTTCCGGCTGTAGGTTCCAGTGCACGTGCTCCTGAGCCTGCCGAACCTGGATGGGCTCCTGGAATGGAGTTCACCGCCGCGGATATCTTCCAGCTCTCGCCCTTTGGTGACATGCTGAACTCGTTAAAGTCTCTCTCTTTGTCAGGAGACTCTCGGCTGAACTATGTCCGGCTCGAGTGGGAAGTGGACGATAAAGGAATTCATTGCCCACCCACCACCCACTTCATTGCCACGGCCGATGATCTAACCGACGTGCTTGAATTCAACTCTGAAGACATCGGCGGTATGGACGACGATGCAGTAGAAGAACAGGAACCACCGCTCACGGGGCGGTGGACAGCCACCTCCTCATATGATACATATATATATATATATATATATGGTGGACACTTCGAAGGAAACCAATGGCGATGAGGCAACGGAGGATAACCCCTCAGGGAAAAAAGCAAAGCATGGGCATCGTCGGCGCTGCTCCAAGACCCACCACAGCAATACCAGCCCAGGAGACAGAAACGATCCGGATGATGTCGAAGAGCAATACAACCCTAATCAGCCTGCCTTCGAGCAGACCGAGCAGGAAGACGGGTAGGTCAGCCCAGACGAATAGGCGACAGACGGATATCCGGAGGAGGACAAGTACATGCCCCCTTCCGAACACGAGATTAGCCTCGGCGATGATGAGTTCGGCGTACCTGAGGACCCCGTGGAGCAGGAGCACTTTAAGCGCCGGCTCATGGCCACTGCGAGGAGCCTGAAAAAGAAGCAGCAGCAGCTCCAAGTTCATCAAGACCCGCTCACAGACAGATGGACTGAAGTCCTGGCAGCTGAGGAATACGGACTTGAGCGCCACACGGCTGACCGGCCACCTCGTGGCGGGGATAAAACGGCATATCAGCCCGAATACCAGCCCGCACCCCCACGCTAATACACTACGGACCGGGGCAATAGGCAAGACCTGCAAGATATACTGGAAAGCAAAGCAGGACAACCAAGATCGATCTACGGATCGCGGGGGTGTGCCCCAACACGCGACGATGATCATCACGCCGGATACACTATGTACAAGTCCGGGCAGGCTGAATACAGCCACCCAGACTCATACGAACTGCGTAGCCACATAGCCCGACATAGAGGCGCCGCACACCCCCTCTGCTTCACTGACGAAGTGATGGATCATGAATTCCCAGAAGGGTTCAAACCCGTAAACATCAAATCATACGATGGCACAACAAACCCCGCAGTATGGATCAAAAATTTCCTTCTCCACATTCACATGGCCCGCGGAGACGATCCACACGCCATGAAGTATCTTCCCCTTAAGCTCAAAGGACCTGCCGGCATTGTCTAAACAGTCTGCCGACAAATTCCATTGGAAGTAGGGATGAAAATGGAGCGGAAACAGACGGAACTGAGTGCTATCATATTTGTTTTCATTTTTTACAAAAGCAGAAACGAATACAGAAACCCCGAAAATGAATACGGAAACAGATACTACCGAAAACGGAGACAGAGCGAATACAAAGCGGATACGGAAACAGAAGTAGGCAGATCGGAACTTAAAAACCCCTTGAATCATAGAAAAATACACATAAAAACAAACAAATTTAATGAGTTGTTAACTTGGCTAGAAAATAATATCATTATGTTAGCAACTGAGCGTAGTATTGTAGTAGTACCGGACAATTGCGTATAGGGTCAAGCCGAGTACATGTGTGGTAGCAGAAGTTGGGCCTTAGATCCATTCTACTAATTATGTCATTGTTTTCTCTTTGGTGGTTGGGCTACAAAGCAGCTATTGGTCTATAGTAAAAACAGAAATTCTATATTCACGGAAACGGAAAGTTCCGTTTCCATGCATGTTCCACCGGAAAACACTGTTCCGCTTTTGTTTCCGTTTCCGCATAAAAAATTACATTTCCACTTCCATTTTGCAAATTTCCATTTCCGTTTTCATATTTCCTCTCTGTTTCCACTTTTGCTCCGGAAAAATGGAAAGTTTCCACTCCATTTTCATCCCTAATTGGAAGTTGGGAAAACCTGGAAGACGCGTTCCTTGACAACTTCCAGGGCACATATGTGCGACCACCGGACGCTGATGACTTGAGCCACATTACTCAACAGCCCGGAGAGTCAGCCAGGAAATTCTGGACTCGGTTCCTAACTAAAAAGAACCAAATAGTCGATTGTCCGGATGCCGAAGCCCTGGCGGCCTTTAAGCATAATATCCGTGACGAGTGGCTCGCCCGACACCTCGGACAGGAAAAACCCAAGTCCATGGCAGCACTCACAACACTAATGACCCGCTTTTGCACGGGCGAGGACAGCTAGTTGGCTCATAGTAGCACCACGCCACATTCCGGCACCTCGGATGTCCGTGACAATAATGGCAAGCCACGACGCAACAGACATAAGCGACGGAACAACGGCGACAACACTGAAGACACGACAGTCAATGCCGGATTCAGCAGATCCAAATCCGGTCAGCGGAAAAAGTTGTTCAAAAGAAACAATCAGGGACCGTCTAGTCTGGACCGCATACTGGAAAGCTCGTGCCAAATGTTGGAAATATGCCCTAGAGGAAATAATAAAATGGTTATTATTATATTTCCTCGTTCATGATAATTGTCTTTTATTCATGCTATAATTATGTTATCCGAAAATCGTAATACATGTGTGGATACATAGACCACAACATGTCCCTAGTGAACCTCTAGTTGACTAGCTCGTTTATTAATAGATGGTCATGGTTTCCTGACCATGGACATTGGATGTCATTGATAACGGGATCACATCATTGGGAGAATGATGTGATGGACAAGACCCAATCCTAAGCATAGCACAAGATCGTGTAGTTCGTTTGCTAGAGCTTTTCCAATGTCAAGTATCATTTCCTTAGAACATGAGATCGTGTAACTCCTGGATGCCGTAGGAGTGCTTTGGGTGTACCAAACATCACAACATAACTGGGTGACTATAAAGGTATACTACAGGTATCTCTGAAAGTGTCTGTTGGGTTGACACAGATCGAGACTGGGATTTGTCACTCCGTATGATGGAGAGGTATCTCTGGGCCCACTCGGTAATGCATCATCATAATGAGCTCAAAGTGACTAAGTGGTTGGTCACGGGATCATGCATTACGGTACGAGTAAAGTGACTTGCCAGTAGCGAGATTGAACGAGGTATTGGGATACCGACGATTGAATCTCGGGCAAGTAACGTACCGATTGACAAAGGGAATTGTATACGGGATTACTTGAATCCTCGACATCGTGGTTCATTCGATGAGATCATCGTGGAACATGTGGGAGCCAACATGGGTATCCAGATCCCGCTGTTGGTTATTGGCCGAAGAGTCGTCTCGGTCATGTCTACATGTCTCCCGAACCCGTAGGGTCTACACACTTAAGGTTCGGTGATGCTAGGGTTGTAGAGATAATAGTATGTGGTAACCCGAAAGTTGTTTGGAGTCCCGGATGAGATCCCGGACGTCACGAGGAGTTCCGGAATGGTTTAGATGTGAAGAATTGTATATAGGAAGTCCAGTTTCGACCATTGGGAAAGTTTCGGGGGTCACCGGTATTGTACCGGGACCACCGGAAGGGTCCCAGGGGTCCACCGGGTGGGGCCACCTATCCCGGAGGGCCCCATGGGCTGAAGTGGGAGGGGAACCAGCCCTTGGTGGGCTGGTGCGCCCCCCCTTGCCCCCCTGCGCCTAGGGTTGGAAACCCTAGGGGTGGGGGCGCCCCACTTGGCTTGGGGGGCAAGCCACCCCCCTTGGCCGGCGCCCCCTGCCCTTGAGATCCAATCTCTAGGGGGCCGGCCACCCCCCAGGACCCCTATATAAAGAGGAGGGGAGGGAGGGTAGCCGCACCCCTGCTCCTGGCGCCTCTCTCTCTCCCTCTGCAACACCTCTCCCTCTCGTAGAGCTTGGGGAAGCCCTGCCGAGATCGCCGCTACTTCCATCACCACGCCATCGTGCTGCTGGATCTCCATCAACCTCTCCCCCCCCTTGCTGGATCAAGAAGGAGGAGACGTCTTCCCCAACCGTACATGTGTTGAACACGGAGGTGCCATCCGTTCGGCGCTAGGATCTCCGGTGATTTGGATCACAACGAGTACGACTCCCTCAACCTCGTTCTCTTGAACGCTTCCACGCGATCTACAACGGTATGTAGATGCACTCCTCTATCTCGTTGCTAGATGACTCCATAGATTGATCTTGGTGAAGCGTAGAATTTTTTATTTTCTGCAACGTTCCCCAACAGTGGTATCAGAGCCAGGTTTATGCTTAGTTTCTTTGCACGAGTAGAACACAAACTTGTTGTGGGCGTAGATGTTGTCAATTTTCTTGCCACTACTAGTCATATTTTGCTTCGGCGGCATCGTGAGATGAAGCGACCCGGACCGACCTTACATGTACGCTTACATGACACAGGTTCCACCGACTGACATGCATTAGATGCATAAGGTGGCTAGCGGGTGTCTGTCTCTCCCACTTTAGTTGGAGCAGATTCGATGAAAAGGGTCCTTATGAAGGGTAAATAGAAATTGGCATATCACGTTGTGGTTTTACGTAGGTAAGAAATGTTCTTGCTAGAAACCTATAGAAGCCACGTAAAAACATGCAACAACAATTAGAAGACGTCTAACTTGTTTTTGCAGCATATGCCTTGTGATGTGATATGGCCAAAAGGATGCGATGAATGAAATATATGTGATGTATGAGATTGATCATGTTCTTGTAATAGGAATCACGACTTGCATGTCGATGAGTATCACAACCGGCAGGAGTCATAGGAGTTGTCTTTATTTTTTGTATGACCTGCGTGTCATTGAATAACGCCATGTAAATTACTTTACTTTATTGCTAAACACGTTAGCCATAGAAGTAGAAGTAATCGTTGGCGTGACAACTTCATGAAGACACGATGATGGAGATCATGATGATGGAGATCATGGTGTCATGCCAGTGACGAATATGATCATGGCACCCCGAAGATGGAGATCAAAGGAGCAATATGATATTAGCCATATCATGTCACTATTATGATTGCATGTGATGTTTATCATGTTTTGCTTCTTATTTTCTTAGTATGACGGTAGTAAATAAGATGATCCCTTATAATAATTTCAAGAAAGTGTTCCCCCTAACTGTGTGTCGTTGCGAAAGTTCGTTGTTTCGAAGCACCACGTGATGATCGGGTGTGATAGATTCTAACGTTCACATACAAAGGGTGTAAGACAGATTTACACATGCAAAACACTTAGGTTGACTTGACGAGCCTAGCATGTACAGACATGGCCTCGGAACACAAGAGACCGAAAGGTTGAACATGAGTCGTATGGAAGATACGATCAACATGGAGATGTTCACCGATGATGACTAGTCCGTCTCACGTGATGATCGGACACTGTCTAGTCGAGTCGGATCATGTATCACTTAGATGACTAGAGGGATGTCTAATCTGAGTGGGAGTTCATTAAATAATTTGATTAGATGAACTTAATTATCATGAACTTAGTCTAAAAAACCATTGCAAAATGTCTTGTAGATCAAATGGCCAATGCTCATGTCAACCTCAACTTCAACGCGTTCCTAGAGAAAACCAAGCTGAAAGATGATTGCAACAACTATTCAGACTGGGTCCGGAACCTGAGGATCATCCTCATAGCTGCCAAGAAAGCATATGTCCTAGAAGGACCACTAGGTGAAGCAACCATCCCAGAGAACCAAGACGTTATGAACGCTTGGCAGTCACGTGCTGATGATTACCCCCTCGTTCAGTGCGGTATGCTTTACAGCTTAGAACCGGGGCTCCAAAAGTGTTTTGAGCAACACGGAGCATATGAGATGTTCGAACAGCTGAAAATGGTTTTCCAAGATCATGCCCGGGTTGAGAGATATGAAGTCTCCAACAAGTTCTACAGTTGTAAGATGGAGGAAAATAGTTCTATCAGTGAGCACATACTCAAAATGTCTGGGTTGCACAACCGCTTGTCCCAGCTGGAGATTAACCTCCCTGACGAGGCAGTCATTGATAGAATCCTTCAGTCGCTCCCACCTAGCTACAAGAGCTTTGTGATGAACTACAATATGCAGGGGATGGTGAAAACTATTCCTGAAGTATTTTCAATGCTGAAATCAGCAGAGGTGGAAATAAAAAAGGAGCATCAAGTGTTGATGGTCAATAAAACCACTAGTTTCTAGAAAGGCAAGGGTAAGAAGAACTTCAAGAAGGACGGCAAGGGAGTTGCCGCGCCCGGTAAGCCAGCTGTCAGGAAGAAGCCAAAGAATGGACCCAAACCTAAGACTGAGTGCTTTTATTGCAAGGGAAAGGGACACTGGAAGCGGAACTGCCCCAAATACTTAGCGGACAAGAAGGCCGGCAACACTAAAGGTATATGTGATATACATGTAATTGATGTGTACCTTACCAGTACTCGTAGTAGCTCCTGGGTATTTGATACCGGTGCGGTTGCTCATATTTGTAACTCAAAGCAGGAGCTACGGAATAAGCGGAGACTGGCGAAGGACAAGGTGACGATGCGCGTCGGGAATGGTTCCAAGGTCGATGTGATCGCCGTCGGCATGCTACCTCTACATTTACCGACGGGATTAGTTTTAAACCTCAATAATTGTTATTTAGTGCCAGCTTTGAGCATGAGCATTGTATCTGGATCTCGTTTAATGCGAGATGGCTACTCATTTAAATCCGAGAATAATGGTTGTTCTATTTATGTGAGAGATATGTTTTATGGTCATGCCCCGCTGGTCAATGGTTTATTCTTAATGAATCTCAAACGTGATGTTACACATATTCATAGTGTGAATACCAAAAGATGTAAAGTTGATAACGATAGTCCCACATACTTGTGGCACTGCCGCCTTGGTCACATTGGTGTCAAACGCAAGAAGAAGCTCCATGCTGATGGACTTTTGGAGTCTCTTGATTATGAAACATTTGACACGTGCAAACCATGCCTTATGGGAAAAATGACCAAGACTCTGTTCTCCGGAACAATGGAGCGAGCAACCAACTTATTGGAAATCATACATACTGATGTGTGCGGTCCAATGAGCGTTGAGGCTCGCGGAGGATATGGTTATGTTCTCACTCTCACTAACGACTTGAGTAGATATGGGTATGTCTACTTGATGAAACACAAGATCGTGGGGGAGAATATTTAAGTCACGAATTTGGTACGCACTTAAGGAAATGTGGAATCGTTTCACAACTCACGCCGCCTGGAACACCTCAGTGTAACGGTGTGTCCGAACGTCGTAACCGCACTCTATTGGATATGGTACGATCTATGATGTCACTCATCGATTTACCGCTATCATTTTGGGGATACGCTCTAGAGACAACTACATTCACTTTAAATAGGGCACCGTCTAAATCCGTTGAGACGACACCGTATGAATTATGGTTTGGGAAGAAACCTAAGCTGTCGTTTCTGAAAGTTTGGGGATGCGATGCTTATGTCAAGAAACATCAACTTGAAAAGCTCGAACCCAAGTCGGAAAAGTGCGTCTTCATAGGATACCCTAAGGAAACCATTGGGTATACCTTCTACCTCAGATCCGAAGGCAAGATCTTTGTTGCCAAGAACGGGTCCTTTCTGGAGAAAGAGTTTCTCTCGAAAGAAGTAAGTGGGAGCAAAGTGGAACTTGATGAAGTACTACCTCTTGAAAGTAGCGCAGCTCAGGAAGATGTTCCTGTGGTGCCTGCACTGACTAGAGAGGAAACTAATGATGATGATCAAGGTACTTCAGATCAAGTTACTACTGAACTTCGTCGGTCAACGAGGACAAGTTCCACACCAGAGTGGTATGGCAACCCTGTCTTGGAAATCATGTTGTTAGACAACGGTGAACCTTCGAACTATGAAGAAGCAATGGCGGGCCCAGATTCCGACAAATGGCTTGAAGCCATGCAATCCTAGATAGGATCCATGTATGAAAACAAAGTGTGGACTTTGACAGACTTGCCCGATGATCGGCGAGCGATAGAAAACAAATGGATCTTTAAGAAGAAGACGGACGCGGATGGTAATGTTACCATCTATAAAGCTCGACTTGTCGCTAAGGGTTATCGACAAGTTCAAGGGGTTGACTACGATGAGACTTTCTCTCCCATAGCGAAGCTGAAGTCCGTCCAAATCATGTTAGCAATTGCCGCATACTATGATTATGAGATATGGAAAATGGACGTCAAAACGGCATTCCTTAAGGGCCATCTTAAGGAAGAACTGTATATGATGCAGCCGGAGGGTTTTGTCGATCCTAAAAATGCTAACAAGGTATGCAAGCTCCAGCGCTCCATCTTTGTGCTGGTGCAAGCATCTCGGAGTTGGAACATTCGCTTTAATGAAATGATCAAAGCGTTTGGGTTTATGCAGACTTATGGAGAAGCCTGCGTTTACAAGAAAGTGAGTGGGAGCTTTGTAGCATTTCTCATATTATATGTAGATGACATACTTTTGATGGGATATGATATAGAACTTTTGGACAGCATTAAGGCCTACTTGAATAAGTGTTTTTCAATGAAGGACCTTGGAGAAGCTGCTTACATATTAGGCATCAAGATCTATAGGGATAGATCGAGACACCTCATAGGTCTTTCACAAAGCACATACCTTGATAAGATATTGAAGAAGTTCAATATGGATCAGTCCAAGAAGGGGTTCTTGCCTATGTTGCAAGGTGTGAAATTAAGCTTGGCTCAATGTCCGACCACGGCAGAAGATAGAGAAAAGATGAGTGTCGTCCCCTATGCCTCAGCCATAGGGTCTATCATGTATGCCATGCTGTGTACCGGACCTGATGTAAACCTTGCCGTAAGTTTGGTAGGAAGGTACCAAAGTAATCCCGGCATGGAACACTGGACAGCGGTCAAGAACATCCTGAAGTACATGAAAAGGACTAAGGATATGTTTCCCGTTTATGGAGGTGACGAAGAGCTCGTCGTAAAGGGTTATGTCGACGCTAGCTTCGACACAGATCTGGATGACTCCAAGTCTCAAACCGGATACGTGTATATTTTGAATGGTGGGGCAGTAAGCTGGTGCAGTTGCAAGCAAAGCATCGTGGCGGGATCTACATGTGAAGCGGAGTACATGGCAGCCTCGGAGGCAGCGCATGAAGCAATCTGGATGAAGGAGTTCATCACCGACCTAGGAGTCAAACCCAATGCGTCGGGGCCAATCACCCTCTTCTGTGACAACACTGGAGCTATTGCCCTTGCCAAGGAGCCCACGTTTCACAAGAAGACCAGGCACATCAAGCGTCGCTTCAAATCCATTCGTAAAAATGTTCAAGATGGAGACATAGATATTTGCAAAGTGCATATGGATCTGAATGTTGCAGATCCGTTGACTAAACCTCTTCCGCGAGCAAAACATGATCAACACCAGAACTCTATGGGTGTTCGATTCATCACAATGTAACTAGATTATTGACTCTAGTGCAAGTGGGAGACTGTTGGAAATATGCCCTAGAGACAATAATAAAATGGTTATTATTATATTTCCTCGTTCATGATAATTGTCTTTTATTCATGCTATAATTGTGTTATCCGGAAATCGTAATACATGTGTGAATACATAGACCACAACATGTCCCTAGTGAACCTTTAGTTGACTAGCTCGTTTATCAATAGATGGTCGTGGTTTCCTGACAATGGACATTGGATGTCATTGATAATGGGATCACATCATTGGGAGAATGATGTGATGGACAAGACCCAATCCTAAGCATAGCACAAGATCATGTAGTTCTTTTGCTAGAGCTTTTCCAATGTCAAGTATCATTTCCTTAGACCATGAGATCGTGTAACTTCCAGATGCCGTAGGAGTGCTTTGGGTGTACCAAACGTCACAACGTAACTGGGTGACTATAAAGGTATACTACAAGTATCTCCGAAAGTGTCTGTTGGGTTGACACGGATCGAGACTGGGATTTGTCACACCGTATGACGGAGAGGTATCTCTGGGCCCACTCGGTAATGCATCATCATAATGAGCTCAAAGTGACTAAGTGGTTGGTCACGGGATCATGCATTACGGTACGAGTACAGTGACTTGCCAGTAATGAGATTGAACGAGGTATTGGGATACCGACGATCGAATCTCGGGTAAGTAACGTACCGATTGACAAAGGGAATTGTATACGGGATTACTTGAATCCTCAACATCGTGGTTCATTTGATGAGATCATCGTGGAACATGTGGGAGCCAACATGGGTATCCAGATCCTGCTGTTGTTTATTTGCCAGAGAGTCGTCTCGGTCATGTCTACATGTCTCCCGAACCCGTAGGGTCTACACACTTAAGGTTCGGTGACGCTAGGGTTGTAGAGATAATAGTATGCGGTAACCGAAAATTTGTTCGGAGTCCCGGATGAGATCCCGGATGTCATGAAGAGTTCCGGAATGGTCCGGAGGTGAAGAATTATATATAGGAAGTCCAGTTTCGGCCAGCGGGAAAGTTTCGGGGGTCACCGGTATTGTACCGGGACCACCGGCAGGGTCCCGGGGGTCCACCAGGTGGGGCCACCTATCCCGGAGGGCCCCGTGGGCTGAAGTGGGAGGGGAACCAGCCCCTGGTGGGCTGGTGCGCCCCCCTTGGGCCCTCCTTCGCCTAGGGTTGGAAACCCTAGGGGTGGGGGCGCCCCACTTGGCTTGGGGGGCAAGCCACCCCCCTTGGCCGCCGCCCCCTTGAGATCCAATCTCTAGGGGGCGGCCACCCCCCTTGAGATCCAATCTCTAGGGGGGCGGCCACCCCCCAGGACCCCTATATAAAGAGGGGGAGGGAGGGCAGCCGCACCCCTGCTCCTGGCGGCTCCCTCTCCCTTTGCAATACCTCTCCCTCTCGTAGAGCTTGGCGAAGCCCTGCCGAGATCGCCGCTACTTCCACCACCACGCCGTCGTGCTGCTGGATCTCCATGAACCTCTCCCTCCCTTTGCTGGATCAAGAAGGAGGAGACGTCTTCCCCAACCCTACGTGTGTTGAACGCGGAGGTGCCGTCCGTTCGGCCCTAGGATCTCCAGTGATTTGGATCATGACGAGTACGACTCCCTCAACCCCGTTCTCTTGAATGCTTCCGCGCGATCTACAAGGGTATGTAGATGCACTCCTCTATCTCATTGCTAGATGACTCCATAGATTGATCTTGGTGAAGCATAGAAATTTTTTATTTTCTGCAACGTTCCCCAACACCAAATTCATGGCACCCCGGACAAACCAGCAAACTACACTAATAGAGACTGCTAGGTGTTCAAACAGGCCGGTAAAATAAATGCCGAAAACAAGGACAAGGGGTTGCACAGTGACGATGACGAGGAGCCCCGGCGTCTGAACACGGGGGGATAGAAGAAATTTCCTCCCGAGGTGAAAACGGTCAACATGATCTACGCCACCCACATTCCCAAACGGGAACGAAAGCGAGCACTACGGGACGTCTATGCGATGGAGCCAGTCGCCCCAAAGTTCAACCCATGGTCAGTCTGTCCGATCACCTTTGATCGTAGGGATCACCCTACCAGCATCCATCACGGCGGTTCAGCCGCATTGGTCCTAGACCCAATCATCGATGGATTCCACCTCACGCGAGTCCTTATGGACGGCGGCAGCAGCCTGAACCTGCTTTATCAGGACACAGTGCGCAAAATGGGCATCGACCCTTCAAGGATCAAGCCCACCAAAACCGCCTTTAAAGATGTAATTCCAGGAGTATTCAGATCTCCGGATAACTTCCGAAGCGAAGAGTTAATCTATGATATCGTCCCTTTCCGTAGTGGTTACCACACACTACTTGGACGAACCGCATTCGCTAGATTCAATGTGGCACCACACTATGCATACCTCAAGCTCAAGATGCCAGGACCGCGCGGGGTCATAACAGTCAACGGAAACATGGACCACTCTCTCCGTACAGAAGAACATACTGCAGCCCTCGCGGCGGAAGTACAATGCGGCCTTCTCCGACAAACCACCAATCCGGCGACGACGACCTCGAACATCGTCAAGCGAGTCCGGAGCACACCGCAACAGGATCGCCAGGCACGCCAAGAGCACGACTAGCAGTCCGGCCTCTGCTCAAGCCATATCAAAGCAGCATTCGTGCCACGCGTACACAATTACACACTCAAAATACCACGGGCATAGGTGGAGGTGTAACAGTGACTCAGTCAACAACGCGGTATAACCGCAACATACTTTAATAACCCCCCCTTATCTTTCAGGACACTGCTTTAGGGCAACCTCTTCAGAAGAGCCGGATTGTCATACTTACACAGGAGAGAAAACTAAGGAGGCAACAGGCTTTGCGCACAAAGGAAATACCCAGGTGGAATCTGCTGACGATCGTTATACCTGTTTTATATACCTACACGCAGCCCGCCCTTGGACAGGACATGTTAAATAGTCCTATTTAATACCTGCTTAACCGCACTAATTGTAAACATATGCTTAAACATATTATTCATCAATGGGAGATAATATATAGCATCAGCTTATTATTCCTATTTTGTGCATTTTTCTTATAAATGTTCATTTAACATTGCGTTCGTACATCTCGGTACGTTCAGTTTGCCAGGGGCTTCTTATGGCGCCCCATAATACAGCAAGACAAGTCCAAATACTTTTAACAGTGCGTCACCCTGAACTTATAGCACTATATGCATCAGCTCTGAATCATGTCTTGGGTCAATAGTTGGGTTTGCCCGGCTCCCTTGTTTTAGTACCTTACATTCCGTTATATCGGCTAAGGTAGCATAGTGAGAACTGCTGCGATTGTGTCCCGGTTCTTCCGGATGAGCACCTCAGTAGAGAAAGCCGAAAACTGACCGGCATGAAGCGGCAAGAGCTGGTTGCTGTTCGAGAGGTCTTAAAATCCTTAAAGATTTTTTCTGCTTTAGGCGAGGAATAGGCTTCGTTCGATTTAGGTGTATATAGCGCCCCAATTCGGCTTTCCGAATTCTAGGGGCTTCGCCGAAATTTAAAATTATAGACTTCTATGGCTAAGTGAAAGTTATAAAGTCGCATAGTCCGATTGCCTTGTTCGCTGCGCCGGATACCTCCTTAAGGGACCAAAAATTTGGATAAAGAGTGTCCGGGTTTTTCCAGGAACACCGCGGTACTAGTTACGTGGGGGCGGAAGCCGACGACTGGCCTACTTTCAGAATTCTATAAATAGCCGCACAGAAGGTAATATTTTAAATCAAAAAGCGCTACATAGCGCAAGTAACTTCGTCTTTATATTACAACAACGACAGAAGTACATTTACTCAAGGATTGTGTCCTTGGTACATTCATCAGCCACGAGACGAGCGCCCTTCATATTGCCATCATAATACTTCTCAGGACAGTGATGCGCCTTGCCCTCCGGTGGCCCGTCCGTCACCAGCTTCTCCGCATCCAGCTTGCCCCAGTGCACCTTCGCACGGGCAAAGGCCCGGCCGGCACCCTCAATGCAAACGGACCGCTTGATCACCTCCAGCCGTGGACAGGCATTTACCATCCACTTTATTAGGCCGAAGTAGCTGGCAGGCAAGGACTCAGCAGGCCACATCTAGACTATTAAATATTTCATAGCCACTTTGGCTGCCCTGTGGAGTTCCACCAACTGCTTCAGCTGGTCACTCAGAGGCACCGGGTGTTCGGCTCCAGCATACTGGGACCAGAACAACTTCTCCGTTGAGCTCCCCTCCTCGGCACGGTAGAACTCCGCAACACTTGAGACGTTGCATGGCAGATCTGCGAACTCCCCTGGAGAGCTCCGAATCTAGGTAAGTAAAAGAAATGTCTCCTCCACATGCTTGCTTTGCATAAAGAATGTCTTACCCGCCGCTATCTTCTTGGGCGCCTGGATTTCCTGCTATTCCTTTTCGGCTTCGGCCTTGGCATCTTTCACACTCGCAAGGGCGTCAGCAAGCTCAATCTCTTTCATCTTAAGATCATGCTCCAAGGACTCGAACTTCTTGCTGAGCTCCTGGAGCTCTTGCTGTACCTCTCCCACTCTAGCATCTTGCTTCTCGCGCTCCTTGCGCTCCAAGGCCGCCTTGTCTTCGGCCTCGCACAACGCTTTCTTCAGAGACACCACTTCGGTGGTGGCCCCTGTTGCAAAGTCACGACGCTTTGTCGTTAGAATAACCAATTTTGTCTATCCTTCATTATATGCGAACAGGGTATCACTCACCTTTGTTCTCTTCGAGCTGCCTCTTCGTGCGGTCGAGCTCTCCCTGTGCCTGCTCCAGGTCCCGTTTTAGTCAGGAGACCTCGGCTGTGTGGACAGCAGCGGCAAGCAGCACAGCCTGCTTATTCACATGCACACTTACTATTAGACTCCTGCGGATTATAATTGACCCTCTGTTTGTCTTTTCTTTCCGAA
Organism: Triticum aestivum; assembly: GCF_018294505.1. Taxonomy (NCBI): domain Eukaryota; kingdom Viridiplantae; phylum Streptophyta; class Magnoliopsida; order Poales; family Poaceae; genus Triticum; species Triticum aestivum. The sequence goes on along the minus strand of NC_057795.1, from coordinate 609,488,070 downwards.
CACCAAACAGAGTATCAGGGGCTACTACCTATCGATTGGTAATTTCACACATTTTTATTACTTACCTCAAAGCCTGTCAGGAGGCTGGTGCAGGCTTCAGTTAGTCCGCTCTTGGCAGACAGAACCTTCTAAATCACCGCACTCATAAGCGTACGGTGATCTTCATCCATGGACGCGCCGCGAAGCGCTTCTAGCAGACTATCCGACGCTTCTGGCGTAACGGAAGTCATCGGCACAGATGGCTCGCCCTCCCTAGCGAGGGGCCGCCTGCCCGCATCCGGAACCATCGAAGGTTCTGACACAGTATCCGACTGAGAACCCGGCTTGCTGCGGCTCTCATCGGCACGATCCACGGGGATCTTGTACCCCGCATGCCCGGCATCTGGAATTCCTCCTTGGGGCGTCTCCAGAGTCACCTTCCCCTGCTTTGGGAGTCTTTGGTGCAACACCTCCGCGTCATCCGCAGGCTGAGGAGTAGTGGCCGTCGGGAGCGAGTTCATCACCGAATCACTCAAGGACCGGGATGGACCCTGACCGGACTGCATATATGTTTGGTGTTATAACAAGACTATGAAGCAAAGTCACACTAAAGTATAATGGAGTGCGGATACTTACGATCTTACTAGGGGCTTCCCCCTGGGCAGCCACTCGTCCTCGCTATAGGCGGCAGTGGCGGAGTAATCCAGAAGGGACGCTTTTCCCTTCTTGGGCGTCCTAGCCTCCCCCTCTGGGGTGGCTTTCCTCTTCTTCTCCTCCCCAGTACGGGGAGGTAGAGTTTCTTCGTGTTTCCCCCCCGCCTCCGCGGTAAGAATCTGCCTCGTTGTCTTCGGATGACAAGGGTATAACGGCCTTGCACCGGGGACCCTTCTCGGTCCCCTGGCTCGCCTTCTCAGGCCCCCCATCCTCTCCGAATGGGGCGTCCTCTTCCTCTTCTTCCTCCCCTTCGGGGAAGGAGTGTGCCTCATCGTCTTCGAACGAGGCTTCCAGTACAACCTTACGCTAGAGACCTTCCCTGGTCCCCGGGGCCTTCTTTTCGGCCTTCTTCTCCGGCGCCTGGTAGGGCGCCGGGACTAGCATCTCCATTAGGAGAGCATCCGTTGGGCCTTCTGGCAGTGGAGCCGTACAGTCAATCCGCTCTGCTGTCTCCACATACTCCTGACCAAATGCACACAAAGACTTAAGATTCCCCCATGAGTACATTGGGAACAACTGAATCCGGTGGAAGTTAGAAAACTCATCGGACGGGGGGCCGTGCGGCGTGAAGTCCGCGATCCTCGGATGTAGGAGGAGGTACTTCGGAGGCCTTGAAGAGCGCCTTCCAGGCGCCTTTGTGCATCATGCCGTAGAGCTTTTGAAGCGTCTGGTGTTCGGCCGGGACAAACTCCCACAGATTAAAAGCCCGTTATTGGCACGGAAGAATCCGGCGGACAAGCATGACCTGGACCACGTTGACAAGCTTGATTTTCTTGTCCTTCATATTCTTGATGCAGTTCTGGAGTCCGGTCAGCTCTACAGGTTCTCCCCAGGCCAGGCCCTTCCTTTCCCAGGAGGTGAGCCGCATGGGGGCTCCGGATCGGAATTCGAGGGACCGCCGCCCAGTTGGCGTCGCGCGGCTCGGTGATGTTGAACCACCCCGATTGCCACCCTTTCACGGTCTCCGTGAAAGAGCCGTCAAGCTAGGTGACGTGGGGCATCTTGCCCACCATGGCGCCTCCACACTCTGCTTTCTGGCCGCTCACGATCTTCGGCTTCACGCAGAAGATTCGTAGCCACAGGCCGAAGTGAGGCCTGATGCGGAGGAAGGCCTCGCACACGACGATAAACGCCGAGATGTTGAGGACGAAACTTGGGGCTAGATGTAACACCCCAAAAATTTAACCATGATTTATGGATTAAATTTTGCCTTGGTAAATTAAATTCTTATTTTTCTGGATTTTCTTTTGTTTCAGAAACACTCTTTCTCCTAAATTGTGGAGTTTTCACTCCAAGTAAAAACTTTTCAAAAATATTGTTGGACTTGTATACCCTCTCAAGAAACATTTCTTTTATCAGTGGAATTATTTATATGTTTATTTTCCCTGAACTTTACTTCTTTTAAAAATGATTTTTTGAGCTTTAGAGCCTCTTTTGCACTACAACCCTTTGATAAATTTATTTAAAAATCCCACCAAAATTTGGGGATGACATATGATGTCCCTAAATCACTTTTATGCAAAATACCCTTTAGTCATTTGGAGACTTTGAGCTTTACCCCAAGTTTTCAAATCTGGTCCAATTTGCACTTTTGCACTACAACCTATTTAAATATTGCTTTAAAGTTTTTACCAAAATTGGGGGGTGTTAGTAGTAGTATATTATTCACATTTGTGCAAAAACCCATTGATGTTCTTTGAAAAAATTGAGCAAACCATCCTCTTTTGCTCTCCGTTCCAGATTGGCTTTTTCTACTGCAACCCTAATTTATTTTGCTCTAGTGCCCATGAGCTTTTTCCTGCTTATAGTCCTCCCTACAAAACCCTTAAGTCCAGGGGAATGGACCCATTGGAGTATTTTGGTCCATGAAATGATAGCCTCTAGTTTCTGTCTAGAATTGGTTTTCTCAAATGCTTGCACTAACTAGTTTCTAGTTTTGCCAAACTAACATTGCCACCCTCTCTATCATCTAAAGAGACACTGGTCTGGAGTTTTTGGCCATCCCAAGAGTTGCCTAGATGCCCTTGGCATTTTGTCAAGCACCTTGTGTGCATGGTCAGATTTGACATAATTTTTAGTTTGCACACTCGACCTGCTTGCTTTGCCTAACCACCATGTCCACTAAACTCATATCTACCACTAACCTAGGCTTGTTTACTACCAGCATCATTCGAGCTCTCTAACACGCGCTGGCATTTCGCCGAGCACCTGGCGTGCATGCGCTGGGTGTGCCCAGAGCGCGCGTTTTGCATGTGCATGCGCCCGAGTCGCCGGGTCGCGCCCCTTGCCTTTGCTCGCCTGCAGAGCCACGCCCGTCCTCATCCACTCATCAGAACACTCCAGGCCGCCCCTGGAGCCCCACAGCGCCGCCGTCAGGTCGTCCACGGCGGCTAGCAGCAAGCCACAGTGGGCTCCTGCCATGGACGGCGCCGCCCGAGCCACAGACGCGCGCCAGCTGCCCCTGGGACAGCTCGAGCTCATCCGCGAGCTCGTTTGCTAGCGCATGTCGCCGCCACATCGCCCTGCAACTATAGAACGGTAGTTCGCCGTCGATCCTATCCAAGGCCACCGTCGGAACCGACCTAATCGCGATATAAAAGGAACCCCCGAGCTCGTCCGACCCTCGGGCGACCTCCTACCATCCCACTACTGCGCCCCATGGCCAGCAAGCGACGGCGGGAAGCCTTCTTCCTCGTCTCCGATCAGTTCGGTCGCCGCTGCACTCCGGTCCCGTTCGTCGCAATCAGGGCCTCCCTAGCCCATCCAGTGCCACCATCCTCTTCCTCTTGATCATGCGGAGCCACCCAACCCCTCCGTTCGACGGGGAGCCACCGTAGCCCGAACCCCCAATCCCTCCCGAAGCCACCTCCGCCGCAAAGCTCGCCACCGGCGACTCCGTTCGTCCCCGCCAGCCTGTCGACCACTGGGAGGACCGCCTTGGATTGGCGGATCCATCCCTGCCCTCGGGACCCTGCAGGGAGCCGCCGTTCGCCGGCGTTGATCGCCGGAGCCCCGCCCGCTCGGGCAGAGGAGAAAGGAGGGAGGGGCGACTGGTCAAACCTGACCAGTGGGCCCCCTGGACGCACTGTCAGTGACCCTGAGTTGGCCCGCGCTGTTTTAAGTGGAGGCGTAATCCTAGAGTACATCTCCTACGTGTCCTCTTATTCGAAACTTTTTTTTTCTTTTTCTGTTTTATTTAAAACAGAAATTTGACTAAACTTTGACTGGCTGTAACTTTTTAAATATAACTTCAAATGAGTTGATTCTTTTTCCTACCTCTCTCAAATTTCACCTAGTGTATTTTAAGATTTATTTCAAAAATAATTAGGAAAACTTTTTTTACTGTTTTTAAAGTTTGTTTTAATTTGAATATTTTCAAAAATAGGATTTTGGAGAGAGAAGAAAACTTTCAAAAGTTTTGGAATGCACCCTGCCTCTCCACAACTTGAAGGTAAGCATTCTGAACCCTAGCATAATATTATCGTGTGTTGTTTGATACGGTTACAACACTCCTTGTCTTGGAGTTTTCGTTATTTTATGTGATGATATGGACATACTCATAAGTGCATATTGATGATTCCGTGCTACTGAAATTTGATATGTTGTGATAGTAATCACCCTCGTATGCCTTTCATGCATACCGGAAGCAAGCCGGGAAAGTCTCTATCTTGGGTAGACACGAGCTTGTCTCTAGTTCCTCGTCGAGACGGTTGTGTCCGGTATGGCATGATGAGGTGTGATGAGTGGTGATTCTGTCTGTTGGTTGAAAATACATTTGTTATGCCAATCATACAGGGAATACTTAAGCCTCCTGAGTCGACTGTAGATCGAGTCTTGTTCCAGTAATCCCCATACTTATTTCATACTACCACTTGTCCCTGCCGCAGGTAGGGTACAGGTCAGTAAATTGTCAACCCCTTTCTTGGCACACACCGTACAGAGAGGCCATGGTGGAAGATACCGGTTGCATACGGTAGGCAGGCCACCTGGTCCGGGGGCATGTGTGTTTCCGGTTGGGACCGATATGGGGGCACCCCTTAGTAGCGCGCGATATAAATTTGATCCCATGCTAATCGAGGTTGTAGCATCCCCACTTAGAGTTTTGCTTGACAGATGTCGTGGGTGATTCCAGACACCGGTAAGTTAAGCTGGTGTGTGCGAGTCAGTTGTGTTTTCAATTAAAAGACCGTAAATGGAATTAGTCCCGATGGACTAAAGGAATCCGTTACTCGTGGGTAAAGAGTACACCCTCTGCAGAGGTTACATCTATTCAACTAGCCGTGTCCATGGTTAAGGACTACAATCTGGGATGGGTCAAGTGTCGGTCTTAGTGTCGGTCTTCGAAGGAGAAACTGCTAAACCAGAACATGGTTCCTGACTTGTGACTTGTGATGATTATGATTATTATTATTATGGACTAACCCATTATATTATTTGAATTATTGAGTATCCCTGGGACGGTTCTACCTCCTAGATATTCACTGTGATTAAATTATTTATAAGCCCTTTATGTGGTGTCGTTGAGACGCCCGACTGTGGCATGCCTGTTATTTATTTACTTTATAAGCCCTTTATGTGGTGTCGCTGAGACGCCCGACTGTGGCTTGGCTGTTATTTATTTACTTTATAAGCCCTTTATGTGGTGTCGCTGAGACGCCCAACTGAGGCATGCTTTAAATTATTATCCTTTCGAGGTGTCGCTTCAGACACCCGATCGGTGCATTTTATTTCTACTCTTTTATTGCATATTCATGTTGTATATAAATAACATGCTTGCATGCATCATGGATTTTATTTTATGACTGACGTTGTGATCATAGAATATTTCAGAGCATGATTATCGTTTGTTATATTATACCCGTGTTCATAATGTTTGCAAGTACATTCAAAGTACTCACTGGCTTGTCCCTGGCTATTGTCTTGGCTAGATTCTTGCATGGAGAGGAGCGTTGCGATGACAACCTTGGAACCTATGCAATGGTGATAGCAGCCTCGCAAAGATAGGAGTTATCCAGGTCAGCTGTTCCTATGGGAAATGGAGTCCCATAGTCGCAGATGAACCACAAACCGCTTCCGCCATCAGCCACTAGAAATCAATTGTTCTACTCATAGGCCAGAATGGTCTTCTACTACATATTATGTATTTTGCTTGGAGTTTCTGTATGAAGTTGGTGCCTCATCAGCTAACAGTAATCCTGGGGCTGGTGAGCACAAGGACCATTTTCTAGGAAATTAATACCCCAAAAATCCGGTCCTGACACTAGATCATGGAAATCTAGCCCGTAGTAGAGTATGAGCCCACGGACGAAGGGATGAAGTGGAAATCCCAGTCCACGCATAAAGTGGGCGAGAAATACGACCCTCTCGTGGGGTTCTGGAGTTGGAGTCACCTGCCCCTTGTTCGGCAGCCGGTGCGCAATGTCCGCGGCCAAGTACCTGGCCGCCCTGAGCTTCGCAATATGCTCCTCCTTCACGGTGGAGGCCACCCACTTGCCTCCTGCTCTGGACATGTTTGGCTGTGCGGAGGAGGCGTGAACTAGGGCACTGGAGCTCGAGGGTGTGGGAATGGATAAGCAGAGGAGGAAGAAGGCGTGGGTGAAAATGGGGAATCCTTATCCCTTTATAGAGGCGACGGGCGATGCGCCTCCCCACTTTCCTGTTGAGAATCGCTTATTTCCCAAATGCCATGATTGATTGCGCGGTTGGGTTAGCCACACCCGTATTGATGGAAATCCCGTAATAAGGATACATGATCTCTGCTGTGACAAGACGTGCCAAGGAAACCGCCTCACAATATGCGCTACGGCTGGTTACAGAAAAACGGTTCGAATAATGACCCGACCGTACTGTCATGTCACTTTGTCTAAAGTTGTCAGCAGGTTATATTTTGTTAAATATCATCCTCTCGACAGTGGTATGTGAAGATCATCTTGCAGATCCGGACACGGTATAAGTGTTCGATAAATACTTTGGAGTATTCGGAGATGGAACCCGCCTTGCAATGCCAAAGACAAAACTGCGCGCCGGACTCATCGTCATTGAAGCCTGGTTCAGGGGCTACTGAGGGAGTCCTGGATAAGGGGGTATCCGGACAACCGGACTATATGCTTCGTCCGGACTGTTGGAGCATGAAGATACAAGACTCAAGACTCCGTCCCATGTCCGGATGGGACTCTCCTTTGCGTGGAAGACAAGCTTGGCGATCCAGATATTATATTTCCTTCCTTGTAACCGACTCCATGTAAACCCTAGCCCTCTCTGGTGTCTATATAAACCGGAGAGTTTGGTCCTTAGAGGGACGAGGACAATCATAATCATCATAGGCTAGCTTCTAGGGTTTAGCCTCTATGATCTCGTGGTAGATCAACTCTTGTACTACTCATATCATCAATATCAATCAAGCAGGAAGTAGGGTTGTACCTCCATCGAGAGGGCCCGAACCTGGGTAAACATTGTGTCCCTTGCCTCCTGTTACCATTAGCCTAAGACGCATAGATCGGGACCCCCTACCCGAGATCCGCCGTTTTTGACACAGACAAGTACCAACCTACATCCCCTACATTTGCTAGTCTACCACTGAAAGAGGTCACACAACATACTCAACTATGCTAGAGCCCATAGTAGCTTGCGGGTGCACATGGAAGTTTCTAACATGAATAATCTCATGATCCCTTTGAGCCTGGGAGGCAGTCCATAGGAGAATCACACGGTACCCCGGGATTTCCAAAAATACAGGCAACACTGGGTTCCCCAGGTGCCTCAATCCACCCAGATGTGTATTAAAGTTGCCACCTTAAGTTGAACCATTAATTAACAATACTCACATCTGTCATGGATACACTCACCCAATCCACGTCTATAAGCATATCATAGCAATATAAGCAAACGTAGAAGTAACTCCCATAGGTTTGATAAATAACAGGGCAATAGGTACTACCACATCTACTTCCCAAAACCCACATATTAATCAGATCCTAACCATGCAGTTGTTTGAGGATAGATCTAATGCAATAAAACTGGGTAGTAAAGAGGTATGATCAAAGTGTTACTTGCCTTGCTGATGATCTGTGAAATCTAGAGACTCGTAGTAGCACGCCGCGCACTTCGGGTACTCTATCGCAAACAAACAAGCATACAATAAGCACTCATCTAATGCACGGGTAAAACTCAAGTAAGAGATCTAACCATAAAGTTCAACTTAAGAACTCCGGTTTGCAAAAAGAATCAAATCAAATGAAGCAACAAAACTCAAATGGCGAAAGAAACAAGCTTCGTTTACTAATCTGAACCTAAGCCAAATTTTACAGTAGAAAAAACTTGTTTGAGTTGGTTAAATGGAAAGAGGGTTTCGAGACGAAACTCTAGGTGCTTGAATCGCCTGATTCCGATAAACGAGCGAAAAGTTATACTAAAACGAAAATCGGATCAGAAATCTCGATCGAAAATAATCGTGAAAAATCCGAGAAAAAGAAAAACGGACGAACAGGCCAACGAACGAACGTTCACTGTCTGCGGCTAAACGGTAAAAACCATTCGTTAAAACGAACGTGCGGATGAACGTCCACTAAATAACTAAACTGAGAAAAACCAACGAACCGAAACTAAATAAACGGATCTAGGGTTTTTAAAAAACCGAACGGTTTTATAAAAAAAAACCGGCGGCGGCTACCTCCGGTCCGGTGGGACGGGCGGTGGCGGCGGCGGGGCAGCGACGACGGCGGCTAGGGTTTGGCGGATGTAGGCTGGGCGGCGGCGATGTGGGCTTCGGGGCAGGGGGCCCCGGCTTATAAAGCCCCCCCGGGCGGAGTCCCGCTCGGGTATGGCCCGGAGTCGGTTTGACTTTTTTTTTAATAATTATGATGTGCAGAAAAAGAAAGAAAAGAAATACTAAACAGACTCCAAAAAATCCAGAAATAAAATTTCCCCGTCCTCTAAAAATAAGCCGGACAAGATGAACATTTATTTGGGCCTAAAATGCACTTTTGAAAAACACACAATTTTCCTAATTCAAATAAAATAGCGATAAAACTCTGAAATAAAATCTTACTTGATTTTAATATTAAATCTCTAATATTTCTTTATTTTTGGAAATTCATTTTATTCCCTCTCTTTTATTTTTATAAAAGAAATATATGAAGATAAATTAATTAAAATCAAATGATCCTATTTTCAAAATTTTGAGAAAACTCAAATATGAAAATAACAAAATCCCCAACTCTCTCCGTGGGTCCTTGAGTCGCATAGAATTTCTAGGATCAAGCCAAAATGCAATAAAATATGATATGCAATGATGATCTAATGTATAACATTCCAAATTGAAAATTTGGGATGTTACAGCTTCTTAGTCTTCACAAGAAGGTGGATCGAAACCACAAATGGGTTAAGCGTCAGTTTGGTTCTATTCTTCACAACATGACTCCTACACATAATGTAGTGAAGAAAAACCACTACTACCTCCATGAAGTCTTCGATCGCACCTGGACTATTTTGTCACATGTATACGGTGAAGAAGATCTTAAGCAAATGGGTTTCCAGGAAGATTTTGACTAGTCTGCTCCTCCACCGAAGAAATACAAGAAGGTCAAGGTTCCTTCCTTGGTAGCCAGTTTATATTCTTCATCACGCGACATGGACGAGTATGAAGACTTTGAAGACACTGCGGCAGGCCCTACAATGACACACGACCCCAACAACACTGGCGCTCCTCCATCATCATGATATTCTTTGGGGGCGTTAGTCCTCATTTTCAACCCTTTTGGTCATTCGATGACAAAGGGGGAGAAATTTGAGTTAGTCTTCAAGCGGGTCTATCTTATATGGGCGTTTTTTGCTAAGTTACAACTCTCGTTCTTTTGATGACTTTGCTGGATCGAGTTGTAAACTTAAACTCTATGGTGACCTGACACTTTTGCTGAGTTCTTCTGCATGCTTATTCCTCATTAATGTCAATGCACGCATGCTGAATTACACCAGTCACCATATTTCATCATGCATTTCAAATTCTTCATATTATATGTCAAATGCGTGTATGAATTACAAGATATAGGGGGGGATCTCCATGATTATACTCTTCAAGTGTGCATTGCTTCAAAAGCAAATTCCTCACTATGCACATCTTCAGGGGGAGTTCTTCTATTTCTTGCAATCAAATTCCTCAATATAAGTATTTACACTTCATATGATTATCCCCGTTGAAAACTTAACCTATATTGTCATCAATCACCAAAAAGGGGGAGATTGTAAGTGCATCTAGTGCCCCTTAGTGATTTTGGTGTATTGAAGACTTATAGGTTAAGGGACTGATGCGTTTGTGAGTGTACACAGGTCTATAAGTCTATGAGGAGTTTGATATTTACAGAGAAAGTCGACCCCTAAAAATGAAGTTCTTCAACTGAAGACTTTGGATTTCTGAAGACTTTCTGAAGACTTTGAAAGTGAAGAAATTGGTGTGACCTTGAACACTTGGAATTCATTCGAGGAACATGAAGCGTGAAGACTTTTGTTTTTGTAGTTTCATTTTCTCTTTCTTGAGTCATAGGAAACACCGTATTGTTAAAGGGGGTCGAGGAAATACTAAGGAAAAATTTCCATGTGATGCTCAACTCAAAATACTACACCTACCAATCCCTTCGAGTGAAGCCATTGGAAATCTCATACAGTTCAGTCAATTTCTTCAGTGACAGAGATGAAGTTCTTCTGGTCGCTGAGGAATTTGTTCTGACTGAGGAGTTAGGAATTCGCCAGTGCGGATTGCCTACACAGTGAGGAACATGATAGCCCTGAGGAATTTGAGAGTCAAATTCCGACCGTTGCTGTGCTATGCGCCAGCTATCCCGAAATATCTACCCACCTAACGGTCATATCATTGAAGGGCATTTATGTCTTATCATGTCGAGCTACTCCCTATGCTATAAATAGCTGCCCCCTACAACCACTAGCTGGTTGGTTGCTCCGAGAGAAACTGACACTTGTCATTTGAGAGCATCCCATCCTCCGAGGACATTGAGCGAAAATCATCAAGTGAGGAAAACCCAAACCCAACACACCTGCAAACCCAAAGTGATTGAGCATCACTGAAGAGATTGATCCTGCATGGATCCGACGCTTGCTACCTTTGAAGATTGTGCTTCTTCCAGACGGTTAGGCGTCATAGTGTAGAGCATCCAAGAGGAATTGTGGATCGCTGAGTAACCGAGTCTGTGAAGGTTTGGAAGTCACCTGAAGACTTATCATGAGTGATTGGGCGAGGTCTGTGTGACCTTAGCTCAAGGAGAATACGGTGAGGACTGTGTGTCCGGGACTGTGTGTCCTCAGGTTTAAATACCTAGCCGCTCCAACCAGACGTACAACTAAGACAACAATTGGAACTGGTCTACCAAATTATTGTCTTCACCAAGCTTACTGGTTCTATTTCCTCAACTCTTCCATTTCCTCATTTCAGTTATTGTGTGCTTGTTCATATCTATTTGAAGACATTGACTGAAGACTTTCTCAATCTCCTCAGTTCAATTTCTTCACTCTGTCCGTCTTCATCCTGTGCTATCCTGTGTTTACGCTGTCTATACTCTGTGCTTGTCTTCATTTCATCATGATGACTATGCTTGTGTTTTGTTGTGTTTACTTCTGAGTACTTATTCCACTACAAGTAGTTCTTCGCTAAGGAATTTCCTCACCAACAAATTCCTCGGTGAAGAATTCATAAAAATCGCCTATTCACCCCCCCTCAAGTCAATATAACGCACTTTCAAGAATGGCAAGCAAGTTGTCACTCCCATGAAGAAGCCCAAAGCTGGATGAAAGCATAAAACTGAGTGCTTCTACTGCAAAGGAAATGGTCACTGAAAGCAGAAATGCCCTGAATATTTGGTGGATAAGAAGAATGGCAAATTGAACAAGGGTAAATTTGATATACAGGTTATTGATGTGTACCTTACTAGTGTTTATAGTAGCCTCTGGGTATTTGAAATACTTGTTCGGTTGCTAAAAATTAGTAACTTGAAACAGGAGTTACAGAATAAACAGAGACTGGTTGAGGGTGAAGTGATGATGTGTGTTGGAAGTGGTTCCAAGATTGATATGATCATCATCGCACACTCCCTATACTTTCGGGATTAGTGTTAAACCTAAATAAATGTTATTTGGCGTTTGCGTTGAGCATGAATATGATTTGATCATGTTTATTGCAATATGGTTGTTCATTTAAAGTCAGAGAATAATTGTTGTTCCGTTTACATGAATAAAACCTTCGATGGTCATACACCCAATGAAAATAGTTTGTTGGATCTCGTTCGTACTGATACACATATTCATAATATTCATACCAAAAGATGTAAAGTTGATAATAATAGTGCAACTTATTTGTGGCCCTGCCGCTTGGGCCATATCGGTATAAAGCGCATGAAGAAACTCCATAAAGATGGAATTTTGGAATCACTTGATTATGAATCATTTGATGCTTGCAAACCGTGCTTTATGGGCAAGATGACTAAAACTCCGTTCTCCGGAACAATGGAACGAGCTAGTGACTTATTGGAAATAATACATACCGATGTATGCAATCCAATGAGTGTTGATGCTCGTGGCGAGTATTGTTATTTTCTGACCTTCACAGATGATTTGAGAAGATATGCGTATATCTACTTAATGAAACACAAGTCTGAAACATTTGAAAAGTTCAAAGAATTTTAGAGTGAAGTGGAGAATCATTGTAACAAGAAAATAAAGTTTCTACGATCTGATCGTGGAGGAGAATATTTGAGTTACAAGTTTGGCCTTCATATAAAACAATGTGGAATGGTTTCACAACTCACGCCACCTGGAACACCACAGCGTTATGGTGTGTCCGAACATCGTAACCGCACTTTATTGGATATGGCGCAATCTATGATGTCTCTTACCGATTTACCACTATCATTTTGGGGTTATGCATTAGAGACAGCTGCATTCACTTTAAATAGGGCACCATCAAAATCCTTTGAGACGACGCCTAATGAACTGTGGTTTGGCAAGAAACCAAAGTTGTCGTTTTTTAAAGTTTTGGGCTGCGATGCTTATGTGAAAAAAGCTTCAACCTGATAAGCTCGAACCCAAATCGGAGAAATGCGTGTTCATAGGATACGCAAAGGAAACTGTTGGGTATACCTTCTATCACAGATCCGAAGTCAAGATCGTTGCTTAGAATGGATCCTTTCTAGAGAAGGAGTTTCTCCCGAAAGAAGTGAGTGGGAGGAAAGTAGAACTTGAAGAGGTAATTGTACCTTCTCCCAAATTAGAAAGTAGTTCATCACAGAAACTAGTTCCAGTGATTCCTACACCAATTAGTGAGGAAGCTAATGATGATGATCATGAAACTTCAGATCAAGTTATTACCGAACCTCATAGACCTTCTAGAGTACAATCTGCACCAGAGTGGTACGGTAATCCTATTTTGGAAGTCATGTTACTAGACCATAATGAACCTACGAACTATGAGGAAGCGATGATGAGCCCAGATTCCGCGAAATGGCTTGAGGCCATGAAATCTGAGATGGGATCCATGTATGAGAACAAAGTGTGGACTTTGGTTGACTTGCCCGATGATCGGCAAGCCATAGAAAATAAGTGGATCTTCAAGAGGAAGACGGACGCTGATAGTAGTGTTACTATCTACAAAGCTAGACTTGTTGAAAAAGGTTTTTGAGAAAGTTCAAGGTGTTGACTACGATGAGATTTTGTCACTCGTAGCGATGCTTAAGTCTGTCCGAATCATGTTAGCAAATTGTCACATTTTATGAAATCTGGCAAATGGATGTCGAAACTACATTCCTTAATGGATTTCTTAAAGAAGAGTTGTATATGATGCAACGAGAAGGTTTTGTCAATCCTAAAAGTGCTAACAAAATGTACAAGCTCCAGCGATCCATCTATGGACTGGTGCAAGCATCTCGGAGTTGGAATATACGCTTTGATGAATTGATCAAAGCATATAGTTTTATATAGACTTGCGGTGAAGCCTGTATTTACCAGAAAGTGAGTGGGAGCACTATAGCATTTCTGATAAGTATATGTGAATGACATATTGTTGATCGGAAATAAATGTAGAATTTTTTTGGAAAGCATAAAGGAGTATTTGAAAAGAGTTTTTCAAAGAAAGACCTTGGTGAAGCTGCTTACATATTAAGCGTCAAGATCTATAGAGATAGATCAAGGCGCTTGATAAGTTTTTTCAATGAGTACATACCTTGACAAGATTTTGAAGTAGTTCAAAATGGAACAGTCAAAGAAAGAGTTCTTGCCTATGTTACATGGTGTGAAATTGAGTAAGACTCAAAGCCCGACCACGGTATAAGATAGAAAGAGAATGAAAGTCATTCCCTATGCCTCAACCATAGGTTCTATAAAGTATGCCATGCTGTGTACCAGATCTATTGTATACCCTACACTGAGTTTGGCAAGGGAGTACAATAGTGATCTAGGAGTAGATCACTGGACAGCGGTCAAAATTATCCTTCGTAAGGACTAAGGAAATGTTTCTCGGTGATGGGGGTGATAAAGAGTTCATCGTAAAGAGTTACGTCGATGCAAGGTTTTACACCGATCCAGGTGACTCTATGTCTCAATCTGGATACATATTGAAATTGGGAGCAATTAGCTAGGGTAGCTCCGTGCAGAGCATTGTAGACATAAAATATTTGCAAAATACATACGGCTCTAAATGTGACAGACCCGTTGACTAAACTTCTCTCACAAGCAAAACATGATCACACCTTAGTACTCTTTGGGTGTTAATCACATAGCGATGTGAACTAGATTATTGACTCTAGTAAACCCCTCGGGTGTTGATCACATGACGATGTGAACTATGGGTGTTAACCACATACAGATGTGAATATTGGTGTTAAATCACATGGTGATGTGAACTGGATTATTGACTCTAGTGCAAGTGGGAGACTGAAGGAAATATGCCCTAGAGGCAATAATAAAGTTGTTATTTATATTTCCTTATATCATGATAAATGTTTATTATTCATGCTAGACATGTATTAACCGAAAACTTAGTACATGTGTGGATACATAGACAAACAGAGTGTCACTAGTATGCCTCTACTTGACTAGCTCGTTGAATCAAAGATGGTTAAGTTTCCTAGCCATAGACATGAGTTGTCATTTGATTAACAGGATCACATCATTAGAGAATGATGTGATTGAGTTGACCCATTCCGTTAGCTTAGCACTTGATCGATTTAGTTTACTGCTATTGCTTTCTTCATGACTTAAACATGTTCCTATGACTATGAGATTATGCAACTCCCGATTACCAGAGGAACACTTTGTGTGCTACCAAACGTCACAACGTAACTAGGTGATTATAAAGGTGCTCTACAGGTGTCACTGATGGTACTTGTTGACTTGTCATAGATCAAGGTTCGGATTTGTCACTCCGATTGTCTGAGAGGTATCTCTAGGCCCTCTCGGTAACGCACATCACTATAAGCCTTGCAAGCAATGTGACTAATGAGTTAGTTGCAGGATGATGCATTACGGAACGAGTAAAGATACTTGTCGGTAACGAGATTGAGCTAGGTATTGAGATACCGACGATCGAATCTTGGGCAAGTAACACACCGATGACAAAGGGAACAACGTATTATGTTATGCGGTTTGACCTATAAAGATCTTTGTAGAATATGTAGGAGACAATATGAGCATCCAGGTTACGCTATTGGTTATTGACCGGAGACATGTCTCGGTCATGTCTACATAGTTCTCGAACTCGTAGGGTCCGCACGCTTAACGTTCGGTGACGATCGGTATTATGAGTTTATGTGTTTTGATGTACTGAAGGTAGTTCAGAGTCCCAGATATGATCACGGACATGAAGAGCAGTCTCAAAATGGTCGGGACATAAAGATCGATATATTGGATGACTATGTTTGGACTTCGGAAGTGTTCCGGGCAAGTTTGGGCATATACCGGAGTACCGGGGGGTTACCGGAACCCCCCGGGGAGTATAATGGGCCTTATGGGCCTTAGTGGAGAAGAGGAGGGGCGGTCGAGGTAGGGCCACGCCCCCCTCCCCGTCTAGTCCGAATTGGACAAGGAGGGGGGCGGCGCCCCCCTTTCCTTCCCCCCTCTCTCCTCCTTCCCCCTTCTCCTACTCCCACTAGGAAAGGAGGAGTCCTACTCCCGGTGGGAGTAGGACTCCCCCCTTGGTGCGCCCTCCTCCTGGACGGCCGCCACCCACCTAGCTCCTTTATATACGGGGGCGGGGGGGGGGGACACCCCAAGACACACAAGTTGATCATTGATCTTTAGCCGTGTGCGGTGCCCCCCTCCACCATAATCCACCTCGGTCATATCGTAGCGGTGCTTAGGAGAAGCCCTACGTCGGTTGCTTCATCAACACCGTCGTGCTGATCGAACTCTCCCTCAAAGCTCTACTGGATCGTGAGTTCGTGGGACGTCACCGAGCTGAACCTATGCAGATCGCGGAGGTGTCGTACGTTCGGTACTAGGATCGATCGATCGTGAAGACGTACGACTACATCAACCGCGTTGTCATAACGCTTCCGCTTATGGTCTACGAGGGTACATGGACGACACTCTCCCCTCTAGTTGCTATGCATCACCATGATCTTGCGTGTGCGTAGGAATTTTTTTGAAATTACTACGTTCCCCAACACTATCACAATATGACCGAGGTGTGTAACTGTGAGGGGGGCACCGCACACGGCTCAGAGATTGTCTGTTGGGCCTCTGGTGTGCCCCTTGCCCCCGTATATAAAGGAGAGGAGGAGGAGGATGGCCAACAAGGGGCGCGCCAGGGAGAGGGGAGTCCTACTAGGACTCCAGTCCTAGTAGGATTCGGCCCCACCCTTTTTTTCCTTCTACCAGAGGGGGAAAAGGGGAAGGAGAGGGAGTAGGAGAAGGAAAGGGGGGTGGCGCCCCCTTCCCAAGTCCAATTCGGCATCCTTCCCAAAGGGGGGCGCACCAGCCCCTTGTGGGCTGGTGTGCTTCCCTCTTATGCCCCATAAGGCACATAACTTCTCCGGAAAAATGCTCGAACCACTCGGAACCATTCCGATGTCCAAATGCAACCTTCCAATATTTTAATCTTTATGTCTCGACCATTTCGAGACTCCTCGTCATGTCCGTGATCTCATCCGGAACTCCGAACAAACTTCGGTACATCATATCACATAAACTCATAATACCAATCGTCATCGAAGACCCTACGGGTTCGAGAACTATGTAGACATAACCGAGACACGTCTCCGGTTAATAACCAATAGCGGAACCTGGATGCTCATATTGGTTCCTACATATTCTACGAAGATCTTTATCGGTCAAACCGCATAACAACATACATTGTTCCCTTTGTCATCGGTATGTTACTTGCCCGAGATTCGATCGTCGGTATCTCAATACCTAGTTCAATCTCGTTACCGTCAAGTCTCTTTACTCGTTCCGTAACACTTCATCCCGCAACTAACTCATTAGTTACAATGCTTGCAAGGCTTATTGTGATGAGTATTAATTACCGAGAGGGCCTACAGATACCTCTCCGAAGCACGGAGTGACAAATCCTAATCTCGATATACGCCAACCCAACAAACACCTTTGGAGACACCTGTAGAGCACCTTTATAATCACCCTTTTACGTTGTGACGTTTGGTAGCACACAAATTGTTCCTCCGGTATTCGGGAGTTGCATAATCTCATAGGCTGAGGAACTTGTAGAAGTCATGAAGAAAGCAGTAGCAATGAAACTGGCATGATCATAATGATAAGCTAATGGATGGGTCATGTCCATCACATCATTCTCCTAATGATGTGATCATGTTCATCAAATGACAACACATGTGTATGGTTAGGAAACATAACCATCTTTGATTAACGAGCTAGTCAAGTAGAGGCATATTAGGGACTATATGTTTTGTCTATGTATTCACACATGTACTAAGTTTTCGGTAAACGGGAGTTGCATAATCTCATAGTCATAGGAACATGTTTAAGTCATGAAGAAAGCAATAGCAACATACTAAACGATGAAGTGCTAAGCTAACGGAATGGGTCAAGTCAATCACATCATTCTCCTAATGATGTGATCCCGTTAATCAAATGACAACTAATGTCTATGGCTAGGAAACACAACCATCTTTGATCAACGAGCTAGTCAAGTAGAGGCATACTAGTAACACTATGTTTGTCTATGTATTCACACATGCATTATGTTTCCGGTTAATACAATTCTAGCATGAATAATAAACATTTATCATGAAATAAGGAAATAAATAATAACTTTATTATTGCCTCTAGGGCATATTTCCTTCACTATAATCCTTATGATATAAAGGAGACATGTATTACCATGCAAAAAAAACTATGCCAACATTTCTTACATTGTATATCTTTATCAATGCCAGGAACATTTTTTAGGAACTCGTGTATAATTTTTAATATATATATATATATATATATATATATATATATATATATATATATATATATATAGGAAGAGGATTTTCTATCATAGCTTGCCCTGGAAATAGCTATCAGTACCGTTGGTGTGCTTTGTTATTCGTACTAGCTATTTGTTATAGTACTGTTTGAAGCCCATGTGCTCAAATGATTTAGTTGTGCTGGCAGGCCGGTTCTGGCAGCTTTATGCCTAATTGCCTGACAAAAAGCCTGTTGGGCGTGTGCGTACGAGATGGTGGCCATCGTAGCGTTGTATATATCAGGTTCCAACTAGTGGGCAGCGCTACGTGCATGCTCTTATGTGTACGGCGCGCCGTTACGTCCCGTTTTTCTTGCACGTGACGCCCACGACGAGACGGACACAGGTTCGGTCAAATATCTGCGACGGGTCCATGCGTGTGCCCGGAAGGAACCTATGTGAGCCACGTGTTGAACCTGCTATACTATGTATACGTACACATGAGTGTCTTGTCGCGTGCAGCACGTCCACGTCGGTCACATGTGGTGAAACACATGTGGTCTGCCATCATACGGCTCATGTGATATGGTCTTGTTGGTTTGAAAAAGTAGTACGTGTGTAATGGAGCCGTACTTGTCACACGCCTGTACGAATCAGTCCTGCTGTGGCTTCAGTTTCATGAGATTGGGTTGGTCTTTGAATGCATGTATACAGCTTCACGACCTGCCGTAGTAATGCATGCCCATTTAGGCTGCTGAGCGAGCACTTAAGACGCGTGCGTACGAGCCTGTGCGAGTGTCAGTTGACTCGTCCGGCGACCCAATTGAAAACCATCTGTAAACTTTTTTCGTGTATAATATGCTCTCACGACCTCCCCCGTCGAGCGGTGCAGCCATCATACTAGTTAGCGCATACGAAAATATGAGCCGGGATCCTTCAGGCTTCATGGTGCCGAGCGCGCACGGCGCTGGTGTTGATCCCCTCCTCCGGGCTGAATGGATCCCCGACGGCAACGAAGGCGGCATTACAAGGTGGAAGGTAAGCTCTGATCCATGCCCTGCCCGGCGCTCCGGCCGACGTACATTAAGCTCTTGTGTTTTGACGCCACTTCTCCGCTAAGGACGCACCGCCGGACACCTTGATTCCATGCACCGCGAAGCAGATAAAAGACATGGGCACAGGGGTCATTGACGCGTCGAACTATCTCACTGCAACGGGCGTGGAGGTGACTACGGTGAGTATTGAATCCTATATCACCAAAGCTAACCAGACATATGTTTGACTCTTTCGCTAATTGCAGGTCAGACTGCTAGGAAGAATGGTAAATAAGCAAGTGTCTGATAACTCCGTCTTCTTCACCCTGGCCGATGGGACGGGTCACGTCAAGGCGCGCGTCTGGTGAGTGTGGACAGCAAGAACAGCTCGTCCCCCTCCCCCGCCCCCACCCAGTTCACATATGTCTGGCACTTTGTTAGCCTGACCAACATATCTGCCTCTTTTCAGGTTCGACGGCATAGATGTCATGTGTTCAGCGAGCATCAGGTAACCAAAACAGCGAGCGTGATTGTGGGTTATTTCTCTATGGATCAAAAAACATGCAGACTGATTAAGTTTGTGGATGTCATTGTTCGTGCCTTTTTGTCAAACCAAAGTGATGGCGTGTACATCAAATTAACCGGTCGCTTGCGTGCTGAGCTCGGGTGCCCGTAGTTGCAGCCTATTCATTGAGGTTAGCATGGCTTGTATGTTGTTATGGTAGTGCTATCATATTGAAAACCATGTGTTCGTGATTATTAACCCCGCTTCAGTGTGGTAACAAATTTCAATGATATCACTCATCATTTCCTGGACTGCATCTATGTTCATCTGATGATGCAAAGCGACCATGCTAAACGCGTCGTGCACTCTCTTGCTCTCGTCCCATTTGCCCCATCCGCACCGCTGGCTAGCACTGCACGCCGTGTCCCAGAGGTTGATTAAAATCAGATCAAATCGTGTAGTGTGTGCAGAGTCCAGAGTAGCAGGTGGCTCACCATTCTTTTTTGTGATCCATGCCAGCTTTGTCTGAGTGTGAAGGCCGAGGACGAAGATCTCACTGATATGATCATGGGATTTCTGGAGCAGCCAGGGATCAGGTACGAAATCATCACAAAACGGCATGTGTTAAATCACATAAGAAACAGACATTTTCGGTGTTCTGATTTTTTATTTTTTTGCAATGGCTATTTATCAGCGCACTCGAGCATGGAGTTAGTGTGAACCTGGTGGTGGAACGTCTTGGTTACCAGAATCAGAAGCAAGGTGAGTTTAGTCCGGCATGTTATACTGTGCTAATTTTATCAGTCACTGCCTAGCTGACAAAACAATAGTAGTTGTGTGCATTCTTATTGATACTTCTAAAATCACTGGGCAAATGACGACAACTGTGCATTCTTATCGATACAGATCGATGCTCGACAAGCTTGCTGATCTCGGATGCGTGTTCCAGACAATTGACGATGACCACTTCAAATCTTGTGATGAATAGTATGTCATTCAGTTGTACAATGCTGTCATTCTGAATCGTCGGTTTGAACCAGTTCAAGAAGGCATTGCCCGAATACCTTGTCTTTCTATTAATATATCAGACATGACCCTACAAATTGAATATGCTTCAGACATGACGGCTTAATTTAGTTTAGATAGAAAAGATAGCACATCAAGTTCACTCGCCAGCCTCTTTTAGTTCACACGAGGGTCAAGTCTGAGTGCTTGAATGCCGTCAAAAACACTAGTAACTAAGGTGGTGAGGTCAACATCCATACAGGTGTTGAATAAATTCAGTACAAAAAAACTAGCCGATGTTCATGAAAAGTACTGAAACTCTACTCCTTTTGGCACCGATCGAAAGGCTTCGGCAGCTAGATGGGGTTGTCTTTCATACCAAGCACTTCAAACAGCAGGATCATCCTTGTATTGTCAATGTCGCCACCGATCTGCAGAAATACCGAGTAAACATGTGTTAACCCCCCTACACCTTTATTATTATCACCTCTCGAATTCCTTACTCACCGAAGACAATTCGCGTTGCATTTTAGTCCCCATCCATTGCCTTGCGAAGTGCAAAGCGAATATCCCGCTCGATTCCCTGATTAATACACAAAATGACATATGTTGTCATCCGATAATTTCAGTGAACAAATTATTCTGTAAACAAGTATTGCCATCTTACCTCTTTCATACCCAAGGTCCTGTGACATTCCTGGGGAACCAGTTGTACCAGCCTGCTGTCTTTGATTATGGCAGCCAAAAGCTCGTCCGCCAACCGGCCATGCTCGCCTTGTAGCTCATCCATTGGCTTGTCGCCATTGCTCATCATCGGGTCCACTATTGTAGTTCGCCTTCTCTGGAAGTCGAAAAAGTATGTCGCCCAGGAGTTGTTGTGATGGATGGGCAGAACAAACTAAAACAGGGCAACAAACCATGTTACAAATATATAGATCATCCCTCGTCTTCAAGTAGAATGCTTACAATCGCCAAAGGAAAATCTGAAGACATGTACCATCGTGCATAGATGAACAACGTGTGCCTACTGGTCGCCCACAAAAAGATCTCTTATGTAATCCTCATCGACGTACCCCTCATCCCTGAACACATGATTCTGCACACAGAAAATCGGATACAGAAATGTCAGAGAGCCCTGTATCTATCATTACTAATCGATTGCCTGATACGAAGGCATGACACTTCAAAAAAGGAACAACCGTTACCACAAAATCAGGTTCCAGGAAATGACGCCAGCAAGACTCTCCCTACTTTGCAGCAAAGTCAACGTCGAGCTGCTGAAACCTTCTCATGAATATGTTCATCATCTCGAAGCTGACTACTCCATCGACCACCAGCTCTTTCTGTATTTCAATCACAGTAAATTCAATGTAGCTTGGCAAGTCAGAGATGATCCAATTGCTGCAAAAAGAAAAAAAGCATAATACCTAAATTAGATGCTTTCCGTAAAAATTTAACATAAAAGCAATAAAAAAGGGCTTCTGATCCATGTGGATCATACTTTTTAACTATCTCCCCTGCCAAGCTCATAAATTTCAAATACAGATGACATATATCTGCCGGTGCACGTTCTGGCAGCTTGTACTCCATGACGAAAGGGGAACTGGCCAATGGACCTGGAACCACCTTCCTCTTTGGTCTCGGCGCCGACTGAGAGCTTGTCTCGTTCAATGCCACGTTTAGATTATATGTAGACACAGCAAGCTCCTCACGGATATCAAGCTCTGCGATCATTATATTTTTGGTCCTGGTTACTGGCGACAGAGAGGGAGTGCTCGCAATGGGGATCAGGCGTGCTTGGCCTGATCTTGGGACGCCGATCGGCGGCGCAACCCTGATAGGTGCCATCGGTGTCTCTGCACAAGCCAGCTGATCTGTTCGATGATAAGAAAGGGTTAGCATGATTAGTACCGGGATAATCACAATCGACACAGTATGGAAAAATATTGTGCTGAAAATTAACACCTTCCGCTCCGATGGCTGCTGTGAACTCCGCTAGTAAAGGCCCACGCCGCATGACATGATTCGTTTGGTTTTTCCTGTCCCCCCTTGGTGATACTGGCCTACCCGGAACATCGATTGTGTTGTGTTGTGGCGGGTCGTCTATGCGAAGGTCAAACGATGGGCAACCATCGAAATCATTGTGTGTGTCCGTCTCACGCTGCACGCCATTGTACGCTTGGTTTAGCCGGTCCCTCATTGGTGGCACTGGCCTGTTTTGTGTATGGACTGACATGGCCTGCGGCGGGGCGTCTCTTTCAAGGCCAAATGACGGGCAAAGGTTGAAAACGTCATGTGCGTCCACCTCGGTAAGACGCAAGTTTCGTCCCCCCTCGGCATCCATTGGCCCTGGCTGTTCACAGTGCACTGGATAGCTATCCTCAAGAGCCTGTGAGATGACCAATTCTCTTCCTTCAGATGCATCTATCTCCTCTATGTGTGTGCTTGGCTGCGCGGTGGTGGTGCTGCATCTGGCTCCAATATCTCTTTCGGCCTCCTCCATGAGCTTTCCAAGAGGCGTCCACCCTCTCTCGGAGTCGCTGTCATCCAGCACAGCCTCCATGTTTCTCATTCTTTTCCTGTGAGATGTCTTCTTTATCCTTTTTGGCGTCGCTTCCGAACCATTTGGTGATGGGTGAAGCGGCGATGCTCCTCGAGCACCATGTGACGTCCTTGGGGTAGGACTTATCATACATGGAGATGCTGCATTTTGCTTATCTGAAACATCTGAAAAAAGATTTGTCGTCAGTGAACGAAAATACTGAAATGTAAATATGTACATTTAACACGATTGGGGGTCAGACCGGGTGAACTTTCTATACCTGTGTCATCATCATCAATGTTTATGATGTCCATTTTTGATGCATTTGTGTGTTGGTCTGCCGTCGCAAACACATGGGAGATGTCTTCCCTTGATTTCTGAGCTTCGAGGCATAAGCGATGTCTCATCCCTGTGCGGATCTGTGCCCATTCGTTCAAATGCCTGTTGTTCTCCGCATTCATCTCCCTGTCCGATGCCGCCAAAATTTCCTCACAGTTCTGCGTGAATTTAGTCACTTTCTGAATGCACAGGGCTCTCAGCTGCATCACATGTTCGTATGTTCAGTATAGCAACGCACAGAAAGTATACCCACAACCCCTAGGATGCACTGCGTCAATAAAAAAAGGTGATAGTTATGTGCCGTAGACTTACAATGTCATTCGTTTTACGGGGGCTGCGGTTTGCGCGTCCACTCCGTGCATGGATTCTTCCGGCGACTGCATCGATGTTTCTCCTTTTCGATGGATTCCGCTGATAACACACAGAAGTAGGAGCTCGAGGCTTGAGAAAAACATATCAAACAAGCTGGAGTCAGTATGCGTGTTCAGACATTAATCATTTGTGGACCTAATGTATCAACGTGACACCAATATGTAGCACATGTCTTACCAGCAGCTTCCCATACACATGGTTAGGAGATCCCTTTTTAGTGTACGAGTCAGCTAGTATAATTTTGTTGATGTCAGTGCTCGTGTAGGCCTTCACCCTTGGGAAGACATCATGAGGAATGTTGGGAATGCCACCACTTGAAGTGTCTAGATTGTCGATGTAGAACACCTGCCATTCGACATGAATATCAGAGTTAGGATGAAGGACATTCAAGTTACAGGCATTATCTATCGCAATATGCGAAAATCATGTCGAAAGGACCCCCCCCTTTACTGACCTGCAGAAAAGGAAGACACCCAGAAATGTTCGACTTCGATTTCCCTGAGAACAGCTCAGATTTCACCCTTGATGCTGATCTTAGCACATCAGCACGCACGTACCCGGCCCAGTTAAACATGTTTATCAAATCTGGCTCATATATAGCTCCCCAGTAGTCTGTCGTGAAGTACTCATTCTTCAAATTGGGAGCCAGCACGTACGACACCGCACATATTACAAAAGCCATCTTGAAGGCCTTGCTCTCGGCCACAGTCATAGGACGGCCATGCTCCAGGAGCACCACCTTTGCTACAGAGGCCGGGCTGTGTTCATTCTCTGAAAGGCTGAGTGCCATCCTGATGGTTTGCACAACCTCTTCCGACACGATGGACCCCGACGTCATCACTGATGCTCCTCCGCACGGTATCCCCATGACTGTGGCCACATCTTCATCATAGAACGGCGTGTCGCGGTGTAGGCCTGCAATGATGGAGCTAGCTTCCTCATCAAGTTTGTTATACACCCACAGCAAAGACTCTCTGTCAGTCCTTGTAAGCTTCGGTATATCGAGTAGCCCTCCAAATCCTATCTCATGCACTAACTTCCTCTTCTCAGGATTCAGTTTGGATATCAAATCATACAGTTTCAGAACGCTGCACCTTGACCCAATCATGGGCTTTTTCCTTTTCCCCTTTCTGTTGTCATCCGAGCTGGATTCAGATGAGCTGCGCGCGACCATGGACGGGATGCGAACCCCCTCACCATCGTCAGACGAGATGTCATGATGGTCTTCATTTAAGCGCCGGTGCCCGGATGGGCCAACGCCATAGTCCATCCCCCTGTCAGGCCAACCAACGTCAATAAGAAATCCACAATCATAATCTCTGCAGCTATCAATTATGGTGTGCGCATGAACAAAGAAAACGTTCAACTATTCTAACAGGCTTGCTGCGCAAAACCAAAGAACTGGGTGTGTACCTGCCTGGAAAACCGAGCCAACCGCCCCGCCGCCCCCGCCCTTGCCCCTCTACCGACGGCGAGGCGCGCAGATCCGATTCCCGCTGTCCTGGAGCCGTAGCGCATTTGTGCCACCGAGCATCTCACATGAGTAGGTTGTTTCGCTGTGCTTTGCGGATTGAGTGTTGGGCGCGGTGTGAGGGGCGGAAGCGGAAAATGTGCGCGGGTAGCGGCGAGATTGAGGAGGAGGCTGCGCTCTGCGTTGGGTGGGGGTGGAGGACTGGGAGGGCGAAGCGGGCCAGACCCTGTTTGCCACCGCAGACGCATGCCTGGCCATTGTCCCTGTTCACGAGTCTGATCGTATACGAAAATCGCCCTTCTGCCACCAAAAATTTAAAAAGAAAAGAAATATACGACCGCGCGCTTGGCTCAAATTTTGTATCCAGCTGTGTCCGGAAAATTCACGCGCGCCTTCACGTGACAGCGTGTGCGTGATGCGCTCCGCGGACCCCATGATGCAGATAGCCATGTTTTTGACACTGTATTTAGGAATTTTACATTAGGCCTAACAAATATTCATTCCGTTCATTACCATAACAAGGAAGATTTATTCCGTTCATTTCTTCCATCCGTTCATTCCATAATTATCAATGTACGGACGAACGGGTGCCTCTGCATCGAGGTTAACTTTGACAAACCCATCACTGATTTTTGGCGGTTCCCGTACCGGGGTTACTGTCCCCTCCCCCCTAAATCCATCGGCTCCCATGGTTGATATCGTTTGTTCCACCTGAGATGGTTTGCCTCGTCGGTTCCGAGTGTGTGATAAGGCGGTTCTCGTCCTCCGTAACCGATATCGGTTCCACGAATGAGCGGGTGCTCGTGCATCGAGGTTAACTTCGACGGACCCATCACTGATTTTTGGCGGTTCCCGTACCAGGGTTACCGGCACCCCTCCCCCCTAAATCCATCGGCTCCCATGGTTGATATAGTCGGTTCCACCTGACATGGTTTGCCTCGTCGGTTCCGAGTGTGTGATAAGGCGATTCGCGTCCTCCGTAACCGATATCGGTTCCACGAATGAACGGGTGCCTGTCCATCAAGGTTAACTTTGACGGACCCATCATTGATTTTTGTCGGTTCCCGTACCGGGGTTACCGGCCCCCTCCCCCCTAAATCCATCGGCTCCCATGGTTGATATCGCCGGTTCCACTTGATATGGTTTGCCTCGTCGGTTCCGAGTGTGTGATAAGGCGGTTCGCGTCCTCCGTAACCGATATCGGTTCCACGAACGAACGGGTGCATGTCCATCAAGGTTAACTTCGACGGACCCATCACTGATTTTTGTCGGTTCCCGTATCGGGGTTAGCGGCCCCCCTCCCCCCTAAATCCATCGGCTCTCATGGTTGATATCGTCGGTTCCACCTGACATGGTTCGCCTCGTCGGTTCCGAGTGTGTGATAAGGCGATTCGCGTCCTCCGTAACCGATATCGGTTCCACGAACGAATGGGTGCCTGTCCATCAAGGTTAACTTCGACGGACCCATCATTGATTTTTGGCGGCTCCCGTACCGGGGTTACCGGCCCCCTCCCCCCTAAATCCATCGGCTCCCATAGTTGATATCGCCGGTTCCACGTGATATGGTTTGCCTCGTCGGTTCCGAGTGTGTGATAAGGCGGTTCGCGTCCTCCGTAACCGATATCGGTTCCACGAACGAACGGGTGCCTGTCCATCAAGGTTAACTTCGACGGACCCATCACTGATTTTTGTCGGTTCCCGTACCGGGGTTAGCGGCCCCCTCCCCCCTAAATCCATTGTCTCCAATGGTTGATATCGTCGGTTCCACCTGACATGGTTTGCCTCGTCGGTTCCGAGTGTGTGATTAGGCAGTTCGCGTCCTCCGTAACCAATATCGGTTCCACATACGAACGGGTGCCCGTGAATCAAGGTTAACTTCGACGGACCCATCACTGATTTTTGGCGGTTCCCGTACTGGGGTTACCGGGCCCCTCCCCCCTAAATCCATCGGCTCCCATGGTTGATATCGTCGGTTCCACCTGACATGGTTTACCTCGTCGGTTCCGAGTGTGTGATTAGGCAGTTCGCGTCCTCCGTAACCGATATCGGTTCCACATACGAACGGGTGCCCGTCATTGAGGTTAACTTTGACGGACCCATCATTGGTTTTTGGCGGTTCCCGTATCGGGGTTAGCGGCCCCCTCCCCCCTAAATCCATCGGCTCCTATGGTTGATATCGTCGGTTCCACTTGAGATGGTTTTCCTCGTTGGTTCCGAGTGTGTGACAAGGCGGTTCGCAACCTCCGTAACCGATATCGGTTCCACGAACGAGCGGGTGCCCGTGCATCGAGGTTAACTTCGATGGACCGATCACTGATTTTTGACGGTTCCCGCACCGGGGTTACCGGCACCCTCACCCTTAAATCCATCGCCTCCATGGTTGATATCGTCGGTTCCACCTGGGATGGTTTGCCTCATCGGTTCCGAGTGTGTGATAAGGCGGTTCGCGACCTATGTAAGCGATATCGGTTCCATGAACGAGCGGATGCCCGTGCATCGAGGTTAACTTCGATGGACCGATCACTGATTTTTGGCGGTTCCCGTACCAGGTAACCGGGCCCCTCGCCACTAAATCCATCGGCTCCATGGTTGATATCGTCAGTTCCACCTGAGATGGTTTGCCTTGTCGGTTCCGAGTGTGTGATAAGGCGGTTCGCAAACTCCATTACCGATATTGGTTCCACAAACGAACGGGTGCCCGTCATCGAGGTTAACTTCGACGGACCCATCACTAATTTTTGGCGGTTCCCGTATCGGGGTTAGCGGACCTTCTCGCCCCTAAATCCATCAGCTCCATGGTTGATATCGTCGGTTCCACCTAAGATGGTTTGCCTCGTCGGTTCCGAGTGTGTGATAAGGCGGTTCGCGAACTCCATTACCGATATCGGTTCCACAAACGAACGGGTGCCCGTCATCTAGGTTAACTTCGACGGACCCATCATTTATTTTTGGCGGTTCCGTACCGGTGTTAGCGGCCCTCCTCCCCCCTATATCGATCGGCTCCAAGGTCGATATCGTCTGTTCCACCTGTGATGGTTTGTCTCGCCGGTTCCGAGTGTGTGATAAGGCGGTTCACGACCTTCGTAAGCGATATCGGTTCCACGAACGAGCGGGTGCTCGTGCATCGAGGTTAACTTCGACGGACCGATCACTGATTTTTGGCGGTTCCCGTACCGGGGTTGCCGGCCCCCTTGCCCCTAAATCCATCAGCTCCATGGTTGATATCGTCGGTTCCACCTGAGATGGTTTGCCGTGTCCGTTCCGAGTGTGTGATAATGCGGTTCGCGAACTCCATTATCGATATCGGTTCCACAAACGGACAGGTTCCCGTCATCCAGGTTAACTTCGATGGACCCATCACTGATTTTGGCGGTTCCCATACCGGGGTTAGCGGCCCTCCTCCCCCCTATATCCATCGGCTCCATGGTTGATATCGTCGGTTCCACCTGAGATGGTTTGCCTCGTCGGCTCCTTGTGTGTGATAAGGCGGTTCGCGTCTATGGTAAACGATATCGGTTCCATGAATGAACGGGTGCTCATGCATCGAGGTTAACTTCGACGGACCCATCACTGATTTTTCGCGGTTCCCGTACCGGGGTTAGCAGCCCCCCTCCCCCCTATATCCATCGGCTCCATGTTTGATATCGTCAGTTCCACCTGAGATGGTTTGCCTCGTCGGTTCCGATTGTGTGATAAGGCGGTTGGCGTCCTCCGTTACCGATATCGGTTCCACCAACGAACGGGTGCCGGTCATCGAGGTTAACTTCGAAGGACCCATCACTGATTTTTGGCGGTTCCCGTACCGGGGTTAGCGGCCCTCCTCCCCCCTATATCCATCGGCTCCATGGTTGATATCGTCGGTTCCACCTTAGATGGTTTGCCTCGTCGGTTCCGATTGTGTGATAAGGCGGTTGGCGTCCTCCGTTACTGATATTGGTTCCACCAACGAACGGGTGGCGGTCATCGAGGTTAACTTCGAAGGACCCATCACTGATTTTTGGCGGTTCCCGTACCAGGGTTAGCGGCCCTCCTCCCCCCTATATCCATCGGCTCCATGGTCGATATCGTCGGTTCCACCATAGATGGTTTGCCTCGATGGTTCCGAGTGTGTGATAAGGCAATTGGCATCCTCCATTACCTTTATCGGTTCCACAAACGAACGTGTGCCCGTCATCAAGGTTAACTTCGACAGACCCATCACTGATTTTTGGCGGTTCCCGTAGTGGGGTTACGAGCAACCCTCCACCGTAAATCCATCGGCTCCATGGTTGATATCGTCGGTTCCACCTTAGATGGTTTGCCTCGTCGGTTCCGAGTGGGTGATAAGGCAGTTCGTGTCCTCCGTAACCGATATCGGTTCCATCATTGATTATGTGCTAATGTGGTTCATGTCCTTGGTAACCGAAATCGGTTCCACGAAACAAAAGGGTGCCCATGCTTCAAAGTTAACTTTGATGGCCCCATCATTGATTCTCGGCATTTTCGTATCGCTGTTACTAGTACCCTCCCCTCAAAAATCAATTGGCTCCGTCGTTGGTCTCGTTGGTTCCACCTGAGATAGTTGGTCTCGTCGGCTCCTTGTGTGTGATAAAGCGGTTCACGTCCGTGATACGTCCGTGGTAATAGATATCGGTTCCACGATCGAAAAGGGTGCCCATGCTTCGAAGTTAATTTTGACGGGCGCATCATTGATTTTCGGCTGTTCCCGAACCGCGATTACCAGTCCCCCTCTCCTATAAATCCATCGGCTTCGTTGTTGTTCTTGTCGGATCCACTCGCAGCATCAACCGGTTCCGGTTCTTCACGAGATATTTCCTCGGTTCCGGTGTGTGATAAATCGGTTATTCACACGATTTTTACGGCCCCAAAAAATGGAATCGATCAGGTTTAAATGCCATCGTTCACGCAAAACATTGTCTCGTGCATTCGCCGCAACGGTAATGTGTACGCTTGGCGCGGATGCCTGCCTGTCGCGCGCTAGAGGGGACGAAAACGCTCAGAAGAAAATCTTTTTTCTGGGTAAGCTTGTGAGTTGTGACGACATGGATTGATACCCCAGTGGTTATAAAAATGCTGCAAGAATCTTTCATGGACTCGTCCACTCCACACACAAAGCCACAGCGCAGGCTCTGCAGAGAGCGCACAGGCCATCTCACTGCTCACAATGTCGTCCGGTAGCCATGGCAGCTCTGCCTCTTCTCGTTTCCGGAGCGGAGGTACCTCTCCCATCCCGTATCGCGTGCACCCCATGGACTACGAGCCTTCCGTTAACTGCTAATGCAGCCGAAAGGCACCGCTACTGACCTCGTGGACCGACGCCATTCCCGGCCGGAGGTACCTGTGCTGTTCACGGGCGACGGTAAGTGAGATCTGACTCTTATAGCCATGACTTTATCTTCTGTGCGTGTTCTGGAGCTGGTTTGACCCGAGGGCTAGCCCCTACCTTAGGCAGCTACTCCTCGATCTGCGAAGCGAGATCGTTGGCATATGGAGGGCGAGAACGCACTGCTGCACATGTCTCTGGAGCAAGCCCTGTGCAAAGCAAAGCGCCGACAGAGCTTCAGCTCGCGGCTCGTTGCGATTCTACTGATGGTAATTCTGTTCTTCATCTGCGTCTCGGCTTGGTCTGGTGTACCGTCTACTTGATCTTTGCATCTGTCATGTCGATGGTCATAAGTTATGTAGGTCCTAATGCGAGTAATCAAGGCTGTGAAAACACCCAAAAGAGCGAATCAACCTGTGGTTGAGTTGGTTAGGTGGACAGTGGTATCCCCAACCCACCAGGGTTCAAATGCTGGTGCTCGCATTATTCCTAGATTTATTTCAGGATTTTCGGCGATGCGCTTTCAGTGGGAGGAGACGTTTCCGTCGACGACGAGGCGCCTACGGTGACTTCGTAAATCTCAAAATGATATGCCGGCTCAGTCTCTCGGAGGTGCTCATAGGGGTAGGGTGTGCGTGTGTGCGTTCATAGGGATGAGTGTATGCGCGTATATATGAGCGCTTGTGTCTGTACTGATGCTAAAAAAAAACACCCAAAAGAAATGTATCTCGATACTGTGTGGTGGTGCGTGCGTTACTAATGAGATTGAAACCTGTATTAGACTCTGTGTGAGTGTTGTATGTTGCAAATCGTGTCCATTAAGACTGGAGTGCGCCGGCTGTTCCATTATGTTGTCAGTATAAATAATCATCAAGCTGTTTTCCATGGTATCTCGGTCAAAAGTGCGGTAGCTCTGCTGCGTGTCATCAGACTGTACAGGGGGTAAGCGCTGACCTGCGCGTTCTGTGGTGCTGCAGCGATGGACAACCGACAGCTCTGATCACCATATCCATGTTGGCAAGGTCTCAGTTATACTTTCGGAGCGTGCGAGCGTTTCTCGGCAAACTGTGAGCGCGCAGTGTATGACGTGACCGTGAGGTCAGAAAACAAAAACATAATGTATTCGCTGTGTACGCTCGTGTCGTCGAGAGCCTGTTGCCCATGTGAGACTCACAAATGCCCGTGCGCATATGCTTGCTCCTGGTTACCCCTTGTTCACACCATAAAAGGCAGCTCCCGGCGCAGCCATCGATCAACAAAGCACGCACCAGCAAAACTCTGCCTATCATCTACTCCCTTCGTTCGGAATTACTTGTCAATGAATATATCTAAAACTAAAATACGTCTAGATACATCCATTTTCGCGACAAGTAATTCCGAACGGAGGGAGTACCTCCCACCCAGCCGAAGGATGAACTCAAGGTGGGTTCCTGCCCCCGGCGTTGGGAGCTGGCGTTGGGCATCAACGCCGGCTCCGCGTCTGCTCTATGGCTGCGGTCTTAGAGCAACTTCAACGGGCCGATCCAAACGGACGGCGATTTCATCCGCTTTTTGTCCGTTTGGGTCGGTCAGATGGACACGGATGCCCGCTTTCGCATTTGGGGTCGGCGCATGCGCCTAACGCTGGCCTGAGACCCATTTTGACGGCGCAAAAAAATGAACGCATGCATATTAAAAATAAGAGAAACAACATTAATTAAACATTAAAGCCTCCTCCTCGGCCTCGCGCTGCTCATCCTCGAGGTCGCGCAAGAGCATCTCCTCGTACTTGCCTTCACGGTGCTCCTCTGCCAGCCGGCGCCGGCGCCACATCTCGAGGTACGCTTGCTCCTTCGCCGACGTCGCCCCCAGCCAAACCGGTGGCGCGGACACCCACTCGCGTACCACTCCATTCCAGAAGAAGCGCGCGATGGGCTCGGGCTCAGGCTCCGGCTCCGGCTCCGGCTTGATGGGGGACGGCGGGGCCACACTGGCGGCACCACGCTGTCGCCCGCCGCGGAGAGGGCAAGGGCTTGCGCCAGTGCCGCCTCGTACCGGGCCTCCTCTTCCGCTTCCGCTACCTCCGCTCTACGCCGCTCGTCCTCCTCGCTCTCCCGGTAGACGGCCGCAAGGGCCGCCTGGTATGCGTCCTCCGCCGTCTGGTCCTCCTCGCGGACGACGAGCGGCGTTGGCGGCAACCTCCGGTCGACCTCGCGCACGCCCCGTCGCCTCGCCACCTCGTGCTCGAAGGCGAACCACCTCGCCCAGTTGGGCGAATCGGTTGCATAGTCCGGGTCGGCGCGTTGCTCCGGCGTCAGCAGCGCCCGCCGGCGCCGCACCTTCTCCGCATGAGCACGAGCCGACCGCGGCGCCGCCGGCACTGGGATCCTATCTGGATCCAGATGCCAGTCGTGCGGCAGCGTCACGTTCGAATACGGCAGAGGCTGGCGGTTCTGCCAGTGCAAAGGTGGGCAGATGTGGGCGACGAGGGAGCAAAGGTGGGCAGATGTGGACGATGAGTTTGGATAAGGACGGCCCCGCCGCACGATCGGCTTAAAAAAGGACGAGCGACATCGCTGACGCGTGGGCCCGTCGTCATAAATTAAGCTGACCGCGTGGGCAGCGGGTAGTTGGACGGCTGCCATGTGGGGACGCGACGGATAGCGAGAAGGCGCGCGAAGCGTCCGTTCGGCGTCCGCGCCGACACATTTGGGGCACAAATTTCGGCCGCAAATGCGTCGGCTCGGATGCGACGCAGACGTGATTTGGGTTTGGGTCGGCGCGTTGGGCCGTCACTTTTGTCCGCGCCGACCCAAACGGACGCAGCCAGACGAAATGGATCGGCCCTTTGAAATTGCTCTTATGGCTCAGCGCAACCGCATGATCCTCGGTCCCAACAATGACAAGTGCTTCTACCGGTGCTGCAATGGGACGTAAGTTTCTCTACACCACCTCGCTTCGGTTGTCATTGCTGATCCATGATTGACCCCATATTTTTTAAATCTTTGCAGAACACGGACGCGGTGGCGTGCTCTCTGTGTATATGGGATCACGAGCTTGCCGACTACGTTCGCCAAGTGTGTGCAGCCGCCATCAGCATGGTCAACTACCACACGGAGCGCTTTGAAGCTGCAAGGCCGAGCTGGAGCTGGCGACCGAAGAGGCCTTGCTCGCAAGGCTTGCCGCACGCAAGAACGCGACGCGTGCCATGAGGAGCAAGATGGTGACGGTTGCAATCATCGTGGTCTGGCTGGCTACATGGGCGGGTCTTCTCGCGCGTCGGGTCTTCTCATCTTGATCAACTCACTCGCGGCGCTCGTGTGTAACCCATCGGTGTTGAAGTCCAGTTGTGTCGAGGTCGTGGCTTCGTCGGTTTATCCAAGCCACATGTATCAGTCGTGTCTACGTCGTGGCTTCGTAGGTTTATCCAAGCCACATGTATCGGTCGTGTCTAGGTCGTGGCTTCGTCGGTTTATCTAAGCCACATGTATCGGTCGTTGTTAATTCTATCGAGTGTGTCCATGGCATTTGTATCACCGTTTCGTTGCTGCATCTTACCAACTGGTGCGTGTGATTTCTAACGTGTTGTTTTTTTGTGGTTAACTAAACGCAATCCGGCCCATTGGCCTGCATGCCGCGCCTCCGTAGGCCAGATCGAACTTAGGGTCGAATAGCCTACTTTGTCTATGTGTCCATGTGTTACCTGGTGACCAAAAAACGTAAACACGAATCGTGGGAGTCTGTGTGGTGACTCGTGAGATGCCCGTATTACCAGTACGACCACGTCTATGCAAAAACGATACTCGGTACGTAATGCACACGATTTGTACGATATTTTTTTGTAAACGAATCCCAAATTATGGAGACAAAATAAGCACTGCGTGGTCGGGGTCCCCGGCATGCCGCTTTCGATGGGCGTCTGTGAAAACTAAAAAGCCGTGGTGTCGCTTACCATTTTTGTGCGTCCTCGTTTGGCATCTACAACACCAATTGCTGA
This sequence comes from Triticum aestivum, assembly GCF_018294505.1. Taxonomy (NCBI): domain Eukaryota; kingdom Viridiplantae; phylum Streptophyta; class Magnoliopsida; order Poales; family Poaceae; genus Triticum; species Triticum aestivum. The sequence continues at coordinate 609,453,391 of NC_057795.1, read as the reverse complement.
ACGGGGATCTGCGAAAAGACGCAGCCCAGTTGAAGCTCGTCTCCATCGCCGTGCTCGGGGATGGCGGCTGGAATGGATAGCCCGCATGATGCTACAGCAGGAGGTAAGTAGTAGTTGATCTTCCATTCTATTTCCCAGTGTTTTTGCTGGCTAGGATCCCCGCATCTGGTATCTTAGCATCTGCCACTCGCTGTAGTGTTCTCGGCGACGCCGCCACCATCGACCGTGGGTACCTCCGAGGGAAGCCAGCTCGCCGCTTCATTACGCGCGCGCGACGTGATCCTGCCGGAAGGCGCGCGTCGCGTCCACTTCATGGGTGCCGGCGCGGGGGGCGAGCCTATCAGGTTTACCGTCGCGTCTGAAGATACGGTGATCGACTGCAATGGAGGGGCCATTCCTGCACCTCAGCCCGCTCGCACGGACGGCGTCACGGCCGGCATGCCCTCGCCGCGGTCTCAGACCAACGTCGACCGCGAGTCGTCGCCCCCTACCTCCGTCGCCACCGAGGGATACGCTCGTCGCGTCCACTTCATGGGTGCCGGCGCGGAGGGCGAGCCTCTCATGTTTACCGTGGCGTCTGAAGATACGGTGATCGACTGTAATGGAGAGGCCATTCCTGCACCTCAGCCCGCTCGCACGGACGGCAGCACGGCCGGCATGCCCTCGCCGCGGTCTCAGACCAACGTCGACCACGAGTCGTCACTCCCTACCTCCGTCACCACCGAGGATACGCGCGCCGTCAGAGGTGATGTGGCGTCCATCACTTGTGATATATCCAAATTCTGGCTTCCCATATATTGATATTTCATACCTAATTGATCTTTTCTTAGAAACCGCAATGGCAGCTCCTGCAGCCAATCGACAATGGAGGGGGGAGGTCGGGCCAACTCAATCCAGCGCGCCTTAAGCCTCGCGGCGGAGAGAGGCTCGCCTGTCGTCTTCGAGCCGGCCGTGGGTATGGTCTTCTCATCAGAGCAAGAGGCGCACGAGTTTTACAACGCCTATTCTTGGGAAGTTGGGTTCGGGATCAAGCGGGGAAACAAGTATACCACGAAGCCCGCATGCTACAAAACAATGCAGGAATTCCTCTGCTCGTGCGAGGTGGGAAAAACTCTTGGATCATACACAAGATTTTTTTATGCATTCTTTTGCTTTCGTTTCTGCGCACGATATAGCTTATTAGTGTGTTACATCCAACGCAGGGATCCAACAATGAGGAGAACACAAAATCTGCTAGGACAAAATGCAAGGCTATGGTCAGGCTAAAGAGGACTGCAGATGATGGATGGTACTTCTCCACAGTCGTCCTGACCCATAACCACGAGCTTGCAAACACTGCCGGAGAGAAGAAGGTGTGGAAGTGCCACAATACCGTCGACTCGTCCATCAAAGAACTGATCAAGCATATGCGGTCTAACAACATCCCTGTGAACAAGGTTTATGGCGTGATGTCCGATATACATGGGCGTCACGAAGAGGTTCCCTTCGGCAAGCGTTGTCTGAAGAATCTATGCGCAACCCTCGCACACGATTCAAGCCTCGACGACATCACAAAGACGCTCGATATATTCAGTAAGATGCAAGCGCAAAACCCTGATTTTTTTTACGCGGTGAAGGTCGACTCAGAGAGGCGTGTGCATGGAATTCTTTGGTGTCACTCGAAGAGCCGAGCTGACTATCATCTGTCTGGTGACGTGCTGACCTTCGACACCACTTATAAGAGTAATCTGTATGAGATGCCTGTGGGTCTTTTCGTTGGAGTGAACAATCACTACCAATCTGCCCTGTTCGGGTGTGTTATTCTTAGAGAAGAAAGAGAAGACTCATTCAAGCGGGCATTTTCTACCTTTGTTGAAGCCAATGGCGGGAAGACGCTGCAGACGACACTCACAGGTACCATGCAACTTGGTGTCATGTTTGTGTGTATATAAGGCATGCATTCCTCCTTATAAATCCTGACTCGTTTGTTCTGCGAATTATCAGATCAATGCCGGCAGATGGAAGTTGCTATCACTCATACAATGCCCTCTACAGTCCACCGTCTGTGCAAATGGCACGTTATGAAAAGTATAAAGGAGAATCTTGGGGCATTATATAAGAAAGGGACCCCATTCCGAATTGACTTTAATCGTCTCACAAATGAGATGATGACTGTCGATGAGTTCGACCGTGGATGGGCTTATCTGATGGATACCTATGGACTTGCTGGCAACAGGTACATGGCACATATATGATTGCCGTGACAAATGGGCCAAACCCTACCTCAGCTCGAACTTCTGCGCCAAGATGTGTAGCACGCAACGTAATGAGTGCATGAATAATGTGCTGAAAAGCTATGTTTCGCTTTCAGCACCTCTCAACCGTTTTGTGCTGCAGTATAACAAGCTCATAGCGCAGCGGTGTGAGGATGAAGACTTTGAGATGGCACACACAAAGAAGGTAAATAAATATTTCATCATAAACTCCCCGCCCCATAGTGGTTCATTGTTTGAAATCTGCTTAATGACTTGTGGTTCCCATGGTTTCTTACAGGATGGTAAGGTCCTCCATACAAACTTTCCTATTGAGCGTCACGCGTCCAAGGTTTACACGCCCTCCTTGTTCAAGTTGTTCTCCGCTGAGTTGTTCGAGTCCGGTAATTACCTCGTTCAAGGGCCGCAATTAGATGGGCGTGTTGTCGTGAAGCACGTGGACTCGAGTCGCCGTGCTCACTGGTGTAAGGTTAGCTATGAGATCATGGTGGACCGCGAGAGCGATACCTACAGTTGTGAATGTGCCATGTTTGAGCACATGGGTATCCTTTGTCGGCATGCTCTGAAGGTATTTTTTTTACCATAAACATTTCCAATCACATTTGCTCCATCCTTAGTACATGAGAGATTTGATCCAATTGCTATCCCCTTTTCAGGTGATGGTGCACGTTGGTGTGTGCCGAATCCCTAGTCATTACATTTTGAAAAGATGGAGTAGGGATGCCCGTGATGTTCTTCCTGATCACTTAAAATGTTATCAGAAGGACTCGGACCTGGGGGTGTCTAAGACGTTTAGGCACAACATTTTATATGTGCGTGCTCTGCAGGTTGTCAAGCTTGGCAATATGAGCGTCCCGCTCTTCAACCACGCCGTGCAGCGACTGCTAGCCCTGGAGAAAGAACTGAATGCCATGGCTGAGGAAGAAGCAGAAAACAAATCAGCTGGCTTGTGCGGGTCTGAAACTTTGAGGTGCACGTCTCCTGCTACCCTTTCTGAAGAAATTCCGAACTCAGGGGCATATGCCAGTGAAGCTGCGCCCCCTGATCTCACGTCTGAACCGGTCGACGTCCCTTTGCCACCGCAGAGAATGTGTGACACTCCAAAATTTTAATTTGGTTTTTATCAAAAGCTTTGTGGGTTTTGAAAAGAGGCCATTTAAAATTATTTCAGAAAACCTTCCTCTTGAAAACTTCCTTTTGATTTGGCAAGGATTTTTTTTTTTTTTCAAACATTGGTGTTTGAATCTTTTGAAACTTCTTCTCTGATGGATTCCTCCCCTCAAATTTATTTTTGGAGTTTATTCTTTTTTTTAAAAAAAGTGAAACTCTATGAAAACTTGGGATTTTCATATCTTGGAAACCACCCATGACTTGGCATTTTTGCCCATGTGGTAAAACCCCTCCAAGACCTCCCCTCCTCCTTGTGATCAACCTAAGTTCTCTGTCCCAACTAATCCAAGCAAGTTTTGGATTTTATTCTAATTATTTTTCCTCTCAAATCATTTCTGAAAATTTATTTGGAGCATGAGTGATTTTCAAAGCAAGTACCCTATTGCATTTGAGTTTTGACCTCAAACCAACTCTCCTGGATAGTCCTTTGTACCAACAACCCAGAACCATCTTGATACACTCCTCCTCTTTTCAAAATTTTCAAAATTCAGTCTCTGCAAGTTTGGACCAGATTTGCCAAATTTGGTGAAATTCATATCTACACTGCTCCAAAAATTCCACCAAAATTCAGGCAGCCTACTGGAGCAATGAGTAGCCACTCCACCAAAAATCAGGGCAAGGAAAAATCACCAGAGGCCAAATTCATTCTGTCGAACACCTTGCATGCACTGTTGCTGTTCAAAATTCAGAAAATTCAGACTTCAGTGTCATTTTGCGTTCGGCAGCTTCACTCATGCGTTCACAGTGCACTTGACACGTTCCTCGCAGCCCCTCCCTCTTGTCCGGAGCTTCACACGCGTGCGTGGAGCCTTCCTGGTGTCGGTGGCACGCTGGCCCGCCCTCGCCGGCGTCTTCTGCGGCGTCGGGACCTCCCGTGGCGGCCGACAGGGGGCCCGAGGCCCTCTCGCCATGCCACCCGGCGCCGCCGAAAGCCCCTTGGCTCTCCGCGTGTCCCTGTCGTGCCAGCGCACGCCCGTGGCACCGTCGCCGTGGCCCGGCAAGCACGGAACGTGCTCCCTGCCGCCGACGGTGCCGCGCCACCCCCGTTCCGTAGAGCTCACCCTCAAGCACCAAGTCCCAGCCCGTTTAGCGCCTAAATGGGACCGGTGGACCTCAACGACGAACGCCTAGCCCCTAATCCCCCTGCACATCCCCGGCACGGCCCGTAATCACTCGCCGGAGATCCCCGTTCACGGCAACCGCCTTGGGCTGCCTATAAAAAAGGCCCCCGAGCTCACCCTCGTGCACGCCTCATCCCCACTCCTCACCAACGCCATGCCAGGCCACTAGGGGGACCCCGAGGAGGTCTCCCCCCAACTCCGGCCGCACCGATCCGCCTCGGCCGCCACCTCGATTCGCTCCGGTGAGGCCACCTCCGGCGCCCAAACCCCGTCCGTTACCCTCTCTAGCTACCAGGAGCCTAACCCCCTCTTCAATTTGATCTCTGCAGCTCTCTCCGACGAGTCCCTCGACCACCCGAGCCGCCGTCCGCCGGAGCAAAGCTCGCCGTCGACGTGGTACTCGCCGGCGACCACCACCACCACCAACCGACGCGGAATGGCGCCCTGAGCACGGAGGTACCCTCCGATCCCCCTGCCTCGCCGTGGATCGCCGCCGGCGACCACCGCGGCTCTCGGGCGCCGACGAGCTTCGCCCCCCCCTTTTTGAAAGTTTCAAACCTGACGAGTGGGACCCCACCGTCAGCCTCTCTGCTCTCTCTATTGAAACGTTTTCTGGAAGCGCCTTCGGGCAAAATGCGTTTTCCCTTTGGGCTGGCGTAGTTCCTGCCGAAGCGTTTTCTGTTTTTATAAGCTAGCCCCTGGAAATCTTCTGTTTCATTACAGATGAGTCCCTGGACAAAAACCCTTATAACTTTTAAACAGAAAAGTATTTTTGATTGATTCTTTTTCTGTTCTCCTTAAAATTTTGTCTAGTTTTTTATCAGATTTATTTGAAAAATATTTGGAATACTTTTGTGCACTCCTTGGTATTTACGATAGCGCATATATTTTCTTTATACCGTAGATACCGAAGGAGGTGACGGAGCCGCGAACTTCACCGAGCTAGGCTCCGACTACTCTGAACCAGGCAATCATGTTTGAACTTTTGATATGATGAGTGTCTTGGCATGTTTTGCATTTAGTTAGTTTCATGGCATGTTGAGGAGCATATCGATGAACGTTATTTTATGCGATAATGAGGTAAGTGAGTTCGATGATCCATAAGTGGATGGATGTGTGTATGAATGGCCATGTGTTGGCATGAGGATGGGTAAGATGGCAGTGTCGTAGCATGCCAGTCTTATGCCAGACTATGTGACTTCAGTGTCAAACCGTATCGGTCCAGTTCCTCTCATTTCCTTCCCTGTACTACCACATGTTTTCCGCAAGGAATATGGTTTAGTAAGTTGCAAACCGCTTTTCTGGTACACACCAAAAGGAGAGGCCGCGATGATGGTTCCATGGCCCTGGATTAAAGCCAGTCATCCGGTCAGGGGGCATGGGTGTTTCCGGTTGGGACCGAGAGGGGGCACCCCTTAGAGCGCGCGTATATAAATTTGATCCCATGCTATTCGAGATTGTGATCTCCCCGTCTCAAAAGTTTTTCTTGGACGATGTCTAGGGTGATTCCTAGCATCGAGAGGTAGGATGGGTGTGTACTGGTTAGCTGTGTTTTCTTCCGAAATACCGTAAACGGAACTAGTCCTTCGTGACTACGGAAATCCGTTGGCTGTGGGAAAAATTTTGTACAAACTCTGCAGAGTCATATATTCCTCCAAATCATCTATTCCATGTCCAGATCGATATTATCTTATCCTAATCAAATGTCAGTTTTGATGACAGAGACTCCGGTGATTCGCATGAGTGCTAATTCCGGTTAAATGATTATTCCTGTGGATGGACTAACCCATTTATTCTCATGAATTAAATGTTTATTATGAGTATTATTTACTTGTGAAACAAAGCCCTTTCTGTGATGTCGCCCCGATGTCCGACTGTGGCATTTCTTTTAAAAGCCCTTTCTGTGATGTCGCCCCGACGTCCGACTATGGCATTTCTTTTAAAGCCCTTTCTGTGATGTCGTCCCGACGTCCGACTGTGGCATTTCTTTTAAAGCCCTTTTTGTGATGTCGCCCCGACGTCCGACTGTGGCATTTCTTTTAAAGCCCTTTCTGTGATGTCGTCCCGACGTCCGACTGTGGCATTTCTTTTAAAGCCCTTTCTGTGACGTCGCCCCGACGTCCGACTGTGGTATTTCTTTTAAGCCCTTTATGTGGTGTCGCTAAGACGCCCGACTGTGGCATCATTTTCCTTATATTTATTTGTTCACCTTTCGAGGCATCGCTTCAGACACCCGATCGGTAGTTATTTATGTTTTGTTGGGATTTCAGGCGGACTACCGCCGTTTCCCTTTTACTTACCTTGTTATGCTAATTTTTGAAATGTACATTGGTGAATTATTCATGACGCATCCATGCATGCATTTGTTATATCTTACGTCCGAACTGTCTTGCGAGTACTTTCAAAGTACTCACTGGCTTGTTGATTTGGCCAGATGCTAACGAAGGCGATCTCATGGATGAAGAGTTTGATAGCGAGTCCGACACCTAGAGGAGTCCCAGTCAGTCTCGTGCGACCCTGGATTTGGTCACTGTTTTATATCCGCTTCCGCTACCAAATAAATTCATCGAGCCTCACCTCGACGCTCGATGAGATGATAGACTTAGAGTCTTGTATTTCTCTCCCCGCTGTGTTTCTCCACCACCGCCCTATCCTCGAGTCAGTAGTATGCCTCCACACCACTGTGTCATGTCCGCCATTATGTATAATTATTGGCGTGCTTGTAATAATTTGGTTGAGCAACCGTAGTTCGACCCTGTAATATATTTTATGCTACTGGCTTATTGTATCAAGAATTGTCTACCAGTGAGGAGGATTTCTCTCATACTGGACTCAAAAGATTGGTTTCTCAATAAATATTTTTATTGGAAAACCGGTCGTGACAAGCTTGGTACCAGAGCCAGGCTGACTGTAGGAAGCCACTAGGTGCGATCGCTAATTGGTTATTAGCATGATAGAGCTAATTTATATTTTTGCAATTGTAGTCATTTTCTGTCAGTCAGCATAAATTTATGATCTGACCATGCAGAATTTTTGCCTACTTTTGTAGATGGCTGACAACAGCTGCGAGTCTCAGACCTTCGCCAACGTGCCCGATGGGTTCGTCAAGCTTCTTTCTTTCATCGTTCAGGTCGCGATGGGGCCATCTGTGCGCCCAGTCTTCACACTCTGCCAGCACCGAGTCAACGACAGTCTGACCATGCACCAGGCCGCGGTGCAGTTCAAGGGAGGGCGTAGTGAGTTACGCCGCTTCCGGTTCGTGGGAAGAGCCATGCCTACGGAGAGGCATGCTATGCAGATGGCAGCCCGCGAGGCGATAGCTCGTCTCAGGGATGTCCTTCCCGTGATGAAGACTCGTCGTTACCGTTATCTTCCGTGCCATGTGCCTTACACCTGTCACTACGCATACTCCTGCCCCAGAGGAGAACGAGACGAGGCTTTTGAGATGCTCATTGAGTATCTCCGGGCCCTGGAGGCAGCCTTCGACAACCTGGTGGACGACTTCGTAGCTACCCGCATGGACTCAGTTCATGGCTGTGCTGCCAACAGGAGGGAGCTCCTACCCATCGCACCGCCACTGACTTTGGTCTCGTCCTCAGCATCTTTTACGCCTACTCGTCGCCTGCCTTCCACCGAAGAATTCAACCAAGTCATTGCACCCACTTCAGCGCGCACTGCACCACCCTTCGCGCCCACTCCTGTACGTGTTGCTCCGCCCCTGGCAACCGCTCCGTCCACTCTGCGCAACACTACACGTATGGAGCCCATTAGCGAGGAGGAAGTCGAGTCCCCAACCTCGCTACGCCTCGCCCTCGGCAGGGCAAAGGAGGTCATCAACATCTCTGCCTGAGTACGCTTAGCTACCGTGTATTGTACCGCTTTGTAAGATATGTACAAAGGTTATGAGAAGTAGCCTGTTTGCGCATCATGTAGGATCTGGAGAAGTGCACTAGCCTAAATAACATGTCAGGATTATGTACGCATATCCTGAGTGATGTATTGTATAATTACCGCCCGCGTGTAAGATATGTAATGAGCAGTCCTTCTCCGTGCGCAAGTCGATTTGTTTTTCTTAAGTAAGCTGAGTTATTTAATTCTATTTGCCAGCTTTATGCATTTATGGTTTTGTTTTGCGACTCTTTCCGCTTTTCTTATGAGTTTTACAAAAATAATCCCCAGAGTGAAAAATGTCTCGTCCTTGGACTCGCTCCATGCCAACTCCACCAGAGGAAAATTATGATACACAACCCAGCAACGAGTTCACTCAGGGACAGTCAAGCCAACAGGGCAGTGAATCGGCACTTTCACAAATGTGCCGCCTTTATGAGCAGAGTCAGCAACAACATCGTGAGATGATGAACCAAGTCATCAACATGGGGAATCATCATGGACAGTATCAGCAGCATTCCAAGTTATCTGAGCTACAGAAGACACGTCCTCAAACATTTTCTCACACTGACAAGCCTCTTGAAGCCGAGGACTGGCTTCGAGATATGGAGAGGAAATTAATTATTGCAAAATGTTCAGATCTCGAGAAAGTACTATATGCTCCACACTATCTCACAGGAGCAGCCGCATCGTGGTGGGAGAATTTTCTGCACATGCATCCCAACGAAAATGACATAACCTGGGATGATTTCAAGGAAGGTTTCCGTGGTGCACATATTCCTAAGAGTATTATGAAAATCAAGAAGAGAGAATTCGATGACCTCAAACAAAGGAACATGACAGTGTCAGATTACAACAGTCAATTTACCCTATTGTCCCGCTACGCCAATGAGGAGCGTATGACTGAAATCAAGAAGATGGAGAAATTCCTTGACGGTCTGGCGCCCGCGCTTAAATGCCAACTGGTCGTGCACACTTTTCCTGATTTTAAAACACTGGTGGACAAAGCCATTACTCTGGAAAATGAGAGACGCAGTCTGGAAGATATCCGCAAGCGAAAAAGGGACCAGACTAATCACGCTCGCAATCACCGAAGCAAGACAGATTTTCAAAAGGGTGGGACACACAAATTCTCATCCAATGTCTCACGCCCAATCAAGAATTTTCATGCAAGGGACAAGGAATTCACCTATCGCCCCGGCGTTACTTGTTACGCTTGTGGAGAAGAAGGGCACTATGCCAAACAGTGCCCCAAGCCAAGGAGTTCAACCCCAAAGCCGAACAACGGCGGCAATAATTCAGCGCCCAAGCGAAACAATTTCAATCCCAACAATAACCACAGGAAGGGTCATCTGAACCACGTAACCAAAGAGGAGGCACAAAATGCTCCGGATATCGTACTCGGTACGTTTCCTGTCAACACAATACCTGCAATGGTTTTGTTTGATTCTGGAGCCTCTCACTCTTTCATTTCGAAAAGTTTTGCTTTGCAAAATAATTTTTCGATGCTTCCTTTGGAGAAATCCATGACCATCAAGTCCCCTGGGATTCAGCAAGTTACTCAGAATTACTGTCAGAATGTGGTCATTGAGTTCGAAGGATTGGAGTTTCATGCAAATCTTATTGTATTGGAAAATAAAGGACTGGATGTCATCCTAGGGATGGATTAGCTAACCACCAATAAGGGTTTTATCGACTGTTTCAACAGGACCGTAATTCTCACACACCACCAAGGGAAGACAATAAGAGTATCAGCCAAGGAAGGAAAAATACCCCGGCAACCGAGATTAAATAAGGTGGACGTTTCTGAGCTAAACAAGGTTCCAGTAGTGTGTGAATTTCCAGATGTATTCCCTGAAGAGCTGCCAGGCATGCCACCAGACCGAGAAATAGAATTCCGCATTGAGCTAGCACCAGGAACCACCCCCATATACAAGAAACCATACAGAATGGCACCATCCGAGTTGATCGAGTTGAAGAAGCAAATAAAGGAATTACTGGAAAAAGGATACATTCGAGCCAGCTCCTCACCTTGGGGATCACCAATTTTATTTGCCAAAAAGAAGGATGGAACGCTGAGATTGTGTATTGACTATCGAGCACTTAACATGGTCACAGTCAAAAACAAATACCCGATGCCAAGGATAAACGATTTGTTTGATCAACTTGCTCAGGCCAAGGTATTCTCAAAAATTGACTTAAGGTCAGGATACCATCAATTGAAGGTACGAACGGAAGATATCCCCAAAACAGCCTTCACCTCCAGATATGGACTGTACGAGTTCACAGTGATGCCATTTGGATTAACTAACGCCCCAGCATATTTTGTTCACCTCATGAACAAAGTATTTATGAAGTTTATGGACAAGTTCGTCGTGGTATTCATCGACGATATTCTGGTATACTCCAAGACACCAGAAGAGCACGCAGAACATCTCAGGATTGTGCTAGGAGAGCTAAGAAAACACCAATTGTATGCCAAGTTCAGCAAGTGCGAATTTTGGCTAAGACAAGTAGGCTTTCTAGGCCACGTGCTGACTCAAGACGGTATCGCAGTGGACCCAGAGAAAGTCAAGGCCGTACTTGGCTGGAAGTCACCAGCCAGCGTAACGGACATACGGAGTTTCTTGGGAATGGCAGGATATTACCGCAGATTTATTGAAGGATTTTCCACCATAGCCAAGCCTATGACACAGTTGCTCAAGAAAGATAAGAAGTTTGAATGGACAGAAGCCTGCGAGAAAAGTTTCCAAGAGCTAAAGCGGAAGTTAACAACAGCACCGGTATTAATTGTACCCGACATACACAAGAATTTTGAAGTATATTGTGACGCGTCCAGAAAGGGTCTCGGATGCGTGTTGATGCAAGAAGGCAAGGTTGTCGCCTACGCTTCAAGGCAACTTCGCAAGCATGAGGAAAATTATCCCACTCATGACTTAGAAATGGCAGCAGTTATTCATGCACTCAAGGAATGGAGGCATTTCTTACTTGGGAATCGATGTGAAATATATACGGATCACAAAAGTCTCAAATATATTTTCACGCAGCCAGAACTAAATTTACGGCAACGACGCTGGTTGGAATTGGTAAAGGATTATGATGTTGGTATCCATTACCATCCAGGGAAAGCAAATGTAGTGGCCGATGCCCTGAGTCGGAACCCCAGCTCCGACGAAACTATCTGCACAGCTTGAGGCCCGAATTCCATCAAGAATTTGCCAAGCTCAACTTGATAATGGTAGCAGAAGGCACCATATCAAACTTGGAAATACAACCCAACCTTGTGGAGAAAATTAAAGAAGCTCAGCCCGGTCACCCCAGCATTGAAGGAATTAAAAGAAAGTTGAGTATGGGCAAGGCCTCGGAATTCGTCATAGACAATGAAGGAATATTATGGTACGGAGAAAGGCTATGCGTGCCAAACATAGAAGACCTTAAACAGCAAATTTTAGCTGAAGCACACACCACTCCATATTCGATCCACCCTGGAGGAACCAAAATGTATAAGGATATTCAGGAAAGATTTTGGTGGCACGGTATGAAGAGGGACATAGCCGCCTTCATTGCATGTTGCGACTCATGTCAACGCATAAAAGCTGAACATCAGAGACCAGCCGGACTACTGCAACCTAACAAAATACCTGAGTGGAAATGGGATGAAATAGGGATGGATTTTATTGTCGGACTACCTCGGTCACGACACGGGAATGATGCCATATGGGTCATCACTGACAGGTTGACCAAAGTGGCACACTTTATTCCAGTGAAGACAACCTACAACACTCAGAGGCTTGCCAGGATTTATCTCTCCCGCATAGTTTGTCTGCACGGTGTCCCGAAGACTATAATATCCGACAGAGGCACTCAGTTCGTCTCAAGATTTTGGGAGCATTTACAACAGGCTCTGGGAACCCAACTAGCCTTCAGTACCGCATACCACCCACAGACTGATGGACAAACGGAACGCGTAAACCAGGTTTTAGAAGACATGCTGAGAGCATGTGTCCTCACATATGGAACCAGTTGGGAAGAAAGCCTGCCATACGCCGAGTTCGCGTATAACAATAGCTACCAGGCCAGCCTACAAATGGCACCATTTGAGGCCTTATACGGACGAAGGTGTCGAACCCCGTTAAATTGGTCAGAGACCGGGGACAGCCGCATCTTCGGACCAGACATGCTCAGAGAAGCCGAGGAAAAGGTCAAGCTAATCAGAGACCGACTTAAGACCGCTCAAAGTCGACAGAAGAGTTATTATGATCAGAAACATCGTAGGGTCAGCTTCGAACCCGGTGAGTTCGTATACCTGAGAGTGTCCCCGATGAGAGGATTGCAACGGTTTAAGATTAAAGGAAAGTTAGCACCAAGATTCATTGGACCATTCTGCATAGTGGCACGAAGAGGCACTGTAGCCTACCAGCTAGACTTACCCGAAGACTTGTCCGACATTCACGACGTGTTCCACGTCTCTCAATTAAGGAAGTACGTAAGCAACCCAGAGAAACAAGTATCCCATGAAAACATTGATGTGCAGCCAGACCTCACTTATCGAGAACGTCCCGTAAGAATATTAGAGGAATCTGAAAGGAGGACCCGACAGAAGACCATCAAGTTTTTCAAAGTCCAGTGGAGCAATCACACCGACAGTGAAGCAACTTGGGAAAGCGAGGATTTTCTTCGGACAGAGCATCCACACCTATTTAAGGATCAGCTGAAATCTCGGGGACGAGATTTTTCCTAAGGGGGTAGGTGTTGTGACACTCCAAAATTTTTATTTGGTTTTTATCAAAAACTTTGTGGTTTTTGAGGAGAGGCTATTTAAAATTTTTCTTTTTCAGAAAAACCTTCCACTTAAAAACTTCCTTTGCTTTGGCAAGGATATTATTTTTTCAAACCTTGGTGTTTGATCTTTTGAAACTTCTCCTCTGTTGGTTCTCTCTCAAATTTATTTTTGGGAGTTTAAAATTGTTTTCTTTTAAAATGAACTCTATGAAAATTTGGGGATTTTCATATCTTGGAACCATCCTTGACTTGGCATTTTTGCCCATGTGGTAAAACCCCTCCAAAACCTCCCCTACACCTTGTGATCAACCTAAGTTCTCTGTCCCAACTAATCCAAACAAGTTTTGGATTTTATTCTAATTATTTTCCCTCTCAAATCAATTCTGAAATTTTTTTGGAGCCTGAGGGATTTTCAAAGCAAGTACTCTTTTTCATTTGAGTTTTGACCTCAAACCAACTCTCCTGGATAGTCCTTTGTACCCACAACCCAGAACCATCTTGATCCACTCCTCCTCTTTTCAAATTTTTCAAAATTCAGTCTCTGCAAGTTTGGACCAGATTTGCCAAATTTGATGAAATTCATATCTACACTTCCCCAAAAATTCCACCAAAATTCAGGCAGCCTACTTGAGCAATGAGAAGCCACTCCACCAAGTTTCAGCTCAAGGAAAAATCCCTAGATGCCAATTTCATTCTTTCGAACACCTTACATGCACTGCTGCTGTTCAAAATTCAGAAAAGTTCAGTTTCAGTGTCGTTTGCGTTCGTCAGTTCCTCTCACGCATAGACAGTGCACTTGGCACGTTCCTCGCAGCCTCTCCCTCCTGTCCAGAGCTTCACACGCGTGCGTGGAGCCTTCCTGGCATCGGTAGCAGTGAGCCTCGCCGGCGTTGGGAGCTTCTGCGGTGGCTGCACCTCCCGTGGCGGCCAACAAGGGCCCAAGCCCTCTCGCCACGCCACCCGGCGCCGCCCAAAGCCTCTTGGCTCTCCGTGTGTCCCTGCCGTGCCAGCGCACGCCCGTGGCACTGTCGCCGTGGCCCGGCAAGCACGGAACGTGCTCCCTGCCGCCGACGTGCCGCGCCACCCCCGTTCCGTCGAGCTCACCCTCAGCACCAAGTCCCAGCCCGTTTAGCGCCTAAATGGGACCGGTGGACCTCAACGACGAAGCCCTAGCCCCTAATCCCCCTGCACATCCCCGGCACCGCCGTAATCACTCGCCGGAGATCCCCGTTCACGGCAACCGCCTCGGGCTGCCTATAAAAAAGGCCCCCGAGCTCACCCTCGTGCACGCCTCATCCCCACTCCTCACCAACGCCACGCCAGGCCACTAGGGGGACCCCGAGGAGGTCTCCCCCCCCAACTCCGGCCGCCCCGATCTGCCTCGGCCGCCACCTTGATTCGCTCCGGTGAGGCCACCTCCGGCGCCCAAACCCCGTCCGTTACCCTCTCTAGCTATCAGGAGCCTAACCCCCTCGTCAATTTGATCTCTGCAGCTCTCTCCGACGAGTTCCTCGACCACCCGAGCCGCCGTCCGCCGGAGCAAAGCTCGCCGTCGACGTGGTACTCGCCGGCGACCACCACCACCACCAACCGACACGGAATGGCGCCCTGAGCACGGAGGTACCCTCCGATCCCCCTACCTCGCCATGGATCGCCGCCGGCGACCCCCGCGCCTCTCGGGCGCCGACGAGCTTCGCTCCCCCCCTTTTGAAATTCAAACCTGACGTGTGGGACCCCACCGTCAACCTCTCTGCTCTCTCTGTTGAAACGTTTTCTGGAAGCGCCTTCGGGCAAAGTACGTTTTCCCTTTGGGCTGGCGTAGTTTCTGCCGAAGCGTTTTCTGTTTTTATAAGCTAGCCCCTGGAAATATTCTGTTTCATTACAGATTAGTTCCTGGGCAAAAACCCTTATAACTTTTAAGCAGAAAAGTATTTTTGATTGATTCTTTTTCTATTCTCTTTAAAATTTTGTCTAGTGTTTTATCAGATTTATTTGAAAAATATTTGGAATACTTTCTGTGCACTCCTTGGTATTTACGATAGCGCATATTTTTTCTTTATACCGTAGATACCGAAGGAGGTGACGGAGCCGCGAACTTCACCGAGCTAGGCTCCGACTACTCTGAACCAGGCAAGCATGTTTGAACTTTTGATATGATGAGTGTCTTGGCATGTTTTGCATTTAGTTAGTTTCATGGCATGTTGAGAAGCATATCGATGAATGTTATTTTATGCGATAATGAGGTAAGTGAGTTCGATGATCCATAAGTGGATGGATGTGAGTATGAATGGCCATGTGTTGGCATGAGGATGGGTAAGATGGCAGTGTCGTAGCATGCCAGTCTTATGCCAGACTATGTGACTTCGGTGTCAAACCGTATCGGTCCAGTTCCTTTCATTTCCTTCCCTGTACTACCACATGTTTTCCGCAAGGAATATGGTTCAGTAAGTTGCAAACCGCTTTTCTGGTACACACCAAAAGGAGAGGCCGTGATGATGGTTCCATGGCCCTGGATTAAAGCCAGTCATCCGATCAGGGGGCATGGGTGTTTCCGGTTGGGACCGAGAGGGGGGCACCCCTTAGAGCGCGCGTATATAAATTTGATCCCATGCTATTCGAGATTGTGATCTCCCCGTCTCAAAAGTTTTTCTTGGATGATGTCTAGGGTGATTCCTAGCATCGAGAGGTAGGATGGGTGTGTACTGGTTAGCTGTGTTTTCTTCCGAAATACCGTAAACGGAACTAGTCCTTCGTGACTATGGAAATCCGTTGGCTGTGGGAATAATTTTGTACAAACTCTGCAGAGTCATATATTTCCTCCAAATCATCTATTCCATGTCCTAGATCGATATTATCTTATCCTAATCAAATGTCAGTTTTGATGACAGAGACTCCGGTGATTCGCATGAGTGCTAATTCCGGTTAATTGAATATTCCTGTGAATGGACTAACCCATTTATTCTCATGAATTAAATGTTTATTATGAGTATTATTTACTTGTGAAACAAAGCCCTTTCTGTGATGTCGCCCCGACGTCCGACTGTGGCATTTCTTTTAAAAGTCCTTTCTGTGATGTCGCCCCGATGTCCGACTGCGGCATTTCTTTTAAAGCCCTTTCTGTGATGTCGTCCCGATGTCCGACTGTGGCATTTCTTTTAAAGCCCTTTTTGTGATGTCGTCCCGACGTCCGACTGTGGCATTTCTTTTAAAGCCCTTTCTGTGATGTCGTCCTGACGTCCGACTGTGGCATTTCTTTTAAAGCCCTTTCTGTGACGTCGCCCCGACGTCCGACTGTGGTATTTCTTTTTTAGCCCTTTATGTGGTGTCGCTAAGATGCCCGACTGTGGCATCATTTTCCTTATATTTATTTGTTCACCTTTCGAGGCGTCGCTTCAGACACCCGATCGGTAGTTATTTATGTTTTGTTGGGATTTCAGGCGGACTACCGCCGTTTCCCTTTTACTTACCTTGTTATGCTAATTTTTGAAAATGTACATTGGTGAATTTATTCATGTCGCATCCATGCATGCATTTGTTATATCTTACGTCCGAACTGTCTTGCGAGTACTTTCAAAGTACTCACTGGCTTGTTGATTTGGCCAGATGCTGACGAAGGCGATCTCATGGATGAAGAGTTTGATGGCGAGTCCGACACTTAGAGTCTTGTATTTCTCTCCCTGCTGTGTTTTTCCACCACCGCCCTATCCTCGAGTCAGTAGTATGCCTCCACACCACTGTGACATGTCCGCCATTATGTATAATTATTGGCGTGCTTGTAATAATTTGGTTGAGCAACCGTAGTTCGACCCTGTAATATATTTTATGCTACTGGCTTATTGTATCAAGAATTTGTCTACCAGTGAGGAGGATTTCTCTCATACTGGACTCAAAAGATTGGTTTCTCAATACATATTTTTATTGGAAAACCGGTCGTGACAGAATGTCCCCTGACCTTGCGTCTGATCCGGTCGATGCGCCTTTGCCACCGCAGAGAAGGCCCTCTCGTGGTTGTCCAAAATCTCAGAGGATGAAATCGATGCTAGAGCAGAAAGGGAAGAAGCTAGCGGCGACCTGCGCCGTGTGCGGTTCTGAAGAACACCATACCGAGGAATGTGAATGTCTGTAGATGCCTGAGTGCAGCGATAGCAGCGAAGACAGCGAGCCTGAACATCCGGACCCTGCATCGTCGTCAGGTTCGTGTGTTCGTAGGGCGCCGCCGATGAGGCCCAACAAAAGGCAGTCTGAAACCAAAGCTTCGGATGTGTGTGTCAGTAAGACTGCCATTGCACCATTGTTTTCTCGAGGAACAACGCAGCATCATGGTCTCCGCCACAATGGGGCGTCTTCGTCGGCTAATGCCATTCATCGCACACCAAAGATGAAGCCTCCTGCTCCACCACGCAGATGCAGCGTCTGTGGCGAGGAAGGACACTACAAATCTTCTTGCCCTGATCACGATGCCGGTCCAAAGCCGCCCCAAACTCGTCGATGCAAAAAATGTGGGATCGGAAGGCACAACTCCAGGACCTGCACTGTGCTCCCCCAATTCAAACGACCTCGTCGCGGAGACTAGATACAAACTGGACACAACTGCCTTGCTTTGCATCTTTCTTCTAGTTCTTTGATCAGCATCAAACCATGGTATTGGGTGCCGAACCGTGTTGTTGTTTTATGAGATCTCTTGTTTTATCCACCGCGACTGTGCTTTCATATTTGTATCCTTGGCATTGTTGTATTATGCATGACCGGGTTTTATGACAAAATACTTTGTAGTGCTAGCACTTAGTTCTCTGAAGTTAAATGCCTAAAACATATTTGTGTCTACTGTGATGGCCCATCAGAATTCATCTTTCCACCTTTCCACCTCGTCTATGCACTTGTCTCCAACTTGGAAAAAATGATGGTTCAGAACTTTGGAGATTGTAACTTTGGAGATCCAATAAAGAGCAGAACTCTGACAATAGACAGATTGGTATTGAGACTGACTACCTTTACATTCCATGGTACAGACAAATAGCTACCCCCGGTCGCTTTGACAAGGAGTGATGGTCGTAGTGTCTCTGTGCAGATACAGGAAGTTTGACTAGCTAAACTATCTGGTACATGAACTTACCTAGCTGATACAGTAACTTATAGCTAGCTAGTACTCCACGCGCACCGGTGTCCGTATTACTTCTGTTCACATAAACGTGCTTGTGCAGTGCAGAAACTGCAGAAAACCGGTAACTTCAAACTGAGTGGATGTGTGGCCATGCAAAACTCATGCATGGTTGGCAATCACTACTTGGTAAAGCGTTGAGCCAGATAACATTCTCAAGAGACCTAGCATACTTCTGCTCTTTGAATCCCGCATTAGAAATGATCCTATAATTAGTTAATTACAGAAAAATTAGACCGAAACCACACTAAGACACCCCTCATGTTTTCAATCCCATCTCCAAACTTACTAATGTAGACCCAACACATCTCAATCCCATATTTTGTACATCCGTACAGGGGTGCCTCACAGCTGCTGCGCGCTACTATTTCAATCTACATCCGTACAGGCCGCCTCACGTGACCACATGCTTTTTGAACACAAGGGCTACCGGCCGCTGCATCCGTTATACGTTTCGGCCAGAGGTTCCATCACTCCAAAAGTGAGCTTCACACACCAACTCTACCCATATCGGCCATGTGCACGTCAATTGGACCATCGGAAGTGCTGTCCCTCGCGCGCAGCCTTTCCCTGACATGCGAGCTGCCAAAACTCACCATTACCCATCCATAATTTCCCAACCTCCCGCTGTGCACGAATCTCAGAAACAGGACATGCAAAATTGTCTCTACCATAGCTTGCTGTAGACACACCTATCACAGCCGCATGTCCTGTTTCTGAGATTCGTGCACAGCGGGGGGTTGGGAAATTATGGATGGGTAATGGTGAGTTTTGGCAGCTCACATGTCAGGGAAAGGCTGCGCGCGAGGGACAGCACTTCCGGTGGTCCAACTGACGTGCACATGGCCGATATGGGTAGAGTTGGTGTGTGAAGCTCACTTTTGGAGTGATGGAACCTCTGGCCGAAACGTATAACAGATGCAGCGGCCGGTAGCCCTTGTGTTCAAAAAGCATGTGGTCACGTGAGGCGGCCTGTACGGATGTAGATTGAAATAGTAGCGAGCAGCAGCTGTGAGGCTCCCCTGTACGGATGTACAAAATATGGGATTGAGATGTGCTGGGTCTACATTAGTAAGTTTGGAGATGGGATTGAAAACATGAGGGGTGTCTTAGTGTGGTTTCGGTCTAATTTTTCTGTAATTAACTAATTATAGGATCATTTGTAATGCGGGATTCAAAGAGCAAAAGTATGCTAGGTCTCTTGAGAATGTTATCTGGCTCAACGCTTTACCAAGTAGTGATTGCCAACCATGCATGAGTTTTGCATGGCCACACATCCACTCAGTTTGAAGTTACCGGTTTTCGCAGTTTCTGCACTGCACAAGCACGTTTATGTGAACAGAAGTAATACGGACACTGGTGCGCGTGGAGTACTAGCTTGCTATAAGTTACTGTATCAGCTAGGTAAGTTCATGTACCAGATAGTTTAGCTAGTCAAACTTCCTGTATCTGCACAGAGACACTACGACCATCACTCCTTGTCAAAGCGACCGGGGGTAGCTATTTGTCTGAACCCTGGAATGTAAAGGTAGTCAGTCTCAATACCAATCTGTCTATTGTCAGAGTTCTGCTCTTTATTGGATCTTCAAAGTTACAATCTCCAAAGTTCTGAACCATCATTTTTTTCCAAGTTGGAGCAAGTGCATAGACGAGGTGGAAAGGTGGAAAGATGAATTCTGATGGGCCATCACAGTAGACACAAATATGTTTTAGGCATTTAACTTCAGAGAACTAAGTGCAAGCACTACAAAGTATTTGGTCATAAAACCCGGTCATGCATAATACAACAATGCCAAGGATACAAATATGCAAGCACAGTCGCGGTGGATAAAACAAGAGATCTCATAAAACAACAACACGGTTCGGCACCCAATACCATGGTTTGATGCTGATCAAAGAACTAGAAGAAAGATGCAAAGCAAGGCAGCTGTGTCCAGTTTGTATCTAGTCTCCGCGACGAGGTCGTTTGAATTGGGGGAGCACAGTGCAGGTCCTGGAGTTGTGCCTTCCGATCCCACATTTTTTGCATCGACGAGTCTGGGGAGGCTTTGGACCGGCATCGTGATCAGGGCAAGAAGATTTGTAGTGTCCTTCCTCGCCACAGACGCTGCATCTGCGTGGTGGAGCAGGAGGCTTCATCTTTGGTGTGCGATGAATGGCATTAGCCGACGAAGACGCCCCATTGCACGGAGACCATGATGCTGCGTTGTTCCTCGAGAAAACAATGGTGCAATGGCAGTCTTACTAACACACACATCTGAAGCTTCAGTTTCAGACTGCCTTTTGTTGGGCCTCATCGGCGGCGCCCTACGAACACACGAACCTGACGACGGTGCAGGGTCCGGATGTTCAGGCTCGCTGTCTTTGCTGCTATCACTGCACTCAGGCATCTGCAGACATTCACATTCCTCGGTATGGTGTTCTTCAGAACTGCACACGGCGCAGGTCGCCGCTGGCTTCTTCCCTTTCTGCTCTAGCATCGATTTCATCCTCTGAGATTTTGGACGACCACGAGAGGGCCTTCTCTGCGGTGGCAAAGGCGCATCGACCGGATCAGACGCAAGGTCAGGGGACATTCTCTGCGGTGGCAAAGGGATGTCGACCGGTTCAGACGTGAGATCAGGGGGCGCAGCTTCACTGCATATGTCCCTGAGTTCGGAATTTCTTCAGAAAGGGTAGCAGGAGACGTGCACCTCAAAGTTTCAGACCCGCACAAGCCAGCTGATTTGTTTTCTGCTTCTTCCTCAGCCATGGCATTCAGTTCTTTCTCCAGGGCTAGCAGTCGCTGCACGGCGTGGTTGAAGAGCGGGACGCTCATATTGCGATAGATAATGCCTGTAACCTGAATGTCCTTCATCCTAACTCTGATATTCATGTCGAATGGCAGGTGTTCTACATCGACAATCTAGACACTTCAAGTGGTGGCATTCCCAACATTCCTCATGATGTCTTCCCAAGGGTGAAGGCCTACACGAGCACTGACATCAACAAAATTATACTAGCTGACTCGTACACTAAAAAGGGATCTCCTAACCATGTGTATGGGAAGCTGCTGGTAAGACATGTGCTACATATTGGTGTCACGTTGATACATTAGGTGCACAAATGATTAATGTCTGAACACGCATACTGACTCCAGCTTGTTTGATATGTTTTCCTCAAGCCTCGAGCTCCTACTTCCGTGTGTTATCAACGGAATCCATCGAAAAGGAGAAACATCGATGCAGGCGCCAGAAGAATCCATGCACGGAGTGGACGCGCAAACCGCAGCCCCCGTCAAACGAATGACATTGTAAGTCTACGGCACATAACTATCACCTTTTTTTATTGACGCAGTGCATCCTAGGGGTTGTGGGTATACTTTCTGTGCATTGCTATACTGAACATACAAACATGTGATGTAGCTGAGAGCTCTGTGCATTCAGAAAGTGACTCAATTCACGCAAAACTGTGAGGAAATTTTGGCGGCATCGGACAGGGAGATGAATGCAGAGAACAACAGGCATTTGAACGAATGGGCACAGATCCGCACAGGGATGAGACATCGCTTATGCCTCGAATCTCAGAAATCAAGGGAAGACATCTCCCGTGTGTTTGCGACGGCAGACCAACACAGAAATGCATCAAAAATGGACATCATAAACATTGATGATGATGACACAGGTGTAGAAAGTTCACCCGGTCTGACCCCCAATCGTGTTAAATGTACATATTTACATTTCAGTATTTTCGTTCACTGACGACAAATCTTTTTTCAGATGTTTTAGATAAGCAAAACGCAGCATCTCCATGTATGATAAGTCCCACCCCAAGGACGTCACATGGTGCTCGAGGAGCATCGCCGCTTCACCCATCACCAAATGGTTCGGAAGCGACGCCAAAAAGGATAAAGAAGACATCTCACAGGAAAAGAATGAGAAACATGGAGGCTGTGCTGGATGACAGCGACTCCGAGAGAGGGTGGACGCCTCTTGGAAAGCTCGTAGAGGAGGCCAAAAGAGATATTGGAGCCGGATGCAGCACCACCGCCGCGCAGCCAAGCACACACATAGAGGAGATAGATGCATCTGAAGGAAGAGAATTGGTCATCTCACAGGCTCTTGAGGATAGCTATCCAGTTCACTGTGAACAACCAGGGCCAATGGATGCCGAGGGGGGACGAAACTTGCGTCTTACTGAGGTGGACGCACATGACGTTTTCAACCTTTGCCCATCATTTGGCCTTGAAAGAGACGCCCCGCCGCAGGCCATGTCAGTCCATACACAAAACAGGCCAGTGCCACCAATGAGGGACCGGCTAAACCAAGCGTACAATGGCGTGCAGCGTGAGACGGACACACACAATGATTTCGATGGTTGCCCATTGTTTGACCTTCGCATAGACGACCCGCCACAGCACAACACAATCGATGTTCCGGGTAGGCCAGTATCACCAAGGGGGGACAGGAAAAACCAAACGAATCATGTCGTGCGGTGTGGGCCTTTACTAGCGGAGTTCACAGCAGCCATCGGAGCGGAAGGTGTTAATTTTCAGCACAATATTTTTCCATACTGTGTCGACTGTGATTATCCCGGTACTAATCATGCTAACCCTTTCTTATCATCGAACAGATCAGCTGGCTTGTGCAGAGACACCGATGGCACCTATCAGGTTTGCGCCGCCGATCGGCGTCCCAAGATCAGGCCAAGCACGCCTGATCCCCATTGCGAGCACTCCCTCTCTGTCGCCATTAACCAGGACCAAAAATATAATGATCGCAGAGCTTGATATCCATGAGGAGCTTGCTGTGTCTACAGTTAATCTAAACGTGGCATTGAATGAGACAAGCTCTCGGTCGGCGCCGAGACCAAAGAGGAAGGTGGTTCCAGGTCCATTGGCCAGTTCCCCTTTCGTCATGGAGTACAAGCTGCCAGAACGTGCACCGGCAGATATATGCCATCTATATTTGAAATTTATGAGCTTGGCAGGGGAGATAGTTAAAAAGTATGATCCACATGGATCAGAAGCCCTTTTTTATTGCTTTTATGTTAAATTTTTACGGAAAGCATCTAATTTAGGTATTATGCTTTTTTCTTTTTGCAGCAATTGGATCATCTCTGCCTTGCCAAGCTACATTGAATTTACTGCGATTGAAATACAGAAAGAGCTGGTGGTCGATGGAGTAGTCAGCTTCGAGATGATGAACATATCCATGAGAAGGTTTCAGCAGCTCGACGTTGACTTTGCTGCAAAGTATGGAGAGTCTTGCTGGCGTCATTTCCTGGAACCTGATTTTGTGGTAAGGGTTGTTCCTTTTTTGAAGTGTCATGCCTTCGTATCAGGCAATCGATTAGTAATGATAGATACGGGGCTCTCTGACATTTCTGTATCCGATTTTCTGTGTGCAGAATCATGTGTTCAGGGATGAGGGGTACGTCGATGAGGATTACATAAGAGATCTTTTTGTGGGCGACTAGTTGGCGCACGCTGTTCATCTATGCACGATGGTACATGTCTTCAGATTTTCCTTTGGCGATTGTAAGCATTCTACTTGAAGACGAGGGATGATCTATATATTTGTAACATGGTTTGTTGCCCTGTTTTAGTTTGTTCTGCCCATCCATCACAACAACTCCTGGGCGACATACTTCTTCAACTTCCAGAGAAGGCGAACTACAATACTGGACCCGATGATGAGCAATGGCGACAAGCCAATGGATGAGCTACAAGGCGAGCATGGCCGGTTGGCGGACGAGCTTTTGGCTGCCATAATCAAATGCATTGATGCTTACTTCGACGGGTGGAAGCCAAAGACAGCAGGCTGGTACAACTGGTTCCCCAGGAATGTCACAGGACCTTGGGTATGCAAGAGGTAAGATGGCAATACTTGTTTACAGAATAATCTGTTCACTGAGATTATCGGATGACAACATATGTCATTTTGTGTATTAATCAGGGAATCGAGCGGGATATTCGCTTTGCACTTCGCAAGGCAATGGATGGGGACTAAAATGCAACGCGAATTGTCTTCGGTGAGTAAGGAATTGGAGAGGTGATAATAATAAAGGTGTAGGGGGGTTAACACATGTTTACTCGGTATTTCTTCAGATCAGTGGCGACATTGACAATACAAGGATGATCCTGCTGTTTGAAGTGCTTGGTATTAAAGACAACCCCATCTAGCTGCCGAAGCCTTTCGATCGGTGCCAAAAGGAGTAGAGTTTCAGTACTTTTCATGAACATCGGCTAGTTTTTTTGTACTGAATTTATTCAACACCTGTATGGATGTTGACCTCACCACCTTAGTTACTAGTGTTTTTGACGGCATTCAAGCACTCAGACTTGACCCTCGTGTGAACTAAAAGAGGCCGGCGAGTGAACTTGATGTGCTATCTTTTCTATCTAAACTAAATTAAGCCGTCATGTCTGAAGCATATTCAATTTGTAGGTTCATGTCTGATATATTAATAGAAAGATAAGGTATTCGGGCAATGCCTTCTTGAACTGGTTCAAACCGACGATTCAGAATGACAGCATTGTACCACTGAATGACATACTATTCATCACAAGATTTGAAGTGGTCATCGTCAATTGTCTGGAACACGCATCCGAGATCAGCAAGCTTGTCGAGCGTGGATCTGTATAGATAAGAATGCACGGTTGTCGTCATTTGCCCAGTGATTTTAGAAGTATCAATAAGAATGCACACAACTACTATTGTTTTGTCAGCTAGGCAGTGACTGATAAAATTAGCACAGTATAACATGCAGGACTAAACTCACCTTGCTTCTGATTCTGGTATACCAAGACGTTCCACCACCAGGTTCACACTAACTCCATGCTCGAGTGCGCTGATAAATAGCCATTGCAAAAAAATAAAAAATCAGAACACCAAAAATGTCTGTTTCTTATGTGATTTAACACGTGCCGTTTTGTGATGATTTCGTACCTGATCCCTGGCTGCTCCAGAAATCCCATGATCATATCAGTGAGATCTTCGTCCTCGGCCTTCACACTCAGACAAAGCTGGCATGGATCACAAAAAAGAATGGTGAGCCACCTGCTACTCTGGACTCTGCACACACTACACGATTTGATCTGATTTTAATCAACCTCTGGGACACGGCGTGCAGTGCTAGCCAGCGGTGCGGATGGGGCAAATGGGACGAGAGCAAGAGAGTGCACGACGCGTTTAGCATGGTCGCTTTGCATCATCAGATGAACATAGATGCAGTCCAGGAAATGATGAGTGATATCATTGAAATTTGTTACCACACTGAAGCGGGGTTAATAATCACGAACACATGGTTTTCAATATGATAGCACTACCATAACAACATACAAGCCATGCTAACCTCAATGAATAGGCTGCAACTACGGGCACGCCGAGCTCGGCACGCAAGCGACCGGTTAATTTGACGTACACGCCATCACTTTGGTTTGACAAAAAGGCACGAACAATGACATCCACAAACTTAATCAGTCTGCATGTTTTTTGATCCATAGAGAAATAACCCACAATCACGCTCGCTGTTTTGGTTACCTGATGCTCGCTGAACACATGACATCTATGCCGTTCTCGAACCTGAAAAGAGGCAGATATGTTGGTCAGGCTAACAAAGTGCCAGACATATGTGAACTGGGTGGGGGCGGGGGAGGGGGACGAGCTGTTCTTGCTGTCCACACTCACCAGACGCGCGCCTTGACATGACCCGTCCCATCGGCCAGGGTGAAGAAGACGGAGTTATCAGACACTTGCTTATTTACCATTCTTCCTAGCAGTCTGACCTGCAATTAGCGAAAGAGTCAAACATATGTCTGGTTAGCTTTGGTGATATAGGATTCAGTACTCACCGTAGTCACCTCCACGCCCGTTGCAGTGAGATAGTTCGACGCGTCAATGA
This sequence comes from Triticum aestivum, assembly GCF_018294505.1. NCBI lineage: Eukaryota > Viridiplantae > Streptophyta > Magnoliopsida > Poales > Poaceae > Triticum > Triticum aestivum. Next base: position 609,427,136 of record NC_057795.1, on the reverse strand, counting down.
CCCCTGTGCCCATGTCTTTTATCTGCTTCGCGGTGCATGGAATCAAGGTGTCCGGCGGTGCGTCCTTAGCGGAGAAGTGGCGTCAAAACACAAGAGCTTAATGTACGTCGGCCGGAGCGCCGGGCAGGCATGGATCAGAGCTTACCTTCCACCTTGTAATGCCGCCTCCGTTGCCGTCGGGGATCCATTCAGCCCGGAGGAGGGGATCAACACCAGCGCCGTGCGCGCTCGGCACCATGAAGCCTGAAGGATCCCGGCTCATATTTTCGTATGCGCTAACTAGTATGATGGCTGCACCGCTCGACGGGGGAGGTCGTGAGAGCATATTATACACGAAAAAAGTTTACAGATGGTTTTCAATTGGGTCGCCGGACGAGTCAACTGACACTCGCACAGGCTCGTACGCACGCGTCTTAAGTGCTCGCTCAGCAGCCTAAATGGGCATGCATTACTACGGCAGGTCGTGAAGCTGTATACATGCATTCAAAGACCAACCCAATCTCATGAAACTGAAGCCACAGCAGGACTGATTCGTACAGGCGTGTGACAAGTACGGCTCCATTACACACGTACTACTTTTTCAAACCAACAAGACCATATCACCTGAGCCGTATGATGGCAGACCACATGTGTTTCACCACATGTGACCGACGTGGACGTGCTGCACGCGACAAGACACTCATGTGTACGTATACATAGTATAGCAGGTTCAACACGTGGCTCACATAGGTTCCTTCCGGGCACACGCATGGACCCGTCGCAGATATCTGACCGAACCTGCGTCCGTCTCGTCGTGGGCGTCACGTGCAAGAAAAACGGGACGTAATGGCGCGCCGTACACATAAGAGTCTGCACGTAGCGCTGCCCACTAGTTGGAACCTGATATATACAACGCTACGATGGCCACCATCTCGTACGCACACGCCCGACAGGTTTTTTGTCAGGCAATTAGGCATAAAGCTGCCAGAACCGGCCTGCCAGCACAACTAAATCATCTGAGCACATGGGCTTCAAACAGTACTATAACAAATAGCTAGTACGAATCACAAAGCACACCAACGGTACTGATAGCTAGCTATTTCCAGGGCAAGCTATGATAGAAAATCCTCTTCCTATATATATATATATATATATATATATATATATATATATATATATATATATATATATATATATATATATATATATATATATATATAATGTGACACATCTAAGCAATCCAAACAATTAAACAATATATATTATTTCGAATGGTACTTACATTTTTTTTAGTATGTAGACATTTTCTAAAATCATGATCTACCAAGCACAGTTGTTTGGTCTAACACACTCACCGTCGCTCCTCACCTTCTCTCTCTCTCTCTCTCTCTCTCTCTCTCCCCCCGAGCACCCATCCCACACCCGACAGCCTTCTTCCTCCCTGCACTTCCCCACCACCACCGCATCAACCATCGGTTGTGCGGCCTCGTGTAGGCGTGTAGCCACCCACCATGCCGCCCCACCATTGGTGAGATCTGCGATCTAGCGACCGTATCCGCAACACCAACAACGAAAGGATGGGAGGCCGCACCATCCCTTCCTCGACCTCCTGCACAACACCACCATCCCACATGCGACGTCCCCCCAATCCCTGCTGGCGGTGAGCTCGACGACGAGATGAGGGCGAGGGCGCGCCGCGGTACCCCTCCCTGTGCACCGTCCCGACCTCCCACCACGGGATTTGGCTCCTACGCTACCGCCCTTCCATTGCCCCCTTCCCGTGGTCTCCTACACAACAGGCTCCCGTGTCGATGCCCTAGCCAGCTCTTTGCTGCATCTCAAACCATCTTCCCTAGATCCGAGCGCTGCCATCTTCGACGATCTCCCCATGGAAGAGCTCCTTCTCCACACCACACGAAGATGACCTCAGACCCGTTCGCCCCTCTACCATCACATTTCATCTTCATTGTGGTCCTCCCATCTTTCTGCTCGCTTAAGAGCACCATGTGTGGCCCCAGGTGATGGGAGCATGGACTCCAGCACTCTAGTGATAAGTGTGTTTGACCAAACTACCTGTCCTACGTGGCAAATGAAGAGTGAGAAAACTACTTCCAAGTGGCCGATTTTCCCGCAGATCTGGTTTTCGACGAAACTTAATCAGTTTTGGGACTTGCGGGACGAAATATCGCCCAGCAAATATTGAAGGGCCAGATATATACTTTCGGTAAACAGAAGGACTTAAAACATTTTGTCTCTTAAATAAAAAATTGGTCTTCCATGTGTTTAGTTACAAACTTACAACGGTGTCCGGTCTCTGCATCCGAAGACAATAGGTATCCAGGCAAATTCTTTTGTAACAAACAAACAAAATCTGAAGGAAAGAAGAGTAACATGCACGGCACGCTGGGTCCAGGAAAGCTCTCAGGACTCGTACTGTCAACACGATTCGGACGTCAACAGTACGTGAATTCCAAATAAATAGAAGTCGCATCGAGAAAGGAGAAACATGTAGAGAACTCACGTAAAACTGCAGGCAAAGGTATATATATATATATATCATCCGTATAGCAATCAGATTGGCCTTCAATCGTACGTAGAGAGCTCTCGCAAGTCGCAAGCACCAACCCGCCTGGCCCAAGGAAGATCGATGGAGACGCTGCCGGACGACGTGGTCCTGGAAATCCTGGTACGCATGCCGGATGCCCCACACCTCTTCCGCTGCGCGGCGACGTGCAAGCGATGGTGGTTCCTCGTAGCACAACCCTCCTTCCTCCGCCGCCGCTGGCCAGACGACAGGTACCATCCCTCCTCCCTCCTCGGCTTCTTCGCCGAGGAATATCGATCACCTGATCGACGGAGCTACAAAATTAGGTATGTGCCATCCTTTATTCCGGCGCCCTCGTCGCCCTTTCGGCCTCGCAGCCCCATCGCGAGCTTCGCCGACGCCGGCGACTTACGGGAGCTGCCACTCGCCTCGCGCCGCGGCTTTCTTCTCGTGCATCTCGTCGCGGGCCATCACCTTCGGGACGCATACAAAGAATTCAACCTGGCCGTGTCCGACCCGCTCAGTGGCACGAGCCGCGTGCTACCCACGCTCAAGTGCGACAGGCTTTTCAGAATCAAAGGTTGTGCTATCCTAACCACTGCAGACCATTGCTTCAAGGAACAACAGCAGCAGCAGCAGCCGGTGTTATCAACCTGCTCGGCCTTCTCTAAAGTGTTAATAATTGGCTTCGACAACGACAACCAACAGTACAGCATCTCTATGTTCTCGTCCGATGAGTCGAGCTGGAGCGCGCCTGAAAACTGCTTCGACCCTTTGGAGCACAGCATTCAGCTGGCGCCTTTACAGTTCAACGCGGTTGTGTGCCAAGGAGCGGCACACTGGCTCTTCAGGGACAATTCAAACTTCTACACGCTGGACGCGAGCGTCGAGACGGGCCATGCCACCTTGACGAAGCTCTCGGTCACACCGGGCCGCCTCGGCCGCAACTTTAGGGACGTGCCACGGCTAAGCGTCACCAACGGAGTGCTATCGCTGCTCGCCTTGCATAAAAAATGCCTCAGAGTGCAGATCTGGACATGTCGAGGTGGCACAAGGAGCGGAGATTGCACCAGAGAGTGGCGCCACACTAAGATGATCAAGCTAGAACGACCGGAACAAAATCATACCAAGATATTAGTGCATTACATGTGGGCAGGGGAGAGGAGCGGTGTATTGCTTATCAAGGCAAGCCCCTACTTCAAACGGTCTGTATATGTTGCTAACCTTCAAACTGGGACAGTGGAGGAGGTCATCAGCAAATTTTGCGACGAGTGCACGACGCCTATCCCGTTTGAGATTGATTGGCCGGCCTTCTTCATGTCTCGCTTGGCAGGCGATAGCATCAAGCAGGCTAAATTGGGAGAAACCATACTCAACATTGCCAACCTTCTTGGGGGCCAATAGTTTGGGCCTATAATTTTCGGTTCAGTTGCTATGAGTTGTGCCACATAAGAGCTACAGGAGATATAGGTTATGTATATGCATGGAAGACTTGATGAATCGGCAACCTTTTTCTTTGCATGCCAATTAAACAAGAATATACCACGTGCATGTTGGTTAAGAGGTTTTTCTTTGTCATACATATCAAACATATGCAATTGCGGTACTATATATATATATATATGTATATATATATATATATATGTGTATATATATATATATATATATATATATATATATATATATATATATATATATATATATATATATATATATATATTAGTTTGTGCTTGAGGTGCAGCATGTTGTCTCTACGATCTTGTTGTCCAATTGACCCCGAGCTTGTTTACTTGGTGTGCTAGATGAGCCTTTGATGTTTTGTTTAGTGACTAGTAAGTGTGCACGTGCAACGCACGTTTCTTTTAACGCACAAATTATACTCTTTTACATGCAACATATGGCAACGGAAAAAAAATTCTATCTCTGCTCTTATAAAACCCCGAGTTGGGGATGATGGTGTGCCTGCCATCTTGCAATATAGACCGTCCGATCTATATCTGACGGATAGAAAGCAAACTATGACAATTTTGCGAAAGGATATCGGCACCTCTCTCGTTCATCCTTATCTCCCAACTTCATTGTTGAGTAATAAAAAAAGGAAGCCTGTGGAACAATCTGGCATGGTGGCCGCTGCCGGCGTCATTCATCCCCATGCCTCCGCTAAGTTCGACCATCAATCACGTGCATCTTGATATTCCGTGCAATGCACGTGCATCTTGCTAGTCACACATTCTAAAATAACATATACTCGTGCACATAAGATAATATTGTTTTTTTATCGTTAAAATAAACATATGGAAGTGGAAATCTCATTTAATTCATCTATTTATCCCCATTCCAAACAAGTAATGCAACAAATAAATCACAATATAACATTAAAATTCAATTGCATAACATAGTAATTTACCTTTTTGTTTTCTCTCGCCTTTTTTGTTGCCACTTGGGTTCTGTAAAGAGTGAAAACGTTACAAAAGTGTTACTGTTAAATAATCCTATCCAAGCGTTATTATCATAAAATATTTGCCAATGACCCTTCACACTTTCAAAAATCGCTGCCAAGTGTTCAGATGCAAATACTTGTAAAACTGGAAAAACAAATTCATGGCATAAAACTCAAAAATAACGACAAAAATAATGCTGGAGAAAACGTAAGTATAATCAAAATTGAACTGAACTTGACAAAATTTAAAATCATAACCTTTCTATGGTTGACAATGGATCATTCTATATAGCAAAATTTATCTATTTAGAAGCGTTGGACAAAATATCTACCTACTCCATGAAATTTAACATCCAAAGACCACAAGATGACTTGCATGATTATAAAATTTGATATAGTAAAAATCTTAATAGTTTTATAAAACTTCCAAAATGATCGTGATTGAACACCTTTGTTAACCCATTGTGAAAAATCGCACGCACACAGCCAAACTGAATTGGACATAGTCCGACCCTAAATACAAACCAAATGACCAAAAAAGGCTACTTTGATTAAAAAATGAATTGGACAACGCCCAGCGCTACATCTGTAATTACGACTTCACCAAAAGGGCTAAAAACCAACTCAAAAAAGAAAAGAAATGAAAAAACCTAAGGATAAAAGGAACACCTGACTCCTACCTTCACTACCCTTATCACTTCACTGTCTCCCCACTTCTCCCTGTGGCCACAAGCCCACAACTCTCTCTCTCTCTCTCTCTCTCTCTCTACCTCCTCAGGTCGCCCCTCCTCTTCGTCTCCACAGCCGACGCGAGGTCTGGCACCCCCTCTCCCCACTCTTCTCCGCACTTCCTCGTCGAATCGGTCTCTGAAGTGCCCGAGGATCTGCTCGATCTCGGCATGTTCGCTGGCCGACCCAGTGCTAGGCGTGGACGAAGGCCGACGCGGAGGCGCGGGACTCGTCTCCACCAGATCGGCAGCCGTGGCAATCATGCATCCGAAGCTCCGCGGCCCGGCTCCGTGCCTTCCTCTCCATCTCGCTCGCCCGGCGCTTGGAGCGTCTGCTCGTCGTCGGCTCTCACCACCCTGTGCGTGCGGCTGTGCTGTGCCCTGCCCTGCCCAGGTGCGGCAGTAGTGCCGCGGTGGCTGGTCGCCTGCAACTGCAAGCCGGCGCCGGTTGATGATCTATTCCCCACTCCAGCTTTCATATATTCTTAGTTCTGATTTGAGGTACTCCCCGCTACCCACTTTTGCTAATTCCTTTTTTTTTCAAAACACTTTTGCTGATTCCTAGTTGCTATTCATCACTGTACAGTACATATGTAGCTCAGTATCTTAGGTTTAAGCATGAGAGTCGCTTTAGAATCGGGGAGGAAAAAAATAGAAGTTTCATATTTCAGTTCTTATATGTCATCCTGTTTTCATAATGCTATGCAGTTAAAAATAAGAATAAATAGCTTACAAAATGCACCTTGTTAAGAGCTCAAAATCACATTTGGCTCAGAAGACCAGCACTTATGATTGCAACACCAAAAAAATGCTCAAATGTGCTTCGGGAATGCTATGCAGGAAAAAAAAAGCACAATAGCATACCAAATGTACCCTGCTAAGACTCTGCACATATTCTCATGCCTTAAGCATGATTGCATGACTTCCGACTCTGACTAAAATTACTCAACTTTCGTTGCCTATACTTGCTCTTCTCCTTACAGGAGAGGTTTTGGAATTGCCTGTACAGACAAGAATGTATGACTGTACTGTCCAAAAAAAATGTGTACGACAAAGTATGTGTGACTATACGGTACACTTTGGCTATCTTAAAACCTGTTTTAATCTGGTCCTGATATAGTACTTTTTGGGTCTTAGTTTGGCGTTTACCAGTAAACCTACATTTACACTCTGCATATGGCAACATGTTTATGTAATTACACTGTGTAAGTGTTTGACTGGTCTCACATCAAAGCATAGTTTGAGACATTTCACTGGTGAGCACATACATATATATAAAGTTTGCACATAATCTGTTCAAACCGGGAGGGATACAGGGATTTTTTTTAGAGGAGGACAAACCTGCTTGCAAATCCTAGCTCTGCCATTGATTCTACCTGTATGTACTTTAGTAGATCTTCTCTTGTAAAATCCAAACTGTTTCCGAGCCTATACGTTTACTTTCCTATTGTTGTTTATCATGCAATACTTATCCTGCAGCCATCTAATATGAAACTTTTATAATAGAAGATGACCTCATTTATATACAGAAAAATAAAAATTGTTGTAACATTTAGAGCATTCCACTTACCGGATTTTAATTCCATGTGCTTGGATGCATATTTGATAAATCATCCAGTCTTTTAGCTGTGGCACCAACAAATGAAAAAGTATTAGCATCACAAGCCACAAATAAAAAGAAAAACAATCTTATTTGAGAAGATGGGGTGGTAGGACTAACTACAAACCGTAGAAGTGCTTTTGGAACGTCCACTCATCTCTGCCTTGATGGGAGATTCAGGATAGGACCAACTACAGTACCACTCTCTATTCCTTTGCCTTTTGATTTATTTAGGCTCTGCAATTCATGACACAGCTTAGCAGTTGAGCAACAATCGTGACTGCACCACCTGCACATGTTATGTTCTGCAGTTGTGTGACTGCCGATTGTCCTGTTACAATGTTACTGCCATCAAGGACAGCAGCAATATGCTTATTTTGCTCACGGGTTGGACGTTGTCGCTTTAAAATGTCCTCTATTTTGTGCATACCGCTCCCTTTCCATCTGATTCTTTATCTTATTACGGTCTGCACGTTTGAAGAACAGATCATAGATCATTATATAGCAATAAAACTGGGCCATATATCATGAAGTTGATCATCATTACCTTGTGATACAGCCAGCTGGGTGTGTGCCCCATTGATCTCGGCTACGGCAATTTTCTTCTGTTTATAGACCTCACGTCGTCTCTTATTAATCTCATCCTATTTTATGCATACTGCTCTCTATCCCTCTACCCTTTTTTAACTTCTTTAGGGTCTGCAAGCAATGACACAATTGAATATTTGAGCAACAAAACTGAATCGGGTGCTTGGGTACTGATCATCACCCAAGTATTGGGTGTTGCTTCTATCCTGGCACGGGGTGAGCATCCCGTCGGGAGTGGTCGGGACCATACACTGTCCTTTAACCTTGTGAATGTCAAGAATGTTACCATACAACTGTCTGAAGGAATAATGCAACATGATGTAGTAGTTGGTAATACCATTCATCTAGTTCTCTTTCAGGGTGTGTCCTTATTTGTGTTCATATTACTTGTAACTAAAGCATTGGACGATCCATATGCAGATTGGCAAGGCTTTTAGGTGAGGTCAGTTACATACTGAAGAGCATGCACCTGTGTTGGCGACGAGCTCGTCAGCGCGGCCGTGGACGGGCGCCTCGGCGGCTGCACCTGTGATGGCGAAGAGCTCGTCGTCGTGGCCGTCGTCAGGTGACTCGGCGGTTGCACTTGTGCTGGCGAAGAGCTCGTCGTCGCGGTCGTCGTCCGGTGCCTCGATGTCTGCGCAGGGCAGCGAGCAGCGATGGCGCACGTCAAGCCGGACGCCTGGATTGATTCCCCCCTAATTTAGCAGATTTCTTTCCGTATAGTCGAGCAAGTCCATGCGAATTGGACGTGCTGTTTCCTTGTGCGGGCGTGGGATCCGTACTAAAGTGACGTGTTGTGCGGCGTCTTCTTTGCGTGAGGTAGATCGTGGGAGAAGTAGGACGTGAGCGTGGCAGAACATGTAATCCTGAGCGTTGATTGGTGTGGCAGACCTTTGATGTAATATAGAACGTCGAATGTGATTTAATGGGATTGATCAAACGTCTCTGGTGCTTCTGTGTACACTTTGTGCACTAGTAGAAAAGGGGGCAATGGTCCATGCCAGGTCAGCCCATTAGTCCCGGTTCAATCCAGAACCGGGACCAATGGGGGCATTGGACCCGGTTCGTGAGCCCCGGGGGCCGGCCGGGCCACGTGGGCCATTGGTCCCGGTTCGGCTGGACCTATTGGTTCCGGTTGGTGGGACGAACCGGGACCAATGCGCCTCGCTCCTGGCCCACCACCATTGGTCCTAGTTGGTGGCGTGAACCAGGACCATAGGCTGCCCTTTAGTCCCGGTTCGTGGCACGAACCGGGACCAATTAGTTGCCTATATCTACCCCTCGCCTGCGAGCAGAGCACTCCCAGTGCTCTGTTTTTCGTGGCCGGCGAGGGAGAGCTTTGTGTTGCTCTAGCTCACCTCCTATGCACATGAGGTGTTCGATGGAATGCCCGAGCCACACTACTTAAGCTTTCTCCTCTCCAAGCTCGACCTCCAAGCTCCATTTTCCTCAATATTTGTCTAGGTTTAGCGGTCTGTCACGTCCCGTCCCCATCTTCACCGCCGTCAATCGCCCGCGCCGATCTCGTCGCCGGCACCACCGTGGTGAGCCTCTTGTTCTTATCTTCTTTCTGAAAGGAAAAAAATTCTTACTTGTATATTTATATAGATACTTGTATAATTTTCTTACTTTTATTATTGCATCTTATATAGTGCGATGGTTTTGGTATCCGCCCCCGTCAGCCCTCGTCCAGTCTATGATTCGGATGTGGTATATATTATCTTTTCATAACTATTGGTTCATTTATTATTTATGACAATTATGCCGACCAACGTGACATAGATTTTATTTATCTAGGAGGTTGTTGAACCGGAAATTCCAACCGACCCTATTGTCGAGAGGTTAAATTTAGTTGAAGAAGAAAACAATTTGTTGAAGGAAAAAATTAGAAAAATTGAGGAGGATAAGATGATATTGGAGTTGCATGTTGCGGATGTCGTCGATGATCACAAGATCAAGATGGATGCAATGCGCTTGAAGATTAGAAAGATTAGAAAATATGCCATTCATACCGGGGCTTGGTATCATTATGCCGTTGGATCAGTTGTTACATTGGTTGCGATTATGATCGCATTTGTTTTCGCATTGAAATGTTTTACATAGTTTCAGTGTATGGTTTAATTAATTTAGATGCTCTGCAGAGCTTTATGTTGTTAGATGAGAACTATGTATGTACTTTGGTTTTAATGTGATGATGAACTTCTATTAATTTGGTCACTTAATTATCTATTCATCATGTTCTGTAATGATTTTTGACACACTTAATTATATATAATGCATGCAGATGAACCGGCAATGGATGTACGGTTCAAGACACACCTCCGAGTACATTAAGGGCGTGCATGATTTTCTCGAAGTGGCTGAGGCAAACAAGCAGAATGGTTTTAAGTGTTGTCCATGCCATATATGTGGGAATACAAAGTCTTACTCTGACCGGAAAATCCTCCACACCCACCTGCTTTACAAGGGTTTCATGCCACACTATAATGTTTGGATGAGGCACGGAGAAATAGGGGTTATGATGGAAGACGGTGAAGAAGAAGAGTACGATGACAACTATGTGCCCCCTGAATACGGTGATGCTACTGAACATCAAGAGGAACCAGACGATGTGCACGATGATGCTGCAACGGACGAAGCTGCTGAAGATCAAGAGGAACCAGACGATGTGCCCGATGATGATGATCTCCGCCGGGTCATTGTCGATGCAAGGACGCAATGCGAAAGTCAAAAGGAGAAGCTGAAGTTCGACCGCATGTTAGAGGACCACAAAAAAGGGTTGTACCCCAAATGCGAAGATGGCAACACAAAGCTCGGTACCGTACTGGAATTGCTACAGTGGAAGGCAGAGAATGCTGTGCCTGACAAAGGATTTGAGAAGCTACTGAAAATATTGAAGAAGAAGCTTCCAAAGGATAACGAATTGCCCGACAGTACATACGCAACAAAGAAGGTCGTATGCCCTCTAGGATTGGAGGTGCAGAAGATACATGCATGCCCTAATGACTGCATCCTCTTTCACGGTGCGTACAAGGATCTGAACGCATGCCCGGTATACGGTGCATTACAGTATAAGATCAGACGAGATGACCCTGGTGATGTTGACGGCGAGCCCCCCAGGAAGAGGGTTCCTGCGAAGGTGATGTGGTATGCTCCTATAATACCACGGTTGAAACATCTGTTCAGAAATAGAGAGCATGCCAAGTTGATGCGATGGCACAGTGAGGACCGTAAGAAAGACGGGAAGTTGAGAGCACCCGCTGACGGGTCGCAGTGGAGAAAAATCAGGAGAAAGTACTGGGATGAGTTTGCAAGTGAGCCAAGGAACGTATGGTTTGCTTTAAGCACGGATGGCATTAATCCTTTCGAGGAGCAGAGCAGCAATCACAGCACTTGGCCCGTGACTCTATGTATGTACAACCTTCCTTCTTGGATGTGCATGAAGCGGAAGTTCATTATGATGCCAGTTCTCATCCAAGGCCCTAAGCAAACCGGCAACGACATTGATGTGTACCTAAGGCCATTAGTTGAAGAACTTTTACAGCTATGGAATGGAAACGGTGTACGTACGTGGGATGAGCACAAACAGGAGGAATTTAACCTAAAGGTGTTGCTGTTCGTGACCATCAACGACTGGCCCGCTCTCAGTAACCTTTTAGGACAGACAAACAAGGGATACCACGCATGCACGCATTGTTTACTTGACACCGATAGTATATACCTGGCAAGCTACAGGAAGAATGTGTACCTGGGCCATCGTCGATTTCTTCCGACCAACCATCAATGTCGAAAGAAAGGCAAGCATTTCAAAGGCGAGGCAGATCACCGGAAGAAGCCCGCCATGCGTTCCGGTGATCACGTACTTGCTATGGTCAATGATTTACACGTAATCTTTGGAAAGGGTCCCGGCGGACTAGCTGTTCCGAGTGATGCTGGGGGACACGCACCCATGTGGAAGAAGAAATCTATATTTTGGGACCTACCCTACTGGAAAGACCTAGAGGTCCGCTCTTCGATCGACGTGATGCACGTGACGAAGAACCTTTGCGTGAACCTGCTAGGCTTCTTGGGCGTGTATGGGAAGACAAAAGATACAGCTGAGGCACGGGAGGACCTACAACGTTTGCACGAAAAAGACGGCATGCCTCCAAAGCAGTATGAAGGTCCTGCCAGCTATGCTCTTACCAAAGAAGAGAAGGAAATCTTCTTTGAATGCCTGCTTAGTATGAAGGTCCCGACTGGCTTCTCGTCTAATATAAAAGGAATAATAAATATGGCAGAGAAAAAGTTTGAGAACCTAAAGTCTCATGACTGCCACGTGATTATGACGCAACTGCTTTCGGTTGCATTGAGGGGGCTTCTACCGGAAAGCGTTCGATTAGCCATTGTGAAGCTATGTGCATTCCTCAATGCAATCTCTTAGAAGGTGATCGATCCAGAAATCATACCAAGGCTAAGGAGTCATGTGGTGCAATGTCTTGTCAGTTTCGAGCTGGTGTTCCCACCATCCTTCTTCAATATTATGACGCACGTCCTAGTTCATCTAGTTGACGAGATTGTCATTCTGGGCCCCGTATTTCTACACAATATGTACTCCTTTGAGAGGTTCATGGGAGTCCTAAAGAAATATGTCTGTAACCGCGCTAGGCCAGAAGGAAGCATCTCCATGGGCCATCAAACAGAGGATGTCATCGGGTTTTGTGTTGACTTCATTCCAGGCCTTAAGAAGATAGGTCTCCCTAAATCGCGGTATGAGGGGAGACTAACTGGAAAAGGCACGCTTGGAAGGGACTCAATAATATGCAGGGACGGATATTCTTGGTCTCAAGCACACTACACAGTTCTACAGAACTCTACCTTGGTGACCCCGTATGTCGATGAACACAAGAACAATCTGCGCTCCAAACACCCGGAGCAGTGCGACGACTGGATTACATGTGAACACATCAGGACTTTCAGCAGTTGGTTGGAAGCACGTATCAGAGGTGACAACACTGTTTGTGATGAGCTGTACTTGTTGTCCAGGGGACCATCTTTGACTGTATTGATTTGGAAAGGATACGAGATAAATGGGAATACATTTTACATGATTGACCAAGATCAAAAGAGCACCAACCAAAACAGCGGTGTCCGCTTTGATGCAACAACTGAGAGGGGAAAGGACACATATTATGATTACATAGTGGACATATGGGAACTTGACTACGGACATGATTTTAAGGTCCCTTTGTTTAAGTGCAAATGGGTCAATCTGTCAGGAGGCGGGGTACATGTAGACCCACAGTACGGAATGACAACAGTGGATCTGAAAAATCTTGGGTACACTGACGAACCGATCATCCTAGCCAATGATGTGGCACGGGTTATCTATGTGAAGGACATGTCTACCAGACCGAGAAAGAGAAAAGATAAGGAAGCGAATACATCATACGATGAGCCAAAGCGCCACATAGTTCTTTCAGGAAAAAGGGACATCGTGGGAGTGGAGGACAAGAGAGACATGTCTGAAGATTATGAAAAGTTTCATGAAATTCCTCCCTTCAAAGTCAAGGCTGACCCCAGCATCCTGATAAACGATGAAGATTATCCATGGTTACGGCGCAATAAGCAAATGACACAAGCGAAGAAAAAGTGAAGACTTTCTCCCGCAACTATTATGATGATACCATGCCAACTTTGTAACTGACGAGTATGATACCATTGTCCGTTTTGTACATGCACATGCTATGTGGGTCAATTTATGATACCATGCCAACTTTCAACTTTTTCAGAGTTCATTTGAAATGCTTTAATGTCTTATCGTTCGGCCCTCGTAATAATTAAAAATAGCAACAATAAGTATTTTGTTGTAAGTAGAAACAAAATAAAATAAATAAAGCAAGAAAGAAAACAAAAAAACAAAAAAAGTGTTTTCAAATTTGAAAACTAATGGCACTAATAGAAAGTTTATAATTTTCCTAAAACTAAAAGCAAAAACAATTAAAAAATAAAGCAAAAAACAAAAGAAAATAAATAATGCAGAAAAAAACAAAAAAACAACAATAAGTATTTTGTTGTAAGTAGAAATAAAATAAAATAAATAAAGCAAGAAAGAAAATAGAAAAACAAAAAAAGTGTTTTCATATTTGAAAACTAATGGCACTAACAGGAAGTTTATAATTTTCCTAAAACTAAAAGCAAAAAGAATTAAAAAATAAAGCAAAAAACAAAAGAAAATAAATAATGCAGAAAACAAAACAAAAAAACTGGAAAAAAATAAATATAGCAACAATAAGTAAAGAAAACAAAAAAACAAAAAAAATGCCTCCTACTGGGCCCCCACGGCCTGAATACGATATGAAATCCTACTATGGGCCAGGATTCAGGCCCGCAGTAGGCCCAGAAGGCCCATCAGGCAAAGCAATAGCAAGTAGGCCCGAAAGCCTGCGGTGGAGAGGAGCTCGAGAGGGGTGCGGCAGTGGGGCTTATAAACCACGGCGCGCCCCTCTCAACTAGCGAGGTGGGACTAAACTTTGGCCCCGAGGCGGGCAGCACAGGGGCCTTTGGTCAGGGCACGCGTGGCGGCACTCTGCCTCCTTCTCCGGTGTGTGGCGGCACTCTGCCTCCTTCTCCGCCTGCGCCGGCGCTCCCGAGCAGCCAGCAGCCTCCTCCTTCTCAGCCTCGCCAGCAAGGGCGGAAGAGACCCGCCGCCGCCCCGGCTGCTCCGGCGCGTCGTACTCCTTCTCCTCCGCCTCGTAAGCAAGCACGAAAGAAGACAGACGCCGCAACCGCTCCGTCTGCTACGGCGTCTAGCAGCACAACCAGAGGCGGGAGGCAATACAGATATGGTCCATCTCTCAAGCCTCTAGAGAAGTTACCGTACGAGAGGACCGAGGAGGAAAACGATACGATTGTGCGGACCCACGTGAAGGAGTTCTTTGAAGGGGTGAAAGCAAAGAGACATCCACCTCTGGAGGAGAAGATAGATCCGGTGAAAGCAAAGGGCACTATCGATGTCCTGAGGAAACCACCAAAGTCTCCGCTGAGAACCAACTATGAGCGCATTACTGAACAGACATATCTCCAAGCCCAGCGGTCGGGAAGTACTATCAGTGCTAAAAGGTCAAAAGAACGAGCAAAGGGGAAAAAAATTGCCTAGCTCGGCGAACAAGCACAGCAATTGTGCCCCCCGCTCAATGTGTCTAATGCTCCAGGGACGGTGGCCGGTTATGGCAATCTTGATGATTACCTGCCTGACAATGCACTTCCTGATTTCTTGGAGGTGGACGAACACAGATACGAGTACGGGAAGCCTCTCGTCAAAGATGAAAAATCTCTGGCAACAAATATGCGAAGATTCCATAATTGGTACATGGAAACCTGCAGAGAGTCTCAGGGTACGAATGCTTTGTATCTGAATATTAAAGAGGAGCACGACCTCGTTGCAAATGATCAGTTGACTATTCCATTTGATGAGTTCTTCGCGTTCTTCAATCAAAAGGCCCTCGATAAATTAATGGTCTTTTGCTACTGTCTGTAAGTACTATTTCTGTCATTAAGTCTCTATATATAGCTTGGCTCTTTCATTTCATGTATTTATAATTAATTATCCTCAATATATTATGCAGATTGAAGATCATCGAGTGCAAAAAACAAGAAATTTATGATATTGGGTTCATTAACACAAATATCATAGATGAATTTCTGGTTAAAAAGGACGTCAAAGAGGCCGAGGACAACTTGCTACAATCGTTGATCAAAAATCAAAACAAAGATACCATACTCTTTCCTTACAACGGCAAGTGAGTGTTACTGTCGTGTGCATATTCCGTTTCCCTTATTACTCGAGCGAGGTTATAGTAATGTAATTGATGAGTTATGCATGCGTGCGCAGGTACCACTATATTCTTCTGGAGATTAAGCTTGAGCGTGGACTAGTAACCGTCTTAGACTCGAGACGGAAAGATCCCGAATACTATGCGGACATGACTGAAATGCTCAGCAAGTAAGTTCAATCGATCATTATCGCACCATATCGGCAACTTTTTGTTCATTTCCTGATATCTCAAGTAATAATGATTATTTTCTTTGTCTTGCAGGGTTTGAAAACAGTTCACCGCAGAAGCTCCGGGACTGCCGAAGGAGCTGCGATATACATACCCGAAAGTAAGTACTACTGGCTAGCTAGTTGCGCGCATCTCCCGTTGATTCTATAGCTATACTTTCATCAATGCCATTTATAATGCTTCTTTATCAGTTTGATTTACCTCTATTTCTCGTAAAGTGCTTGTGGCAGGAGGAAGGGAATGATTTCTGTGGATACTACGTGTGCGAGTTCATCCACACCGCGACTTTGAAAAACAAGCGGGGCTACTCTAGAAGACAATATGAAGTGCGTAAGCAATAATATTCATAATTTCATTTTATTACACCATCTTTTCTTTTGAATTTCATTCATATATATGTATTAATTAACCCCCTTCTTCAAATTAGACGTGGCAGATGCGGAATGAACTCCTAGAACCAGATCGCATGAAAGCAATTCAAGAGGAATTGGCGGGATTCTTTCTTGACCACGTCATCAGTAAAGCCGAAGAATACCATGTGGAAATTGATTTCAAATGCTAGGGATTTGTAATTAAGAGATCTTATACATATTGTACATGTATGTAGCCAGTAGCGTCTGATACATGATACGAAAACTTGTTGTTCGACCAATCTCTCAGAGAAGGAGAGGTCGATCGATCACTTCTCTCGGTATGCATGACGAACTTCTGTACTGAATGGTTCTCTCGATCACTTATGTATATATAGTACGTAGCGTCGACCAAGCATGGACATAAGAGAGGAAACTTCTCTCTATTAATTAGCTAGCTAACACAATATATGAAACACCTAAATTAACCCCCCAAAACCCCCAACCCCCCTCCTTTCAAAAAAAACCCTAGCCACTGGAATGCTGACGCGTGGATGCCTTTTGGTCCCGGTTGGAGCCACCAACCGAAATCAAAGGCCCCCTGACTGGGCTCGGCGCACAGGGCCACGTAGAGGCACATTGGTCCCGGTTCGTGTTTGAACCGGGACTAATGGGTGGAGGTATTAGTAACGACCCATTAGTCCCGGTTCATGAACCGGGACTAAAGGCCCTTACGAACCGGGACTATTAGGTGTTTTTCTACTAGTGGTGGTGTGACTTTAGGAGGATTCTTGTTTGCTCTTTTAATAGTAGTATAGATTGATCAAACGTCTCTGATGCTTCTGTGTACACTTTGTGGTGTGACTTTAGGAGGATTCATGTTTGCTCTTTTAATAGTAGTATAGATAAGGTGTTGCATGGTCGTTGTGTTCTGTGAATCGTCGCTATCTAAAATGGAAGTTTGCAGTTTGTTGTAACTAAATAAAAAAATCATTCGCATTTTTGGCACTATTTTGGTTGCTTAATTAACTTGCTCAATACATTTTCGCGAAGTAGATATCAAGGTAAACTTGTAGAAATGTGCTATTTAGCTAGCTCACACGCTAAGTCTGCTCATGATTAAATACACAAGAACCAGCACACCAGTTGAACATGCACGAGGAGAGGATGAGTTCATGGTTCATATCGCTGGACAATGACTTACTTATCGAGGCAACGAATCTAGCACTGAGAACTAGGGGTACGAATAGGAGCGGAACCTAGCTACAACACAAGTGTGACACTCGGATTTTACGAGTTCAGGCCCCTCGCGGAGAGGTAAAATCCCAACGTCTTGAGCCCTGAGGCTATACTTTCTCTAGGGTGTCTGATTACAGAAGGTTTGTGAACCCTTGTCACAGCACTAGGGGGCAGCTTATATAGAGTGCGCCGGCCCCATTAAAGCTACATTACATGGGAGGTAAAGAGGAGGATTAATACATGCATTACTGGTAACTGCCACCATAACTACACTTGAAGCATGGCGTCACGTTCCTCGAACATTGCAGGTTCCGTGTGCCCCCTTTGCCTTCCATGTCCGAATGCTGGCGAGAGGCCGACTAGTAGCGAAGTGTCCAAGTGAGCTATTACCATCCGAGTGCTTGGATGATAACCCACAAGTATAGGAGATTGCGAAAGTTCGAGGGCTGTATTTTACCCAAATTTATTGATTCGACACAAGGAGACCCAAAGAATATTTATGAGTCCTAGCATTTAAGTTGTCAATTCAACCACACCTAGAAATTTTACCTCTGCAACAAAGTGTTTAATAGCACAATAGTTTGATAGTTTTGATAGTAGTAGTAAGAGTAGCAACAGTAACAGGAATAGGAACAGTAGCAGTTTTGTGAAGATTGTAACAACAGCAGTAGTAATAACCTAGCAAATATCAATATGAGAAAAACGTAGGCATTGAAGCAAAGATGAATATTTGTGTTGGATGACATTCATCATATAATAGTCACAACCTAGAGAGATACACAATAGCTTCAATTCATCAATTTAATATAGGCATGTATTCCGTATATAGTCATATATGCTTATAATAAGAACTCTCATGACATTATTTTTCCTACCCTCCCGTGGCAATGGGGTCCAAAGAAAAACTAAGGGATATTAAGACCTCATTTTAATAGAGAACCGGAATAAAACATTAACACATGGTAAATACATGAACTCCAAGAATTACAGTCGTCCTCGGAGAGTACCCCAATTATTGTCACTTTGGGGTCTACGGATCAGAAGAATAACTAGTGCATATAACTAGCAGATAGTATTAAAAACTTAAATATATTCATAAAAAAATAGAGGGTTCAGATCTGAAATCATGGCATTCGGGTTCTAGTGACAAGCATTAAACATATCCGCCGCCGGTTGGACATGCTGTCAAGTCAGCGCGACAGTTGTGCCCCTTGCAGCAAAATCACCTTGCCTAGCTCGCCCCTACTCCCCGTTCATGGTTGAAGCATACCCAACTCCGACCATCGCCATAGCTAGCAGCTGACTGTCCCGAGCTCCAGTACCACGTGCTTCCCCTTGCAACCATGGTTGTAGCACAGCGTAGCCGCCTAGCCGGTCATAGCATCCAACACAATGGTTCCAACATCTCATGTCATCGCTGTATCGTGGTTGTAGCATCTGTGCAAAAATGGTTCCAACTTCTGCCAAAATGGTTATAGCATATATGCCAAATGGTTCCAGCTTCTCCCAAAATGGTTGTAGCATCTGATGTAGGGAGTTGCAGTTTTGCGCTTTCACCGACGAGAATTCCAGGGAAAAAATACCGATTGCAGCTCCGGTGGAAGTAGGTTCAAGCAAAACAAAATGCCGGTTGCAGCTACGGTAGAAGCCGATCCCAGCAAAATAAATTTGTAGCTCCCTACTGATCGTAGCACCATGAGCTATGGTTCCAGCTCCTTAACCATACGGTTGCAGTAAACATTGATGCTAGTTCTAGCATCGTCAAACTCTCCGGCTCAGTTCCAACATTTATCATGCATAGTTCCAGCAACACAAATTGTAGCTCCCAACACCACGACTCGCCGTTTCCAACACCACAAACTCGCTGGTTCTAGCCGGTTCCAGCTTTGGTCCATGTTGCTGCTGGCACTAGAGAAGCACGTCCGCTGGAGTTCCAACACCTCTCGTCTCGCGATCGCAGTACGGTTGCCCCGGTGATCCTAGTATAATGAGCTGTCATGTCACGACGGTGGCTGGCAGTTGAGATGGGAGATATGAGTGTTGGAGGAGAGGAGGGGAACGGCTGGAGGAAGGTACAATGGGGCCCTACCAACAGCGGTCTGCGACTGGAAGGCCGGGACGGGGTTGGTTATCGGGACTTGAATTTATTGAGACATATACTTGGGTCCACATGTCATAACGCAGAACTTAACGTTTTTTAGGGGTGCAGAGCTTAACAGTTAACCAAACGGAGTTCACCTTGTGGTGCCATGCGGACCTAACTAGTGGGTCAGCGTTGTCATAATAGGGTTTATTTATGCCCAATCAGTCAAAGTTAAAGGGGTAGTTTTTAGAAGAAAATAATTAGGACCATCCTGGTAGTTTATAGGGAAAATTTGTTAAATGGTAGTTGGGTGGGACACATGAGTGGAATGTGGTATTGTTTTTAGAAAATACTCGTTGAGAAGCGCCAGAATAATCATGGAGAAAAAGAATAATCATCGAGCTCTTCTTCTCATTTCAGTGACCCACCCGATTCGATTTCCCTACGATCTCCCCCGTTCCGTGATGGATCCCTCATTCCCTCTACACAATATTCTCTTATCGTTCCATGCTAACAGCTTCTTCATGTAGCTGTAAGGGGTGCTTTATTATTTTTTAAACAAACAAATCTTTTTTTTCAAGAGTACGCCAAGGCGTACGATAGCTTTATAGAAGGCAGAGTTTCAGTTGTAAGAAATTACAATCGCTGTGAACAACGAGAGTAGCACAACACCACACCGAAGACGAACAACACCGCAAGCAAACTACAACACAAAGAGCCTAACCAAACTGAAACACAACACCGTTTCTCGACCGACGCCAGACACCTCCAAAGACCACCAACTTCTGCAGAGCTTTACTTGTCAACGCACCATCCACTCTTATCGCCTAAGAGGAAGTGGCTCCGGATCTAGTTTTAATTTGCTTTTGTGAAAATAAAAAGGAAAACACTTGTTTTCATCCGACTGAAAACAACGAAACGTAAGCCGTGTCTATCTTCCACCACGTGTCCTCTGTGGGTCACACACCGCTTCGTTTCTCTCTCAACCTTATCTTCTCCGAGGGCCATCCAATCTCTTCCTCGCTCGCTCGCTCTTTCTCTGTATCCCCATTCCCTCCACTGACGAAGCAACAATCAGTCACCGGCCGCTTCCAATCCCAGCCACCGGCGCTAGGAGGGACAGAGCATGTTGCTTCCCATCAAGGCCGCCGTCGCACGCGCGCTGCGATGCAGCACCTTGTCCTCAGCCGCCTGCTGCGTCGCATCATCCATCGCTGCCGCTGCTGCGTTGTAGCTCCCGCCATCGCCATCGTGTGCTGCGTCGCAGCATCCATCGTCGCCGCCTTCTGCGTCGCAGCATCCGCCTTCGCCGTCGCGACACGCTGCAATGCAGCACTTTGTCGTCGGCCGCCTGTGTCGCGTCGCAGCATCCATCGCCGTCGCGTGCTGTGTTGCGGCACTTGTTGTCCGCCGCCTGTGTTGCGTCGCAGCATCCATCACCGCCGCGCGCTATGTTGCATCACTTGTCGTCGGCTGCCTGTGCTGTGTCGCATCTGCCATCGCCTCCGTGCGTTGTGTTGTAGCAACCGCCATCGCCGCCATGTGAGGCATTGTAGCACTTGTCTTCGGTGCCTGTGCTGCGATGCGGCTCTCGACGCCACCGTGAGCTGCATAGTATCACTTATCATCGGCCGCCTATGCTATGATTGTGGCATAGTGGACTGCTGCGTGTGCTTGGAGGAGGAAGTAATGGAGCAACTGAGACGCCGCTGTGCGTGCTCGGGAGGAAGGAACCCGTGGAGTGAAGACATGGGGGCTGCTGATGTGTGCTCGGGAAGGAAAGAAGAATTTGATCGTTGACCCTATCTAACGGCAAGAGAGGATGGATCGGACGGCTCCCTACCGGACTGATTTCTAGAGGAAATCAGTCGGATGATTTGTAGTAGTCCCCAAATAAAAAAATGTTGGAGTAAACGCGGTAGATACGTTAGCCTTCACCTCATATCTTCTGTAGATTGCTTTCTCTTCACAATGATACACACCCTACTAGGTCTTCCACTGCCACCCCTGTTAGGTTTAGTAATTATTTTCTTTTGCACCATTTGTAGATCCGAAAACATAGCTGTGATCTTGTGAAAACTGTTTGTCCCATACTTAGCAAAGTTTCACCAAAGGTTGGATCTGTTTAGGCGACTTAATAATGAATTTGTAACCCGCCAACACCTGGCCGGCTTAATAATGAACTTGTCCCTCTTACTCAGAGAGGTTTATAACTTTTTGAAAGATCGAGGATGTCGCCTAGGGGTGGGGGGTGGGGGGGGGGGGGGGTTCAATAGGCACTTTAAAATAATTACGATTTAGGCTTGAACAAATGCGGAATAAACCTAGCGGTTAATTTGTCAAGCACAAAACCTACAAGAACTAGGCTCACCTATGTTCACCAACAACTTATGCTAACCAAGATAATCAACTAAGTGATAGCAAGATATATGACAAGAAACAATATGGCTATCACAAAGTAAAGTGCATAAGTAAAGGGCTCGGGTAAGAGATAGCGGAGGCACTCGGAGACGAGGATGTATCCCGAAGTTCACACCCTTGCGGATGCTAATCTCCGTTTGGAGCGGTGTGGAGGCACAATGCTCCCCAAGAAGCCACTAGGGCCACCGTAATCTTCTCGCGCACTCGCACAATGCAAGATCCGTGATTCCACCAAGGGACCCTTGAGGGCGGTCACCAAACCCTTACAAATGGCAACCCTTGGGGGCGGTCACCAAACCCATACACTTTGAAAACCCTTGGGGGCGGTCATCGATACCCGTCAAATTGCTCGGAGCGATCTCCACAACCTAATTGGAGACCCCGTGATGCAACCCTATGTGTCAACAAAGGAAGAAAGGCCAAGTATATTGTGCCTGCACTACGTCAACAAGTCTCGCGGACAACAGGGTTTGAAACATCTGCACGACGACATGAAAATATTGTTCACAAAAAGAGGTACAAGGTGCCTGCTGCACAGTTCGGCTATGTTGTCAAAGAAGATGCAGAACCGAAGGGAGGCTCGAACTACCCGGGTTCTGTGCGTACGTCTGTTCCAGCTACAAAGGGACGTGTTAATTTCAATCCGGAGAAGCTTGTACATGCAAGTACCGTGCACGCCCCAGTGCCTAATCCAACATGTACATGTTTTTTTTTCGTTAGAAAAGGCTAGAGGCCTGCGTGCCTAATTGCCGTGCCTAATGGCCGGTTGTTAATCATTAATTAAATAAGTGTAGGATTCGGTTAGGATATTTTATTTAGAGTACTAGTCTGATATGGTTTGCCTGCTAGCTTTCCGCCGTACTATATATACCTTTTGGATCGATCGCGTCAGGGGATCAGGTTTTGGGTTTTATTTTGCTGTTAGTCACAGACATGAAAAAGTCGGGGTATCTTCCCGTACGAGTTAATATCAATTGAGAAGTTGATTACTTTGTGAATTCAGCCTAGCAGATTGAAGGCATCTAGCTCTAATTCGTTGCTGATCTTTCTAAAGATCGTCCACGTACTTCCTTTTTTTTGGGTGTGTGTGTTGTTTCGTGGCGACTGCATCTACAAGATCGCGAGCGCCACGTCGTTTCAAGTGACATTGTACCGTGAAAGATTGGAAAATTTATTCTAGCCATCGATTTTCTGTCGACGGTCGCATCAAGTGGTATCAGAGCAGGGTTGATCACGGTACAATTTTTTTCCTGCTATTTGATTCAACTGTTTGAAACATGGTGAACTCGCAGCATGACAAATCTGATCATGAGGAGGACGATGAGCTTCCGGAGGATCTGGAGATAAGTGATGATTTGCGTATTCATCTGATGGCGATCAAGGGAGCCAACAAGAAGCTTGGGACAAGGGTGGAGGAGTTGTCTGCAAATATTGTAGGCGTCGAGGACAGGTTGAACGAGCATTTGACTGCTAGCGACCGACAGCGCACTGATAGTCTGCAGGTGGTGACTGAGAGTCTTAATCAGTTCACTGCAGTAGTTCAATGCCTTCAGGCGAGAGATGTGGCACCCCGACAGTCCCGCTCACCACGACGACGTCGTGACCGCGAGAACGACGATGATGGTGTTTTTTTTGAGGATTCCGATGGCCGTGGAGGCTTACCTCACCGACCACGGCATGATGCTGGGGCTCACCGCCATGCTGGGCGGCGCCGTGACTATGGCGGTAATGGTGCCCACGAGGATGATGGTTTGGGTCGAATCAAGATAACCATACCTGAATTCTCGGGACGTTGTGCTGACCCGGAGAAATATTTGGAGTGGGAGATGCGCGTAAATCAGATTTTTGATGGTCACAATTACTCCGAAGAGAAGAAGGTTCATGTTGCATTAATGGAATTTACGGAGTATGCTCTTGTATGGTGGGATAATAAAAACCGTACTCATGAGCGACCAGCGACATGGGCTGACATGAAGCGAATCACGAGGGAACGTTTTGTGCCTGCTTATTACACTCGCCAGCTTCATGGTAGACTGCGTCGTCTAGTGCAAGATACAAAATCAGTTGATGAGTACTATAAAGAGATGCAACTTTTGATGATCCGTACAGCTGTGCGTGAGTCTGCAGAGGCGACCATGGTACGTTTCTTTGAGGGGTTAGAAGAAAAGATTCGCGACCGTGTTGATTTAATGCAATATAATGATATTCATGAGTTGCTTCATCAAGCGGAGCGTGCTGAACGTTGGGTATTGGAGAGGCAAGATTCAAAGACTCGTCCAACTTACAATAGTGGGCGACGTGGTTCTTCTCCTATTGATGGTGGTTTTAGTGCTAAACCGACTCCTTCTTATAAGTCGGGAAGCATTGAACGGAGCAAAGTGGCGGCTGCGCCAAAGGAGGTTTCTCAGGTTTCATCTAATGCGACTTCATCTCATCATCGTAATATTATTTGCCACAAGTGTGGAGGTTGTGGACACATGAAGCATGAATGTTCCAATCAACGAAGGGTTCTACTTGTTGATGCGGAATATATTTCAGAATCTGAAGATGATACGCCTAAGTTAGAGGATGGAATCGAAAGAGGTTATGGTGATACCATACTATGTTATCCTCAAGATGATCCTGATATGGAGAGTTTGCTAGCACATAAGGTCCAGCGAGATGACATGGCCATTCTTGAACAAGGACAATGGCGGAGTATTTTTCAAACTGCATGTACCATCAAGGGAGAAGTTTGCAAACTGATAATTGATGGTGGCAGTGCTAGCAACATGATTAGCAAGGATGTGGTGGAGTCACTTTTGTTGCCAACATGGGAGCACCCAAAACCATACTATATGAAGTGGATCAATGATGTGGGCAAAGTGAAGGTTACTCACAGGGTGAAGGTCCCTTTTTGTGTTGATGGCTATGTTGATAAAGTGGAATGCGATGTTATGCCACTACATGTTTGTCACCTTATTTTGGGGCGTCCGTGGCAGCATGATGTTAACGCTCTTCATCACGGGCGAACAAACAGGTACACTTTTATGCATAAGGGTGAGTTCTATGCTATACTTCCCAAAGATGCAAAAGAAATAAGTTGTACCATAGAAGTGTTTAAGAAGAAAACTGCAAGGTATACGGCGAAACCGAGGACGGTTTCCTTTCAAGGAAGAGAGGATGATGCAACCCTATGTGTCAACAAAGGAAGAAAGGCCAAATATATTGTGCCTGCACTACGTCAACAAGTCTCGCGGACAACAGGGTTTGAAATATCTGCACGACGACATGAAAATATTGTTCACAAAAAGAGGTACAAGGTGCCTGCTGCACAGTACGGGTATGTTGTCAAAGAAGATGCAGAACCGAAGGGAGGCTCGAACTACCCGGGTTCTGTGCGTACGTCTGTTCCAGCTACAAAAGGGACGTGTTAATTTCAACCGGGAGAAGCTTGTACATGCATGTAACGTGCACGCCCCAGTGCCTAATCCAACACGTACATGTTTTTCTTTTCCGTTAGAAAAGGCTAGAGGCCTGCGTGCCTAATTGCCGTGCCTAATGGCCGGTTGTTAATCATTAATTAAATAAGTGTAGGATTCGGTTAGGATATTTTATTTAGAGTACTAATCTGATATAGTTTCCCTGCTAGCTTTCCGCCGTACTATATATACCTTTTGGATCGATCGCGTCAGGGGATCAGGTTTTGGGTTTTATTTTGCTGTTAGTCACAGACATGAAAAAGTCGGGGTATCTTCCCGTACGAGTTAATATCAGTTGAGAAGTTGATTACTTTGTGAATTCAGGCTAGCAGATTGGAGGCATCTAGCTCTAATTTGTTGCTGATCTTTCTAAAGATCGTCCACGTACTTCCTTTTTTTTGGGTGTGCGTGTTGTTTCGTGGCGATTGCATCTACAAGATCGCGAGTGCCACGTCGTTTCAAGTGACATTGTACCATGAAAGATTGAGAAATTTATTCTAGCCATCGATTTTCTGTCGACGGTCGCATCACCCCGACGCTTGCCTGGAGCTTTAAACCACAATGATTGAGCTCCTAACACCACCAACCGTCTAGGGCACCCAAGCACCCAAGAGGAACAAGCTCAAGGGTACCAAGCACCCAAGAGTAATAAGCTTCTCAACTTGTAACTTCCACGTATCATCATGGAGAACTCAAACCGATGCACCAAATGCAATGGCAAGGACACACAGAGTGCCCAAGTCCTTCTCTCCAAAATCCCACCAAATCAACTAATGCTAGGGAAGAAAATGAGAGGAAGAACAAGAAGGAGAACACCAAGAAATTCAAGATCTAGATCCAAGGGGTTCCCCTCACACAGAGGAGAAAGTGATTGGTGGAAATGTGGATCTAGATCTCCTCTCTCTTTTCCCACCAAAACTAGGAAGAATCCATGGAGGGATTGAGAGATAGCAAGCTCGAAGAAGGTCAACAATGCAGGAAGAACACGAGCTCAAAGGATAAGGTTCATTGGGGAAGAAGACCCCCTTTTATAGGTGGGGAAAAATCCAACCGTTATGCTCACGGCCCGCATAGAGCGGTACTACTGCTCATGGGAGCGGTACTACCGCTAGGACGGTTGAAGCCCTTTGAAAAACAATAGTGAGGAGGCAAAAGGCCAGTAGAACCGCCGGAGCGGTACTACTGCTCGTCCTCACAGTACTACCGCTAGGGGTAGCGGTACTACTGCTAAGGGTAGCGATACTACTGCTTGCGAGCGGTACTAAAAAAATACATCTGTGCCTACCACCGCTGGACTTATGATGAGTGTTTGGTCCGGAGCGGAAGTAGCCACGGAAGTAGCAGCGGTAGTACCGCTCCCAAGAGCGGTAGTAAAAAATTACAACCCATCCAAGCGGTAGTACCGCTCCTGTGAGCGGTAGTACCGTGCTACGTCTTGAGCTTGTGTTGGTTTTCCTTGAAGAGGAAAGGGTGATGCAGCACAGTAGCGTAAGTATTTTCCTCAGTTTTTGAGAACCAAGGTATCAATCCAGTAGGAGGCTCCTCACAAGTCCCACAAACCTACACAAACAAAAAAAGAACTCGCAACCAACGCGATAAAGAGTTTGTCAATCCCTTCACGATCACTTGCGAAAGTGAGATCTGATAGAGATAATATGATAAGATAAATATATTTTTGGTATTTTGTGATATAGATTGGAAAAGTAAAGATGCAAATAAAAGTAGATTGAAAGCGTATATGATAAAAGATAGACCCAGGGGCCATAGATTTCACTAGAGGCTTCTCTCAAGATAGCATAAGTATTACGCTGGGTGAACAAATTACTGTCGAGCAATTGATAGAAAAATGAATAATTATGAGATTATCTAGGCATGATCATGTATATAGGCACTACTAGGGAAAACCCTAGCAGTAGCGCTAGTTTTGTGCTCACTAGTAGCGCGGGTAGGCGCGCTACTAATAAGGCGCTACAGCTATTGCTTAGCAGTAACGCGTGCTGGCCTACGCTACTGCTAGGACAAATAGCTGCAGTGTTTGTTCACCCCCATGCTACTGCTAATGAAACTAGTGGCAGCGCGTTTTCTCTCCATCGCTACTAGTATTCATTTTTTATTATTTTTATTTTTAGTGTATTTATGCGGTTTTCTCTCCATTGTACAAATATTGATACAATACTAGTTATGAGGTTTACATCATTATGTCCAGTGTGTCATATGTGAATTAGGTTCAAGTGGAGGCAATATATGGTGCATGTCAAAAGTATACTACTAATCCAAACTTGATCTAGTTTGGACTAGTAGTACTTTCGATGTGCACCATATGTTGCCTCCACTTGAATCTAATCCGCCAGCACAAGCTATTTAATCATCATCATAATAATTACCACCAACATTATTTATTTAATCACCACTAACACTAGCTAATAATAATCATCATAGTCATTACCACCAACACTAGCTATTTTATCATCATAGTAATAGTGTAGCACATCATCATCCTCAAACTCATTTCTAGCTAGGTAATCACTCCTGCTGCTCTCTCTTAGGTAAAATAACATAAAACATGTGTAGCTCTCCTCCTTGATCAAGTTGGAGCATGCAGATGAACCTGTCTCCTAATCGTGGGCTGCGCTTCTGTTTGCTGCCCCCTAGTACTTCTCTGCGCTCCCCCATCACATATTTGGTCCAGTCTTGCACTATTAAGCACCCGTCGCTAATCTTGAATGCACTACAGTAATCCATAGGATATCTTGGCCGTATGCTAATAATACTCATGGTACCTTTAGTCTCGATCCCATAAGGCACAACATTCATCGGGACTCTCTGTTGAAGAACATCGTATATGGTAATATACTTAGCAATGAAGTTTAGCTTCAAAAATAATGTATGGAAAAGATGGACTGAGGACAAATATTAAAAATCTTACCATCCTTCCTAAATAGATGTGACCGTAGTTCAGTACGAACACTATTGGTCACACGTTTTCAGTACTAACATTTCTAAATGCAGGAAGAAAATTTGTCTTGACAGTATCAAGATCCGCAAGTCATGAAACATAATGACTGAGCTCCTCGCAGTTGAGTTCAGCGCCGGCACAGTATACAGTCCTGTCTACCAAGCGCTGGACATGTTTGCTTGCACCAAAAAAAGCTATCAATAGAAATTAATTGTCAACTATTTTTGAATAAACAATATCGAAGACATAAATATGGTTGAGAAACTCACATTTTGGTATAACTGGAGGCGTCTGCACATCGACCCAGATGTCGGTATTACCTTCAATATCATCTTCCGGACGAATATCAAAGGTGATAACCATATCAGGCTCAAATGCATAAGTCTTGCATAGTGCTCGCCATGTTTTGCATCCAAAATAGGTGTAGTCGTCTGAATTGTATAATTTTGTGTGGAAAATATAACCATGCTCGGTCTGCAAGTAAAATTTCTTTACCTCCATAGTACGACTGCAACCTATCTTATCCAATACAAGAACTCTTGCATGGCAGGGGATACGCTAGTAGAATAGTAAAAACAAATTATAAGTTGAAGCCAATGAAGCATATGTCATGCTTAATTACGAAAAAAGACTTGTCGTTGTGACTTACTGTATCCACTTCGAAGTTCTCGTCCAGCTTGATGCCGAAGCGCCTATCATCATCTAGGAAGATTCCGTCGCATAGGCCGCGCTCGTCTTCGCAGTATTTGCAAATACCGAAATCCTTTTCGTCGTCAGACATTTCCTATGTTCATCATTAAAACATTAATTGAAAATCGATCGAAGACAACTACCAGGATGCTCAACACACAAATCCGGGGCACTCGATATTTCCTACAAATTCTGGCACAAGTCATGCCAAAATTCACGGAAAAATTCGGCATGACCTTTGCTAAAATAGGACATATCGAGCGCCTGAAATTTGCCGAAACGGAAATGAATCAACACTCCAGCAAAACATAGGCCACTCGGAGGTGTAACCTGCAAACATGACCGGCCACTTGGGCAAGCACATATTCTATTTGAGCAACACAAGATATACATTTCAAAATATCTTATAGGACTCAAATTAGCATTCATTGAATAAGCAAAAGTAAATCATCTCATGCGTGTTCGTACATCGTTGAATATTATCACTAATACATCCCAAATAGTGTCATACATATAACATCACTAATACAACTAAAACCCTAGCACACGACGGCTATCGGCGCGGGCGGTGGACACCCACAGAGAAGGAACCATCACAGGATCATAGCTCCACTGAGATCCCTGGAGAACCTGCCAGGTATTGGAGAACCTGTGCTCCAATGCAAACAAGTAGCGACGGGCGTGCGCGTCCTCCTCACTAACACGGTGACGCACCACCTCCGCGGGGTCCTCGAGCCTCTAGACCGTCACTGGCCCACGCGACCGCCACCAAAGAAGGTTCGGGTCAACGACAGGCTGGCTCCTCACCAACCTGCGCCCCCGGTAGGTAGCGCCTCCCAGTACCACCCCGGCGGAGCCCAGTCCCGGACTTGGCCCATCTGGTCAAGCAGGTGTCGTCCTCCACCAACTCGATGACGAGGATGCGGGATAGGCATCGTCCACGTCGATGCGGGAAAAGTTGCTTACTGAAAATAAACTTACTATAAATAAAAATAAACTAGTACCTAGCTAATTAGTACCTAGTTCTAACTAACTAGCACTAACTACCACTAACTACCACTAAAAATATCCTAGGGTTC
Source organism: Triticum aestivum (assembly GCF_018294505.1). Lineage (NCBI taxonomy): Eukaryota > Viridiplantae > Streptophyta > Magnoliopsida > Poales > Poaceae > Triticum > Triticum aestivum. The sequence continues at coordinate 609,396,932 of NC_057795.1, read as the reverse complement.
ATACTAACTAGCACTAACTAGCACTAACTAGCACTAAAAATAGCCTAGGGTTCATACTAACTAGCACTAAATAGCTAGGGTTCATACTAAGCAAACAAGAGGGATCGGAAGGGGAGAGTGCTTACAGAGGGCGGGGAGAAAGATGGGGTCGGGGGAGACGGCGGCACTGAGGCGCGGCGAGGCGGGGTCGGGGGAGACGGCTGCGAGGCGGGGTCGGGGGAGACGGCGGCGAGGCGGGTCAAGGGAGACGGCAGCGAGGCGGGGCCAGGGGAGAAGGCGGAGAGGCGGGGTCGAGGGAGATGGCCGTGAGGCGGGGTCGGGGGAGACGGCGGCGAGGCGGAGGCGACGAGGGGGAGAAGAGAGAGTGGGGAATTGGGAGAGGAAGCAGAGGAGAGGGAATCGGGCCGCGCGGGGGGGAGGGGGTGGGGGGTTAGGTGAAAATAGTTTTAACAGTAGCGTGGGAAGGAAAAATGTGCTGTTGATAAAATCCGTAGTAGTAGCGCCGTTTCTGGAAGGGCGCTACTACTATACCTAGCACGTCGAGAATGGTATGGCAATTATAGTAGTAGCGCGTTCTGTTCCTGCCGCGCTACTGCTAAGGGGGTAACAATAGCGCGGTTTTGGCAGACGCGCTACTGCTAATTAGAAGTAGCACCTCATTTTAACACGCACTACTGATAAAATTCTGTGTATAAGGTTTTCCCTAGTAGGGAGGCATCACGTCCGTAACAAGTAGACCGACTCCTGCCTGCATCTACTACTATTACTCCACACATCAACCGCTATCCAGCATGCATCTAGAGTATTAAGTTCATAAGAACAGAGTAACCCATTAAGAAAGATGACATGATGTAGAGGGATAAACTCATGCAATATGATATAAACCCTATCTTTTTATCCTTGATGGCAACAATACAATACGTGCCTTGCTGCCTCTGCTGTCACTGGGAAAGGACACCTCAAGATTGAACCCAAAGCTAAGCACTTCTCCCATGGCAAGAAAGATCAATCTAGTAGGCCAAACCAAACCGATAATTCAAAGAGACTTGCAAAGATAACTCAATCACACATAAAAGAATTCAGAGGAGATTCAAATATTTCTCATAGAAAAACTTGATCATAAACCCACAATTCATCAGATCTCGACAAACACACCGCAAAAAGAGTTACATCTAATAGATATCCACAAGAGAGGGGGAGAACATGGTATTGAGATCCAAAAAGAGAGAAGAAGCCATCTAGCTAATAACTATGGACCCGAAGGTCTGAGGTAAACTACTCACAACTCATCGGAAGGGTTATGGTGTTGATGTAGAAGCCCTCCATGGTGGATTCCTCCTCCGGCAGAGTGCCGACGACGACTCCAAGATGGGATCTCGCGGATACAGAAGGTTACGGTGGCGGAAATATTTCTTTGGTGGCTCCCTTGATGGTTTCGGGGTATATGGGTATATATAGGAGGAAGAAGTACGTCAGTGGATGCCCGAGGGGCCCACGAGACAAGGGACGCACCCTGTAGGTGGGGGCACCCTCCACCCTCGTGGCTTCCTCAATCGTTTCTTGACTTGCACTCCAAGTCCTCTGGATCATGTTCGTTCCAAAAATCATGCTCCCGAAGGTTTCATTCCGTTTGGACTCCGTTTGATATTCCTTTTCTTTGATATACTGAAATAGGCAAAAAAAACAGCAATACGGGCTAGGCCTCCGGTTAGTAGATTAGTCCCAAAAATGATATAAAAGTGTAAAGTAAAGCCCATAAACATCCAAAACATGTAATATAATAGCATGGAACAATCAAAAATTATAGATACGTTGGAAACTTATCAAGCATCCCCAAGCTTAATTCCTGCTCGTCCTCGAGTAGGTAAATGATAAAAACAGAATTTTTGATGTGGAATGCTACCTAGCATAATTCAATGTATTTCTCTTTATTGTGGTATGAATGTTCAGATCCAAATGATTCAAATAAAAGTTCATATTGACATAAGAAATAGTAATACTTCAAGCATACTAATAAAGCAATCATGTCTTCTCAAAACAACATGGCTAGAGAAAGTTATCCATACAAAATCATATAGTCTGTTTGTTGCTCTATCTTCGTCACACAAAGTATTTAATCATGCACAACCCCGATGACAAACTAAGCAATTGTTTCATACTTTAGTAATCTCAAACTTTTTCAATTTTTCACGCAGTACATGAGTGTGAGCCATGGACACAACACTATATGTGGAATAGAAGGGTGATTGTGGAGAAGACAAAAAGGAGAACATAGTCTCACATCAACTAGGCGTATCGACGGTCTATGGAGATGCCCATTAATAGATATCAATGTGAGTGAGTAGCGATTGCCATGCAACGGATGCACTAGAGCTATAAATGTATGAAAGCTCAATAAAAGAAACTAAGTGGGTGTGCATCCAACTTGCTTGCTCACGAAGACCTAGGGCATTTTGAGGAAGCCCATCATTGAAATATACAAGCCAAGTTCTATAATGAAAAATTCCCACTAGTATATGAAAGTGACAACATAAGAGACTCTCTATCATGAAGAACATGGTGCTATTTTGAAGCACAAGTGTGGAAAAAGAGATAGTAGCATTGTGCCTTCTCTCTTTTTCTCTCATTATTTTTTCTTTCCCTTTTTCTTTTTTTTTCTTTCATCTTTTTTTCCTTTTTTTTCTTTTTGTGTGGGCTTCTTTGGCCTCTTTTCTCATGGGCTTCTTTGGCCTCTTTTATTTTTATAATGTCCGAAGTCTCATCCCGACTTGTGGGGGAATCATAGTCTTCATCATCCTTTCCTCACTGGGACAATGCTCTAATTATGAAGATCATCACAGTTTTATTTATCTACAACTCATGATTACAACTCGATATTAGAACAAGATATGACTCTCTATAGATGCCTCCGGCGGTGTACCGGGATATGCAATGAATCAAGAGTGACATATATGAAAAATTATGAGGTGGCCTTGCCACAAATACGATGTCAACTACATGATCATGCAAAGAGCAATATGACAATGATGATGGGTGTCATAATGAACGGAACGGTGGAAAGTTTCATGGCAATATATTGTGTAAAGGCTATGGAAATGCCATAATAGGTAGGTATGGTGGCTGTTTTGAGGGAGGATTATCGTGGGTGTATGGCACCGGCGAAGGTTGCGCGGCACAAGAGAGGCTAGCAATGGTGGAAGGGTGAGAGTGCGTATAATCCATGGACTCAACATTAGTCATAAAGAACTCATATACCTATTGCAAAAATCTACAAGTCATTGAAAACAAAGTATTACGCGCATGCTCCTAGGGGAATAGATTGGTAGGAAAAGACCATCGCTTGTCCCAGACCGCCACTCATAAGGAAGACAATCAATAAATAAAATTGTGCTCCAACTTCATCACAAAGCGGTTCACCATACGTGCATGCTACGGGAATCACAAACTTCAACACAAGTATTCTTTAAATTCACAATTACCCAACTAGCATGACTCTAATATCACCACCTCTATATCTCAAAACAATTATCAAGTATCAAATTGATCATAGCATCCAATTCACTTTCTATGATAGTTTTTATTATACCCAACTTGGATGCTCATCATTCTAGGACCAAATTTATAACCATAGCAATTACCATGCTGTTCTAAAAGACTCTCAAAATAATATAAGTGAAGCATGAGAGATCAACAATTTCTTTAAAATTAAGCCACCGCCGTGCTCTAAAAGATATAAGTGAAGCACTAGAGCAAAAGTTACCTAGCTCAAAAAAGATATAAGTGAAGCACATAGAATATGCTAGTAAATTCCAATCAAGTAGGAGTCTCCCAAAAGGTGTGTACATCAAGGATGATTGTGGTAAACTAACAATCAAAGACTCATATAATACACGATGCTCCAAGCAAAACACATATCATGTAGCGAATAAAAATATAGTTCCAAGTAAAGTTACCAATGAACGAAGATGAAAGAGGGGATGCCTTATGGGGGCATCCCCAAGCTTAGGCTTTTGGCTATTCTTGAATATATTGGGGTGCCTTGGGCATCCCCAAGCTTATTCTCTTGCCACTCTTATTCCATAGTCCATCAAATCTTTACCCAAAACATGAAAACTTCACAACACAAAACTTAACAGGAAATCTCATAAGCTCCGTTAGTGAAATAAAGAAAAACCACCACATAAGGTACTATAATTAACTCATTCTTTATTTATATTGGTGTTAAACCTACTGTATTCCAAGTTCTCTATGGTTCATACCCTTACATACTAGCCATAGATGCTTCAAAATAAGCAAACAACACACGAAATGCAGAATCTGTCAAAAACAGAACAGTCTGTAGCAATCTGTAACTTTCGGTTACTTCTGGAACTCCAAAAATCCAACAAAACTAGGAAGTCCTATACAATTTGTCTATTGATCTACATCAAAAAGAATCAACGCAAAATCACGTTTCTGTGATTTATTGAATTTTTTCTCATGAGCGCAAAGTTTCTGTTTTTCAGCAGAATCAAATCAACTCATATCATAGCTTATCCTATAGGTTCTACTTGGCACAAACACTAAATAAAACAAGAAAACACATATAAACAGAAAGTAGATGCAAAATTTATTACTAAACAGGAACAAAAACAAAGAACACAAACAAAATTGGGTTGCCTCCCAACTAGCGCTATTGTTTAACGCCCCAAGCTAGGCATAAAAGCAAGGATAGATCTAACTAGTGCCATCTTTGACACTTGTTTCATAAGTAGCTCGCATGATAGATTCATAAGGTAATTTGATTTTGTTTTTTGGAAAGTGTTCCAAGCCTTTCCTTAATGGAAATTGGAATCTAATATTCCCTTCCTTCATATCAATAATCGCGCCAATCGTTCTAAGGAAGGGTCTACCAAGAATAATAGGGCAAGAAAGATTGCAATCTATATCAAGAACGAAAAAATATACGGGCACCAAATTTATATTTGCAACAATGAAAACATCATTGATCCTTCCCATTGGCTTTTAAATGGTGGAATCCGCAAGGTGCAAATTTAAAGAGCAATCATCAACATCATGGAAACCTAGAATATCACATAAAGTCTTCGGAATTGTGGAAACACTAGCACCCAAATCACATAAAGCAAAACACTCATAATCTTTAATTTCAATCTTTATAGTAGGTCCCCACTCATCATTAAGTTTTCTAGGTATAGAAACTTCCTAATTAAGTTTTTTATCAAAAGATTGTATCAAGGCATCAACAATATGTTTGGTAAAGGCTTTATTTTGACTATAAGCATGAGGAGAATTAACAACGGATTGCAAGAAGGAAATACAACTTTCTAAAGAACAATTATCATAATTAAATTCCTTGAAATCCAAGATAGTGGGTTCAATGTTATTTAAGGTCTTGACCTCTCCAATCCCACTTTTTACCAAATTTAGCATCAAGATCTAAAAACTCCAAATTATCAGAACGCTTTTTAACCAAAGTTGATTCACTTCCAGTCCCATTATTATCAAGATTAATATTGCCAATAAAAGATCTAATAGGGGACACATCAATAACTTTAAGATCTTCATCATTATTTTCATGGAGACTAGAAGAACACGCTTTAATAAAGCAATCTTTCTTAGCAAGCAATCTAGCAGTTCTTTCTTTGCACTCTTCAATGGAACTTCTCATAGCTTTGAGAGACTCATTGATATCATGCTTAGGAGGAGTAGATCTAAGTTTCAAAGAATCAACATCAAGTGAATGTCTATCAACGTTCCTAGCCAAATCATCAACTTTAAGCAATTTTTCTTCAAGCAAGGCATTAAAATTCTTTTGAGAGATCATAAATTCTTTCACACTAATTTCAAAATCAGAGGGCATCTTATTAAAATTACCATAAGAATTATTGTAGGAATTTCCATAATTATTAGAGGAATTACTAGGGAACGGTCTAGAATAAAAGTTTCCTCTATAAGCATTGTTACCAAAATTATTCCTACCAACAAAATTCACATCCATAGATTCGTTATTATTCTCAATCAAGGTAGATAAAGGCATATCATTGTGATCAATAGAAGCACTCTTAGTAGCAAAAAATCTCATAAGTTCATCCATATTTTCACTCAAAACATTAATTTCTTCTATAGCATGCACTTTTTTACTAGTAGATCATTCGGTGTGCCATTGAGAATAATTAGCCAGGATATTATCAAGGAGTTTTCTAGCTTCTCCTAAGGTGATTTCCATAAACATGCCTCCCGCGGCCGATCTAAAAGATTTCTAGAAGCAAAATTCAACCCGGCATAAATGTTTTGTATGATCATCCATAAATTCTAACCATGAGTAGGGCAATTACGAATCATCAATTTCATTCTTTCCCAAGATTGGGCAACATGCTCATAATCAAGTTGTTTAAAATTCATAATATCATTCCTAAGCGAGATGATCTTAGCGGGAGGAAAATACTTAGAGATAAAAGCATCTTTACACTTGTTCCAGGAATCAATACTATTTTTAGGCAAAGACGAAAACCAAACTTCAGCACGATCTCTAAGTGAAAATGGAAATAACTTCAATTTAACGATATCATTATCCCCATCTTTTTTCTTTTGCATCTCACACAAATTAACAAAGTTGTTTAGATGGGTAGCGACATCTTCATTAGGAAGGCCGGAGAATTGATCTTTCATAACAAGATTCAGCAAAGCAGCATTGATTTCACAAGACTCAACATCATTAAGAGGAGCAATCGGAGTACTAAGGAAATCATTATTATTGGTATTGAAGAAATCACACAATTTGGTATTATCTTGCGCCATGGCGACAAGTAATCCAACAGAAAAGCAAACAGAAAAAGGGCAAGCGAAAGAGAGGAGATTGGGAAAGAGAGGGCGAATAAAACGCCAAGGGTGAAGTGGGGGAGAGGAAAACGAGAGGCAAATGGCAAATAATGTAAATGCAAGGGAGATGAGTTTGTGATGGGTACTTGGTATGTCTTGACTTGAGCGAAGACCTCCCCGGCAACGGCGCCAGAAATCCTTCTTGCTACGTCTTGAGCTTGCGTTGGTTTTCCTTGAAGAGGAAAGGGTGATGCAGCATAGTAGCGTAAGTATTTCCCTTAGTTTTTCAGAACCAAGGTATCAATCCAGTAGGAGGCTCCTCACAAGTCCCACAAACCTACACAAACAAACAAAGAACTCGCAACCAACGCGATAAAGGGGTTGTCAATCCCTTCACGGCCACTTGCGAAAGTGAGATCTAATAGAGATACTATGATAAGATAAATATATTTTTGGTATTTTGTGATATAGATTGGAAAAGTAAAGATGCAAATAAAAGTAGATTGAAAGCGTATATGATAAAAGATAGACCCGAGGGCCATAGGTTTCACTAGAGGCTTCTCTCAAGATAGCATAATTGAGGGAGTTCTGGACTAGGGGGTGTCCGGATAGCCGAACTATCATGATCGGCCGGACTCCAAGACTATGAAGATACAAGATTGAAGACTTCGTCCCGTGTCCGGATGGGACTTTCCTTGGCGTGGAAGGCAAGCTTGGCGATACGGATATGTAGATCTCCTACCATTGTAACCGACTCTGTGTAACCCTAGCCCTCTCCGGTGTCTATATAAACCGGATGGCTTTAGTCCATAGGACGAACAACAATCATACCATAGGCTAGCTTCTAGGGTTTAGCCTCCTTGATCTCGTGGTAGATCTACTCTTGTAACACACATCATCAATATTAATAAAGCAGGACGTAGGGTTTTACCTCTATTAAGAGGGCCCGAACCTGGGTAAAACATCGTGTCCCTTGTCTCCTGTTACCATCCGCCTAGACGCACAGTTCGGGACCCCCTACCCGAGGTCCGCCGGTTTTGACACCGACATTGGTGCTTTCGACGATCTAACCGACATGCTAGACTACGATTCCGAAGACATCGACGGTATGGACGACGATGCCGGAGACGACCAAGAACCAGCGCCCACCGGGCACTAGAAAGCCACCTCATCATATGACATATACATGGTGGATATCCCAAAAGATGGGAATGGCGAAGGAACAACGGAGCATGACCCCTCCAAGAAACAGCCCAAGCGCCGGCGTCAGCGGCGCCGCTCTAAATCCCACCACAACAAGAATGAAGATTCCGGCACCGGAGATAATAATACACTAGACAGTGCCGAAGACAACCCACTCCAGAATGATGCAGCGCAGGAGGACAGAGACGCCAACCCTCATGAGAGAGCGACAAAAGAAGAGGTAGAGGATTACATGCCTCCCTCCGGAGATGAAGCAAGCCTCGACGACGATGAATTCGTCGTGCCTGAGGATCCCATCGAACAAGAGCGTTTTAAACGCAGGCTTATGGCCACGGCGAACAGCCTCAAGAAAAAGCAGCAACAGCTTAGAGCTGATCAAGATCCGCTAGCCGGCAGATAGACTGAAGTCCTCGCGGCCGAAGAGCATGAGCTTGAACGCCCCTCCAAAAGCTACCCTAAACGCAAGCTGCTCCCCCGATTAGAGGAGGAAGCATATGAACCCGCATCACCAAGAGACAATATGGCTGACCGACCACCCCGTGGTCGTGACAGAGAGGCCTCTAGGCCCTTCACTAGACCCGTACCCCGGCATCGCTCGAAAAGCACAAGGCGACAGGGGAATGCTCCGGACTTGCGAGATATATTGGAGGATAAGGCAAGAAAATCAAGATCGATCTATGGATCACATGGGCGCCCCACGGTACGTGACGACAACCGTCCCGCCGGACACAGTAAGTCCGGCCGGGCCGAACAAAACAGACAAAGCTCTTTTGAGCTCCGTCGTGATATCGCCCAGTACAGAGGCGCCGCACACCTACTATGCTTCACAGATGAGGTAATGGATCATCAAATCCCCGAAGGGTTTAAACCTGTGAATATCGAATCTTATGATGGCACAACAGACCCCGCAGTTTGGATCGAAGACTATCTTCTTCACATCCACATGGCCCGCGGTGACGATCTTCACGCCATAAAATATCTCCCCCTCAAGCTTAAAGGACCAGCCCGACATTGGCTTAACAGCTTGCCAGCAGAGTCAATTGGGAGTTGGGAAGACCTGGAAGCCACATTCCTCGATAACTTCCAAGGCACGTATGTGCGACCACCAGACGCTGATGACCTAAGCCACATAATTCAGCAGCCAGACGAATGGCCAGACAATTCTGGACACGGTTCTTAACCAAGAAAAACCAAATCGTTGACTGTCCGGATGCGGAGGCCCTCGCGGCCTTCAAGCATAATATCCGCGACGAGTGGCTTGCCCGGCACCTGGGACAGGAAAAGCCGAAATCCATGGCAGCCCTCACATCACTCATGACCCGCTTCTGCGCGGGTGAAGACAGCTGGCTAGCACGCAGCAACAACCTCAGCAAAATTTCTAGCAGTCCGGACATCAAGGACCGTAGTGGCAGGTCGCGTTGTAACAAGAACAAACGCCGCATTAACGGCGATAATAGTGAGGATACGGCAGTCAATGCCGGATTCAGAGGCTCTAAACTCGGTCAACGGAAAAAGCCATTCAAAAGAACTGCTCCGGGTCCGTCCAATTTGGACCGAATACTCGACCACTTGTGCTAGATACACGGCACCCCCGAAAAGCCAGCTAACCACACCAATAGGGACTGTTGGGTATTCAAGCAGGCAGGCAAGTTAATTGCCGAAAACAATGACAAGGGCCTGCATATCGATGACGAGGAAGAGACCCGGCCGCCGAACAATAGAGGACAGAAGGGTTTCCCCCCACAGGTGCGGACGGTGAACATGATATATGCAACGCACATACCCAAAAGGGAGTGGAAGCGTGGACTCAGGGCTGTATATGCGATGGAGCCAGTTGCCCCGAAGTTCAATCCATGGTCCTCCTGCCCGATCACTTTTGACCGAAGGGATCACCCCACCAGCATCCGCCACGGCGGATTCGCCGCATTGGTCCTAGACCCAATCGTCGATGGATTTCACCTCACCAGAGTCCTGATGGACGGCGGCAGCAGCCTGAACCTGCTTTATCAGGATACAGTGCGCAAAATGGGCATAGACCCCTCAAGGATTAAACCTACCAAGACGACCTTTAAAGGCGTCATACCAGGTGTAGAAGCCAATTGTACAGGCTCGGTCACACTGGAAGTGGTCTTCGGATCCCCGAATAACTTCCGAAGCGAGGAGTTAATCTTCGACATAGTTCCGTTCCGCAGCGGCTATCATGCCCTGCTCGGACGTACCGCGTTTGCAAAGTTCAACACGATGCCGCACTATGCATACCTCAAGCTCAAGATGCCAGGCCCTCGAGGAGTCATCACGGTCAACGGAAACACTGAACGTTCTCTCCGAACGGAGGAACATACAGCGGCTCTCGCGGCAGAAGTACAATGTAGCCTCTTAAGCGGCCGGACATAGCTAAGCGCGCCCGGAGTAACCTACAACAAGACCACCTGGCACGTCCTGAGCACGCGTAGAAGTGCGGCCCCAACCCCAGCCCCTGTAAAACGTCAAAACAGGTCCTTCGTGTACACCATTACGCTCTGAAGATACCATGGGCATGGGGAGAGGGGCACGACCACGACATGCCCAGACTGTGGCTCAACCACACCAGGGGCTCTCAAGTGTGTCGTTCTTTTTTTCTCTTTTTTCATTTTTTAACCCACAGGACTCCGTTCGTCAGAGGCCCTGTCCGGCAGCAAACCTGCCGAACTCACGATGCAACAGCCAGGGAAGAATAAAGGCTACAACGAATATCCAGGTGGTCTCCATTACGAGCATTAAATCTGTTTTATACACCACTCCATAGCCTACCCCTGTAGGGGGACATGTTTAACAGTCCCGTCCTTTGCTTACCGCACTATTTGTATCGTTCTGCATTCATAGCAGCACTTCTTGAATAAAACAATGCAGCACCTTCTTGCTTATAATTGCATTTTCTTTTTATACATATGTTCATTTACGGCATGTTGCATCCATACACTTTGGTACGGCTAAAATACACCAGGGGCTTATGTTTCCCGCATCATGGTGTGATAAGTCCGAACACTTTCACAAGTGCGGCACCCCGAACTTATAGCACTATATGCATCGGCTCCGAATCATGTCTTGGGTCAATAGTTGGGTTTGCCCGGCTCCTATGTTTTGGTACCTTACGTTCCGTTGTATCGGCTAAGGTAGCACTGGGAGAACCACTGCGATTGCGCCCCAGTTGAGCTGGGTTAACGCCTCAGTGGAGAAAGCTAAAACTGACCGTCATGATGAGGCGAGAGCCGGTCGCTGTTCGAAGAGGTTTTTTGCGAGTCCTTATAGACTTATGCCGCTTAGAGCGAGGAGCCGGATCTTGTCCAGCCCAGACGTGGATAGCGCCCCAAATTCGGCCTTCCGAAGACTAGGGGCTTCGCCGAAATTTAAAATTATAGAATTCTATGGCTAAGTGAGAGTGTTCAAGCATTATAAGTCCGGTTGCCTTGTTCGCTGTATTGAGCGCCCCCCTAGATGGACCAAAAAATGGGAACAAGAGTGCTCAAGTTTATCCCGAACACCCCAGCACTCGTGGCATGGGGGCTGAAGCCGACGACTTGCCATCTCTCAGATTTAATAAACAGCCGCACAGAAGGTAATATTTTAAATTAACAAGCGTTGCTTAGCGCATATGAACTAAGTTTTCAGCGCACAGGATAACAAAATGCGAGTCTACTCAAATATTACATCTTTGGAGCACTCACCCGCAATAGTGCGGGCGCCCTTCAGCACACTCTTATAATACATCTCGGGCGTGCGATGCTCCTTGCCCTCTGTTGGCGGGTCCGTCACAAGCTTCTGGGCATCCATCTTGCTCCAATGCACCTTTGCGCGGGCAAGGGCCCGACGGGCACCCTCAATACAGGCGGAGTGCTTGATGACTTCAACCCACGGGCACGCATCCACCAGCCGCCGCACCAGGCCGAAGTAACTCCCAGGCATGGCCTCCTTAGGCCACAGCCTAACTTTGAGGCCCTTCATGGACTGTTCGGCCGCCTTGTGGAGCTCGACCAATTGCTTCAGCTGGTCGCTAAGGGGCACCGGATGTCCGGCCTCAGCATACTGAGACCAGAAGACCTTCTCCGTCGAGCTCCCCTCCTCGGCCTGGTAGAATGCGGCAACATCGGACACGCTGCGAGGAAGATCTGCGAATGCTCCTGGAGAGCTCCGAATTCGGGTAAGCAACAGGTAATTAACACTCACATGCTTACTTTGCATGAAAAATGCCTTACCCGCTGCTATTTTCTTCACCGCCTCAATCTCCTGGAGGGCCTTGTAGGCTTCGGCCTTAGCGGCTTTGGCACTCTCAAGAGCTGTTGCAAGCTCAGACTCTCGAGTCTTCGAGTCACGCTCCAGGCTCTCGTGTTTTTTCACGAGATCCTGGAGCTCTTGCTGTACCTCCGCCACCTGCGCCTCCTGCTTCTCTCGCTTGGTGCGCTCCGCAGCCGCATTGCGTTCAGCCGTGGCCACCGCCTCTTTCACGGTCGCCACCTCGTTAGTGGCCCCTGCAATACCCATGTTATCCTTGTCATTCTTTTTGCAACCAAAATCCTTTTCTGTAAGGTACAATATTAGTAAGGTATTACTCACCTTCCTTGTCCTCGAGCTGCTTCTTGGCACGGCCGAGCTTGTTCTCGGACCGCTCGAGGCTTTCCTTCAACGTATTGACCTCCGCAGTCAGTGCCGCAGAGGTCAGCAGCGCAGCCTGCAATCCCATATTAACATATTTATTCTGACTCCTGCGTATATCTTTTTAGATCCTCAGTCTGGCTTTTCTTTCCGAACACCGAACCAAGCATCAGGGGCTACTGTCTATGCGGTACCATTTTATACATATCGAAATTCTTACCTCAAAGCCTGTTAGAAGGCTGCTGCAGGCTTCGGTCAGCCCACTCTTGGCAAGCTGAACCTTCTGAATCACCGCACTCATAACAGTGCGGTGTTCCTCTTCGATGGAGGCGCCGTTGAGCGCCTCCAGCAAATTATCCGGCACCTCCAGTTGGATGGAGGCTGCCGGCGTCACGGTCTTGCCCTTCTTACGAAGGGGTCGCCCGCCGGACTCCGGAGCCACTGTGGGTTCCGGGGCCAAGTCCGGTGCAAAGTCCGGGAGGTTGTCCTCCGACACCCCGGGGCCTCCTCCTCTTGGTGGGTCCCTTCCTGGGATCCCACCTCGGCATCATCCGCATCACGGGGGGTGGAGGCCGTTAGAAGAGAATCCATATCCGACGCACCTAAGGACCCACTTGACGAAGCGGGAAGATCATCCTTAGGCGGACTGCAGGGTGGTATGCGGCATTAGAAAGACATTATGTGGCGGAAAATAAAAACCTTGGAGTTATTCAGGAGTCCGGATACTTACGATCTCGCCAGGGGGTTGGCCCTTGGAGGCCAGTCCTCATCGTCGTCACTGGCGTTGGCGGAGCAGTCCAGGGGAAGAGTTTTTCCCTTCTTGGACCCTTCGACCTCCCTTGTTGGGGAGGCCTTCCTTTTCTTCCCTCCCCCCGCTGGGGGAGAGGCTTTCTTGTTCTCCTCCTCGCCTTGGTGGGAGGAGTCGGCCTCGGATTCATCATCCAATAGCACCTGAAAACGGGAACTCTTCCAAGTCCCCATGGCCTTCTTCTTGGCCTTCTTCTCCGGCACCACGTGGGGTGCCGGAGCCAGCAGCCCCGTTAGGCGGGCATCCGCTGGGTCCTCTGGTAATGGGGCCGGACAGATAGTCCATTCGGCCTTCGCCAGCCAGTCCTGTCAAAGGTAAAGGGAGTTTAGATCCCGCATAGAGTCAAACTATGGAAAACAAATGGCAAAATCACTTACCTCGTCAGCTGGACGCTGCGAGGGGAATCCGCGATCTTCGGTAGCGGATGCGGGAGCCTCGGCGCCTTTCAACAGCACCTTCCAGACATCTTCGTACGTAGTGTCGAAGAGCCCGCTCAGGGTCTGGTGCTGCACCAGATCGAACTCCCACATGTTGAAGCCCCGTCGTTGGCACGGGAGAATCCGGCGGATGAGCATGACCTGGACTATGTTGACAAGCTTGAGCTTCTTGTCCACCAGCTTTTGGATGCAGGCTTGGATTCCGGTCAGCTCCTCCGAATCGCCCCAGATCCGGCCACTCTCTTTCTAGGAGGTGAGCCATGTAGGGATGCCGGATCTGAATTCGGGGGCCGCTGCCCAATCAGGGTCACGCGGCTCGGTGATGTAGAACCACCCCGATTACCACCCCTTGATGGTTTCCACAAAAGTGCCCTCCAGCCACGTAACATGGGACATTCTGCCCACCATGGTGCCTCCGCACTCCGCTTGGCTGCCCTTCACAACCTTCGGCTTGACACTGAAGGTCTTGAGCCACAAGCCGAAGTGGGGCTGGATGCAGAGGAAGGCATCCCACACGACGATAAACTCCGAGATGTTGAGGATGAAATTCGGGGCCAGATCATGGAAATCTAGGCCGTAGTAGAACATGATCCCCTGGACAAAGGGATGAAGTGGGAAGCCCAGTCCGCGGAGGAAATGGGGAAGAAATACTACCCTCTCATGGGGCCTGGGGGTGGGGATGAGCTCTCCCTCGTCGGTACTTGGTATGTCTTGACTTGAGCGAAGACCTCCCCGGCAACGGCGCCAGAAATCCTTCTTGCTACGTCTTGAGCTTGCGGTGGTTTTCCTTGAAGAGGAAAGGGTGATGCAGCATAGTAGCGTAAGTATTTCCCTCAGTTTTTCAGAACCAAGGTATCAATCCAGTAGGAGGCTCCTCACAAGTCCCACAAACCTACACAAACAAACAAAGAACTCACAACCAACACGATAAAGGGGTTGTCAATCCCTTCACGGTCACTTGCGAAAGTGAGATCTAATAGAGATAATATGATAAGATAAATATATTTTTGGTATTTTGTGATATAGATTGGAAAAGTAAAGATGCAAATAAAAGTAGGTTGAAAGCGTATATGATAAAAGATAGACCCGAGGGCCATAGGTTTCACTAGAGGCTTCTCTCAAGATAGCATAAGTGAGGGAGTTCCGGACTAGGGGGTGTCCGGATAGCCGAACTATCATGATCGACCGGACTCCAAGACTATGAAGATACAAGATTGAAGACTTCGTCCCGTGTCCGGATGGGACTTTCCTTGGCGTGGAAGGCAAGCTTGGCGATACGGATATGTAGATCTCCTACCATTGTAACCGACTCTGTGTAACCCTAGCCTTCTCCGGTGTCTATATAAACCGGATGGCTTTAGTCCATAGGACGAACAACAATCATACCATAGGCTAGCTTCTAGGGT
Source organism: Triticum aestivum (assembly GCF_018294505.1). Lineage (NCBI taxonomy): Eukaryota > Viridiplantae > Streptophyta > Magnoliopsida > Poales > Poaceae > Triticum > Triticum aestivum. Next base: position 609,381,630 of record NC_057795.1, on the reverse strand, counting down.
TTAGCCTCCTTGATCTGGTGGTAGATCTACTCTTGTAACACACATCATCAATATTAATCAAGCAGGACGTAGGGTTTTACCTCCATTAAGAGGGCCCGAACCTGGGTAAAACATCCTGTCCCTTGTCTCCTGTTACCATCCGCCTAGACGCACAGTTCGGGACCCCCTACCCGAGATCCGCCGGTTTTGACACCGACAATAAGTATTACGCTGGGTGAACAAATTACTATCGAGCAATTGATAGAAAAGCGAATAATTATGAGATTATCTAGGCATGATCATGTATATAGGTATCACGTTCGTAACAAGTATGCATCTAGATAATCGGACTCCTGCCTGCATCTACTACTATTACTCCACACATCGACCGCTATCCAACATGCATCTACAGTATTAAGTTCATAAGAACAGAGTAACGCATTAAGAAAGAAGACATGATGTAGAGGGATAAACTCATGCAATATGATATAAACCCCATCTTTTTATCCTTGATGGCAATAATACAATACATGCCTTGCTGCCCTGCTGTCACTGGGAAAGGACACCGCAAGATTGAACCCAAAGCTAAGCACTTCTCCGATGGCAAGAAAGATCAATCTAGTTGGCCAAACCAAACCGATAATTCGAAGAGACTTGCAAAGATAACTCAATCACACATAAAAGAATTCAGAGGAGATTCAAATATTTCTCATAGCTAAACTTGATCATAAACCCACAATTCATCGAATCTCGACAAACACACCGCAAAAAGAGTTACATTGAATAGATCTCCAAAAGAGGGGGGGGGGAGAACGTGGTATTGAGATCCAAAAAGAGAGAAGAAGCCATCTAGCTAATAACTATGGACCTGTTGGGGATATAACTATTAGGTATGACCCGCCAGGAGGGGCCGGGTTATACCTATAAGTATTCTTGAAGCCCATGCTCAAGGTTGAAGACGACGGCTTAGTAAGGGCCCAAGGCCCAGAGGTGACTTAAGGCCCGTAGTGATAAACCCCCGTATAGGTGTGACTTGTATTGTAAGGCAAGAAATATTAAGAGACCGAGCCGGATACCGTTTATAAGCCGGCCGGGACTCTGTAGAGCCACTAGGCGTTGACCTTTGTATATAAAGGGACGACCCGACGGCGGTTCAGGGCAAGTAACAACAACTCGAGAGCTAGGTCAAGCGATTTGCTCCCTGGTGATCAAGACATAAGTAATCCCACTCAAAACTGGACCGTAGGCTTTTACCTTCACCGTAAGGGGCCAAACCAGTATAAACCTCGTGTCTCTTGTCCCGGTTAACCCCTTCAAGTTTCCTAGTTGCGATGGCTCCACGACGAAGTCTGTTCCTTAGGACATCTGACGTGACAATTCCACGACAGTTGGCACCCACTATGGGGCCAGCGCACGGTGGATTTGAGTTCTTGAAGGGCAACTTTGAAGGGCGCATGGGATATGCTGTGGGTCGGATGACTAACAGTTGTCGCGGCAAGCTCTACATCGACGATGCAGGCTGGGGCCCCGACGCCGGCTCAATTGAGTACGGGTAGCGGGTCCCCTTCGGCAGAATCCACGTCTTCATCGGTAAGATTGGCGAGCCGGGCCCTGAGCTGGACATCTGCACCAACCTCGTCGAGACGGCTCAGCGAGCGAGACCCGCCCGGGCTCCGCCGACAGTGAAACGTGCCTTCGTGGGATGCATCCATGGAGGACTTTTTGAAGGATCTGCCTCTGGTGGTGAGACGACCATCTTCTCTGGTGGTGAGTCGTCCACAGATGAGATGGATTCGTTGTATCAACTACAGGATGGCAGGCTTGGGGGCTGTCCCGATGGCAGCAGTATTCCGTATTGCCTCGAGCCGCCGAGCAGGGTCGGGATCTTCATGGCTGGCACACAACCCATCCAAGACTCCACAACTGCAGTAGTCGTAACCTCCGGGTCAGCGGCAGCCAGGGCGGGAGGCCCTGTGCGTTCACCGGCCCAGGTGTTAAAGGATCTCACAGACAAGCTGACCACCCTGTTAACCGCCGTAGTCAACCCGACGGATCAACCTCGTCATGATGCAGAGGTGGCACAGCTAAAATTGGATATGGAGCAAGATAAGGAAGACCTGGCAACAAAAGATGTTAGGATAACCGCAGAGCGGGCGACTCTGGATGTTCAGGCTCAGTAGATCCAGGCACATGCTTTCCGGCTCATGCAAGACCAGAACGCGGCTAACGAGGTCATGAGGAGAAGGCATCAGAAGACTCAGTCTGGACTCCCCCCTCGGTTTATGATCCTCGAAATCTTTTTCACACACCAGGGGCAGGGCCCAGTAACCCGCTGTGGCTTTCCCCGCAGACAGGCAAGCCGCCGTGGCTCCCTCCGCGCACATAAACTGACCATGTTGCGACACCCAGGGACGGTGTGCCGGTTCAGCCACCGGTTATGGGACCTCCCCGCATAAACATGGCGCCGCCTAAGTATATACCCACACCCCGGGTCACTATTCTAACCCATTGGAGAACATGATAGCGGCAGCTGCACGATTGGCGGCTCTCCCAATTGATGGTGACTCTCCGGCGGCGCTTAAAACCCGCCGGGTCAGGGAACTTCTTCAGACGGCCTTGGCACAGTAGGAGGCGTACTCATACAGCCGAGACAGGATCCACTCGACCCCTCGTCCAAGCCGAAGCCCAAGTTATAGCAGGCACATGGATTCAGCGGCCGTTTCGAGCAACGTCAGGCACCGTGACCAGCCAGGTGGGCTTAACCCGGCACGCCATGAGGCCGTTAACTTGGTAGATCAAGATAGAATACATCAAGAGGCTGAGCGAGCGGTTCAACAGGCAGCTGAGCAGGCGGCTCAGTTGAAGTCTTACCAACCGTATTCGGTTTGGTGCAGGCGGCTCAGTTGAATACTTCTATCGAGGCAGGCGTGGCCACCAGGATCGGAGGAGTCCCTTGTCTGGTGCCGGCTCTACGTAACGAGCGTTTACCCAAGGACTTTAAGGGACCTAGGAAGGTGCCGAATTACATGGCCGACTTACAGCCCGGGGCATGGATTGAGAGTTACGAGATGGCTATGGAGCTGTTGGAGGTTAGTGATGCTGCAATGGGTAAATACTTCACCATGATGTTGGATGGAACCGCCCGCACCTGGTTGAAAGGCATGCCACCTAATTCAATCAGCTCTTGGGCGGAGTTAAAGGCCCGGTTCATCCAGAACTTCAAAGACACATGCAAGCAGCCCATGTCGATCGTGGATCTGACGAATTGCAAGCAAGAGGAGGGCGAGTCTACAACCCATTGGGTGCGCCAAGTAAAAGCCATAATACATTCATCTGATAAGATGGATGCCGGCTCTGTAGTCTTAATGTTGGAGAAAAATTGCCGGTTCTTGCCTCTGAAACAAAAGCCGTGGCGACTCAAACGCGAGTGTAATGATATGGGCACAATGATGGCGGCTCTAGTTAAGTACGCTGATTCTTATAGTACCAAGGATCCCGAGTCTGATGTTGACAAGACAGGAAAGGGAAAGAAGAACGACAACGGCAAGGGCCCTCAGCACAACCTGACAAATCAAGGAGGTGATAAATGTAAGGCTGACAACAGTTTGGATTTCATGGCTAACACCAGCGCGCATGGTAATAACCAGCGGCGCAAAGGGAGGCCACCTCCCCGATCTGGCGGGTCAGGCCCCACACTTGAGCAATTGTTTAATGAGCCCTGTCCAAGACACGGCACTCAGCAGAAGCCGGCTACCCATTTGTGGAAGGACTGTACGATCATGAAGGCCTTTAAAATTCCAATATGTTTGGTGGTAACAATGGGCAGGGCGGCGGCTCAGGCGGCGGCGGTTTTCATGGCCCGGGCGGCGGGTCAAATCCCAATTTCCAAAGCTCCCAGGGCAACCAAGGTGGATATAACCAACAATCTGGCCAGGGCGGACAGCAACAACAACAAGGTGGATACCAAAGCAATTCAAAGCAGCTGAACGGTGGGCAATATCATGTGTTTACCACCAATTTATGTAAACGAGACCAAAAGCTTCATAAGAGCGATGTGAATGCGGTTGAGCCGACAATTCCTCGTTATTTGAGGTGGTCTGAGCAGCCTATCATATGGAGTAGAGAGGATCACCCTTCCTGAGTTGACAATCCGGGCCACTTAGCCCTGGTGGTGGCCCCTCAAGTGGGTGGATAAAAAATCACCAAAGTGCTCCTGGATGGAGGCAACAGCATCAATATCCTCAATTATGAGACCTTCCGTCGCATGGGGCTAACTAATAAGAACCTTAAGTAGTCCAACACTGTTTTCCATGGAGTCATACCCGGTAAGTCGGCGTATCCGGTCGGCAAGATTGAATTGGAGGTAGCCTTTGGGGATGAATATGACTCCAGAGATGAGAAATTGACGTTTGAAGTAGTCAAGATCAACAGCCTGTATCATGATCTGTCCGGGCGGCCGGCTTACGCCAAATTCATGGCACAACCGTGTTATGTGTACTTGCAACTCAAGATGCCGGGTCATAAGGGAACCATTACGGTGCATAGGAGCCGGAAGGTGGCTCTGGAATGTGAAGAAGGTGACGCGGCTTATGCTGAGTCGGTCTGTGCGATGGAAGAGTTAAAATTCTACAAGGACAATGTCGACCCGGTAGACATGCCATCTTTAAAGAAGCAAACCACAGAACATGAGCCGGTCATGAAGTTTAAGTCGGCTGATGATACTAAGCTTGTTGATTTTGTTCCAGGCGATTCATCCAAACAGTTCAGTATCAGTGCTAATTTGGATCCCAAATAGGAGAGCGCGCTCATCGAGTTCATCCATGAGAACCGGGACATTTTTGCATGGAAACCTTCTAACATGCCAGGTGTACCGAGAGAACTCACTGAGCACACTCTTAATATTGATCCAAAGTTTAAGCCGGTCAAGCAGTTTCTTCGGCGGTTTAATGAAGAGAGGCGGAAGGCCATTGGTGAAGAAGTAGCCCGGCTCTTGGCAGCAGGGTTTATCATCGAAGTCTTTCATCCAGAGTGGTTGGCTAACCCGGTGCAGGTGCTTAAGAAAAATGGCACTTGGTGTATGTGTGTGGATTACACGGACTTAAACAAGGCTTGTCCAGCTGATCCTTTTGCTCTCCCTCGTATTGATCAAATCATTGATGCTACGGCGGGTTGTGAGCGTTTGAGTTTTTTTGGATGCTTACTCTGGTTATCATCAGATCAAGATGGCGGTTAAAGACCAGGAGAAGACGGTATTCATTACTCCGTTTGGAGCCTTCTGCTATGTTTCAATGCCTTTTGGGCTCAAGAGTGCCCAGGCGACTTACCAACGATGTGTGCAGAATTGTCTTCATAATCAAATTGGGCGCAATGTTCATGCTTATGTGGATGACATAGTGGTTAAATCCAGAGAGAAGGAGACCTTGATTGATGATCTCAAGGAAACCTTTGACAATCTTTGGATTTACAAGATGATGCTTAACCCAGCCAAGTGTGTTTTTGGTGTGCCTGCAGGCAAGCTTTTGGGCTTTCTGGTTTCTAATAGGGGCATTGAGGCTAACCCGAAGAAGATTAAAGCTATCACCTCCCTGGCCAAACCAGCATGTATCAATGACATTCAATGTTTGGCGGGTCGTATCGCTGCTCTAAGCCGGTTAGGAGAGAAGGCCCTGCCATTATATCAAATGATGAAGAAGACAGATAACTTCATCTGGAGTGACGCTACAAATGCTGCTTTTGAAGATCTGAAGAGACAGTTAGCTGAGCCGCCGGTTCTTGCTGCTCCCATTGACAAGGATCCCTTGTTATTATATGTGGTAGCTAACACGCGTGCTGTCAGCGTGGCCATCATGGTGGAGCGCAACGAGGCTGGCAAGGAACACCCGGTTCAATGGCCGGTTTACTACATCAGCGAGGTGCTGATTGAGTCCAAGCAGCGATATCCGCATTGGCAGAAGCTCGTCTATGGGGTGTTCATGGCAAGACGGAAGCTTAAGCAGTACTTCTTGGGCCACCCCATCACTGTGGTTAGTTCTGCCCCTTTAGGGGATATCATTCAAAATAGAGAGGCCACAGGACGAATCGCCAAATGGGCCATTGAACTTGGGCCTCATGGCCTAATATATATGCCGCACACAGCTATCAAGTCTCAAGCGCTGGTGGATTTCATCAACAATTGGACAGAGCTGCAGATACCTGAAGAAAAGCCAGACAACACGTATTGGACAATACATTTTGATGGGTCTAGGCAATTGGAGGGCTCGGGGGCTGGAGTTGTTTTGGCTTCCCCTCGAGGTGATAAATTTTTTTATGTGCTCCGGTTGATGTTTCCCTGTAATAACAGCGCAGCTGAGTATGAAGCCTTGATCCATGGTCTCCGGATGGCTAAAGAGATGAGCTTAAGCCGGGTCAGGTGCTTCGGTGACTCAGATCTAGAAGCTAAACAGGTATCAGGCAAGTGGGATTCTAAGGATCCTCTCATGGCAGCTTATCGTCGTGAAGTTGATGCAATTGCGGGACACTTCAAGGGTTATCAGGTGGAGCACATTGACCGTAGAAAGAACGGAGCGGCTGATGCTTTAAGCCGGCTGGGTTCTCAGCGTAAACTGGTGCCGCCTAATACCTTTTTGTACATTCTGCATAACCCTTCTATCAAGTTACCCGCAGAGGAAGACTTGGCTGTTCCTGACCCAGAAGCACAGTTGGTGGCGGCTCTTCATGTCATTCCAGATTGGATGATGCTGTACCTGGCTTATATGACACGGGGCGAGTTGTTTGAGGATGAAACCTTGGCCAGGTAGATAACTCGGCGGTCTAAGTCCATGACGATTGTCAATGGCGAGTTGCATCATTGCAGTGTTACAGGGGCGTTTCAGCGCTGCATCTCCCCTGAAGAAGGCCAAGAAATTCTACGTGAGATCCATGAAGGGGATTGTGGTCATCATGCCGGGTCAAAATCCCTTGTGGCCAAGGCTTTTCGTCATGGGTTTTATTGGCTGACGGCTCATGCTGATGCGGAGGATCTGGTGAGTAAATGTGACGATTGTCAGAAGTTTTCAAGACGGGCTCATGTGCCGGCTCAAGAATTGAGGATGATTCCAATTACATGGCCATTTTCAGTCTGGGGGCTTGACATGGTTGGACCTTTCAAAAGGTCCAAAGATAAAAAGACCCACCTCTTGGTGGCAGTTGATAAATTTACAAAGTGGGTTGAGGCAGAGCTAGTCAGTAAGTGTGATGCAGCTACGACGGTTCAATTCATGAAGAAGGTGATATTTCGCTTCGGGTTCCCACATAGTATTATCACTGATAATGGCACTAATCTGTCTAAAGGCGCCATGGAGGAATTCTGTCAACGTGAGCATATCCGGCTTGATGTTTCATCAGTGGCTCACCCTCAGTCCAATGGTCAAGCCGAGAGAGCCAATCAGGAGATCTTGAAAGGCATCAAACCCTGGCTTTTGGTCCCCCTGCAGCGGACGCCGGGTTGTTGGGTTGAGGAGTTACCCTCTGTGTTATGGAGCATTAACACTACTCCTAATAGATTAACGGGTTATACACCTTTCTTCATGGTCTATGGAGCTGAGGCGGTTCTTCCTTCTGACATCCGTCATGACTCGCCTCGTGTGGCGGCTTATGTTGAAGCATACAATGAAAAGGCGCGTCAGAATGATCTCGACCTGTTAAATGAGCAGAGAGACTTGGCAGTAGCTCGCTCGGCGATTTACCAACAAGACTTGCGCCAATATCACAGCCGCCGTGTTAAGTCCAGAGCCTTTCAGGAAGGTGATTTGGTGCTCCGGCTCATCTAGGATCAAACTGATGCACACAAGTTATCACCACCTTGGGAAGGACCCTTTGTGGTTAGTAAGAACTTGAATAACGGGTCATATTACCTTATCGATGTTCGAGAGCACAAAGACTCACGTAAGTCAGAGGAGGAGACCCGGAGGCCGTGGAATATTGCTCATCTTTGGCCCTACTATACTTGAGCCATAGGCTCCCCTGATGTACATATTTTTGCCAATGTATATATTATGATAAATAATAAAGCAGGACCTCTGTCCTTGTTTACCTCAAACCAAGGTAAATTTGTCATTATCATTGTCATTATTCTTTCACATGATCACTTGGGGGCTGATCACGTTTGATCCGGCTTAACCCATTTGATCCGGCTTACGATCATATTCGAATCTAGTCATTAAAAGTTATGATCATTATGGGGCTTCCTGTTCAAACATAGGTCATATTCAAACCAAAGAGAACATAGTTGTCGGTACCCTTTTGATTGGCACACTGCCAAGCTCACTTGGGGGCTTCTTGATCGTATTCGAATCATAGCTTAACCCCTTTGGGAACCGACTTTGATCGTATTCAAATCAGAGTCGTTAAAAAACTCTCAAGATCATTAGGGGGCTTCCTGTTCAAACATAGGTCGTATTCGAACCAAAGAGAACACAGTTGTCGGTACGCTCTTGATCGGCGCAATGCCAAAGCCATTGGGGGCTACATGATCGTATTCGAATCCTAGCTTAAACCCCTCTGGAATGGTTCACTGATCGTATTCGAATTAGTAGCCTTGCCATTTTGTACTTTTCTTTCGATTTAAGTTGTCTTTGGAAACCCCCTTGTTTGACTTGAGATTTTTTCTGAGGCTTACAACTTTTAGTATGCTTGCTGTAACCCGGCTCAATATTGACTGATGAGTCACCGATCCATAAGCATCATTGTACCTTTGAAATTTCCGGGTATCCAAAGATTAGGTTATCACCCTTACTGACCGGGTCATATAAACCGGTGGTGCAAATTTGAGAAGTCTTAAGCATAATATCATAGTTGTGTTCTCTGCAACAAGCTAATCTATGATTGTTTTTAAATCCTTTTGACCCGCCTGGTTGTTCGATGTCAAGGGATTTTTTTGCAGTCTGTTGAAGGACAGTTTTTGAAACCTGATCAGGCATATGGTGAGCAGATGACTAAGTAACATGGATGGATACATCACGGCGGCTTAATGACGTTAAGCATCAAAACATGCACGATGGCACGACCACAACACATTTATCTCTATCCTATTACAGGACTCATTAAGTCCACATAGTTCACATTGTTTTTTACACCCAAGGTGTGAGCCGCCATGATAGTTCACCTTCAGGACTGCCCGGAAGCATCTGGGTTAGCCCTCTCCACGCCTGTACCCTGCTCCTTTTCCTGGAAAGTCGATGATGACCAGTCAATGTTGTTCAAGGCTTCAAATTCAGCTTCATCATCAACAAGACCGGCCGGGTCAACTTCAGGAGCAAATGTATGCTTACGAGGTGGAGGAATCAGACTGGTCACATCGTATTGAGGCGTTGGAATTCTTCGGTTCTCTTCATCATAACCCGCCTGGTACTTGGTATGATCCACTTCATTTGCTATGAGAGTTGCCACAGGGCTTATCTCTTTGACACAGGCGAGAAAATCCGCGTCCTCAAACAGCGTGCCATCTTCCTTCAGGCTTGGGTAACCAATGGCTATATCCGCCGGGTCTAGTTCCAGTAACCAGGCCTTAGCCCGGTTTAGAGCATTCATTGCTCCGGCTCTTGTAGTTGACCATCTCAGTTCATTGGTCCGTTGCGGAAGAACTGAAAGCTTCCTCAGGACATGTGCCAGGAGAGTTGGCATTTCATTGGACAGGGCCACCGAAGCAATTGTACATTGCGACCCGGTGTACAATTGTTCCACCAAGGTGTACACTGCCTTCAGCATAGTCAGCATGTTTTGGTTCAAATTTGAACTTCTGGGGCCTGTATAAGCATAATCAGGAGAATTAATTCCAGGTGTATGATCTATTGCACGGCTTAGATATTTACACAATGGTAAGGCGACTTACCAAAGATGGCTGAGACCATTTGAAAAATATGGCGCTTTAAACCGGATAATTCACCAGTGACTTCTTCCAGAGCCGCCTCCGCCTTCTCAGCTAGGCTTATTAGTGTGGTTTTCTCTTCTGCCCAGGCTTTCTTTTCAGCTTCAAGTTCTTTCTTCAGTTTCTCCTGTTCAGAAACACTGAATTCAAACTTGGTGTTGGCCTTCTCAAGTTCCGTCTCTCGGAATTCAAGGTGGCTCTTCAAATTAGTCACCTCAGATTCGAGTTGACTCGTGGTAGCCTATACAAGTGCAAAATTCAAATCAAGTAATTTGTTTATGCAGTATTAAAGTCCCAAGCATTTTGCCAGCAATAACACTTGGCACTTGGGGGCTAATGTCCCAAAGAGTTTTTCTTTTCTATGGCGGGTCACCAGATGGTGATTTATACGAGTAAGTCCCAAGCATTTTGCAAGCAATAATACTTGGCACTTGGGCTAATGCATACTGTTGTTCAGACAACTATGAGGATTTTTCTATAAAGAACCGACTCAACCATATTGGTTAAGCCGCCCCTTGGGGACTACATGGTAAGCCAGAATTTTCTTTCTTTCTTTATGTTGTTCAGTTGTTTCCAAGTCTACAACATAAGCATCATAAACAGCAGACTTGGGGGCTAACATACTAAAGGATAATGAACAAGAAGGAGCGGGTTATACCTCGAATTTGTGATGCATCTGCTTTACCATGTCAACTTCGAGGTCCCGGCTGTTGTGCACTTGGCTCATAAAGCCAGAGAAGATATCTCCAATGCTCATATGAGCATAATTAGCAACATCCATCTTGACTCGGCGCTGGTCCAGAAGTTCTTCCTTGGCAGGACATTTAGCCAGCACAGTTGGCCTCCCCGGCTCAGCATAGCCAGTTCTGGTAATCTCGACATCAACATTGGAAGGATCATCTGTCCGGATTGGGCTTGGAGGCTTGGGGTTTTCTGAGTCATTAGCAGCTTGGTCAGTGGGCAGGTCGATAGAAGGAGGTGACACATCTTGCGCTGGTTCAGGTGGCGGCTCATGAGTACCTGAGTCCGGCACGGTTGTTTCAGGAGCTGGCTCAGTTGCAACTCTGTCTTCCGCTGATTTATTCTTCATAACCCTCTTGCTGGGCTTGGCTTGACTGCTGCGTTAAAATTAAAGGGATTAGTATAGAAGCAAGAAGATTATAATAAATTCAAACTAAGCGGCCTATTATACCTTGGAGCAGTCTTAAAGGCTGGCGGATTAGACTGCAATGACTCAACGGAGGAAGGGGAAGTATCCTAATAATCCGAGTCAGAAGGATTGAGTGGTTGACGAAAGAGACCCGCCAAGGGGTAAAATTTATTAGAAACAGAAGTGACCTCGTTCCGGCATTTCCTTGGAGTGTTTGGTAAGCCGGAGGAGAGCTCCACGTCCTTGTTGGTCCGGGTCTGCCTCCGTCTCTCATGAATTTGCCGCTTCAAAAGAAATTGAGGGTCGTGATGAGCTAAAGGATGAGAAAATCTTACATTCCGGGTCACTCTGCGGATTTTCCGTCTTGGCAAAGGCTCGGAGTCGGAGGAAAGGATAGTTACCTCATCAGCCTTGTTACGACTTGCTCCGGTGTCCTCCTGCTGATGATTAGTGTCAATACGATGGTTAAAAAATAAGCCAAGGGAGTCAAAGGCTACCTTCGACTCAGAAGAGTCCGCTAGCCGAAGCAGGTCAAAAACAGTAGCTTTCTTGCCCTTCTTTTTGACAGCTTCTTTCCTGGTGGCTTTCTTTTCTTTTCTTGCTCTCTTGGTAGCTTCATGATCATACTTAACCTTCCAAAATTTATCACCCGCCTGCAAGGATTTAGCATATTTATGAGTATGAGGGAAACATTAAGAAAATGAGATAAATATTTCATATGGGTGGTTTACCTTTGGAGCTGGGTTATCTTTGCAGAAAGGGGCTAGACCCCACTTTGCCACAATCCGACAGACTCTCGTTGAGAAGAGATTTGGTCATGTCATTAATAACATGAGCAGGTAAGTCATCAGGGCTATGGCGCAGGGGATCATTCTTGGCACCGGTATATTCGCACATTAAGACGGTGCGGCGGCTCAACGGAATAACTCGCCAGGTGAGCCAGACCCGAACCAGGTCAATACCAGTCAACCCGTTCCCCAGCAGAGCCTTGATCTTAGCCAGGGTAGGAGCAAGGGATTTGCGCTCTGCGGCAGTAATCTTGTCAGGCAGAGGATGATTGGTGTCAAGACGAAGGGCGCGAAAGCCCGACAGAGGGTTCTTGTTAGCCGGAGAGGTATCCTTGCAGTAGAACCATGTCATGTTCCAATCTTTGGGATGGCTTCGCGGGTTAGCATAGGGAAAGATCACATCCCTGCGGTGCTGGATTGAAACTCCGCCAAGTTCCAAGCTCTGGCCGCTGGCACACTCCGTCTGGCGGTTCAAGTAGAAAAACTCTCTAAAAAGCAGTAAATTGGGCTCTTCACCAAGATAAACTTCGCTGAACACTTGGAAGTTGCAGATATTAGACATGGAATTGGGTCCAATGTCTTGTGGGCGAAGGTCAAAAAACTTCAGCACATCTCTGAAAAACTTTGAACTGGGAGGAGTAAAACCCCGGTTCATATGATCTGTGAAAACAATGACCTCCCCGTCTTTGGGTTGAGGAAATTCTTCATCCGGGTTAGGAGCACGATAAGGCATGACTTCTTTCTTCGCCAGATAGCCAGTTTTCACAAAGTCATTCAAGGTGCTGTCAGTGACAATGGATTTCACCCAGTTGCAAGAAATAGGTGCCTTGGGCGCCATTCTGTTTGAGAGCCTAAGGACAAAGTAAAAAGGGGCCGGTTCAAATTTAAGCCGGGCAGGATAAAAGTAATACTGTGAATAGCAATATGGCGACTTATGAAGGGGCCTAATTGTATAAGGATAATTACATCCTGGTTACTTAAGCCGCCATAGGGTTTATAAGTCATCAGCACTGTTTACACCAACAGGGGTGGTTCAGATTATTGATTGAGCATTACTTCCTTAAAGCCGGCGACCAGAGTCGCCATGACTGGACAAATCTAACAGAATATGGATTTTGCCTAAGTGTTGTACAAACAGGTTTCACAGTTTGCAGTAGTTATTTTGGATCAAACAAAGGTTCGGAAAACAAAAATTACTAGACCTAAAAACAGGGCGCAGAGAAGCTCATGTGCTATGATGAGGTTTTCTTACAAAGAAAGGAGGTTTTCTATTAATCAAAATGGATGCGGAACACGAACCACATCAGATCCATGGGGTTTTTTGGATCAGGCGAAGCCGTGGCAAGAAAAAAACACAATAGCTTGGATGAACTATGCTCGTATAGAGGAACACGACTAGCCTTAATGCAGATCTATAGCGCGGAAAGGGGAAGAACTAACTGCGGAGGATCTGCGGAGGAGGAGCACTGCTGTTCTCCGGTCAAGATCAGGGTGATGCAACGGCCAAGCTTGACGAGGACGAAGGGCGCAGTGGCGCGGCGGAGCTCTAGTGGCAGATGGGGGCGATAGGAAGAAGATGCGAAACGGAGAAGGGGAAGAGACCTAGTCCGGTCTATTTATAAGGAAAAACCTGTTAAGTGGGCGCGTAAAACGAGGAAGCCAAAAACATAGTTATCCAGCTACAAAGCCGCCTCGGTTTTCGGATGGTCATTAATATAGAGATCCATTGAGATATATTGGACAAAATATGAATTTATGACAGGTGACGTCATGGCGGGTTACATAAAATATCATAAAGCAAGGAGCAGAAGACTTTTCTTAAGTATCAAAGATTGACATGAACCAGTTCAAATCAATTTGGGGCCTAATGTTGGGGATATAACTATTAGGTATGACCCGCCAGGAGGGGCCTGGTTATACCTATAAGTATTCTTGAAGCCCAAGCTCAAGGTTGAAGACGGCGCCTTAGTAAGGGCCCAAGGCCGAGAGGCGACTTAAGGCCCGTAGTCATAAACCGCCGTATATGTGTGACTTGTATTGTAAGGCAAGAAATATTAAGATACCGAGCCGGATACAGTTTATAAGCCGGCCGGGACTCTATAGAGCCGCTAGGTGTTGACCTCTGTATATAAAGGGACGACCCGACGGCGGTTCAGGGCAAGTAACAACAACTCGAGAGCTAGGTCAAGCGATTTGCTGCTTGGTGGTCGAGACATAAGCAATCCCACTCAAAACTGGACCGTAGGCTTTTACCTTCACCGTAAGGGGCCGAACCAGTATAAACCTCGTGTCTCTTGTCCCGATTAACCCCTTCAAGCTTCCTAGTTTGCGATGGCTCCACGACAAAGTCCGTTCCTTAGGACATCTGACGTGAAAATTCCACGACAGGAGCCGAAGGTCTGAGGTAAACTACTCACAACTCATCGGAAGGGCTATGGTGTTGATGTAGAAGCCCTCCGTGGTGGATTCTCCCTCCGGCAGAGTGCCGACGATGGCTCCAAGATGGGATCTCACGGATACAGAAGGTTACGGTGGCGAAAATATTTCTTCGGTGGCTCCCTTGATGGTTTCGGGGTATATAGGTATATATAGGAGGAAGAAGTACGTCGGTGGATGCCCGAGGGGCGCACAAGACAGGGGGGCGCGCCCTATAGGGGGGGGCACCCTCCACCATCGTGGCTTGCTCGATTGTTTCTTGACTTGCACTCCAAGTCCTCTGGATCACGTTTGTTCCAAAAATCACGCTCCCGAAGGTTTCATTCCGTTTGGACTCCGTTTGATATTCCTTTTCTTCGATATACTGAAATAGGCAAAAAACAGCAATACGGGCTGGGCCTCCGGTTAGTAGGTTAGTCCCAAAAATGATATAAAAGTGTAAAGTAAAGCCCATAAGCATCCAAAACAGGTAATATAATAGCATGGAACAATAAAAAATTATAGATAAGTTGGAGACGTATCATACCGCTGTAGCCTTTTTAAAGACACCAAAACTGACACAACTTTTGCAAACGGACTCCGAATTCAACAAAACCAAGTTTGTTGGAAATCTAAAAACAAGGGCTAAAACAATCTTGATAGAAATAATAATAATAAGGAAATTAGAAAAGACCCATAAGAAAATGGTGAAAACCCTTCCTCGAATAAGACCGGTAAAACCTCCAACACCGAAAATGCAATAGAAGAAGCATGTGAACTCTGTTTTCGATGAACTTGAGCTTGTCAAGAAGATGACCATAAGCTTTCTACGAAACAAGAAAACCAAACAAGAACCAAGAAAACCAAACAAGAAAACCAAGAAAGATGATGCAAGCATGCAATGGTTTGAGCTCTCTACGAACGATACAATCAAGCTACTCACTTGAGAGCCCCCCTTGATAGTACGACAATTGATCCTATAACCCGGTGTCCAAACTACCACCATGAGACTAGTAAAATA
The DNA here is from genome assembly GCF_018294505.1 of Triticum aestivum. Classification (NCBI taxonomy): domain Eukaryota; kingdom Viridiplantae; phylum Streptophyta; class Magnoliopsida; order Poales; family Poaceae; genus Triticum; species Triticum aestivum. Next base: position 609,366,373 of record NC_057795.1, on the reverse strand, counting down.
GAGAACCTATCAAGGCCAAACATTTTCCTTGCACAAAGTTCACTTGAGCTAGATGTAGACGATCTTGACTTCCTCAAGTTGGACCACCTTTCTTGATTCTGTTGGCTCAGTGAAGACTAATAGATTGCTCCCAGATACTCCACTATGGGTGAGCCACTCTTCGGCACATCTTCACAAGTCCATTGTCACCGCAATGGACGAAAGTCTTCAAGCACTTGGTCTCTTCATGATGCATCACTTGAACATGCACACTGCAATCTAACTCCACAAAGAACTCTCACGAAGACCATGGGTTAGTACGCAAAGCATAATTGACAATGCTTACCATACCATGGGATCACTTGATCCCTCTCGGTACATCTTCTATGCTTTGTGTGTTGATCAACTTGATTCACTCTTTGACTTAGTCTTGATCAGCCTCTCACATGACCAATCTTTTGGTAATTCCTTGAATAGCACCTTGGTCATCACAAACTCTCCTTGAAACCAACAAATGAACTCCAAGAAAAGCCTATGGACAAATCCTTCAAATATAACTCAAGACAACCATTAGTCCACGGAGATTGTCATTAATTACCAAAACCAAACATGGGGGCACCGCATGTTCTTTCACTTTCCCATGACTCACCATAACGATTAATCTTATAACCATAACCGGCTTGCTGCTGTTAAAAATATCATCACAATCATTTAGGTGGCTTATCACCCTAATTTAACCCACCATACTTTTTACTCCTTGGTTGCAGCTTTTAACTCGCCAATCATGACTAAGACTCCCACCTCCCGTGACTGGATGGCCTTCAAAGTCACACTGGCATGTTCCAGGCTCGGAAGTTGTGACCATGGGGGTTTTGCCCGCCAAAGAAGTCATCCACTGGCGGGTTCCAGGCTCGGAAGTTTCCACTCAATCCCAAGAGGGTGAAATTATAGTTTTTACGAACCACTTCCTCCATGGCTTCTCACCGCCCGGCTCAAAATTCTTCCGGGACGTTCTGCATTTCTATAATCTTCATCCACAAGACATTGGTCCCAACTCTATTTCTAATATATGCAACTTCCAAGTATTCTGCGAAGTGTACCTTGGGGAAGAACCCACTTTTGAGCTTTTCAAAGACTATTCTTATATCAACTTCCAAGTATTCTGCGAAGCGTACCTTGAAACTTCAAATTATTTGCAAAACATGAAAAAACTTTAAATTCCGAACATTTATTGAAAAATATGAACAGAAAATTGAAAGACTTTGATTGTTTTTGAAAACATGAACAAATTTTAAAATTCCAAGCATTTTCACAAAAAACACGAAGAATATTTTAAAACTTGATTTTTTAGAACATTTGAACATTTTATGAAAAAGATGAACACATTTTAAATATGTTGAACTTTTTTGTAGTTTGTGATTTTTCTTAAAAAGGAAAAAATCGAAAAAAAACATGAAAATAAAAAAAAGGAAAAAATAAACAGAAAATGGAAAAACGAAAGCAAAAAAAGAAACAGAAAACGGTGACCAAGAAAAAAACAAAAAAAACTGGAATAACGGTATATAAAAACAAAAAACTGCTTTAGGTAAAGGTTCCGAGAACCCGGCTGCCTCGCTATGGTAAAGTGGCCCGGGCTAATTCTCAGGGCCGAGGATCTCCTATGCGAATGCTCGGCAGTTTTACGCATCAAGCGTCAAATAATAGTTTCCTATCATTTGGGCCACACAGACGAAAATGATCTACCGCACTGCAAGCCGGGAGAGTTTTCTAAATTTGCTGCTGGTTTTCTCAGTTCCGGTCTTGTATATTTTTGTCCTGTTTTAGGGTATTTTTTTTTTGTTTTTTTCGGTTTCAATGTTTTTTCTTTGATTTTTTTAGTTTGCTTTAATTATGATTTTTTTATATTTTCTCCTATAGATTCTTTCTTTGCAGTTTTCTGTCCTGTTTTATGTACAAAAATATTATATTTTTTCAATTTAACATTTGTTTCAGGCCAATTTGAATTTAGATCTCCATGAATTTTAAATTGGACATGTGTTGTGAAAAAGCTTTTTAAATGGCATGAAAATATTTTTGAAAGTGCATGTACATTTTTTCTGAATAACCTGGATATTCTTTTGAGAGTGTTTGAACTATTCTCTAGTAGTGTGAATATTTTAACTAAGTAAGTTAACAATTTTTAGATAGTGACCCACAGAGAAAGAAGGAGAAGCATAGAGCCAAAGAGTTACAGGGGCCTAATAAAAAATGCAATGGAAAATTAATGGATCATTTTTCAACTATATACTTCTATTTTCTTATAATTTAACATTTTTCACTTTTCAACTTTTTTCGTATGAAAATATTATATACTTCTATTTTCTTATAATTTAACATTTGTTTCACACCTATTTGATTTTATATCTGTATGAATTTTTTAAAGTACATGCACATTTTTTCTGAATAACCTGGATATTCTTTTGAGAGTATTTGAACTATTCTCTAGTAGTGTGTGAATAATTTCACTTTGTACGTCAACTATTTTTCAAACAGTGCAAACGTTTCGAGTAAACAGGGTGAACTTTTGTAGAGTACCGTCAAAATTTTATTTAATGTGATTTTTTTTCCGTATATTATGGAGCATGGAGCGGAGACTCGTCTCTGGACAACGACCTACTCGATGGGAGGATGAGTTGAACATGACCTTGAATGCACCCTTTTAAGTAAACCACATGATTATGGGTCATATCAAACACTAAATCTAAAATGAAACAATGCCATATGATGAAATTAAGTTGACCCATGTGTATGCCAATATTATTCCTACACGTAACTCATGTTTCATCCGAATCTACAAGAAATATATTGCACACCATTAATTCTGTGAAAATCTCTTGAGGCTTCACCTCCCCATGGTTTGTCTCTAGCCGCACACATTCAAGTCCATGTTATTGCTTAGTGGCGCTAATCTAAAAAAATAACTAAATGCAAAAGGTGGACGAATCTTATACGCATGCAGTCGCGCCAAGTCCAAAGTCCTAAGTCCGCGGGAACATTCCCGAGCGCACGCGCTATATAGCATGGAATATATCTCCCCTACCACCTCATCCAAGTGGACATGAGATGTTACCTTATAAGGTGGTCCAAACATTTGTGCACAAGCGAGGTGGGACTAAACTCTACTCTACACAGCCTCCACTCCATCATCTACTCTTTTCATTTTCAGGATTTGCGTTGGACCAAGGCCCACTGGCTATGATGGTCCTCCGAGATGGTGAATGTGTAGAGTTTTGCATGTTGTATAGCAGCAGCCTATCGATATACATACTCACTATTATCATGGGCCACATAGACATCGTTTGTGAGAGTTTTGCATGTTGTCTAGCAGTCCATCGATTTACATACTCACTATTAGAGTTGCAGTATTTCCGTGTTATTGTCATTATTGGACACTTCTAATTCATGAAGATATTATCTAGTAGTTGTATTATTTCTATAATATTTTAACTATTGGACAACATCTAATAGATGTACTATAATTTGTCTTCTGATTCAAGACTTCAATTTTATCATATTTTGATGCACTACTGATTGTATAGGGTCATTTTTGTGTATAATTAGCTATGTACCAGCTGAATCACTCTAAAAATGTCTTGGGAATAAATAATAGAGAAGGAGACGATTGTCTTTCGATTAAGTAGGATAGATGAGTGGTTAACTGTGACATGACATGGAGGGGGGTCATCTTCAAAATGAAATATCTCAAAAGGCCAGCGTCGCCTCATTTTGTACACGGAAGAATTGCACCAATTTTCCTTTGAGCAGTTGAATTAACAGAAAATAGTAGACTTATTTGATAATGCCTAGATTTAGTCAAGTCCCGCAAACTTAATTTTGGCTGGATTTTGGAGACATCATTATACAGCAGATTTATATCAGGAGGGACAAAACAACAGTAAGATGAAAACATCTAAACTTATATAGCAAATATTTTGCTTTCGTCATCTTCCCTATGAAAATATACAATATAAATATAGTTCTCATAGACGATGTGTCGAGCTTTTCCTTTCACGAAACAATATATTCCTCGGTCTGAAAATACTTATCAAAGAAATTGGTAAAAACAAATGTATCTAGAACTAAAATACATCTACATACATCCATTTCTTCAGAGAAATTGATGCATGTAGATGATTTTAGTTTTGCATCACACAGTAGTCAGTGTAGGGCTGCTGGATTCATCCATCAACACTGATCACAAAATTACAAACAATCAACAACAATTCACTGCCCAAATTGCTCATAATGGCGCATATCAAAGATTTCTGGACAACATCATCACAATTAACAAAACATGGCCTAATGGTGAAGCCAAAGAAGCAAATAGCTGGCAGTATTGAGAAGTTGCATCAAAGAAGTGTGGCATCTCCACCATGGCCTCGATTGACATCTTGCTCACATTCTTTGTACCAGTGCCTTCCGTCGAGCAAAGCAAGATCTGTGATCAGGGCGCAGTGAGTGAGTTGAAGACTGATCTATTAGAATCTAAAGAACAAAGAACCACATGATGTAGTACATCATCTATGAGAATAAGACCAGCATCACAGGGACATTGTATCAACAAGTAACTAAATTCCACACCGCAATGGCAAGCAAGCATATCTTAATGAAATCAGCATGGAGAACAGAAAAGAAGGAGAAGCATAGAGACAAAGAGTGATACGTCTCCAACGTATCTATAATTTTTGATTACTCCATGCTGTTATATTATCATTCTTGGATGTTTTACAATCATTTTATAGTCGTTTTATATGAATTTTTGATACTAACCTATTGGCATAGTGCCCAGTGCCAGTTGTTGTTTTATGCATGTTTTTTACATCGCAGGAAATCAATACGAAACGCAACGAAACTTTTTGAGTGTTTTTTGGGCCAGAAGACATCCAGTGGGCCAAGGCTGCACCTTGGGGTGCCCCAAGGAGGGCATCACCCACCAGGGGACGCCAGGAGGCCCAGGTGCGCCCTGGTGGGTTGTGCCCACTTCGGGTGCCCCCTGAACCGTCTCTTTGCTTTATAAATACCCCAATATTCCAGAAACCCTAGGGGAGTCGACGAAAATCAGTTCCAGCCGCCGCAGAATCCAGAACCACCAGATCTAATCTAGACACCATCACGGAGGGGTTCACCACTTCCATTGGTGCCTCTCCGATGATGCGTGAGTAGTTCTTTGTAGACCTACGGGTCCGTAGTTAGTAGCTAGATAGCTTCCTCTCTCTCTCTTGATTATCAATACAATGGTCTCTTGGAGATCCATATGATGTAAGCCTTTTTGCTGTGTGTTTGTTGGGATCCGTTGAAGTTCGAGTTTATGGTCAGATCTATGTTTTTTATCAATGAAACTTATTTGAGTCTTTTTTGATATTTTATATGCATGATTGCTTATAGCCTCGTATTTCTTCTCTGATATTTGGTTTTTTGGCCAAGTTGATCTATTTATCTTGCAATGGGAAGAGGTGTTTTGTAGTGGGTTTGATCTTACGGTGCTTGATCCCAGTGACAGAAGGGGAACCGACACGTATGTATCGTTGCTACTAAGATAACAAGATGGGATCTATATCTACATAAATAGATAAACATATCTTGTCTACATCATGTCATCGTTCTTATTGCATTACTTCGTTTCTTCATGAACTTAATACACTAGATGCATGCTGGATAGCGGTCGATGTGTGGAGTAATAGTAGTAGATGCAGGCAGGAGTCGGTCTACTAATCTTGGATGTGGTGCCTATATAATGATCATTGCCTAGATATCGTCATGATTATTTGAAGTTCTATCAATTGCCCAACAATAATTGTTTTCCCACCGTTTGCTATTTTTCTCGAGAGAAGCCACTAGTGAAACCTATGGCCCCCGGGTCACTTTTCATCATATTTGCCTTTACGATCTATTTTGCTTTGCATTTATTTTCAGATCTATTAAACCAAAAATACAAAAATACCTTGCTGCAATTTATTTGTTCCGTGATTTATTTATCCTATCTACCACTTTTACCTCGCGTTATTTGGCTATCTTGAGGCACCATACCCGAAAGGGATTGACAACCCCTTTAACACGCTGGGTTGCGATAATTTGTTATTTGTGTGTACGTGTTGTTTACGTGGTGTGAGGAGGTTGTCCTATTGGTTCGATAGCCTTGGTCTCATCACTGAGGGAAATACCTACCATCGCTATACAGCATCATCCCTTCCTCTTTGGGGAAATATCGATGTAGTTCTAGCAGACATCAAAAGGAATTTCTCCTGCCGTTGCCGGGGAGGATCTTCAACATCAACCAGGTTCCTAATCACAAATTTCATCTCCTCACAATATACATTATTTGGCATTTTCCTCTTATTTTCCTCTCCCCCACTTCACAACAATTTGCAGTTTTATTTGCCCTCTTTTTCGTTCGTCGTTTTCTCGTCAGATCTGTTTTTGAGTGCAATCTTTTTGTGAAGTCACCATGAATGATTTTGGTATGGCAGAAATAGATGATGGCCTAACTCCTAAAATGGAGCGTACGGGTAATCTGGATGCCAAATTTTTTTCTTGGGGCAAGGGAATTTTATGGGAAAAGAACATATCCAAGAATTTTTCAATTGTGTCGGAAAGTTAAGCCGTGATGATATTTCTATACTTAAAAGGACTAAATCTTGAAGCTATTTCGGCACTTGTTCCGAAACTTGAAATTAGATTTTTTTCGTACTCATCCTACCTTGCAAAGATTGTTCTATGAGTTTCCCGTTATAAAGGATCCTAAAGCTAAAAAGTTAGCCACTCTTGTTTTCATGAATGAATTTGACTACATAATTCAGGAAGCTAGGGAAATCTTTGATTTTTATGGCATGAATCGTGAAAAACCCGTGATTGATGAAATTCATAATAGTGATTATTCTTTAAGACATTTGCTTGGAGATAACTAAATCTTTGATGAGAATCTTAAAAAGCAAGTCCCCATTTTAGATATGATCCAACAAGTTTTTAATGTTGTTAATCAACACTATTCTTGGATCACTGCCGGAAATCAAAGGGGTTATTATAAAAAGCAACTTGATAGTGCTAAATTTTCCATGGATAATGTGTTTTATGTCTTATTTACAAAACCTCCCGACACAAATGCCTCCAAGGAAAACACAGATAAAGGTGACAAAACTTAGATCCTATGCGTTATTCCTAGCTAGGGGCATAAAACAATAGCGCTTGTTGGGAGGCAACCCAATGAATAAAATTTATTTTTGCTTCTTGGTTTATGTTCTTGTGTGTTAGCACAATTATGCTACTGTTATGATTGTGTTTTTTGTGTTTTAATTAGTGTTTGTGCCAAGTTGATTTGATCTTCCTAAAAAACAGAAACTTTTGTGCTCATGAGATTATTCTTCATTTTTTACAGAAGAGTTCTTTTAAGTTGATTATTTTTTCAGACGATTAACAGACAAATTACTCACGTCCACCAATTTATTTCAGAATTTTGGAGTTACAGAAGTATTCGAAATATTTAGATTGATACAGACTGTTCTGTTTTTGACAGATTCTGTTTTCTTTGCGCTGTGTGCTTGTTTTGATGATTCTATAGTTTTCTTTGATGAGTTTTTACCATAGGAAAGTAGGAATACAGTAGATATAATGCAAAAACAAAATAATAATAGGTTTGCTACAGTACTTATAGTAGTGGTTTGATTCCTTATACTAATGGATCTCACGAAGGTTTTGTTTGAGTTTTGTGTGATTGAAGTTTTCAAGTTTTGGGTGATCTTACGATGGATGAAGGAATAAGGATTAGCAAAAGGCCAAGCTTGGGGATTCCCGAGGCACCCCAAGATAATATTCAAAGAAGTATAAAGCCACTAAGCTTGGGGATGCCCCGAGTGTCATCCCCGCTTTCTTCTAACAACCATTGGTATTTTACTTGAACCTATATTTTTATTCGACACATATTATGAGTTTTGCTTGGATCGTCTTGTATGATATGTGTCTTTGCTTGTTTTACTTTGTGTTCTATGTCTTGAATCCTTTCTGAACACACCTTCTAGAGAGAGTCAAAAATTATGCTACCCTTGCTCCTATGCTTCACTTAAATTTTTGGAGCCATGGATTTGCTCTAGTGCTTCACTTATATGTTTTTTGAGCACGGTGTGCTTTGTTATTTTTTAAGAAATGCTCTCATGCTTCACTTAGATTTATCTGGGAGTTAGTAAATATTTAAGAAATTCTCTCTTGCTTCACTAAGATTATTTTGAGATAAAGAAAAATTATGCTCATGATCTTCACTTATATTTGTTCGAGCTTATCAAAAGCAGCATATGAAAATAGTCCCAAAGTGATAGATATCCAAGGAGGATATAATAAAAACTTTCATGAAGATCATTGGACAAAATAAACATGATTCTTAGTAATGGTTTTGAGATATGACGATATGATATGTGAGTCATGTTGATGAGTAATTGTGCTTTAGTAATAATATTGATGTTAAGGTTTGTGATTCCATATGCAAGCAGGAAAGTCAATAGTTATGCAATGAAATTTATATCCTACTTATGGTGCATTATTCGGTGTTACTTATGCTTAATGCTTGGGTACGAGATTTTTTGCTTTTTGGTTGGTCGCTTCTCAATCTTTTTGCTAGCCTTCATTTTACACTAAGTATGATCACTACTTGTGCATCCAAAACCCTTTAAACCAGTTTTGCATTATGAGTCCACTATACCTACCTATGGCCTTGTTTGGATACGCAGGATTAGCCGAACTAGTTTTACATGGACTCGTCTAACCGCCTAACAGACTAAAACCTTGTTTGGTACCTCCAACAAATACGTGGATAAGGAGAACACTGTTTCCACAAAGCCAGGAAACCCCGTCTTATGAAAAACGACTAATACTTGTTTTTCTGAAAACAGGATTACAGAAAACTCGATGTAACTAACTTTTTTTGTTCTGCTCCTTCCTCAACAAACTCATCAGCTCCAATTATACCTTGATGCTGCCACCTCCTCGCGCCAATTCCACCTTGCTGCCGCCAAAGTAGAAATCAAAGAACTGGGACACAAATGCAGATCCAAACAACTTTGGAAATACTCACATTTCAGGCCGTCAAGATGAGCAGCGCCTTGTGCGATGCGGCCGTGTACTTGCCAGGCGGCCGGGTATGCAGGTTCTTCTTGGGTATGATATGGGGATGCTGATGAGGGTGAAGGCGCCGAGGATGGCCAGAGCATCCACCAGAGGAGCTTGTGCTTGACGACAACGCAGCCGAGTTGGACGTACATGTCCTTCTTCTTGGCATCCGGCAGACCAACTATAAAATGCATAGAGAGACTCTACAGGAGCCGAGGATGGGCGATGGACGCAGCGACCAAGGGGTCGAAGGAAAGCGGCCACCGATGACCGCGTGCGCCCTGTTGTTGATGACGGAGTGGAGGAGAGTTGTCGCATCTGCAAGATGGGGATGGAAAAGGAGTAACTGGATAGAGGAATGGCGAGCCGCCAGGAAGTGCTGGTGGTGGCAGGAGGCAAACGACAGCGACAAATCAGAGATCCGGAGGCTGCCGTCCGGTTAAATTTTGGGGAAAGTGGCCACCAGCTTTGGGAAGACGACGAGCTCACGGGAGAGAAAAGAAAACATTTTTCCCTTGGTCAATCGGTCTCCAAACAATGAAATAGATAAACTGGTTTCACGCTTTCCTGACCCAAACAAAGTTTTCTTTAAACCGATTGTGTAGAGAAAAACTAGTAATATCCATTTAGCAAAAAATCAGCTTTAAACTTGTTTTCCTAAAACCCAGTGCTAAAACTTTCTATCCAAACAACCACTATATGTCGTATTTCCATGTTGTTCTAAGCAAATTTGCATCTGCCATCTCTAATTTTCAAAATAAAATTTTCTTTTGTGTGCTCTACCGCTCGCGAGGCGGTGAAGAGTGACCAATATTTTCCATGCTAGATGTGTTATTCTCAGGATGAGTGTCTATTCACTTGTCATTGCACGAGAGTACACCAAAGGTATTAGGGATGCCCAGTCCTGAAATTAAAAAAGAATTTACTCTATGTTGTCAAATAATAAATTCCTTGGAAAGTGTTGGTATGAAGGGCAACCGTGGATTCGGCTAGCCATGGAAAGTGAAAGTTATGGTGGAAAAAGGAATAAACTTTATTTTCAGTTTGGGAACCGCCTATGATGTATCTAGCATGGAAAGTGTTGAGATCTCTAAGTCATTTTCGTTGGTGGGAAAAGTATGCCTCTCAAAAATATTTTTTATCTCTCAGTTTAAGCGTTGAGCTCTGGCACCTCTACAAATCACTACCTCCCTCCATGAAGGGTCTTTCTTTTACTTATGCAATTTTTATTTTGAATTTGAGTCTCCATCTTCTCTTATAAAGGACCAACTAAGGGGCACTACGATCGTATTTGAGCATTGGGGGTAGCTAATATTTGAGTGTGTTTCATGAATGGATCAATGATTGAGCATAATGGGCTAGGGATAACTTGCTTTAGTGTTGATATTTTCAAAGACATGGTTGCTTGTTGGTATGCTTGAGTATTAAAGTATTCATGTCAAAACTAGACTATTGCTTTGAATCATATAAAAGTCCATATGTCTATGCTATAAAGAAAAGAAATGTGATGAACATGTTAGGCAGCATTCCATATCAAAAATTCTGTTTTTACCATTTACCTACTCGAGGACAAGCAGGAATTAAGCTTGGGGATGCTGATACATCTCCAATGTATCTATAATTTTTGATTGTTCCATGCTGTTGTATTATCATTCTTGGATGTTTTACAATCATTTTATATCATTTTTTGGTACTAGTCTATTGACATAGTGCCCAGTGTCAGTTGCTGTTTTTTGCATGTTTTTTACATTGCACGAAATCAATACAAAACGGAGTCCAAACGCAGTGAAACTTTTTGAGGATTTTTTTGGGCCAGAAGAGATCCAGTGGGCCAAGGCTACACCTGGGGGTGACTCGAGGAGGGCAGCACCCACCAGGGCGCGCCAGGAGGCCCAGGCGCGCCCTGGTGGGTTGTGCCCACCTCGGGTGCCCCCTGAACCACATCTTTGCTTTACAAATACCCCAATATTCCAGACCCTAGGGAGTCGACGAAAATCAATTCCAGTCACTGCAGATCCAATCTAGACACCATCACAGAGTGGTTCAGTACTTTGATTGGTGCCTCTCCGATGATGCGTGAGTAGTTCTTTGTAGACCTATGGGTCCGCAGTTCGTAGCTAGATGGTTTCCTATCTCTTTTGATTATCAATACAATGGTCTCTTGGAGATCCATATGATGTAAGCCATTTTGCGGTGTGTTTGTTGCGATCTGATTAACTTTTAGTTTATGATCAGATCTATGTTTTTATCCATGAAAGTTATTTGAGTCTTCTTTGATCTCTTATATGCATGATTGCTTATAGCCTTGTATTTCTTCTCTGATATTTTGGTTTTGTTTGGCCAACTTGAGCTATTTATCTTGCAATGGGAAGAGGTGCTTTGTAGTGGGTTCGATCTTACAGTGCTTGATCCCAGTGATAGAAGGGGAACCGACACGTATGTATCGTTGCTACTAAGGATAACAACATGGGGTCCATATCTACATAAATAGATAAACAGATCTTGTCTACATCATGTCATCATTCTTATTGCATTACCCCGTTTCTTCATGGACTTAATACACTAGATGCATGCTGGATATCGGTCGATATGTGGAGTAATAGTAGTAGATACAAGGAGGAGTCGGTCTACTAATCTTGGACGTGATGCCTATATAATGATCATTTCCTCTATATCGTCATGATTATTTGAAGTTCCATCAATTTCCCAACAGTAATTGTTTTCTCACCATTTGCTATTTTTCTCGAGAGAAGCGACTAGTGAAACCTACGACCACCGGGTCTCTTTTCATTATATTTGCCTTTGCTGTCTATTTTCCTTTGCGTTTATTTTTAGATATTTTAAACCAAAAATACAAAAATACCTTTCTTCAATTCATTTGTTCCGTGATCTATTTATCCTATCTACCACTTTTACCTCATGTTATTTGTCTATTTCGAGGCGTCGTAGCTGAAAGGGGTTGACAACCCCTTTAACACGTCGGGTTGCGAGTATTGTTATTTGTGTGCAGGTGTTGTTTATGTGGTGTGAGGAGGTTCTCCTACTGGTTTGATTATCTTAGTCTCATCACTGAGGGAAATACCTACCGTCGCTATACTGCATCATCCCTTCCTCTTTGAGGAAATGCTGACGTAGTTCTAGCAGACATCAAAGAGCTCCAGGGACCTAATTGCAAATGCAACAGAAAATTAATGGATCATTTTTTAATGAATATTTTGCATATATACAAGTTGAACGGCCGAACAAGAATAGCAACGACACTATCAAACGAGCTTAGCAAGTGACTGATCAGCCAAGATCTACTAGTAATGGGAAAAAGGGCAAGCATGTGAACATGCATGTGTTCAAGTTCCAACGACCTACTCTTTATCTATCTATAGTTATGGCCAATCCAAAAATTGATAACAAACTCAAATATATAAACAATTCCCATAATATGCTAGTTCTGGTACACTAAGAAATAACTTTGCATCAGGATTGTGCATGACCATATGTGCTATATTAATAAAGCAACCATATAAAATGTTAGCAGGGAAATCATAGTACAGGGTGCAAGTAAGAACACTACAGCGATCAAACATTACAATTTAGGTAGTGGTGGGAGGGACATGAAAATTTAGTTAGTAGTGGGAGGCAGCTAGTAGGGTTGGCGTTAGGAGCATACATGTGGTTGCACTCTTGGGATCCAGTAGCAGCTTAGGTGTTGGTCAGCGCCACAAGGTCAGCTACCTGGCACTTGACAATCAGCTTCCGCTTCTGCTCTGGGCTGCAACACGCAATGACGGAGTTATATCACCGAAGAAAGCACAAAATCACAATAGAATCCAAACATCAAGACAGGATAAAATCTAAGGGGTCACAAGCTGAAGAAAAACACAAGATTTTCCATCTTTCCAGAAAACATAAATTGCAATATTTCTTTCTCTCCCATTTAAAAAGAGATGTAGTAAGCTAGGAGGGTTATGAAGTTGTATGGACTATGGATAGTAGCATCCTCTTGAAAATTCTGTATTTCTCTCCAATTGAACGGGAGAACTAGCATTCAACCAGCTAGCCAGTCATCACATATACTAGTAGAACATAAATTAGTTGAGCAAGATCTAACTTGTGGTGGTGATGAGGGAGCTTAATGATGGTGGAGTCTAGATACAAAACATCTGGCTTCTGGTATATTTTCCACTATAAGAACACACTCTAATCCAGTTTGCATGCCTACTAAACAAGAATAAAAACTAAGGTGAACAAGATAACTATTCATAAAGTTGGTGCTAAATAAACCAAATGCACTGCTTGGGCTTCAGAACTTACATCTAGTGTCAGTAGGAGAGGGGCTCCAGTGGTGGTTAGTGTTGTTCAACATTATTGTCGGTTGCTGCATGGGTGGTTCTTGTGCTCTAGACGCCAAACTGGGTGTTAACGGAGGCATCCTCCTCGACAAGTCGTCATGCAAGCCAAATCCCTGTCCATTAATGAGAAGAAAAATATAGGTCAGAGTTGGGAAAAGATCAAGAGCCAACACATATTCTGTAATTAGTAAGTCATGAGTAAAGAGACAGTTGCTCCTAGTAAAACATTTAGCATGCAACAGGAGGACATCGTATTCATTCATCACACCTTCAGTTTACGGATAATGTGCAAGTCAATCATGAAGAATAGAAACTGCATACTTGATTAGGTCTACAAGGGCATCTTTCCAGCAGAACTAGCCATATGCCTGAAGATAAAATGTGACCTTTTTTCCTTGCCAACTTATGAGCAGTTAGAATGTGAGAATACTTGGCGTTTGGAGATACACAAATACAAGACGAGAAAGCTGGAGCAATCCTTTGTCCGAATAAGACCTTAATATAAACATGTGGACCAAGTGTTCGGGTTGCATGGTAAAGCATGGAATGGCTAAAATGAAATGAATATTCCTTAACATGATAAAGAAAGAAACCTTACTAATCTTGTGTAGCCACAAGACTATGTATGATGATGCTTACTTGTGTGTTTTAGCCGATTTTAGAGCCTGTTTCTATCCTAGAATTTTTTTCTGTACTCATGTAAAGCATATGGGTTAAGTGTTCAACTAGAGGCAGGCAACCCTTGGTCTATCATAATACATCAGACATAAAAGTGTGAAATAATTATGTTCAGCCTTCAAGGCAATAATAAATTATGAGGATAAGGCCTGCTAGTTTTGCAAGCATCACTTTTATCCTAGATTTATGAAGCAAGGTACTGAATGGGTTGCTGAAGTTTGAGACGCTGAACAGGAGGATCACTACACTAGTAGAGGGTCCTGCACTTGTCGAGGAGGATGCCATATGAGTTACACAAGTCACGAATATAAGACAAAGAGACATAATACTAGTATGATTAACATAACTATGTTGAAAAGAAGAAAGGCCTAGTTGATTTGCTAGGTCATTGTCTCCCCTCCAGTTACAACGCTCATGCCATATCGCCTTCCAAGTGAAGCAAAACCTATACAAACAACTAGGAAATACAAGTATGCACAAGGGCCTAACAAGCACATGGACCGATTTCAACAACAAGCTTATCACAATCGAAAGATTGTGGTGGTCAGAGGACACCACCACATGTCACATGAACATATAACTGAACCATAAATCATTGGCTTGATGGCCAGGCCATCTGAAGGCACACATGGAGAGAGGGGATACCGGTTACTCACCAGATAGGGGCCAACCATCGTCATGGTTGCAGCCAAAACATTGTCATCATGATGTGTGGGAAGCCGAGGTAGTGGTCGAGGAGGTAGTCCATCAAGCCGTAGTAGTCTAGCATGGTTACAAAGCAGCTGGACATGGTAACAAGAAAAAACAAGTCAGAGATTATTAACCTAATAATCCTAGAACGACGGATGCCAACGGATGTTTTGAAACTGGATTGGGCATACCTTGCGTGCAAGCTTCTCCCACTTCTCTTGTTCCATTTTCTGCATAGACAGGTCAGAAAAAAGGTCATCAGCCATTTATTAAGTATTAGCAAAACATCAACAAGCATAAAAAAGGAAACTTACACCAACAGTATAGCCTTATATTAACAAAGCATCAACACATACATAAACGACCACTTATGCCAACAGTATAGCCTATTAAAGAGTCAGAAACATGAAAAAGTAGTGCTATCATATAATCTTCCAGGAAAACATAGATTGCAATATTTCTTTCTCTCCAACTTAACAAGAGATCTAGTAAGCCCGGAGATAGAAGAAGTTGTCTAGACTGGACAATAGCATCATCTTGAAAGAAATTTAAGTATTTATCTCCAATGTAACTGGAGAACAAGCAGCCAACCAACCAGTCATTACATATAGAACATAAATAAGTTGAACAACATCTAACTTGTGGTGGTGATGGGGCAGCTTAATGATGGTGTATTCTAGGTACAAAATGGCTAGCTTCTGGTATCTTTTCCAGTATAAAACACCCTCCAGCAGAGCGCACACCATATGCATGGAGATAAAATGTGACCTTTTATTTCCTAACCAGTTTATCAACATTTAGAATGCAAGAAGACTTAGCGTTCGGAGATACAAACACTAGACAAGATAAAACTGGACTGATCTTTGGTCCCAATAAGACCTTATTAATGTAAATATGTGGACCAAGTGTTCATGCTTGGTAAAGCATGAAATGGCTAAAATGAGTATTTCTTAACATGACAAAAAAAAGTAACCATAGTAATCTTGTGCAGCCACAAGCCAATGTATGATGAGGCTTCTCATGTGTTTTAGCCGATTTATATCCTATTTCTATCCTAGAATTTTTCATTCTAAACACATAGATGGGTTAAGTGCTCAACTAGAGGCAGGTAACCCTTGGTCCATGATGATACAACAATCATAAAAGTGTGAAACAATTATGTCCAGCCTTCAAGGTAATAATAATTACGAAGGCAAGGCCTGCTAGTTTTGCAAGCTTCATTTTTTTTGTAGAACTGTTAAGCAAGGTAATGAATCGGTTGATGAAGTTTTGAGACACTTAATAGGAGGATCACTACACTACTAGAAGGTCTGCACCTGTACAACTTGCAGATATAAAATACAATGGCACTCGTGATCATGAGAGCAATAAAGTAGCACCAGTGAGCAGACTAAGAAGGTTTAAACTGTATCTAGTAGTACCTTTGTGGGGTATACCCACTCATGGGACTTGTTGAGGATGATGTTGGTGGCCTGGTTGAATGCCCTCAGAGTCCCCTGAAGACATTAAATTGCCACACATGATCAGATTAAACTCACTGATTGATTACAGCAGCAACATCACTCCTTCTAAATTTTATTGACATGAAGTTCACAAAAGTAAAAAATTATGAGTATTTCACCCCTTCCAGGACATTTCCAGCAAAAAGACACTGTTACTGAAGTGTCAACTTCAGTTGCAGTTTGTAAATGACTAAATTCAACTACCATGCCATATGAACTACACAAGTCATTAATATAAGATGAGACACATAATACCAATATGATTAACATAAATATGTTTAAAAGCATAGTTGCAAAGCACAAAGGAATAGTTGATATGCCATGCCATTGTCTCCCTTCAAGTTGACATGCTCATGCCATACCACCTCCAAGTGAAGCACGACCTAGACAAACTACTAGCATATACAAGTATGCACAAGGGCCTAACCAGCATAGGGGCCAATTTCAAGAACAAGCTCATCACAATCACAAGACTGTGATGATGGAGAACAACCAATACATGTCGCATGAACATATAATTGAACCCTAAATCATTGTCTTGAGGGGTAGTACCACTACCAGCCAGGGCTTGATGGCCGGACCATCTCAAGGCACATGGAGAGAGAGGTGGGACCAAGTACTCACAATAACCGAGTATAGCGGGGCACCACCACCACGGTTGCAGCCAAACCACTCTATCCTCATGATGCATGGGAAGCCGAGGTAGTGGTCGAGGAGGTAATCCATCGAACCATAGTAGCAGGACATGGAGTCAACCGTGCGGTCGAGCATGGTAGCCAGAAAAACAAGTCAAGAGATTATTAACTATAAGATTTTGCTACAGAAAACTTAATAGTATGATTTCCTTAGAAATGACATGGTTGCTCGAGAAACTCAGAATGTACACTTAGAAGGGAGAGTTGCTCAATAAACACATGATGTACACTTAGAAGGAACATGGTTGCTCAAGAAACTCATAATGTACACATAGATATAGTAGAATTGTATACTAATCTATCAAACATTCAATTTGAATTTAGAATATTAGTTTAATCACCATTAACATCTGGATATCATGGCATGCTAATTTATAATATTGTGTCAAAGGATGCAAATTTTCTACATACGGCATCACGAGCAGAGAAAGAAATGACATCAATAACCCCTGCCCAGTTCAGTGGTTCAAGAAAAGTAATGCATTTCATGACCCACACAGAACATATACATTAATGCATTTCAACTTAGGAAGCCAAAACATACATATTCATTGGGCATGTATAATTTTGTCAAAAAGGATGCTAATTTGTTGTACAAGCAAAGAACTATGGAAATAAAACCTCAACAACCACTGCCCAGTTCAGCGGTTCAAGAAACTGGATTTGGCATACCTTGCGTGCAAGATTCTCCCCGCTTCTCTTGTTCCATTTTTTGCATAGACAGGTCAGAAACAGGCCATCAGGCTTGTTCTTAACAAATCATAGAAAATATACAAAAGGACATGTACAACGAGTTAAGCATACAAGTGCTTCAGACATGACGAGACTAGAACAGGCAAACATGTTACCTCCTCCAGGAAAAGCACATTGAATAAGGGGATAAAAGGAAAACAACAATCAATAATGATTCGCAAAGATAATGCAACTGGCTAAAGATTTAGACTAGCTTGCACGACTAAGTTATATGAAACCGAGCGTCCAAAGTGTGCCACATCAGGCCAAGAGCCAAAGGGTATAGGGCGCCTGGTGCTTGCCAGCAACAGATAACTACTACCAAATCGAGAAGTGAAAGAAAGTCAGGTCAGAACAGTGACAGAAATCATATAAATGCTCCCAGAACAGGGCAAAAATGAAACCTCCTCCAAGCGCGGCACAGTGAATTAGTGTCGTAAAGACAGCAAGGTGGTCACACGAAAACAACAATCCATGGTTCACAAATATAATGTGAAAAGACAATCTATAATCACAAAGACAATGCAAACGAAAACCATTAACTCAAAGACAATGTGATCAGGAGGGCTGCATGGCTAATAGTGACAATATATTGAAAGCAGCAGTCAAAAACAAAACCTTGGTGTGTAACAGGTCCCCTTCCATAGTACTCATAATGTGCTCATAACCAGATCACGTAAGTAGAAAGTAAATAGTAACTCAAGCTGAAAGTACCACGCAGACAATGTGCCTCATAACAGTCAAAAACTTGACAAGAATTACAACCTCTTAGGCCAGAAAGAACTACTAAGAGTATACAACAAACCTTGCTTGGATCTTGGACCAAAACATTGGCCTTAAACTGTCAAAGGCCCAGGTAACTGAACAGATACACAACTAAAGCACCCACATGAACATGTTCATCAATGTACTATTGTACAGGCTGTTTTAGAGTCTGTTACATGCATCTTGCACAAATTAGAGGATGGGTTTGTCGGAAGCTCAAAAATGAATCTTACTGTCTCGACAACTTGGTGAGCCTGCCGATGCTTGACGGGATGATGCCTCAAGTTGCATGTATATGGCATATTTCTGTGACACAAACACCATAAAAGGAGATTATTCACTCACAGATGGGGCAAGGAAGGTATCCAATCGAGAAGCGAGCCATCATCCTCCCGATAATCCAATCGAGAAGGAACAAGGGGTCTAATCGGATCTAAAATGGAGAAGGGCATGGACATATATTCACTGGACCTAAGGCCGGGGAAGGAGCAGGAGACTCCTTCCCACTCCCAGGTACAGGGGGGTTGTGGTCGGCCGACCTCCAGCTGCCCAACTTCTGATGGTCCATGCGTTGATGAAGCGCACCTTGAGCTCCACTAGCACCTCTTCTGCTGGCAACCAGAGAAAGATGCAAAACATCAGCCACAGAAGCATGCAATGCCAACTATTCAACAGCAACCGAAACCAAAAGAATAATCACATATTGTTCCAGTGGAATTGAATCATCCAAGATAATGTGTTCAGTTTTCAAAACAATACACATCAAAAGAATACAACAACTGTTGATTTTTAAAACAAGCACAACCTGAAAATGGAAGCATGCAATGGCAACAATTCATGGCCGTCCTCATTTTGTTTAGTAATTTCTTCGCAAGAGAAAATCATCGCTTGAAGTAATTACAAATCAACACTTGCAGCATGTAGACCTCAAAAGTAAGAAAAAACCAAGGCAAACATGGATCTCAAAGGCATGCATATACATAACAAAACTAAGAAGTAATCATACATCAATGATTATGATTAAATCATAATAGGTAAGCAATATAAAATCTTACAGTCTACAACATCCACCAAAAAATAATTTGTTTTCAAACATAGAGCAAAATTGCTACTCCCTCCAATCCAAATTAAGTAACACATCCTCTACACAATGTCCAGTTTACATTGTATAGAGGCTGCTTTAATTAATTTGGATCAGAGGGAGTACATTCTTTGTTTGCACCCAACCCATCATAGAACAAAATTACTATTTTGTTTGCACCCAACCTATCATAGAGCGAAATTACTTGCTTACGGGGAACGACATTATTATTGGCTAAACTAGAGAATGGTGACATCATACAAGGATACAAATCCTATGATTTAACACTCCAACAACAAGAAAATAGCCAAACATTAGTTGGGTGATGATTGTAAAAATATATACACTACAAGAAATATGTCAACTAGTGACCTTCTGTCAGTGACGCTGGAAGAATTGGTCATAGATCTATGACCATTTCAGACCAATTGGTCAAAAGCTGTTCGGGAGGCTCCAAACCCTAAACCATTGCGACCATTTTGGTCAGAAAGGTCGTAATTTCCTTACACGAAATGGTCATAAAGCAAACAATGCTGGTCCGCTGCCTTATTTCTAGTTGTTAACGACCAATATAGATGGTCATAGCCTTGTAAATTGTGGTGGGTTGTGATGACTAGGCGCCATCTCATCAGTTTTGCCTATGTGTCATGTCCATGTGTCAATTTTTCCCTAGGTTGTGAAGCAACCTATATTTCTGTTATTCCAAAAATTCCCAAAAAATTCTCATAAATTTTTTGGATCATATCTTCATCAAATATGTCAAAAACCTTCCTTGCCTAGTTCAAAAATAACTCAACAATATTCATTTTCCTATTCTGTTCAGAGCAGCACTTTGTGAAGGAAGTGTTATTTATATATTCTTGATTTCCCTAAAAATTTGTGAAGACATTCTTATTAGTATATGATCATCCTCAGCCAAAACTCACGCCCGTTGGCCATGTGCATTTCCCGTACCGCTAATCAAACACTTGGCTGCTAATTCATGTTTGAGCATAGTTCGGTCTCCTCATGAGAATCTTATGTTATAATTTTCTTCCTAGCACCTACCTGGGGAATGCCCAACCCACTAGACATGCCTAGGCCACCCAGAACGCATGGCAACGCTACGGTCACGCGGTGACCATGCGGTGGCATGCGAGCGTATGCGCTCTAGAGTTGGGGCCCTCGGCCACCGTCCAAACCTCGATGTCTCGCCATCAAACCATGTATTTCTGATTAAATAGATACTTATTTACCTAGAAATAATTTTTGGAAAAAATAAAGAGCAAACTATGAGGAATCTGCAGTTCAAATTTGACCCGCTTCCAACTGAATCAGCGGGAATTTGTCTTTTTCACCAGAGGTGGATCAAATCTTTTGACACCCAACCATTTTGTTAATTGTGCATTATATATGGCCTAGTATTTTATAAAATTGATTAGGTCCAATTTTGCAACAAATATATGGTAGGTCCTTTACAAAAAAACGCATTTTAGGCACTCGAAAAAATGGAAAATGAATTTTTCGTCCAAAGAAAATGAAAAGTTCCTTAGGCAACATTGTTTGTCATTCCAAGATGCACCCTTGTGCATGATATGAGGTCATTTGAACAAACTATGCCATGAATGTGGCCATAAGATTGATCATTTGGCTTGAAAGCCATGAATCTTCACGCATGATAGCTCATTTCTGAGAGCACTTTTTTAAAATAATTACCGTATTACAACTTTATTATTTTTTATGGAAACTTGGTCACATATGATGACACAATACATAGGTTTTCCAATTTTTTGATTTTTTTGAACTTTTTATGCCCTTTTCAAAATGCGGCCAAAACGACAAACTTGACCGTTCCTAGCTAGTGGTTCGGTCTTGAATTTTTTGGTGTTTATTTGATTAAATATATACTTATGTACCTAGAGATGATTTTTGGAATAAATAAAGAGCAAACTATGAGGCAGCTGCAGTTCAAATTTGACCCGCTTCCTACTGAATCAGCGGGAATTTGTGTTTTTCATGAGAGGTGGATCAAATCTTTTGACACCCAACCATTTGGTTAATTGTGCATTAAATATGGTCTAGTATTTTATAAAATTGATTTGGTCCAATTTTTTGACAATTATTTGCTAGGTTATTTAAAAAACTCATTTTTGGCACTTGAAAAATGGAAAATGAATTTGGCATGCTGCATCCTTAGCAACGAGCAATTTGTGGAGGTGCTAGAAGTGGTAAAGTAATTTGCTGGAACCGGCAAGATGGGTTGCTGGAACTGTTGATTGAGGATGCTTCATCCCCGGCGGTGAGCAACCTCGGGAAGGTGCTAGAACTGGCGAATGCTACAAATAGAGCACGTTGGGGTGATGCCAACATTGAGGCGACATACTACGGTTGTGCGCGACGGCGCAACGGCGGGAGGGTCAACTATGTGTTCTATCTGATGGAGAACGAGCAAGATGGGGAAGAAAGTATAACGTGTGGGGTGAATCAAATGGTTACACACGAAAACATCGTAGGGTCACGAGGCGACCGACCCAAATTTAGGCCGATTGACTGGCACCTAACAGCCGCCTTTTGGAAAATGGTATGGTCCAATATTGCAACACATATTTGTAGGCATTTTAAAAATAATCAGAGATTTGGGTCCAAAATTTGGATTTTCGAGCGTGAGCCAGCCAACCAATGAGACGCGAGGAACCACCTCCACGCGGATCACCAAGTTAGACACGATCCGAGCCATCCATCACGCACCCATCCAACGGTTGATCTTCTCCTGAAAAAACCAAAACCCTAACCCACCTACCCACCCACCCTTTCTCCAGATCCGATCCATCCCCACCCTCCTCTCCCTTGTCTCCTCTCCGCCTTCGTCTCCCTCATCTCCCACCGCTGCCATCCCCACCCACTACCACCGCCATCGCCACCCACCACCGTAGCCCCCACCCACCGCCGACCCCCTCCCCTCCCTTCATCCCCCATATCCACTAGGCCATGGTGTCCCCCTCCTCCTTCTCTTCTAGGGTTAGGATTTCCACCTAACCCTCCCCCGACCTGGCAGCCACCCTCAGAACCGATCCGATCAAGACACCCCGCCGCCTCCGCCTTCCTCCCCCTCCCGCGATTCCCACCGCTGCCGCCCACGCCGCTGCCCCCGCCCCCGCCCACATTCTCCAGATCTGATCGAGATACCCACCACCACCGCACCATTCATCCCCCACATCCACCAGTCCACGCGCAGCCATGGCGTTCCCGAGCCTCCTTCTCGGCCATGGCGTCACGACAGGCTTTCACGCCGGCGCGCGCGTGCTGCTTCGATGCGCGCCACTCCATCGAGCTGGCCGGACCGTGGCGCGCGCGTGGTCTACTTAGGGTTTGCGGTTGCGACGCTACACACCGGCCACGGGTCTCCAGCAATCAGGACGGCGACGATGTCAACGGGATCCTCAGGTCTCCTGCAGCGCGTTTCCCTCCCTCCCTCTTGCACGCCTCCCCTCCCTCGCCCGTGGTTCCTAAGACGTGCTCCTCTCCTGAATCAGGGTGGCATGCAGGGCTCGCGTGGGAGCAGCGCATGGAGGAGGCCTTGGAGGAGAAGCGGGAGGAGCTCGAGCGTCCTCGTGCGCCTGACCCGTGGCACGAACACGACGACGCGCGCCTTGGAGCTGCAGCATCTGCTTCGACGACTTCGTCTTTGGCATCCTGCCGTCCACGCTCGTCGGCATCGTCACGGCGCCCCCTCCCGATTAGCTAGGGTTTGGCGAATGAGGTCAGTTCGTCCACTCCTCCTCACAGTGCCCCCTCTCTTCCTCCCTCCCGACATTTCGATTTTGAATCTCAGTGTGCCGTCCTAATACTTTTGTTTCGAATGGGTTGCTGTGAACGAACAGGTGTGCAAAGATCTGAGGTGGGGGAGGAAGATCTTCAAAACTGGGTTACGACTGGCTCTTGTGGCCATTGTTGTGTATGTTGGCTCTTAGATTCGTCAAACCTTGCAAGTTTAATCTGCACTAGAAATGCTGCTAGCTATCACAACAATACAAGCAGTTAAATGATGGGGAATCTACAATTGCTTTGCCATCTCTGACTAATTAACCATTTGAGGGACATTAGTGGAATATATTACTGTGAAATGCTTTATTTATTTTTAGTCAGTATGAACTGGCTAAGCATAATATGGTAATGTAGATTATTGCAACTTTGCAAGTTCATAGACATCATATATTTGACTAATTATTGCAACTTTGCATGTTCATCCGAAATTACTAGATGGTTTTTGTCTGTGCAAGTGGCTTAGCATAGTAAATTAGTATATTTTTTTGATATCCTGCTAGCAAATGATTATTAGCACAACTGAGTTCCAGATTTGTTTTAGGGGTGTGTGTGGGGGGGGGGGGTACACTTTTAGGCCTTTTTTGCTTCGATCGTGATTTCTGGATTCTGGCCTTGGGATTTGTCAAATGTTCCAAGTTCAGTTTTCACTAGAAATACTGCTGGTCGTAAGTACAACAGTGCAAGCTATTCAATAATGGCAAATCTGCTGGTTATTAGCCATCTCTGGTTGACTAGTTATTTGAGGGACAGTAGGGCGATAAATTACTGTAAAATGCTTAAAATGTGAAGCATGTAACACTTGACAAGCATAATATACCAATATACTGTACATTACTAGTAGAATACTTTTGCTCTCATTACAGTGCAAGCAATTTAATAGCAGGGAACCCAATTACTTAACCATCTCTAACTAATCAGCCATTCAAAAAGCATTACTTATTAGGGGAGGGGTGGGTCTATTACTATCCAACACTTGAATTCTTAGCACTGGCTAAGCATAGTATATTTGTACTAATTCGTGTGTTTTCTGCTGTCTTTGAGAATATAAAAGAGCTCAAGTGCTTCAGTTGTCATTGCTGTCTGTTGTTTGATTTGTCAAACCCCAAGTTCAATTTTCACTAGGAATACAGTTGCTCTTGTCAGCTCGCTCTGTTCATAGGCTGAGCAGCTCTGTTCCAATGTGTGATGAGTTAGATTGCCATTTATGCATAGTACCAGTTCGACTATACAATCCCTTTGTTTATTTATTTTCCTAAATGTCTTGAACTATTGAACATTCTTATTTAATTGTGTGATGTTATGTACCGTGGTACCTAAATGTTGGGATTAAATGATTAATTCAGCTTGTTTATGAGGAATGTTGATTATTTTTGTGCATTAGCTTCTGCTGGGATTTTCTGGGTCGATTTGTACCCATTGGTCCATTAAATCCACTTTATTTTATTGGCCGAATAAGCTTGATCTTGGAGTGATCATGTATATTGGAACGTCAAGACTCATGTGGAATTAGTTAAGTTGGTATAAAATACATTTGTTGCATGCTCCATTAGTCGTTTATACTTGAAATCTGGCCTGTCATTTTAGTAAATATTACATCATCAAAGTTGTTTTATGCATGCTGCTGGTAACTGTATGCTCTCTCCTAACAGTTTTATTACTTGTTGTATGCAGGATGATTGGAGCCTACAATAAGGCTATTTTTTCCTTTAAACGCCTATTTTTTGATATCAGGTGGTCCTTGAGCTGTCTAAGAACAAGCAGACCATCATTTTCACCATCTTCGGCCAACCCAGGGTATTTCATCTCTTTGGCCTCTTCCAGCAGTGTCTTCTTTGTTCCCGACTATAAACATTGATGCATGTGCCCTGTTCTAAAGTGGAAAATCCATTGCTTGTAGCTTGTACTTGTACTGTCCATCATTTGCAAAATATATCTCTGTGTTGCTATTATGAGAATGTGATATGCATTGTTTCCTGTTAAATCTAAAGTTTTGCAGCAATTTTTCATCGTTATGAGAATTTTATATTCACGGATTCACTTGATTATGTTTCTAACTTATCATAATTTATTATTTGCAGATGCTGGCATTCAGTCTTCAGAAGTTGGAGCTCTAGGAAGAAGAATCCTGAAGAAAATCCACACCTAGCAATGCGTTTAGCTCACTGGACTAGTTATCTGTTTATTTAGTTGTATTTTAGCTAAATACCAGATTTGTACTGTTATCTCAATGTTACCAGATTTGTATTTTAGCTGAAAACCAGATTTGTACTGTTACCAGCAATATGTTTTAGCTCACTGGACTAGTTATCTGTATCATTGTAATTTACTTTGCTTGTATGTTGTATGAAATATTATGCCTTATTGGCTCTTTTTGAATCAAGTTATCTAATTGCACAAATATAGAACTAACGTGTGGTACAGAAAGAGTGATCCTGGCGACCTACTTTAAAATGAGAAAGACATAAAAGAAAACTGACAAGTGGGCTGGAAAAACGCCGAGGCCCAAAAAAATGTATACTGTAAAAGGCTGGCCCAAAAGAATAAATGGTTGTTGGGCTTGGTCCAGGAAGCTAACAAAAATTTCATAGGAAAAAATATATTAAAAAGGCCGAATTAATGGGCTCGGCCCATGTAGAAAACCGAATTGGACCGGGCTGATTCTTGTGCCACATCAGCTTGCCACGCTGGATGCCTACGTGGTCTGGGGAGGTTGCTTGTGACCAAAACGCCATATTAGACATATTTTGGTCGTAAACGTCTATGACCATTCCAGAAGAAAGGTCAAAAATGTCAGTTTACGACAGCCAGCTTTTGACCTTCTGTTTTTGGTCACAAAAAGATCACAAATGGAAAACAGTGACCATTCAGTGACCAATAGTGGTGGTCACAAGTTGACATATTTCTTGTAGTGATAGCTATTATACTTCAGCAGGTAATGATTCAATCTAAACAACTCCAAAGTAAATGATTTTACAATCAACTACTAGTCAACGGCCGGAACATCTTAGAGAGAGAGAGAGAGAGTAGGAGGAGAGTTTCCTAAAGCAAGGAGGAGGGAGCCAACACCACCGTAGTTGCAGAACCCAAGCGTGTAGAAGGTTTGGTGACCTCGAAGACTCCACTACTTCTTCTGAAAAGAAAAAGAAAGAGGACTAAACAAAACATGAACACAGATAAAGTTTCTCAGAAAGCTCCATATGAGCTATAATACTAGCACATCCACTATGCACTGCACATAAATGGACTTAAAGCCTAAAACTATCAGCACATTGATCTTAAACAAAACAGATCCATCAAGCATGCCAAGCATAGATGATGGATTGAGAAAAGACACGAAATAGAAAATTAAACAAGTCGGCATTTGCTCATCACTTATATACATGAGCAGATCAATGATGGTATAGAGAGAAGTATTAATTTTGTCACCACACGGTTTAAAGCAGAATATAATGGATGGTTTACATCAATGGAAAGGTGCAACTGATAGAACTACCACTGAGATTCATGTGCCAGAAAACCTATAACTTCACCATATATCCATTTTATGCTTTAAAAAACAATTAGAGGCAGAGTTTAAATAAATAGACTTCCCAACCATGTCATCTTATATTGTCAGGATAAACAAATAGTAGCATAAACAGAGAGCTATCATGGTTCAATTGCATCATACAATACACAAATAAGCAAACATGCACACACTATAGTTAAATGTGAGGATTTACATTGGTAAATCCAGAAAATAGATGGGGAGACTATCAATTGCAGGTCAAGATGCACATCCATCATGATTCCAGAGCTCTACCACAACACAACCAAGTGGTACTATTGAGTCATCATGCATGTATAAGTAGTCGTGCAAAAGAGAAACAACAACAAGGGCAATGATTAAATGTCCGATTGCTGCGCATCTTGGAAAGTGTCAAACCTGCAGCAAGCGCAACACTGTTCCTTCCCTGGAAGTAAGATTTTGCACAGATTGGCTCCAGTGCTTACCATGCTCTAGCGTCCACCAAGGCACACTCTCCTAACCCTGCCCATAGCCAACAAAGGCTTCTGTTCAAAAGCAATGCAGCATCGTTCCGTTCAAACTCAATGGAATATCACAAAATGCAGTTTCATTCTGTTGTGATGATTCTTGCAGGTTAGTATAATCCACTAAACTTGTAACACTTAGTAAATGAAGGCTGGCTCAGGATTGCATCACACAAGCAAAGAAAATATCTAGAACATCTACAAGTCTTGAAAGAATATATCTAGTAATATCACAAGCAATTTTATAATGGGATAGATGCAATGGCTTGCAGACAAGGGCAAGCATAATATATGATCACATAGAGATGGCAATCATGCATTTGAGGTAGGGGATAGATTCACTATTACAACAAAGACTAAACAAAGAAAATGAACCAAGTTTCCCATTCAGGATCAGAAGTTGAAACACAGACTACAAGCTGAACAAGAATCTAGTAAAGAGGTTAGCCTTCAGATTAAATCTAGCACCTATAAATTCCATAATGCTAATTCTAAAGCCACTTGTCAAATGCCAAGCCAGCATACACATTTGCCCTTCAGAATTAATTAAGCCCTCGTATATTCCAGCAACAGAAGATAGTGTTCCATTTCAGAAAAAATATATGATAAACATAGATAAATTCTTTGGCATTGAGTGTTGGCTGATTACCCACAAGTATAGGGGATCTATCATAGTCCTTTCGGTAAGTAAGACTGCCAAACCCAACGAGGAGCAGAAGGAAATGACAAGCAGTTTTCAACAAGGTATTCTCTACAAGCACTGAAATTATCGGTAACAGATAGTTGTGTGATAAGATAATTCGTAACGGGTAACAAGTAGCAAAAGTAACGAAGGTTCAACAAGGTGGCCCAATCTTTTTTGTAGCAAAGGACAAGCCTGGACGAACTCTTATATAAAGCAAAGCTCTCCCAATGACACATGGAAATTATTGTCAAGTTAGTTTTCATCATGCTCATATGATTCGCGTTCGTTACTTTGATAATTTGATATGTGGGTGTGATGTCTGCTAGAACTACATCGGTATTTCCCCAAAGAGGAAGGGATCATGAAGTATAGCGACGGTAGGTATTTCCCTCAGTGATGAGTCCAAGGTTATCGAACTAGTAGGAGAACCTCCTCACACCACGTAAACAACACCTGCACACAAATAACAAATACTCGCAACCCGACTTGTTAAAGGGGTTGTCAATCCCTTTCGGGTACGGTGCCTAAAGATAGGCAAATAACGTGAGGTAAAGTGGTAGATAGGATAAATAGATCGCGGAACAAATAAATTGCAGCAAGGTATTTTTGTATTTTTGGTTTAATAGATCTGAAAATAAATGCGAAGGAAAATAGATCGCAAAGGCAAATATGATGAAAAGAGACCCGGGGGTCGTAGGTTTCACTAGTGGCTTCTCTCGATAAAAATGGCAAACGGTGGGAAAACAATTATTGTTGGGCAATTGATAAACCTTCAAATAATCATGACGATATCCAGGAAATGATCATTATATAGGCATCACGTCCAAGATTATTAGACCGACTCCTGCCTGTATCTACTACTATTACTCACATCGACCGCTATCCAGCATGCATCTAGTGTATTAAGTTCATGAAGAAACAGAGTAATGCAATAAGAACGATGACATGATGTAGACAAGATCTGTTTATCTATTTATGTAGATATAGACCCGATTTTTTTATCCATAGTAGCAACGATACATACGTGTCGGTTCCCCTTCTGTCACTGGGATCAAGCACCGTAAGATCGAACCCACTACAAAGCACCTCTTCCCATTACAAGATAAATAGATCAAGTTGGCCAAACAAAACCCAAATATCGGAGAAGAAATACGAGACTATAAGCAATCATGCATATAAGAGATCAAAGAAGACTCAAATAACTTTCATGGATAAAAACATAGATCTGATCATAAACTCAAAGTTCATCGGATCCCAACAAACACACCACAAAAAGGCTTACATCATATGGATCTCCAAGAGACCATTATATTGATAATAAAGAGAGAGATAGAGAGGAAGCCATCTAGCTACTAACTACGAACCTGTAGGTCTACAAAGAACTACTCACGCATCATCGGAGACGCACCAATCGAAGTGGTGAACCCCTCCGTGATGGTGTCTAGATTGGATCTGGTGGTTCTGGACTCTGCGGCGGTTGGAATTGATTTTCGTCGACTCCCCTAGGGTTTCTGGAATATTGGGGTATTTATAGAGCAAAGAGGCGGTTCAGGGGGCACCTGAGGTGGGCACAACTCACCAGGGCACGCCTGGGCCTCCTGGCGCGCCCTGGTCGGTGCTGGTCTCCTCGAGGCTGTGGCACTCCGGCTCAGAGCAACCGGTTTACCTTGCATTGCCAGTGCAGAGACATTGTCTTCTGGCAACACACAACAACTTGGTACAGAAAAACAACCGCTTTATTTATGCTAGCGGAGCATAGTTCATATTATAACATTTAGCGAGGCCAAGCGGCACACATGGTGCGGCTAAACAATATGTACATTATTTAGTGAACATAAAGGGGCCTCGATCATGACAACTACGCGGCAGCGGAACAACGTCGTAGCGGGACTCCATAGCACAGGGACACCGATGCGGACATGATCTAGACTCGGGAAGCAATCCTTTCCAACGAGACTTTCATGAAATCTTGCATGACACGCCAGGTCAGTACATTGAATGTACTTGCAAGCTCACAACAAGCATAAACATAATGACAAACAATATCATGATACTTAACCAATTAATAACAATGCAACAATATATCCAACATGCTGTGAATATGCTCAACTGGTAATCGTCCCAAGGACTGGCTTACCGAACATGATCATTTCCAGACCACAAACGTGATGATCTGAAAAACAAAATCGTGATCCTTACGACAATCACAACCCAACCAATACATGGCCCGTGATCCTTACGACGATCACAACACGACCAATGAATGGCCCGTGATCCTTACGGTGATCACAACCCGACCAATAAATGGCCCGTGATCCTTATGACGATCACAACCTGACCAATACATGGCCCGTGATCCTTACGGCGATCACAACCCAATCACACCTGGTCCAACTCAACACGATGGCCTTGCTGCCATCCTCAGTGTAAACTTAGTGTGCAAAGTTATTAAGTGTTGACCCATGGTGTACCCTACTTTCGAGCGTGTCCATAACGATGGACTCGGCTATCGATTGATTAATACACTCTTCAGAGGTAGTGCACTGGACCCACACTATGGAACCCATGGCCTCGCACTCCCATTCAGATGGACCAACGACATTCCGACGAAACCACTTCATTGTCATGACACTCTCCCGGCCACTCCGACTCAATCCCCATCGGGCTAGTCCTGGGTGGCCCCGTGTCTACCTCAAGACACCTCGACCACCGTCGTGGCCACGATCCACTCTAGGACCTGGTACCAAAAACTTAACTTAACAACGGCTCACAAGGTTATGCATGCTTACTGGGCCAGGGTACATCACGCCCATAACGTTCCCTAGATGGAGGTACCGACCAGAGGCACGACAATGAAACACACTAAGGCCGTCCCATACCGGCAAATGTGGTTGCACTAGGAAAAACTTGTTTCAGCAGAACCATGACGCGGTCAACAACATATTCAAGTTGAGTTACTTATCAGGTTGAACTTAGGGTGAAAGCAACCGGTGTCATAATGCCATGCCATGCATCACTAACATATGCATCACATATCCATGAAAATAACCAAGTCAACTATGCTCCCACGGAGCCATCATCATCTCAAGATACTTCTCTGGTTAAGATCAAACCTCATTAAACCAGAACCATTTCTAGCAATCTCATCATTTTTCATCATGCAAGAATAATAATTAAACTAATTATTAACCTCCATGACCATATCATTTTATCATTACTCATATCTAAGTTCTTCTTATCTTATCAGCAAGATTCATTTCAAACTTTCTGTAAATCAAGCATATTTAACATGACAAGCATCTAACAGAATATAATTATAATAATAATTATTTATATGCATGAATAATCATAAGCTCAAGTAGGAAAAATCACAAATATTGAAGTGGCACTATGAAAATGTTGCTGTGGCTTGCCTTAGTGCTGATGAGGTTCACAAATCTCCTGGTGATCCTCCAGACAAGATTGCTCTTCTAAAAATAAATAAAACCACAAAAAGAAAACATCAAGGAACCTTCTAAAAATTACCAGAAAATCTAGACAGCAAGGAAAAATCCCATCTTTTGGGTGCTGTTAGGTTTTTGGACAAAGAACAAAATGCAAAAAGAATCAATGCATTTGGATTTATAGATAAAAAGTTATGGTTGTTGGAAGTTTGCTGGATTTAAATGAATTTGAAAATAAAAAATAAATAGACTGGGGGGAGGGGGGTGACGTCGAAGGCGTAAACACCCAGGGCGCCACCACTCGTACCGCTTCACGCATGTACTGAGTGGCTGACTAGCGGGGCCCCACTAGTCAGGCCAGAAGGAGGGGGAGAGGGAAACAGAGGGAGGTGCAGCTTCGCCGGAGCACACGCTGGTGACGAGGGTTCTTGGGGTTAAACGATATGGAGGAATTGAAGGAGAAGAAGATGGCGCACCTGCTCGTACCCGTAGCATGGCTAGAGGTGACCAGACAGCATCGGAAACGGCCTCTCCAGTGGAGGCAGAGTGCAGAGGTCACCGGAGATGAAGACGACGACGACTCGGGGCGGCTCCAGGGGCTCCAGCGGGGCGGAACGACTTCACCGAAGAGTGATGGAGGTCCTGGCAGGGTTGCCCTAGCCTGGGAGGGGTCAGATCTGCGGGGACGATCCGAAGGGGATCACCGGCGAGCTTGGGCTTCGGGACGGCAGCCCGTGGCCTGCCCGGCCGGCTTGCGGCTTCTACAAGTTTGTGGAGGGTGTGGGAGTAGTTGCGGGTGCTCAAGGAGGGCTGGGGTGGCAGCATTTAAAGGCGGGCGGCGAGAGGGGTTCAGGCTCCCCCGGAGGACACCTGTCCACGGCGCCCGGCGACGAACAATGCTAGTGAGAGTGGGGGAAGACGACGGAGGTCACACGGGAACTATTGGCGGACGCGGACGAGCACATGGGCGAGGGGGAAGACGACGAGCACAGTGCACCGCACACTGTGTCGTTGGCCAGACCGTGCCTGTGCCTGCTGTGGCGAGCTCCGGCGTCGGTGAGTGCCATGAGGGAGTTAAGGAAGTGGAGACAGGGATGGTGGCGAGGCTTGGCATGCTCGGGCAGGCTGAGCAGCGAGCACGCGCTCAACAGAGTGCTAGGCGGCATGTAGAGCGCGTGTTTTGCATGCCAGCATGCCGGGACGAACGCGGTCACCGCGTGAACCGTGACATCAGGCCACCCTAAGCGCTAACTTGATGTCTAGCGTGTAGTCCATGGTGGTTTGAAGTGTTACCACGGTTGGGCTTGGATCTAGGTGCAGTAGAAATGGATTTGTACTGCTAGCAAGTTTCTAGACAGTAACTTTGGAGGTTTACTGAGGTCAAACCACTGGGAGTTAAAGGCTGAGCTTTGGAGGCTAGCTTACACTTACTAAGGTAAATAGGCACAAGAAAAACCAGCTACAATGAAGCTAGTAAAATGGTAGTTGCTGTAGAAACTACCATTTCTGTCCAGAAATGAATTTATTTTCTGTAGCCAAAATATTCCAAAGAGTTATGAAATATTTTTTATCAGAAAGGTGCCCTAGGGTTCAAAGAATAATTGGGATTTTTCTCAGGATTTTTGGGGCAATAAAAATTAGGGTTGCTTTAGAGCACAAAGGACTAGCTAGGGTTTTGGATGGCAAAATGAATATTTTTCATTTAAGAAAAATATTCCAAGCAATATTTTGAGATGATCCAGAGGTGAAATGATGGTTTTGAGGAGGAGAGGGAGCACTTGGGTGAAAGTCAAGGAGTACCCAAGTGGTTAAGTCCAAATGAAGTGATTCAAAAACTCCAAATTCAAAACCAACTCAAGTGAAAACTAGGGAAAGAAAAGAGGGCAAAAACCAGACTGTCACAAACCTCCCCCACTTAGAATGAATCTTGTCCTCGAGATTCGGTTGCTTGGGAAAACCATTCTGGATAACATGCCCTTAGAAATTCTTCTGATTCCCATGTTGATTCTGACTCTGTGTGATGCTTCCATTGGACTTTGTAAAACTTTCGTGCTTTACTGCGAGTGACTCTTTCCATTTGATACAAAATTTTCACCGGCCTTTCTTCATACGTTAAGTCCTTTGCCAGCTCTATTTCTGTCAAATCAGTCTTTTTCCCAGGCGGCGATATGCACCATCGTAATTGCGAAACATGGAACACATTGTGCACGTCTGACAACTCGGGGGGTAACTCCAACTTATATGCCACAACACCCACTCGTGTCATAACGGGAAACGGACCAATAAATCTGGGTGCCAATTTTCCACAAGTTTGAAACCTCTTGATAGCTTTCATAGGTGTGACTCGAAGATAGACATGTTCTCCGGGTTCAAAGCTGATCTGTTGGTGCTTTGCATCATAATAACTTTTCTTTCGCGATTTGGCCAATTGCAATCTGTCTCGGATTTCCTTGACTTGATTTTCGGCTTCCAGCATGAGATCCGTTCCGAAAATATGGCTATCTCCGGTTTGAGACCAATTCAATGGAGTGCGGCACTTACGGCCATACAAAGCCTCATATGGTGACATCTTTAAACATGTCTGTAAGCTATTGTTATACGAGAACTCGACATACGGCAAGCAATCTTCCCATTTTGGGCCTTGTGACAAAGCACAAGCTCGCAGCATATCTTCGATTATTTGATTTACCCGTTCTGTCTGTCCATCCGTCCGAGGATGATAAGCAGTACCGTATTTCAATTCCGTCCCTAGGGCTTGATGGAGACATGACCAAAAAGCGGAGATAAAGAGTGAACCTCGGTCAGAATTGATGGTTCGGGGACCTCCATGTAGACTGACTATTCTGGATACATACAGTTGTGCAAGCTCATCTGCTCGATATGAGGTTCTGATCGGGAGGAAGTGGGCTACATTGGTTAATGTATCCACTATGACCCAGATCGCATCATTGCCTCGTCGGGTCTTAGGTAGTCCTGTGATGAAATCCATATAGACATCATCCCATTTCCATTGTGACACTGGCAACGGTTGGAGAAGTCCGGCTGGCTTATGATGTTCTGCCTTTACTTTGTTGCATATGTCGCAATAGGCCATGAAATACACAATGTCCTTCTTCATTCCATCCCACCAGAATATTTATCAAAGGTCTTCGTACATTTTTGTGCCTCTAGCGTGAATTGAATACGAGGATTCATGCGCTTCTGACAGGATCTTCTGCTTCAAATCTGCTTGATTAGGCACACAAATCCGTCCCCTGAATCAGAGGGTACCGCACTGATCCTTCGAGAAGTCGGAAAGCTTGACATGTTTCTGCAGATCGGCATCGCCTGGCTGGGCCATGCGGATTTCTTCCTCAAGAGTATTGGTAACTTGTAGGATATTGGCAAGGCCAGCCTCAACTATGACCAGGTTGAGCTGAGCAATCTCTTCTTTAAGTTTGGGAGGCAAGGATTCCAATATGACATTTAAACTAACGGGCTTTCGACTGAGCGCATCGGCAACCACGTTGGTCTTACCCGGATGGTAATTTATTCCAAAATCATAATCCTTGACCAACTCAAGCCATCTTCATTGACGGAGATTTAAATCCGGCTGAGTAAATACATATTTGAGGCTTTTGTGATCGGTAAAAATTTGGCACCTTTTTCTGATAAGGTAGTGTCTCCAAATTTTTAAAGCATGAACCACCGCGGCTAATTCCAAATCATGAGTGGGGTAATTCCCCTCGTGGGGTCATAGCTCCGGTGAGGCATAAGCCACTACATTGCCATCTTGCATAAGTACGCATCCCAGTCCTTGCCTGGAAGCGTCGCATTACACATCAAACCTGCGGTAGATATCTGGAAGTGTTAATACTGGTGCAGTTGTCAGGTGTTTCTTTAACTCAGTGAAACTTTTCTCACAGTCCTTAGCCATTCAAACTTCTTATCCTTTTTGAGCAGCTTTTTCATGGGTTTAGCAATCTTGGAAAACCCTTCAACGGTAATATCCGGCTAATCCAAGAAAACTCTGGATCTGAGATTCAGTTGTGGGTGGCAACCAATCGAGCACATCCTTTACTTTGCTTGGGTCCACGGCTATGCCATCGGCGGATAACACATGCCCAAGGAATCCAACTTGCTTGAGCCAGAACTCACATTTACTGAATTTGGCTTATAACTGATGCTCACGGAGTCATTGTAACACTGCTTGGATGTGTTCCTTATGCTCTTCTTCACTTCTTGAGTAAATGATTATATCATCGATGAATACTACCACAAACTTATCGAGGAAGTCCATGAATACTTTATTCATCATGTGCATGAAGAAGGTGGGGGCGGTGGTGAGGCCGAAAGATATAACTGTATATTCATAGAGACCATAGCGAGTGGTGAACGCGGTCTTGGGAATATCCTCCTTTTTAATTTTGAGCTGATAATATCCCGTCCGTAAATCAATCTTGGAGAACACCTTGGCCCCACTGAGCTGGTCGAACAAATCATTAATTCTTGGCAGAGGGTATTTGTTTTTGATTGTGATCTCATTCAGCTGACGGTAATCCACACACATGCGGAGGGTACCATCTTTCTTGTCCACGAAGATAGCAGGTGATCCCCATGGTGAGGAGCTGGGGCGGATATACCCTTTTTGGAGCATTTCATCAAGCTGTTTCTTTAGCTCCACTAATTCTGATGACGGCATTCGATAATACTTCTTGTGTATTGGAGTGGTTCCGGGCACAAGATCTATTGCAAACTCAAGCTCTCGATTAGGTGGCATGCCTGGCAGTTCTTCTGGGAATACATCAGGAAACTCGCTGACCATCAGAATTAACTCCATTTCAGCCATTGCTGTCAAGACCATTTCTTAGAGGCTATGCTTCTACGAGCAATAAATTTTGTAGTTTGTCCCT
The DNA here is from genome assembly GCF_018294505.1 of Triticum aestivum. NCBI lineage: Eukaryota > Viridiplantae > Streptophyta > Magnoliopsida > Poales > Poaceae > Triticum > Triticum aestivum. Next base: position 609,329,917 of record NC_057795.1, on the reverse strand, counting down.
CTTGGCCGATCAAGTTGACTTCTTGGGTCGCACAATTTATGCACACTTGATACTGAGTCAGCCAATTCATACCCAAGATAACATCCAACTGAACATGATCAATAAGTATCAAAGAAGTTGGAAAATGGACTCCGTTGATATTGACTTCCAGATTGCGACAGACTAGATTGCTTCTGATTAGAGATTCCGGGGTTTGTACCAGCATATTCTTGCCCAAAAGCGAACAAGGAAATTTGTTTTGGGCAACAAAACTCCGAGAAATAAAAGAATGGGAAGCCCCAGAGTCAAATAAAATTACTGCGGGTATGTTATTTACAGGGAACATATCAATGACGACTTCGGGGTTCTCCTGGGCTTCATCGGCGGAGATGTGATGAACGTATCCCGTGATGTCGTGCTGATTTGGGCATGTCTCCAGATAATGGACTTGTGGCCTGAATGTAGCATCTGTCCGGTTGTTCTTGGGACACTGTTTGGCATAATGTCCGATTTGTCCACAAATGTAATAAGAATTGCCGCGCAGACGATTCTCTAGAACTGGGTTGAGTACGTCATTCTTGACTTGGGTGGTGGCCTTTTTAACATTTTGTTGCTAATTGGGCGTGTATGCTACCTGAGTCGGCTGCCAGGTACGAGCCTTCTGCACTGGCTGTATTTCCTTTCTTGGCTCAAACTTGCGCTTGTGATTGTTGTTGGTAGGCTTATTATCTGATACAAGCTTGTGTTCCCTTTCAGCAATGAAAGCCTTGTTCACCAGGGTTTGGAAGTCTGGGAAATCGAACATGCTAAGAGTACACCGGAGTTGCGGGTTTAACCCACCAAGAAACCTGTCAATCTTCCTTTCTTCAGTGGCCACGTCATATTGAGAGTAACGTGATAGATGATTGAATTTTTGCAAATATTCTCCCACAGACTGATTTCCTTGGAGGAGCGTGAGAAATTCACGCTGCTTAGTCTTCATAATTCCCGCAGGGATGTGATATTTCCGGAATCGTTCCTTGAATCTTGACCACATAATTTCTTCCTCAGCAAACCACATGGCTTTTTCATTTTCCCACCATATGGCAGCAGCACCTTCAAGATAATGTGTTACATATGGAACCTTATCCCCTTCATTAGTTCGAGCAACCTCAAGCTTCTTTTCCATAGTTCTCAACCAATCATCTGCATCCAAGGGATCAATGGCCTGACTAAAACTGGGAGGCTTAGTCCTTTGGAAATCTGATAGCTTGGAGTGAGGACTGGGCTGATTTCCATTCTGTCCAACCACAACTTGAATACTTCTTTGTTTTTCCACTAGATCATTATTTCGTCTCTCCTCAAACAACGCAGAATTTGCTCGGTGGAGGGCGGATTTGGCGGTGGAGGCGGTGGTGGAATGTACGGCTCGGGTGATTGTCCTGCCTGTCGTGCAGATTGATGAACAGGAGAACCCTCGTGAACGTTGCTACTACAGCCTCCTCGCGTCATCCTAATATGATTTTTCCCAAGTCAACGCAACCGAGATGAGAAGCATTCAAAATAAACTGGGGAGAAGCCAGCAACAAAAATCCGAGTAAAACCGAAATGACGAAGAAAATACGACGGATAATATAAAGTTCCAACATAATTATACATAGACTTATACATGAAAGGTAACAACATGCCAGGTCCAACTACCCTTATACATGAAACGAAACATCATGACTCATACGACTACATCCATACTCCATCCTGACGACTGCGAATACTCGGAAGCTCTACTGCTTTGCTGGTGCTGCAAGGTCTTCTCCTGAAGCGGACTCGGATCTTGAACTGACGGGGTTAACTGAGGCCTCTGGGTTAAAAGTGACACGACGACGCTGCCTCGAGGGCTCTCCCTCCGGGGCGAGTGGAGGGTGAATAATCGGTGCTACAGGAGTGGCGGGAGTGAAACCCACTCAGCAGGAGCACTAAGTGGACTCACAGTCGCGGTGCCCGAGCTACTCGGAGGAGTAACCGGGCAAACAGGGGATCTAGAACTGGCAGGAATATAGGGAGTAAATCCTACAGATGGTGGAGTAGTGGCTGAGCTAGCAGAGACTAAAGCAGAGGCTAAAGCAGTATGGGCACGACTCAGCTCACGAGCCAGCTCGTAGATCAGAAGATAGCTAGCAGTGATATAACGAGAAAGGTGTCTAGCCAGCTATCGGACTCCGGATCAATGACAAGGAAACGGAAACGACCATTATCATGGAGAGAAGGATAGTAGTGGAAACCTGGGTGGTTCTGCATCCGGACCTTGTTGTAGCGGAGCTCAACAAGTACCTCGAATGCAGCAAACTGGACAGCCCGAGAAGCGGTAGAAGCGTAGCCGCTTCGAGAAGTACGAGTGTAAGTGCTAGAATCGGAACTGGTGCATAGAGTAACCATGACGTGATACTCATACACTGAGTTAGTTAGACGCTCCCGGTACATATGATAGACTGGATCGTCACCGTGAGTGTACAGCCGACACCACACGTTACAAAGGAGATGCGGCGACGTGTACGACGTCAGCTGCAACTGGCACGGATATAGCACCGGAGCCATCTACCTCACAATCATTAGCATGTTAGCATAAAAATAAAAATCAGTGCATGCAATGCAACAACCAGCTATAATAGGCTACCGGCACTCAATACAACTTGTAAGTAACATCCAGTTAACACGGCGTAGTCTAGCGTGGCCTACATCCAGTGCGGCTTTGATACCAAGTGTTGTGGCACTCCGGCTCAGAGCAACCAGTTTACCTTGCATTGCCAGCCCAGAGACCTTGTCTTCTGGCAACACACAACAACTTGGTACAGAAAAACAACCGCTTTATTTATGCTAGCGGAGCATAGTTCATATTACAACAGTTAGCGAGGCCAAGCTGCACACACGGTGCGGCTAAACAATATGTACATCATTTAGTGAACATAAAGGGGCTTCGATCATGACAACTACGCGGCTGCAGAACAACGTCGTAGCGGGACTCCATAGCACAGGGAAACCGATGTGGACACGATCTAGACTTGGACAGCACTCCTTTCCAACAAGACTTTCCTGAAATCTGGCATGACACGCCAGGTCAGTACATTGAATGTACTTGCAAGCTCACAACAAGCATAAACATAATGGCAAACAATATCATGATACTTAACCAATTAATAACAATGCAACAATATATCCAACATGCTGTGAATATGCTCAATTGGTACTCGTCCCAAGGACTGGCTTACCGAACATGATCATTTCCAGACCACAAACGTGATAATCTCAAAAACAAACTCATGATCCTTACGGCAATCACAACCCGACCAATACATGGCCCGTGATCCTTACAACGATTCCGACCCGAGCAATAAATGGCCCGTGATCCTTATGGCGATCACAACCCGACCAATAAATGTCCCGTGATCCTTACGGCGATCACAACCCGACCAATACATGGCTCGTGATACTTCTGGTGATCACAACCCGACCACACCTGGTCCAACTCAACATGATGGCCTTACTGCCATCCTCAGTGCAAACTTAGTGTGCAAAGTTATTAAGTGTTGACCCGTGGTGTACCCTACTTTCGAGCATGTCCGTAACCGTGGACTCGGCTATCGATAGATCAATACACTCTGCAGAGGTAGCGAACTGGACCCACACTACGGAACCCATGGCCTTGCACTCCCATTCGGGTGGACCAACGGCATTCCAACGAAACCACTTCATTGTCATGACACTCTCCCGGCCACTCCGACTGAATCCCCATTGGGCTAGTCCTGGGTGGCCCCGTGTCTACCTCAAGACACCTCGACCACTGTCGTGGCCACGATCCACTCTGGGACCCGGTACCAAAAACTTAACTTAACAACGGGCTCATAAGGTTATGCCTGCTTACCGGGCCAGGGTACAGCACACCCATAACCTTCCCTAGATGGAGGCACCGACTAGAGGCACGGCAAAGAAATGCATTAAGGCTGTCCCATATTGGCAAATGTGGTTGCACTGGGAAAAACTTGTTTCAGCGGCACCATGACCCGATCAACAACATATTCAAGTTGAGTTACTTATCAGGTTCAACTTAGGGTGAAAGTAACCAGTGTCATAATGCCATGCCATGCATCACTAACATATGCATCACATATCCATGAAAATAACCAAATCAACTACGCTCCCACGGAGCCATCATCATCTCAAGATACTTCTCTAGTTAAGATCAAACCTCACTTAAACCAGAATTATTTCTAGCAATCTCATCATTTTTCATCATGGAAGAATAATAATTAAACTAATCATTAACCTCCATGACCAGATCATTTTATCATTACTCATATCTAAGTTCTTGTTAGCTTATTAGCAAGATTCATTTCAAACTTTCTATAAATCAAGCATATTTAACATGACAAGCATCTAATAGAATATAATAATAATAATAATTATTTAAATGCACGAATAATCATAAGCTCAAGTAGGAAAAATCACAAATATTGAAGTGGCACTATGAAAATGTTGTTGTGGCTTGCCTTAGTGTTGATGAGGTTCACAAATCTCCTGGTGATCCTCAAGACAAGCTTGCTCTTCTGAAAATAAATAAAACCACAAAAAGAAAACATCAAGAAACCTTCTGAAAATTACCAAAAAATCTAGATAGCAAGGAAAAATCCCATATTTTGGGTGCTGTTAGATTTTTGAACAAAGAACACAATGCAAAAAGAATCAATGCATTTGGACTTATAGATAAAAAGTTGTGGCTGTTTGAAGTTTCCCGGATTTAAATGAATTTGAAAATAAAAGATAAACAGTCTGGGGGGGTGACGTCGAAGGCGTAAACACCCAGGACGCCACCACTCGTACCGCTTCATGCATGTACTGAGTGGCTGACTAGCGGGCCCCGCTAGTCAGGCAAGAAGGAGGGGGAGATGGAAACAGAGGGAGGTGGAGCTTCGCCAGAGCACACGCCGGTGACGAGGGTTCTTGGGGTCACATCAGAGGGGGGAATCGAAGGAGAAGAAGATGGCGCACCTGCCCGTACCCGTAGCGTGACTAGAGGTGACTGGACAGCATCGGAAACGGCCTCTCCAGCAGAGGCAGAGGGCAGAGATCGCCATAGATGAAGACGACGACGGCTCGGGGCGGCTCCAGGGGCTCCAGCGGGGTGGAACGGCTTCACCGAAGAGTGGCGGAGGCCCTGGCAGGGTCGCCCTGGCCTGGGAGGGGTCGGAGCTGCGAGGACGATCCGAAGGGGATCACCGGTGAGCTCGGGCTTCGGGACGGCGGCTCGCGGCCTGCCCCGCCAGGTTGCGGCTTCTACAAGTTTGTGGAGGGGGTGGACTAGCTGCGAGTGCTCAAGGAGGGTTGGGGTGGCGGCATTTATAGGTGGGCGGCGAGAGGGGTTCGGGCTCCACCAGAGGACACCTATCCACGGCGCCCAGCGATGAACGGCGCCAATGAAAGAGGGCGAAGACGATGGAGGTCACGCAGGAACTATTAGCGGGCACGGATGAGCACAGGGGCGTGGGGGAAGATAACGAGCACAGTGCGCCATGCACTGTGTTGTTAGCTGGACCGTGCCCGTCCCCGCTGTGGCGAGCTCCGGCATCGGCGAGTGCCAGGGGGGAGTTAAGGGAGTGGAGACGGGGATGGTGGCGAGGCTTGGCATGCTCGGGCAGGCTGAGCAGCGAGCACGCGGTCAACAGAGCGCTAGGCGGCACGCAGAGCGCGTGTTTTGCATGCCAGCATGCCCGGACGAATGCGGTCTACGCGTGAACCATGACATCAGGCCACCCTAAGCGTAAATTGATGTCTGGCATGTAGTCCTTGGTAGTTTGAAGTGTTACCATGCTTGGGCTTGGATCCAGGTGCAGTAGAAATGTATTTGTACTACTAGCAAGTTTCTGGACAGTAACTTTGGAGGTTTACTGAGGTCAAACCACTAGGAGTTAAGGGCTGAGCTTTGCAGGCTAGCTTACACTTACTAAGGTAAATAGGCACAAGAAAAACCAGCTACAATGGAGCTAGTAAAATGGTAGTTGCTGTAGAAACTACCATTTCTGTCCAGAAATGAATTTATTTTCTGTAGCCAAAATATTCCAAAGAGTGCTGAAATATTTTTTCTCAGAAAGGTGCCCTAGGGTTCAAAGAATAATTCGGATTTTTCTTAGGATTTTTGGGGCAAGAAAAATTAGGGTTGCTTTGGAGCACAAAGGGCTAGCTAGGTGTCACACCCTAGCGAGTCATGCATTAGAGTGTTGCATCATGTTTACTCTTTCATCAGAAACTTGAAATGGGGATTTGTGAAACCCTCAGAATCATTTCTGAAAATGATCCAAATAAAAATTTCTCCAAAAAGGTCCAAGAAAATGCTCATGTTGCTCTCTGAAAATATTGGACAAAGATAAAAATCAAACCAATATTTTTAAGAGCTCATAAGTATTTATTTTGGGCATTTGGAATTAATGCATAAATATTTGCATTGGAAATATATTAGTTATATATATTAATATATGTCCAAAAATTATGCCATCTGTTGGGGAGCTCTGGAATAATATATCTAGCTCCTGCAAAAATTGGCATAAGGTTATAAAATGATTTAATATTTTATTTAAATCAAAACAAATGTCAGAATTTAGAAAAACAAAAATAAATAAAAGGAGGAGCTTACCTGGGCTCCTCCCTGTCCGGCCCAGCCAGCTGGCCGGCCCAGCCAGCAGGCGGCCCAGCCCGCCTCCCTCCTCTGTCGTCTTCGTCCTCGACAGAGGGAGGGGAGTGTGCCCGGCGCGCGCGCGCCACCGCGCCACGCCACCTCCCTCCCTGCCTGCCTGGCGCCCTTCTCGTCGCCCTCGATGCCCCGGATGACGCCACGCAGCCACCCCGACCCCTCGCACTTCCCCCCTCGCCCTCCTCCTCTCCCTCGCTCTCTCTCTCCCGTGTCCGAACGCACCCTCGCCGCCGTTCGCCATAGCAGCCGTCACCGGCCACCCCTCGCCCCTCCGCTGAGCTCAGGAGCTCCGCCGCGACCCCCTCTTCCTCCCCACCAAGCCAAGCCCCTCGGGAAGCTCTGCATCGCCTCCACGCCATCGTCTTCGTCCTCGACCGCCGCCGATGGTCGCCGTCGATTCGCCGTCGTTCGTGCTTCCCCGAGCTCGCTGACCCTCCCTGCATGATCCCCGTGAGCCCCTGCTTCGTTTCCCCCTAACCCCATGTTCGATTTCGAGCTCTAGCCGCCCCTCTACCGGAGCCGAGACGCTCCGCCGCACGGGCTCGTCGCCGGCGAAGCCCCGGTGACCATTTGGTCACGGGCGTGCACCCGTTGTGCTTGCCGCGACCCGTAGAGCCCCTCCAGCGCCTCAGCTCCCTCGCCTGCGAGCAGCAGCGCCGATCCCGACCGCACCCGAACTCCGGCCGCCGCTCACGAGCTCGCCGTCGTCGGTACCGGCCACCACAGGCACGACCACCACCACCGTTCGACGCGCGGGAGCAAGGGCTCTCCAACGAGCCCAAGCACGGCCTCGCCCGTGCCTTGCAGCGCGTTTCCGTATCGCGCGGCCGTCTCGGGCGTCGCCGGCGTCATGTCGCCGGTGGGTTTGACCTGTTCGACCTGGGGTTTGACCCCCCCAGAGTCACTGACGCGTGGGCCCCGTCGGCCAGGTGGTTAGATTAGTGCTAATCACCGCTTAATTAACCCCCCTGACACTGACCAGTGGGCCCCAGCGCCGCTAATTCCTAATTAGGATTAAACTAACCCTGTTAAACCCCCCTGTCACTGACGTGTGGACCCCACACGTCAGGTTTGACCCCAGCCAGCCGCAGTTGACCACTGACGTCATGCTGACGTCATGCTGGCGCAATATATATATTTCTGGATTTAATTAAATCAGGAAATTCCAGAATATTATTTAAACTTCAAAAATTCATAACTTTTATTCTGTAACTCCAAATCAGACAAATTATATATGAAAAATGATCAGAAAAATCCAATCTATCCATCTGTACTATTTTCATGCATGATCAAACAAGTTAAATTGATGTTTAAAGCAGAACAAGGAAAAGCACTTTAAAAGGCCATGTTTGAGTTTGAAATTTGAATCTTTGATTCAAATTGGTTCAAACCCTTCTGGTTTTAGTTGCATTAGCCCAACACACTCATATTGCCATGTTTCATGCATGCATCATATTGTTGCACATTGTTTGGTGATGGTTGTGTATCGGTGTCCTTTGCGACAGGTTCTGCCTCCGAGGAGTACCGTGATTACCCTAACGAAGAACCGTATCAGTGCATCGAACCATCAGGCAAGCAACCAACCATTTGATCATATCGATACAATCCCATGTTCTCGCTCCTGCTCTCTTTTACTGCATTAAGACAACGCGTTTCAAACTGCTGTGTGCTACGGTAGTTGAACCCATTTCCTCTGCATGACCTGTCATTGCCACAGTAACTAGATGAAACCCACTAGCATGTGTAGGAGTTGTATGAGCCATATGTATGTGTTGTTCCTACCTTGCTATGCCTGCTATGCTTAGAGTCGTGTCAGGTCTGGTTCATCTGGGTGATGGGCTAGAGTGAAATGATTATGTCGGTAATGAGAGTGGTGTGGTGAACACGATTTGGTAAAGGTATCGATGAGAGGCCATGTAGGAGTACATGGTGGGTTGTTTCATTGAAGCCGACCTTAAGCACTGAGATCTGTATGTGTGATTTAAGATACAGCTACTACCATGCATTGGGCCCTGAAATATGACCCCGCTCGGCTTCTTATTCACCCTAGCTCTCTGTCCAGGAGTTGCAAGTAGTTTCTGGTGTTTGTAGCCTACTGGAGGCCGTGGACAGCGCTGACCGTAGGGGTGGGCTGTGATGCGGTAGGTACGTGGCACGGTGTACCGAATACCCGTTAGGTATCTCGGGAACCCTGTTCACATCGTTCGGGGCCGTATGGGAAACCTCGGCCGGACTCCCTGCGGATGGAACCTGAATAGGCGATAAACCTGGACTAGAGGCTTAAGTGTTTAGGTAGGTCGTGGTCTACACCCACGTCGGCTTTCGCTTGAAGTCTGCCGAGCACATGTCGTGTGCAGACGCTAAGTGGTGGAAACATGTATGAAGAAGTACACCCCTGCAGGGTTATCATGATCTATTCGAATAGCCGCGTCCGCGGTAAAGGACTACTTGGTTGCCTATACAGTTCATAGACAAGTAAATGGAAACTACTAAAAGCCTCAAGATAAGTGTGAGTGCCGAGGATGGCTCTTCCGTAGGAAGACGGAGGCGGATCCTCGGTAGTGTATTGAAGTGGTGAGTAGTGGACTCGTGTGCGCAAAACCATTTCAAGTTGGAGTATCGTAGGATAGTCTAGCCAAGAGTCAAAGCTGGCTTGCTGCAATAACTCCACCAACCCTTCTTGATAATATGCATGTATGTAGGATCTGATGTAAGTCTTGCTGAGTACCTTTGTACTCATGTTGCTATAATTTACATTTTTACAGAAGACGCTGCAACCCCTTCTGATGGGTTCTATGTAGACGTTGACATCAACGAGTAGGCTAAAGGCCCAGGTGGTGATCCTGAGCTTGTGAAGGACCACGTAGTATAGCTAGGCTTTCCAAGCCTCTTTTATTTTACTAGTTGTCTGTACTCAGACAAGTTACTTCCGCTGCTGGTTTGTATGACTGTATGACTTGAATGTTGGGTCGTGAGACCCGTACCTTTGTGTATGTTATGTATGGCTCCCTGAGCCTTAAATAAAGTACTTGTGTCATAGAGTCATGTTGTGATGCTTCGTTGTATTTGCACATATCGAGCATATTGTGTGTATGATTGAAATGCTTGGTATGTGTGGGATCTGACTATCTAGTTGTTTATCTTTAGTAGCCTCTCTTACCGGGAAATGTCTCCTAGTGTTACCGCTGAGCCATGGTAGCTTGCTACTGCTCTGGAACACTTAGGCTGGCCGGCATGTGTCCTTCTTCGTTCCTGTGTCTGTCCCTTCGGGGAAATGTCACGCATTGAGTACCGGAGTCCTGTTAGCCCGCTACAGCCCGGTTTACCGGAGTCCTGCTAGCCCAGTGCTACAGCCCGGACCCACTTGCTGATGACCGACACGTTCGAAGCTGGGTCATGGATGCCTGTCCCTGTAAGTCTGTGCCACTTTGGGTTTACGACTAGTCATGTCAGCCCGGGCTCCTTATCATATGGATGCTAGCGACACTATCATATACGTGAGCCAAAAGGCGCAAACGGTCCCGGGCAAAGGTAAGGCGACACCCGTGGGGATACCGTGCGTGAGGCCGCAAAGTGATATGAGGTGTTACCGGCTAGATCGATGTGACATCGAGTCGGGGTCCTGACAGCGTTGGCATCAGAGCCGGACTGCCTGTAGGTTCTCCAAGCCAAACTGGTCGATGTTGAGTCTAGAAATTCTTTAGTTATATGTAGGGGAATTGTTTGTGGGTTGGAACGTAAGGCTCTTTTTACTCCTTTATCTTATGACATTCTGATCTGAGTCAGTCCATTCTTCCACCGGGGGTTAAGGAATTAGGATCTATTCTCTCTATCAGGATCACGTGTTACTAATCAGTAGTACCTTATAGGTATGATGGATACAAGCCTAGTTCAGTTCTTCTACCATATTATGTTGCTAGGATGGACTCAGAACTTTGATATGATGATGTTGAGTGTGTATGAAATCCTTTGTCAAATGTCTCAAAATCCTTCTTGAGCATTTACAGCTGTTATGCTGCCGAAATTTTGCTAGAAATTCTAATGCCTTTGCATTATGATTGTGCTTTCAGATGGCCACTCGCGACCTCAATCAAGTGGTTCGCCTGACTCGATGCCTAGATGTACCCGGCCATACTGCCAAGTTGGTCAGGGTAATGACTGAGGCTGGATACCGCTGGTATCCTGAGTACACGGTCGAAGAGCAATTTCGGGACTTTAATCAAAGCCAGTATCTCTGCACTGTCAGGATATTTCCATCTTATCCTGGATCCACCGAGCCCCTTCACTGCTCCTATGGACTCGGGGTTACTATTGAGATGGCTGTGCAGGACGCCGCCTACTCTATGATGACCATCATGCGAGTCAGATCTGGTCTATTTCGGGACTCTGATTTCCGGTATATGCCAGGATCACTTCCGGGAGCACAAGGGTATCTCCAGGCTATCTATGCTGACCCCACCCAGGAGGATTCACGGACTCGCACCACTGCTGAGATGCTCGAGGATAAGGACCGTGAAAATCGGGCCTTGAGGTTAGAGCTCTTCAATACCCGTGCTGACCACTGGGCCACTTTGACTCGGTTCGCACCGGCGGTGCAAGCTGGATATTCAGATATGCGCGATCTCTATCCTGTGAGATCTGCTCTGCCAGACGTGATGGGTTGGCGTGATGTAGGAGGCATCACCCCACCTCGCGGTCCCCGCAGGCCACCGTCTGTTGGTCCAAGACCTCATCCTAGCCCCTATGGTCCACAAGCTCCGCGAGATCGTCTGTTTCCGGATGATCATGTTGAGCTTCCAGGCTATGGAGGTGACTTCTACGAGGACTACTACGGATCGGTCTGAGTTAGTGGTAGTATCACTAGTTCGCACTAGCTGTGTCGTCTATCGTCCCGCGTGACTCGTGGGATATGACCTAGTTTGTACTCTTTCCGGAGGTGTAGAAAAATAATGTATAGGAGCTTGGGATGCCTCCGATGAGATGTAATCCTCTTTTCACCGTAATAGTACTTTGTTTGGTCTTGTACTAAACCCTGTATGGTGTGTATGACGATGGAATAAAGAAGCAGTTTCTGTATCTACCATGTCATACGGATGATCATCTTGCATTTCGAGTTATTCCTTACATTTTATATCCTATGTCGGAATTTTATCATCCTGACTAAATCATTGTCTTGTTTACCTAGGATGGTCAACACGCGCACTAACCCTGCTCCTCAAGAGCAGGCCGAAGGCAGTGAAGTCAGGGATGCAAATCTGCCTCATCCTCCTTCCCTAGCCGAGGTTATGATGGAAGCTGAGAGAAACAAGCGGGAGACCAACCGTTTGTTGGAGCGTATTGAACAGAACACGGCACACCATCAGAGGACTAACGTGGTGTCACTCAGTGATTTTATCAAATTACATCCACCCACGTTCCACCACTCCGTCGAGCCTCTCGACGCTGATGACTGGCTTCGCAGTATCTCTCACAAACTGCGTTCCGCGCTGGTAGCGGAGGCTGACAAGGTCACCTTTGCTGCATATCATCTTGAAGGCCCCGCCAGTCTATGGTGGGAGAATTATGGAGCTATGCGCCCAGCGGGCCATGTCACTACTTGGGCTGAATTCAGTGAGGCTTTCCGTGAACATCACATTCCGGAGGGTCTCATGGACCGTAAACGTGAGGAATTTTGCAGTTTCACCCAAGGCCGACTTTCTGTGGATGCTTACAGCAGGGAGTTTGGTAACCTCGCACGATATGCAACTGAGGAAGTGTCTACTGATGCCAAGAAGCAAGCAAGGTTCCGTAAGGGCCTTAGTCCTGAGCTTCGCCGTGACCTCCGTCTGCATGAGTGCACATCTTTTCAGAAACTTGTCAACAAAGCCATCAGTGCTGAAACTGGTCAGACTGACTATGACGCAACACGCAAGCATGGCCGTGACATGGGTTCCTCATCCGGTGCTGGTCCTCAGAAGCGCCGCGTGTGGGTGCCCAACACCGCCCTGCCACCCAGGTTCACACCGAGGCCATCTTTCCAGGCGCCTCGCCCTGTTCAACAGTCTGCACCAGCCAAGCCCTATGGGGGTCCAACCAACAATGCTCCTCCACGTACCAGTTCCGTGACTTGTTTCAAGTGTGGGGAATCTGGCCACTATATGCGTGAGTGTCCCCAGACCAACCCCAACCAGTCTGCTAAAGCTGTTGGCCGTGGCAAGCCGACAGGGAAAGTGTTCCACGCCAAGCCGGTCACCGCCTCACGTGGCCATGTCAACTGTATCTCTGCCGAAGAAGCTCAAGAGGATCCCAACGTCGTTCTCGGTACGCTTCTTGTTAATTGCCACCCGGCATCTGTTCTTTTCGATACAGGAGCCTCTCATTCTTTTATATCCGAAAATTATGCTCGTTTGCATAACGTCGCATTCGGTGATATGCCAACCTCTATGGTAATTCAAACTCCGGGATCCAAATGGCAAACTTCTAGAGTAAGCCATGGAAATGAAATCCAAGTCGACAGACTTGTTTTCCTCGCGTCTTTGATAGCCCTTAAATCTTCAGATATTAATATCATTCTGGGTATGGACTGGATGTCAGCTCATCATGCCCAAATTGATTGCTTCTCTAGGACTGTTCAACTCACCCATCCTTCGGGGAAGATAGTCAATGTCTTGACCCGAATAGCCAAGCGACAATTATATTCTCTTAACGCCAGCCCTTTGCCAGACCTTGAGGACGTTCCGGTAGTCCGTGACTTCCCGGATGTCTTCCCAGAGGAATTGCCAGGTGTTCCACCTGACAGGGATGTTGAGTTCGTAATAGACCTCATTCCAGGAACCGTTCCGATTGCTAGAAGACCCTATAAGATGGCACCCCTAGAACTAGCCGAGCTTAAGAAACAACTCGATGAGTCCTTGAAAAAGGGTTTCATCCGCCCTAGTTCATCTCCGTGGGCTTGCCCCGTCCTATTCGTCAAGAAGAAGGATGGTACGGACCGGATGGTTGTAGATTACCGACCTGTCAATTTGGTCACAATCAAGAACAAATATCCGCTTCCCAGGATCAACGACCTGTATGATCAGCTCGCTGGATCCTCAGTCTTCTCCAAGATGGATTTGAGGTTGGGCTACCATCAAATCAAAATCAGAAACGGGGACATTCCTAAAACGGCCTTTGTTACTCGTTATGGCCAATACGAGTACACCGTCATGTCCTTCGGTTTAACCAACGCTCCAGCCACCTTTTCTCGGTTAATGAACTCAATCTTCATGGAGTATTTGGATAAATTCGTCGTGGTTTACCTCGATGATATACTCATCTACTCCAAGAACGAGGAAGAACATGCCGAACATCTAAGGCTAGTGTTGAAGAAACTTCGAGAGCATCGCCTTTATGCCAAATTTTCTAAATGTGAATTCTGGTTGTCAGAAGTGACCTATCTGGGTCATGTAATATCTGGTAAAGGTATTGCTGTTAACCCTGAGCGAGTTCAAGCCGTCCTTAATTGGACTCCACCTGAATCGGTCAAGCAAGTTCGGAGTTTTCTGGGCTTAGCGAGCTATTGTCGTCGCTTTGTCGAGAACTTCTCCAAAGTTGCCAAACCTCTAACCGAACTCCTCAAGAAAGATAAGAAGTTCGAATGGACTCCACAATGTGAGCACAGCTTTCAGGAACTGAAAAGACGCCTGACCTCTGCTCCCGTACTGGTACCGCCAGACTTCTCCAAGGACTTTGTTATCTACTGCGACGCCTCGCGACAAGGACTAGGTTGCATTCTCATGCAAGATCGACACGTAATTGCCTACGCTTCACGGCAATTGCACCCACATGAGGAGAATTATCCTACTCATGATCTAGAGCTTGCAGCCGTAGTCTATGCACTTAAGACCTGGCGACATTACCTCCTCGGTAACCGTTGCGAAATATTCACTGATCACCAAAGTCTGAAGTACATTTTCACCCAACCGGATCTGAATCTCAGGCAAAGACGTTGGGTTGAGTTGATCACAGACTTCGACTTAGGAATAACCTACACCCCAGGGAAAGCCAACGTCATGGCTGATGCGCTAAGTCGTAAATCTTATTGTAACAACCTGATGTTACAACAAAGTCAACCGCTTCTCCATGAGGAATTTCGGAAGCTTAACCTTCACATTGTACCTCAAGGTTTTCTTTCCACCTTGGTAGCAAAACCTACTCTTACGGATCAAATCATCGCTGCCCAAAAGCGAGATAAGGGAATATCTAAAATCAAAGAGAACATTGCTAGCGGAGGTGCTAGTTGTTTCTCCACAAATGATCATGGTGTTGTGTACTTTGAGAACCGTCTAGTGGTTCCCAAGAACCAGCATCTACGGCAGTTGATCCTTAAGGAGGCTCATGAATCTCCTCTCACCATTCATCCCGGTAGTACTAAGATGTATCAGGACCTACGCCAGAGGTTCTGGTGGACTAGGATGAAGAGAGAAATTGCTCAGTATATTGCAAATTGCGACGTCTGTCGTCGTGTAAAAGCAGAGCATCAACGGCCTGCTGGCACCCTTCAACCCTTAGCTATTCCTGAATGGAAATGGGATAAAATTGGTATGGATTTCATTACCGGTTTTCCCAGGACCAAGAGAGGGAATAATGCTATTTTCGTCGTTGTCGATCGTCTTTCCAAAGTAGCCCATTTCTTACCTGTTCGTGAGAGTATAACCGCTAGTCAGCTGGCAGACTTATACATCTCCCGAATAGTGTCCCTCCATGGTGTTCCTTTGGAAATTAACTCGGATCGAGGAAGTCTTTTCACCTCTCGATTTTGGGAAAGTTTCCAAAATGCTATGGGAACCCGTCTCTCCTTTAGCACCGCCTTCCACCCTCAGTCGAGTGGTCAAGTGGAACGCGTCAACCAGATTCTAGAAGACATGCTTCGAGCCTCTGTTATCTCATTCGGAATGGACTGGGAGAAGTGCCTTCCATTTGCCGAATTCGCTTACAACAACAGCTATCAATCTAGCTTGGGTAAAGCCCCTTTTGAAGTTCTCTATGGACGACGGTGTCGAACACCCCTTAACTGGTCAGAGACCGGGGAAAGACAATTCTTTGGCCCGGATATGATTCAGGAAGCAGAAGAACAAGTTCGTATCGTTCGTGAAAAGTTGAAAACAGCCCAATCTCGTCAAAAGAGTCAATATGACCGAAAACATAAGGCTATGACTTTCGAGGTTGACGAGAAGGCTTATCTTCGGGTCACCCCTCTGAAGGGAACCCATCGTTTCGGTATCAAAGGCAAATTGGCTCCTCGTTACATTGGACCTTTTCGCATTCTCGCCAAACGAGGAGAAGTTGCCTACCAGTTGGAACTACCTCCGCACCTCTCCAGAGTCCACGATGTCTTCCACGTTTCTCAACTCAGGCGTTGCTTCTCGGATCCTATCCGTGGAGTGGACCACGAAACGCTTGATCTCCAAGATAATCTTACATATCGAGAGTACCCCATTCGTATCCTCGATCAGGCCGAACGTACCACCCGACGTCATAATATCAAGTTTCTCAAAGTACAATGGTCGCACCATTCTGAGGATGAAGCAACTTGGGAAAGGGAGGATCGTCTTCGACTCGAGTATCCCGCCTTCTTCCCGGAGGAACCCAAATCTCGGGACGAGATTCTTTTGAGTGGGGGTGAGTTGTCACACCCTAGCTAGTCATGCATTAGAGTGTTGCATCATGTTTACTCTTTCATCAGAAACTTGAAATGGGGATTTGTGAAACCCTCAGAATCATTTTTGAAAATGACCCAAATAAAAATTTCTCCAAAAGGGTCCAAGAAAATGCTCATGTTGCTCTCTGAAAATATTGGACAGAGATAAAAATCAAACCAATATTTTTAAGAGCTCATAGGTATTTATTTTGGGCATTTGGAATTAATGCATAAATATTTGCATTGGAAATATATTAGTTATATATATTAATATATGTCCAAAAATTATGCCACCTGTTGGGGAGCTCTGGAATAATATATCTAGCTCCTGCAAAAATTGGCATAAGGTTATAAAATGATTTAATATTTTATTTAAATCAAAACAAATGTCAGAAATTAGAAAAACAAAAATAAATAAAAGGAGGAGCTTACCTGGGCTCCTCCCTGTCCGGCCCAGCCAGCTGGCCGGCCCAGCCAGCAGGCGGCCCAGCCCGCCTCCCTCCTCTGTCGTCTTCGTCCTCGACAGAGGGAGGGGAGTGTGCCCGGCGCGCGTGCGCGCCACCGCGCCACGCCACCTCCCTCCCTGCCTGCCTGGCGCCCTTCTCGTCGCCCTCGATGCCCCGGACGACGCCACGCAGCCACCCCTGACCCCCTCGCACTCCCCCCTCGCCCTCCTCCTCTCCCTCGCTCTCTCTCTCCCGTGTCCGAACGCACCCATCGCCGCCGTTCGCCATAGCAGCCGTCACCGGCCACCCCTCGCCCCTCCGCTGAGCTCAGGAGCTCCGCCGCGACCCCCTCTTCCTCCCCACCAAGCCAAGCCCCTCGGGAAGCTCTGCATCGCCTCCACGCCATCGTCTTCGTCCTCGACCGCCGCCGATGGTCGCCGTCGATTCGCCGCCGTTCGTGCTTCCCCGAGCTCGCTGACCCTCCCTGCATGATCCCCGTGAGCCCCTACTTCGTTTCCCCCTAACCCCATGTTCGATTTCGAGCTCTAGCCGCCCCTCTACCGGAGCCGAGACGCTCCGCCGCACGGGCTCGTCGCCGGCGAAGCCCCGGTGACCATTTGGTCACGGGCGTGCACCCGTTGTGCTTGCCGCGACCCGTAGAGCCCCTCCAGCGCCTCAGCTCCCTCGCCTGCGAGCAGCAGCGCCGATCCCGACCGCACCCGAACTCCGGCCGCCGCTCACGAGCTCGCCGTCGTCGGTACCGGCCACCACAGGCACGGCCACCACCACCGTTCGACGCGCGGGAGCAAGGGCTCTCCAACGAGCCCAAGCACGGCCTCGCCCGTGCCCTGTAGCGCGTTTCCGTATCGCGCCGCCGTCTCGGGCCTCGCCGGCGTCATGTCGCCGGTGGGTTTGACCTGTTCGACCTGGGGTTTGACCCCCCCAGAGTCACTGACGCGTGGGCCCCGTCGGCCAGGTGGTTAGATTAGTGCTAATCACTGTTAGTTAACCCCCCTGACACTGACCAGTGGGCCCCAGCGCCACTAATTCCTAATTAGGATTAAACTAACCCTGTTAAACCCCCCTGTCACTGACGTGTGGACCCCACACGTCAGGTTTGACCCCAGCCAGCCGCAGTTGACCACTGACGTCATGCTGACGTCATGCTGGCGCAATATATATATTTCTGGATTTAATTAAATCAGGAAATTCCAGAATATTATTTAAACTTCAAAAATTCATAACTTTTATTCTGTAACTCCAAATCAGACAAATTATATATGAAAAATGATCAGAAAAATCCAATCTATCCATCTGTACTATTTTCATGCATGATCAAACAAGTTAAATTGATGTTTAAAGCAGAACAAGGAAAAGCACTTTAAAAGGCCATGTTTGAGTTTGAAATTTGAATCTTTGATTCAAATTGGTTCAAACCCTTCTGGTTTTAGTTGCATTAGCCCAACACACTCATATTGCCATGTTTCATGCATGCATCATATTGTTGCACATTGTTTGGTGATGGTTGTGTATCGGTGTCCTTTGCGACAGGTTCTGCCTCCGAGGAGTACCGTGATTACCCTAACGAAGAACCGTATCAGTGCATCGAACCATCAGGCAAGCAACCAACCATTTGATCATATCGATACAATCCCATGTTCTCGCTCCTGCTCTCTTTTACTGCATTAAGACAACGCGTTTCAAACTGCTGTGTGCTACGGTAGTTGAACCCATTTCCTCTGCATGACCTGTCATTGCCACAGTAACTAGATGAAACCCACTAGCATGTGTAGGAGTTGATTGAGCCATATGTATGTGTTGTTCCTACCTTGCTATGCCTGCTATGCTTAGAGTCGTGTCAGGTCTGGTTCATCTGGGTGATGGGCTAGAGTGAAATGATTATGTCGGTAATGAGAGTGGTGTGGTGAACACGATTTGGTAAAGGTATCGATGAGAGGCCATGTAGGAGTACATGGTGGGTTGTTTCATTGAAGCCGACCTTAAGCACTGAGATCTGTATGTGTGATTTAAGATACAGCTACTACCATGCATTGGGCCCTGAAATATGACCCCGCTCGACTTCTTATTCACCCTAGCTCTCTGTCCAGGAGTTGCAAGTAGTTTCTGGTGTTTGTAGCCTACTGGAGGCCGTGGACAGCGCTGACCGTAGGGGTGGGCTGTGATGCGGTAGGTACGTGGCACGGTGTACCGAATACCCGTTAGGTATCTCGGGAACCCTGTTCACATCGTTCGGGGCCGTATGGGAAACCTCGGCCGGACTCCCTGCGGATGGAACCTGAATAGGCGATAAACCTGGACTAGAGGCTTAAGTGTTTAGGTAGGTCGTGGTCTACACCCACGTCGGCTTTCGCTTGAAGTCTGCCGAGCACATGTCGTGTGCAGACGCTAAGTGGTGGAAACATGTATGAAGAAGTACACCCCTGCAGGGTTATCATGATCTATTCGAATAGCCGCGTCCGCGGTAAAGGACTACTTGGTTGCCTATACAGTTCATAGACAAGTAAATGGAAACTACTAAAAGCCTCAAGATAAGTGTGAGTGCCGAGGATGGCTCTTCCGTAGGAAGACGGAGGCGGATCCTCGGTAGTGTATTGAAGTGGTGAGTAGTGGACTCGTGTGCGCAAAACCATTTCAAGTTGAAGTATCGTAGGATAGTCTAGCCAAGAGTCAAAGCTGGCTTGCTGCAATAACTCCACCAACCCTTCTTGATAATATGCATGTATGTAGGATCTGATGTAAGTCTTGCTGAGTACCTTTGTACTCATGTTGCTATAATTTACATTTTTACAGAAGACGCTGCAACCCCTTCTGATGGGTTCTATGTAGACGTTGACATCAACGAGTAGGCTAAAGGCCCAGGTGGTGACCCTGAGCTTGTGAAGGACCACGTAGTATAGCTAGGCTTTCCAAGCCTCTTTTATTTTACTAGTTGTCTGTACTCAGACAAGTTACTTCCGCTGCTGGTTTGTATGACTGTATGACTTGAATGTTGGGTCGTGAGACCCGTACCTTTGTGTATGTTATGTATGGCTCCCTGAGCCTTAAATAAAGTACTTGTGTCATAGAGTCATGTTGTGATGCTTCGTTGTATTTGCACATATCGAGCATATTGTGTGTATGATTGAAATGCTTGGTATGTGTGGGATCTGACTATCTAGTTGTTTATCTTTAGTAGCCTCTCTTACCGGGAAATGTCTCCTAGTGTTACCGCTGAGCCATGGTAGCTTGCTACTGCTCTGGAACACTTAGGCTGGCCGGCATGTGTCCTTCTTCGTTCCTGTGTCTGTCCCTTCGGGGAAATGTCACGCATTGAGTACCGGAGTCCTGTTAGCCCGCTACAGCCCGGTTTACCGGAGTCCTGCTAGCCCAGTGCTACAGCCCGGACCCACTTGCTGATGACCGACACGTTCGAAGCTGGGTCATGGATGCCTGTCCCTGTAAGTCTGTGCCACTTTGGGTTTACGACTAGTCATGTCAGCCCGGGCTCCTTATCATATGGATGCTAGCGACACTATCATATACGTGAGCCAAAAGGCACAAACGGTCCCGGGCAAAGGTAAGGCGACACCCGTGGGGATACCGTGCGTGAGGCCGCAAAGTGATATGAGGTGTTACCGGCTAGATCAATGTGACATCGAGTCGGGGTCCTGACACTAGGGTTTTGGATGGCAAAATGAATATTTTTCATTTAAGAAAAATATTCCAAGCAATATTTTGAGATGATCCAGAGGTGAAATGATGATTTTGAGGAGGAGAGGGAGCACTTGGGTGAAAGTCAAGGAGTACCCAAGTGGTTAAGTCCAAATGAAGTGATTCAAAAACTCCAAATTCAAAACCAACTCAACTGAAAACCAGACAAAGAAAAGAGGTCAAAAACCCGACTGTCACAGAGGCACCCCCAGGTGCAGTCTTGGCCCACTGGATGTCTTCTGGCTCAAAAAAATTGTCAAAAAGTTTCACTGTGTTTGGACTTCATTTGGTATTGATTTCCGCAGGAAAACATGCAGAAAACAGCAACTGGCACTAGGCACTAGGTCAATAGGTTAGTACCAAAAAAATGATATAAAATGACTATAAAATGATTGTAAAACATCCAATAATGATAATATAACAGGATGGAACAATAAAAAGTTATACATACGTTGGAGACGTATCAGGGTGGACCGGTGCTTCGGTGTTGTCCTTCCTTGGACAAGCCTGCCACTTATGATTAACCCCTCTCGCAAGCATCCGCAACTACGAAAGAAGAATTAAGATAAATCTAACCATAGCATGAAACATATGGATCCAAATCAACCCCTTACGAAGCAACACACAAACTAGGGTTTAAGCTTCTGTCACTGTAGCAACCCATCATCTACTTATTACTTCCCAATGCCTTCCCCTAGGCCCAAATCATGGTGAAGTGTCATGTAGTCGACGTTCACATATCACCACTAGAGGAGAGACAACATACATCTCATCAAAATATTGAACGAATACTAAATTCACATGATTACTTATAACAAGATGTCTCCCATGTCCTTAGGAACAAACGTAACTACTCACAAAACATATTCATGTTCATAGTCAAAGGAGTACTATTATCATTAAGGATCTGAACATATGATCTTCCACCGAATAAACCAACTAGCATCAACTATAAGGAGTAATCAACACTACTAGCAACCCACAGGTACCAATCTGAAATTTTGAGACAGAGGTCGGATACAAGAGATGAACTAGGGTTTGAGAGGAGATGGTGGTGGTGAAAATGTTGATGGAGATTGATCCCGTCTCCATGAGAGGATCGTTGGTGATGATGATGGCTTCGATTTACCCCTCCCAGAGGGAAGTTTCCCCGGCAGAACAGCTTCGCCGGAGCCCAAGATTTGTTCTACCCAGGTTCCGCCTCGAGATGGCGGCGCTTCGTCCCGAAAGCTTCCTTCTTATTTTTTTTCCAGGGCAAAAGACACCATATAGCAGAAGATTGGCGTCGGGGGCCTTCCAGGGGGCCCACAAGGATAGCAGGGGGGCGTCCTCCACCCTTGTGGCTGGCTGGTGGCCCCCTTTGGTACTTTCTTCGCCCAATATTTTTTATTTATCCAAAACTATTCTCCGTGAAGTTTTAGGACTTTTGGAGTTGTAAAGAATAGGTCTCTAATATTTGCTCCTTTTCCAGTCTAGAATTCCAGCTGCCCGTGTTCTCCCTCTTCACGTAAACCTTATAAAATAAGAGAGAAAAGGCATAAGTATTGTGATATAACGTGTAATAACAGCCCATAATGCAATAAACGACATAAAAGCATGATGCAAAATGGACGTATCATTCCCTCAAGCTTAGACCTCACTTGTCCTCAAGCGAAAGCCGATATCAAAAAATATGTCCACATGTTTAGAGATAGAGATGTCGATAAAAAAATACAGACATGAGGGCATCATGATAATCTTTAGAACAACAACATATATTGTCATTTAATTTCTTATGCTAAAGTTACAATTCATTCACAAGGTAATGTAGAATTAGAAACTTCATTGAAAACTAACAAACTATGATCTCAGTCATTGAAACAATTGCAATTTATCATAACATCGAAAAGAGTCAATATAAGCGCTTTTCAGCAAGTCCACATACTCAACTATCATTTAGTCTTTCACAATCGCGAACACTCACGCGATACTTATGGGTACAAAGTTTCAATTGGACATAGATAAAGATAGGGGCTTATAGTTTCGCCTCCCAACCTTTTACCTCAAGGGTAATGTCAACAATAATACTTTATGAAAACCTACATCCGAGTGGAAATAAATATCCGGATCTCTCAAACACATAGTGCTTGCCAAAGGATAAAGTGTAAAAAGGAAAGGTGATGATCACCATGACTCTTGTATAAGGGTAGAAGGTATCTTACTTGAAGGATCTTACTCAATCCATAGGTAGGTATGGTGGAATCTCATGGAAAAACTAGGTTTAGGGGTGTTTGGATCCACAAGTAGTATCTCTACTTGGTGCAAAAAATTTTGGCTAGCATGAGAGGGAAAGGCAAGCTCAACATTTTGGATGATCCATGACAATATAACATCTATTCGGGCATAAGAAAACATAACCCATTAGGTTGTCTTCCTTGTCAAGCATCAACTTTTAGCATGTCATATTTTAATGAGCGCTCACAATCACAAAAGATATCCAAGATAGTATATTTATATGTGAAGCCTCTCTTTCTTTATTACTTCCTATTAATTGCAATAATGACCAAATCTATGTTTTCAACTCTCAACAACTTTTATTCATCGTATTCTTTATATGTGAAGTCATTACTCTTCATAAGATCAATATATGATCTTTTTATTTCTTTTTATTCTTCCTCTTATTTTTAATTCCCTCAAGATCATAGCACGAAAGAAAAGCTCTCAACTCAAAATTACTCTTCATTATATATAACTCACGAACTCGATTACATAGATAGAGATCAAAACAAAACTCAAAGCTAGATTATACTAAAACTTTATTCTACTAGATCAAGATATTATCAAAAGGATCAAACTAAGAAAAACGGTAAAGATAGAGGTGTGATGGTGATACAAAACTGGGGTGCCTCCCCCAAGCTTGGCAGTTGCCAAGGGGAGTGCCCATACCCATGTATTTATGTTTCTTTGTTCGGAGGTGGTGATGATGGAGTTGTTGATGATTCTGTTAGCTTCATTAATGCACCCTTCAGAACTTGCAGTTCTTGGAGCACACGTTGGAGCATATTTGCATTTTTCTTAATTTCCTCCATAAGATGCTTATTTTTAGGCCCCCAAGAGCTCTTCCTTGTGTAAGGGCCTCCTAGGGGGAAGTCTTTCTCGAGCCTCTTGGTCTTCATGGTTGTTTGTATTCCCTATTTCTTGATGGGGATTGGGGATAGTGGAGATGCTAGCCAGAGTTGTCGGATTCTGGGCTCCATGGACCCAAGAAAGGTTCGAACTCAGGGGCGTGTGCGAAGAACTCAACCACTCGAGCCTCTCGATCCACTGCTCTCACGACTGTCGGTGTCCAAACCAGCAGATCTCGGGTAGGGGGTCCTGAACTATGCATCTGAGGATCGAGGGTAACATGAGGCAGGGACACAATGTTTTACCCAGGTTCGGGCCCCCTTGATGGAGGTAATACCCTACTTCCTTCTTGATTGACTTTGATGAGTATAGGGGTTACAAGAGTTGATCTACCATGAGATCGTAATGGCTAACCCCTAGATGTCTAGCCTGTATGCTTATAATTCTGCCTCTACGGACTAAACCCTCCGGTTTATATAGACACCGGAGGGTCCTAGGGTTGTACAAAGTTGGTTTACAGAGAAAGGAATACATGATGCGAATGCCAAGCTTGCCATCCACGCAAAGGAGAGTCCCATCCAGACACGGAGGAAGGTCTTTGATCTCATATCTTCACGGCCCATTAGTCTAGCCCATATTACATTGCCCGGACGCCCGAGGACCCCTTAATCCTGGACTCCCTTAGTAGCCCCTGAATCGGGCTTCAATAATGAGGTATCTGATGCATAGATTTTCTTCGGCATTGCAAGGCGGGTTCCATCTCCGAATACTCCAAAGCAGTCTTCCATACACAAGAGCTGTATCCGGTCCCGCTTACAACCCTAAGCTATAAAAGCAACAATACTTAAAATAAAACAAGTCATGTTCATGGCAACTTTTTGGCAAGACGTTATGTCATGGCCCTGTTATTATTCTAAACCATTTTATAGCCCCACGTTTCATGTTTCGAGGCACAGTCATTGACACGTCTTGTCAAAGAAGAGATTGTGTCCCCTTATTACGAGATTCTCATTAATGCGGATTTGGTAATCCAACCGTGCTATTCGCACATCTCCTCGGGAATAGGCGAGGATTAAGGCTTATGAGGGGGGTGTGCGCTTTGTATTTACAGCCTCTATAAGAGGACAAGGACCCATCTATTCACCTCACACCTTCTTCCTCCTCTGCCCTCCCACCTCCGAGCTCTATCGCCCAAGTTCTAAAACTTCCTTTTGCTCCAACTTCCCCAGCAATGGATGGATCCGGTCTCCAGGGCAAGTGGGTGGCCTCCTCCGTTATAGAGAAGAACATCGAAGATCTGCGCAAGGTGAGGTACCTGACGACAGAGATCGAACACTGGCTTCCGACCCAGGTGTCGGTGTCAAAACCGGCGGATCTCGGGTAGGGGGTCCTGAACTATGCGTCTAAGGCTAATGGTAACAGGAGGCTGGGGACACGATGTTTACCCAGGTTCAGGCCCTCTCGATGGATGTAATACCCTACTTCCTGCTTGATTGATCTTGATGATATGAGTGTTACAAGAGTTGATCTACCACGAGATCAGAGAGGCTAAACCCTAAGCTAGCCTATGGTATGATTGTTCTTGTGTCCTATGGACTAAACCCTCCGGTTTATATAGACATCGGAGGGGGCTAGGGTTACATAGAGTCGGTTTACAGAGGAGGAGATCTACATCCGAATCGCCAAGCTTGCCTTCCACGCCAAGGAGAGTCCCATCCAGACACAGGACAAAGTCTTCAATCTTGTACCTTCATAGCCCAACAGTCCGGCCAAAGCATATAGTCCGGCTGTCCGGATACCCCCTTATCCAGGACTCCCTCAGTAGCCCCTGAACTAGGCTTCAATGATGATGAGTCCGGCGCGTAGATTGCCTTCGACATTGCGAGGCGGGTTTCATCTCCGAATACTCCAAGATAAATTCCGAACACAAGGACGGTGTCCGGCTCTGCAAGATAAATTCCATATACCGCCATAGAGAGAATAATAATCCATGAATCTAATCTGCTGACAACTCTTTGAAAAGTGACATCATGCCATGATCCGGTTTTTATTCCAACCGTTTTTACAACCTGCTACCGCACACATCATGAGGCGGTTTTCTTGGCACGTCTTGTCAAAGCAGAGATTGTGTCCCCCTTACTACGGGATCCTCATGAATACGGGTATGGGTAATCCAACCGTGCCTATTGGCATGACTCCGTGTTTTTAGGAAAGTCCCAAACGGTTACGCTAGGGACGCTTGATATTCTCCCCCCTTTATAAAGGAGTCGAGGCCTATCCCTCTATATCCACGCTCGCGCCTCTCGCACCCCGAGTTCCAACACCCAAAGCTTGAGCCTAGGCACCCCGGATCTTCGATCATGTCCGGATCCGACCATCAAGGCCAGTGGGTGGCTTCCTCTGTCATAGAGGAGGATATTGCGAAGCTTAGGGAGGCCGGGTATTTTACCGCCGATGTCAAGCACAGGCTTCCTGCTCATGAACAGGTTATCCCCACTCCCGAGCCCAATGAGAGCGTCGTATTTGTCTCCCACTTCCTCCGAGGCTTGGGCCTTACTCTTGACCCCTTCGTGAGGGGGCTCATGTTCCACTACGGGCTATATTTCCACGATCTAGCTCCGCATTCCATCCTTCACATCTCGTCGTTTATCATCGTGTGTGAAGCCTTCCTCCACATTACCCCCCACTTCGGCTTATGGCTCAAGACCTTTAATGTGAAGACAAAGATGATTGAGGGGTGACATGCAGAGTGCGGAGGCGCCATAATAAGCTGGAACGTCAATGCCCCGTGGCCCGAAGGCTCCTTCCCAAAGGTATCTGATTTATGGCAACGGAGGCGGTTCTATGTCACAGCTCCTCGAGGCTCAAAGTGGGCGGCTGCGCCCGCCTTCCGCTCGGGCCCTCCACCTCAACTGGTGTCGTGGGCTAACGTGGGACTGAACTAGGGGCCTGCGAACGATGTACCGATGCTACAAAGCCGCATTCGGGAGCTCCTCGAGAGGGACATTAGTCTTGTCAAAATAATCCAGGTAATGCTAGTTCGGCGGGACCTGCCGTGCAAACATTGGCCTCTCCAGATGTGGGAGTTCAATCCAGAAAGTCTGCGAACCATTCAGCACTTCTTCGGCATGACGCCCGAGGGGATGTATAAGTTGTTCTTCAGACCATGAATAAAGTGTCCGGACACCAACGAGGATGCGGGCCTGAGCTGCAATCGCCCAAATACCCAAGTAAGTAACCCTATAACCGAATATTTTGCTTAGATTTGTCATAGAATTGTTCTGAATACTGGCCGCAACCAGGATTGGCTTAGTAAGGTGGAGAGGATCAGGTGTCCGGCCCTGCTTCCCGAAGGCTCGCCCGGTCCGGCAATGGCCAAGATTCTTAAACGTATGCTAAGTCAAGTGCCACCAGATAAAGATGAATGGAAGAGTGGGGAGTCCAAGAGTGGGCCTCACACATTGCGCATCCGAACCGGGGGAATTAACATCTCCACGGAGGAGGAGAATCGGGGAGGCGAATCTGAGTTTTCCTCCCCCCGTGGGAAGAAGAGGGCCGCTTCCAAAGACTTGGAAACGGGGGCGCCCAAACAAGGGAAGAAAATTTCACCAAAGGGACCAGCCCCGAAGGGCGTTCTTACTGCACCGTGCCCGCTAATGGGCCAGCCCTCCACCGAGCTGTAAGTTTAATACACAAGAAGCTTATAGCTTTTTTCTCCGGGAGTACTAATTGAGACCTATTTTTTGCAGTTCGACTAGCAGTTCATCTCAACAGGGTTCGTCCTCGAGGGATCTTCTTCCGGAGATGATGGAGAGTGAAACCCCACCTACCTCTCCGCCCCATGAGGCAGGCGACCTTGAGGTATCGTCACGGAGGGGCCGGAAGCTAACACTTCGGCCGCCCCGAGCCCAGCGCGTTCGGCTCCTGTGGTGAACAATGAAAAGGGTCCAGAAGAGTCCGGTGTCCGGCCGAATACACTGATGGGCCTCCTGGAGTCATCTTCTCTCTCGGAGGATCATCGTACACTAATGGGTATGGTGTTGAAGAAAATCTCCTCCGCCACAAGCGGGTTAAATGAAGCTTTTAGGAGCTTGCTCAAAGTCTTTGAGGTAAGCAGCGAAATACACCGTTTTTGGTTGCACCGCATGCGATAGATGTGCTCTGTATAGATAGTAGCCCCTGAGACTATGGTTGACAGTTGATGGCGGCAAACAGAGGATCATAATCCCCGGTAATCATCGCACTTGTGTTGATGTGCAGGTTGCTAAGGGTCCGGCGATAGACCAGAATGTTGAGCTTGCCGAATTAAGGCAACAAATTGATGTGGTGGATAGTTACATCACGCTTATAAATAAGCGGATTGATGATTCACAGAGTATGTGCTCATTTTCCTTATTTGCTTTAGGAGATTGTAAGGAGTTTGTAATAATAATATGATGCGATGTGGCTGCAGGCGGAGCTGCTGCCATTGAGGCCCTGAGGGCGGAGCTTGCCCTAGCCAACGAACAAGCCCGGGTTAGCAATGTGGCTGCTCTAAAGGCAGCCGAAGAATTGAAGCGAAGAAAAGATAGCCGAGATGGCTGTGAAGCTGAGGGACGCCGCCGACCGGTATGAGCTTCTCGAAAAGGAGAATCAGACAAAAGCGGCTGACATGAAGAAGGCGCTGGATTCGGCTAAAGAGACGCGCTCTCAGATTAGATACGCAGGTGAGGAACTTCGACAAGCAGGAGAAATCACGGCTGGAAATCCTTATTTGTTACAGATGAAGTTTTTAGGTCCAAAATATGCTCTGTTGGATAAGCTATGGAGTGCTGCAGATGAGTATGCGGACTTGGCGAAGAGTGCGGCTGACGCGACCAAGTTGTTCAAGGACCATGAAGATAACAAAATGGAAAGGCTGTTCTGGTCGCAATTTAATGCCCCAGCGCGTTCCTTACCCTTCAGTGAGAAGATGGCCGCTATAGCCGAGCTCCATAGGCTGTCCGGCCTTGCAATGAGGTCTGTAATAGAACATCTGTGGTCGGAGGAGCCGAAGCCGGACAGTTACTTTGGTTTGGTGCAACAATTATTTGGCGCCAGAGCGCGAATAGATGCCGAGAAGAGGTCGGCATGCATAGAGGGTGCGCGGATGGCCCTTGCCCGTGTGAAGACATACTGGGCGGACATGGAGGCCACCAGCATTGCAACCCGGGGTCCGGCAGGAAGCCATGACCCAGCCGAGCATTATTTTGAGCAGGTCATCGAAGTTGCCCGTAAGATAGAGGCTCAGTGCTCGAAGAATGTCATGTTTGAGTGAAGATTTTATTAATTGTAAACAATTATGTGTTTAATTATAGAGGCTGTTTTTTATACTTTTGCCTGAAAGTATTACCATGTCTCCTTGGTGGATGTGTATGTATACATATAACATGAAAGTTAGCAGTCGTTCACTTTAGCCCCCACACATGTAATGCGGGGCTGTTCAAAAAAAAGGCGTAAACACACTTGATCCAATGTCTTGGTCTATTAAGGAGGTGATCGCATGTATACATATAACGTGAAAGTTAGCAGTCGTTGACTTTAGCCCCCACGTATGTAATGCGGGGCTGTTCGAAAAAAAAGGCGTAAACACACTTGATCCAACGTCTTGGTCCATTAAGGAGGTGATCGCACGTCGAACCAGGCAACCGGACTATATAGCTATAGCACATTTCACTTAGCCATAGGAGTTTGAAAGGTGGGGATACTAAGTTGCCCCTGGTACTTCTGCGAGTGTCCGGATATGGTGCGCGTACTTGACCGGGAAACTGGCCCTTCGTTAATGCGGAGGAGTCCTATAGATTCCGATGAGTCCTCGAGTGGTTGGCCAGTCTCTCGCTGTATCATGACAGTCAGTTTTCGGCTTTCTCTACTGAGGTGCTCATCCGAAATAACCAGGGCACAATCATAGTAGTTCTCCTTTGGCCGCCTTAGCCGATAGAACGGAACGTAAGGCAACAAACCCAGGAGCCAGGCTAACCCAACATTTAACCAAAGACATGATTCGGAGCTGATGCATATAAGACCAAACTCGTGACGCCGAACACTCCCGAAAGTATTCGGACTTTATAACATATATTGGGCTGAATAACGCCCTTGACCCTGTAATTCCAGGTATGTGCATTGATCTCTCGTGGCAAAAAGCCTATAACGCCAGTAACCCTTATAGGTGTATGAAATACCTATGGGATGTCGAACAACAAAAGACAGTAAAGAAGGTTTACGTAGGGGCTTAATCTAAAGAGAAACCTATGAGCGGGGCCGAGGGAGTTCCGGACTAGGGGGTGTCCTGATAGCCGAACTATCATCGTCGGCCGGACTCCAAGACTTTGAAGATACAAGATTGAAGACTTCGTCCCGTGTCCGGATGGGACTTTCCTTGGCGTGGAAGGCAAGCTTTGCGATACGGATATGTAGATCTCCTACCATTGTAACCGACTCTGTGTAACCCTAGCCCTCTCTGGTGTCTATATAAACCGGATGGCTTTAGTCTGTAGGACGAACAACAATCATACCATAGGCTAGCTTCTAGGGTTTAGCCTCCTTGATCTCGTGGTAGATCTACTCTTGGAACACACATCATCAATATTAATCAAGCAGGACGTAGGGTTTTACCTCCATCAAGAGGGCCCGAACCTGGGTAAAACATCGTGTCCCTTGTCTCCTGTTACCATCCGCCTAGACGCACAGTTCGGGACCCCCTACCCGAGATCCGCCGGTTTTGACACCGACATTGGTGCTTTCATTGAGAGTTCCTCTGTGCCGTCACCATCAGGAAGGATGCCTTTTCTCGTCTTTAAAGACGGCACCGTCGTCAAGGGAGTTTTGGCCGCCGGCCAAACCATCCGGCTAGGCGGTTTTCTTATGACCGCCTGTTCGGCCACCGCTCCGACAATGACCTCTCAGGTCATTGAAAGCGATCTTCACGTCAGCTCGGAATTCGCCGAGCAGCTGGATCCGATTGAGATCTCCTCCGTAAACAAGCTCTTGGATCGCATCACCGCCCTGGGAGTCGCTACCGACTACAATCAGATTGGGCTTAAAACCGATCTGAGAGAAATTAACTCTCCCCAGGTTACCCACCACGTTGTTGTGGTAGAGGAACAATGCGGCGACTCTTCTTCTATGTTAAAAACCAACTATGTCTGGATTCCCGATCCCTCCATGTCGGATTCCCCCGGAGGGTCGGACGCTAATCAAATACTGAACCTAAAGTCATGCATCGGACTAGATTTGTTGGAAAGCGTCCAGCAAACCAAACTTCCGAATCCGGAAGCTTCTTGGCTTTTGAGCCTCAGATCGGGCAGGGTTCCGAACTTAATTCCACCCGCCCACCCAAACATAAGCGATCTATCTCAAATACGGCAAGAGCCCGATGAAACAGTACATCATTACTGGGCCAGATTCCTCCTGGTTATGAACATGATAAAGGACTGCCGTGAAGAAAGCGCGATTTCAATCTTCTGCAACAATTGCACGGACAAGGGAATCATAAACACCATCAGTCGTCGCAAAGTTACACGCTTCGCCGACCTAGCGACCATGGTACAAAAATACTGCGCGATGGAGAGTGCTTGGAAAACCGAAACTAGGTTTTGGGACAATCCAGCCCTGAATACAACCCCAGTCCGAAATAAAATGGTGCGTCATACTCAAGC
This sequence comes from Triticum aestivum, assembly GCF_018294505.1. Taxonomy (NCBI): domain Eukaryota; kingdom Viridiplantae; phylum Streptophyta; class Magnoliopsida; order Poales; family Poaceae; genus Triticum; species Triticum aestivum. The sequence goes on along the minus strand of NC_057795.1, from coordinate 609,298,627 downwards.
ACCTGGGTTAAAAACCAAAAAGCAAAAACCCCCTAAACGGTACGGAACCGTACTGGAGGGATGGCTCAACGGACCCTGCAAAATCCACAGTACGGAGGGCGCCACTCCAACACATAGCCTTCGAGCATATTGGATATTACAGCAGGTGGCCAAAAGTGGCGAAGGCTTTTTAGCCCCGGGCAACCAGCCCAGCAGTACCAGTACGGTATTAACAGTCTTCGAGACTTTCGCATCAAATAACACGCGGAAACGAACAATCCGCAGCCTTGCCGAAGTCTACCAAGTAGCAATGACAAATCCATGGAGCAACACGGCTATCACCTTCAATGCCAGCGACGAACCTAAATTCCGAACAGCTAGAGCACCAGCCGCATTGGTCCTCAGTCCGATAGTGGACGGCTTTCGTCTTACCAAGGTACTCATGGATGGCGGCAGCGGATTAAACCTCATCTACGAGGAAACCCTTCAAAAAATGGAAATTGACTGGAGCCGCATTGAGCAAAGCAGCACAACCTTCAGGGGAATAATCCCTAATCGAGAAGTACGCTGCACAGGAAAAATCACACTAGATGCAGTGTTCGGCTCGCCAGGCAATTATAGGTCCGAAGAGGTCACGTTCCAAGTGGCCCCATTCGGCAGCGGATATCACGCTTTGTTAGGGCGAGAGGCATTCACAATCTTCCAAGCTATACCCCATTACGGGTACATGAAGCTCAAAATGCCCGGACCCAATGGAATAATCACTCTCGCCAGTGATCCAGATACAACACTCCGCGCTGAAAATAAGACAGCCGCACTGGCCCTAGAGGCATTATCCGAAGCCCTAGCGGCAGAGGAACTAACTGCGCTGCGCTCCATGGTGGATAGGGACGATGTGATACTCGATAAGAGATCCAAGTCCACCTCTTTTAAACCAGCAGACGAAATAGTCAAATTTCAGGTCCATCCAACGGACCCCACAAAGACGGCATCCATTGGGGCACAATTAAATCCTGATGTAGAAGCCGCACTACGAGAATTCCTTCGGGAAAATTGGGACATTTTTGCCTGGCACCCTTTAGACATGCCAGGAATCCCACGGAGGCTGGCAGAGCACAGCCTAAATATCCTAAAAGGATTCAAGCCAGTCAAACAAGCTGTTCGGCGATTTTCCGAACCCAAAAGACAGGCAATGGGAGAGGAGCTAGCCAAACTCTTAGAAGCCGGATTCATCAGAGATATAAAACATCCGGACTGGCTAGCCAACCTAGTAATGGTACCAAAAGAGGACAAATCCTGGTGCCTTTGCATCGATTTCAAAGACCTCAACAAGGCCTGTCCAAAGGACCCTTTCCCTCTCCCTCGCATCGACCAAATCATCAATGCTACCGCAGGGCACGATTCGTTGTGCTTCCTCGATGCATACTCCGGATACCATCAAATCAAGATGGCAGAAAAAGACCAGGCCGCAACGGCATTCATTAATCCATATGGGCCATTCTGCTTCAACACAATGCCCTTCGGACACAAAAACGCCGGCGCAACATATTAGCGCATGATTCAGACATGTCTGGCTACCCAGATAGGCAAAACAGTAGAGGCATACGTAGACGATGTGGTCGTCAAGACCAAACACGTCGAAACTCTAGTAGACGACTTGAGGGTGACATTTGACAACCTCCGAGCATATGACATTAAGCTCAATCCGGAAAAATGTGTCTTCGGAGTACCAGCCGGAAAGCTTTTGGGCTTCATTGTATCCGGTAGAGGAATTGAAGCAAACCCAGCCAAGATCCGAGCTCTGTCACAATTGGATATCCCAAAAGACCTCAAGCAAATACAAAAACTAACTGGGTGCATAGCGGCTCTAAGCCGCTTCATCTCCCATTTGGGAGAAAAGGCACTGCCCCTCTATCGCCTCCTCCGGCGCACCGAACATTTTGAATGGACGGATGCCGCCACGGCCGGATTCGAAGAAATTAAAGCCGTACTGGCAACAAATCCGGTCCTGGCAGCGCCCAACCTAGGAGAACCAATGCTATTATATATCGCAGCAACACATCAAGTTGTTAGCGCGGTACTCGTCGTCGAACGAGAAACAGAAGGGCACAAATTCCCTCTTGAAAAACTAGTGTACTACGTATCCACTGTCTTAACACCATGCAAGTCCCGATACCCACACTATCAAAAGATAGCGTACGCGGTGTTCATGGCATCCCGGAAGCTGCGACACTACTTTCAAGAGTGTTCCATAACGGTGGCCTCCGAAGTACCTCTCAACGACATTATAAACAATCGCGACGTGACGGGCAGGATCGCAAAATGGGCCATTGAGCTCTTACCATTTGACATAACCTACAAACCACGGCGTGCTATAAAGTCACAAGTCCTGGCTGATTTCGTCGCTGAATGGACCGAAGCCGAACTCTCTAAAGAGTACGACGCATACTCCAATTGGATCATGCATTTCGACGGATCCAAAATGTTGGCTGGCTTGGGGGCTGGCGTCGTCTTGACGTCCCCAACTGGAGACACAGTCCAATACGTACTTCAAATAATGTACATCGACTCCAACAACGCAGCCGAATACGAGGCCCTTCTACACGGCCTCCGGATTGCAGTCTCCATGGGCATTCAACGCCTAGAGGTGCACGGGGATTCAAACCTCGCAATATCCCAAGTAAATGGAGACTTTGACGCCAAAGATCCGAAAATGGCAGCTTACCGCAACGCCGTCCTAAAAATGTCAGCTCGGTTCGAAGGACTCGAATTCCACAATGTAGCCCGGGATAATAACCAGGCAGCAGACGTGTTAGCACGCATCGGCGCAAAACACGACGCCGTCCCTCCAAACATCTTCCTGGAACGGCTCTTCAAGCCATCCGTACTATGGGAAGAGGAGTCCGGAAATAACAATCCGGAGCCAGCTGCAGCACCCAACTCAGACAATTCTGACACAATCGGCGGTTCAGCCAATGAAATAACACCTTCAGCCCACGAAATAATGGCAGTAATTGCCCCATGGACGGAACCATTCCTAGCCTACTTAATTAGGCAGGAACTTCCCGAAGACCAAAATGAGGCCCGCTGCATAGTTCGGCGATCTAAAGCCTACAAGGTCCATGAGGGAGAACTTTATAAGAAAAGCACAACCGGAGTCCTTTAAAGGTGTATCTCCGAAGAGAAAGGTGCATCGGTTGCCAGCTCTTTGCTAATTAGAGCCACATGCCACCCACCGCCCTCAAAACTATACCCATTACTTGGCCGTTCACGGTCTGGGGGCTTGACATGGTTGGACCCCTTAAAGGGGGAACCCACAAGCACAAATACTTATTGGTCATGGTGGATAAATTCACCAAATGGATAGAGGCCAAGCCGGTTAAAACAGTAGAATCCGGACCTGTGATAGACTTCATATCCGGGGTAGTACACCGCTTCGGTGTCCCCCACAGCATCATCACCGATAACGGCACGAATTTCACGGCCGACGAGGTTAAACTCTGGTGCAAAAACATGGGCATCAAGCTCGACTACGCTTCAGTCTACCACCCTCAAACCAATGGTCAAGTGGAACGAGCAAATGGTCTAATCATGAGCGGCATCAAACCCAGATTAGTGCGGTCCCTCACGGAATCTAACACGCACTGGGTAGAGGAGCTCGACTCCGTACTCTGGGGGCTGCGGACCACGCCAAACCGCACAACCGGATTCACACCATTTTTTATGGTATACGGCGCTGAGGCAGTTTTGCCCTGCGACATAATTCATGACTCACCTCGCGTGCGCATGTACGAGGAAAAGGAAGCCGAGTTAGATCGGCAGGACAGTTTGAACGCTTTAGAGGAGGAACGCGACGTGGCAAAATCCCATTTCGCATTCTATCAACAGCAGGCTCGAAGATATCAAACCAGAGAAGTGCGGGCCAAAACTTACAACGTTGGCGAGCTAGTTCTACGCCTGCCGAACAAGAAAAAGGAAAAACTTAAGCCCAAATGGGAAGGTCCCTTCATCATTGACCAAGTCCTTACCGGCGGTGCATACCGTCTACGCAACGCATCTGACAACCGACTCGAGCCAAACCCATGGAACGCAGCCCGTCTCCGAAGATTTTACGCCTAGCGCCGGACTCAAGGTTTGTCTCCTTCCTCCGTCCACCTTTCATATTTTTTTCACTGTCTCTTGTCCCCATCCTTCTTCCCACTTTTATTCAATACCTTTGATAGGCTGATTTGCGCATTGTTCGCACACACTTAATGTGCTCCTATCACTCATTATACCTGGGGGCTTCTTTAACAGAAGCTTATTTATACGGGCTTCATGCCCAACACATGTGTCATACTTCCGCATGTACCTTTTATTCACCATTATATGCATCGATATGACTTAAGATTTGGCCAAGCTGGGTTGCCTGGTTCATGTGCTTACCCCTACGTTCCCGATTGTTGGGCTAGGAGGTAAAGGGAGCACCTCTGCGATTGTTACTGCCGGGTCAGCCGGATGTGTACTTCAGACTGGGTGAAGCCGAAAGCTAGCGTTCTTAAGAGAATATTCGGTCGGTGACTTGAAAGATGATTTATTACTTACTTATTTATTTGCCCCCAGATCCTTTTTCTGCTATTTTCACAGTCCGAACATGCACTTTAGGGCATGCCTCCCAGGGAAAGGAACCCTTAACGGAACTATTCTCCCTGGAAGATGTTTCTTACTAACCATGTAATATAACATAGCTAGTTGGGCACTTTTCTGATAAAGCAATTATGACCCCGACGCCTTATCTCCATGCATGCCCCGGTTCTTTTATAACCGTAAGGGTATTCGGACACACTCCGGACTGTTGGGTCCCGAGTTTGCAGCGAAAAGGTCCGCAAAGACAAACGATCTACAATCCGGCTAGAAGGCATTTTACATGTCATTTTAAATTATATCGTCAAACTGACTGATTGTACTCCTCTTCGATCCCATCTAACAGGCTGTCTAATTTACAGCCCTGTTGGGAATATTTCGCGGCCAGCTCTACCTGGCCGTACATCAAGCTCATAGGGATCTCCTTCCCATCAGGCCCCACAGGTCCGACCTCGGCCATGTGGTTTGGGTTAGCCTTCGGGTACCGCGTCTTCACCATGGCCCAGGCCTCCCTGGCGCCTTGACGGCAGGCCGATATCTTCCACAGACGAAGGCATCGCTGTACTCCCTGAAGCTTCTCAGCAAGCCCTCCAAGTCCCTCAGGTAGGGAGACGGAAGGCCATAAGGCCTGAACGACGCCACTCATCGCCTGCCGAACACGTTCGAGCAGTTGCACCAGCTCGGGAAGTTGGTCACCCGTTGAACCGGGCATTTCCTCCGCAGGATGACCTGTGAGCACACCTAAAGACACATTTCTGTCAATCGACTTCCTCGCCGAATTCTTCTTTTCAAAGGAATTTTCTCAAGAACTTACTGTAAATGCCGCGACGAAGCCGCTGATTCTCCTTCACGGAGCCAGACAGCTGGGCCCGAACACCTTTCAGCTCTTCTCCTAGCTGGGTGTGGGCATCTTGGAGCTTGTTTCTCTCCTGCTGCACCTTCATAAGCACCCTCTCGCCGGCCTTTAGCTGACGCAGTAGCTGTTGCTTGTCCGGATCTAGTCCGGCGCCCTCTGCAATATTATTGTTAGATTTACGCACACGCCGCACTTTGTTAACATCTTATCTTTTCGAAGTACGTATTACCAGCGGGGGTCTCGTGGCTCCCCTTGTGGCGGCCAGTGCGGCCTCAAGTTGGGCCTTGCACTCTTGAAGCTCCTGGGACATGTGGGTATTCTTCTCCGTAAGATCCTGCATAATAAATGATCCTTAAATCAGTTATTTTAACTATTTTAAGTCTCAGGGGCTACTGGCATATATAACTATTAAAATTAATTACCCGTATGTCCTTCACATACTGCTTCGTGGCTCTGGTTAAACCATCTTGAGCGGCACGGAGGTGCGCGTCTCCCGCTTCAAAGGCATTCAACGCCTCCGGGGAGAAGCACGCATCACGAAGAACTGTCCGGCGACGCCTGTGATTCATGGCGCTCTCCACCTCAGAACGGCTGGCGGACAGCCTGTTGGCATCCTCCGTTGGAGGAGCATCCGGCTCATGCCCTGTGTTCGCCTCTCCTTCCGGACCACGCGTTGGAGCATGGCTGGCGGAGGCTTGATTGGCAACCTCTCCGGACATTGTCCGGCGAGCATTCTTTCTCCTGGAAAAATTATGAGCATTAATAAATACCTCCTAGGGATCCTTCCCTTAAAAACAGCAGCGCGCCGCACCGTTGCGGCGACATTTCGATTCGCGTCGCACTCCTTTTCTGCCTGCTGGGCTGAACTGACCCTTGCTGGTCAGCCGCCACGGGTTCGGCTTCTCGCCTTGAAGGCACCTCCTGCAAGACACCGTTGGTATACGGTGATCTGAAATACGCAAGGGCGAAGTAGTGGTGTCAAAACTCAGGTCATAATTACCTGAGAAGCCGGACACAAACCGGGGTAGTCAGCCGTAATGGCGACCAAAGCATTATCTATGCTGAGCTGGTGGAACACCCCGTCAATTAGGTCCACCTTTATGTCCGGATCCTCTTCGGAGGCTGGATCAAGGGATCTTCCCAGATCCTCGGGTTGTGGAGCCGGACTGTGTATGCCCTCCACCTCCCGACGCAGTTCCTGCATCAAAATCGAAAGCACGGGTCGGATGAATAAACGTTTGCTTACCCAGCTCCGAGGGTTGTTCATGGAGAACCCATTCAATGGGCTCGTCTGAAGAAAGTCCTCCTTCTCCCCCTTGTACAAGCCGGACAGGATCTTCACCAGATCCGCGGCCGATCCTGGCCCCTTGCGACCATGACGGGTGGCGTCGTTCTCCCCGTTGAAGTCCCACATGGGGTGTCCCCTATATTGGAGCAGCTGCACCCCTCACATAATACACGTGGCCATGATCCCAATCATGGTCAATCCGGAGTGGGCCAGTAACCTAATCCGGCCCATCAGATAATGGACGCTCCCATCATCCTCCAGTTGAGGGCTCCGTGGGCGCCAACTCAGGCGTTTCTTCAAGGGAGCATTGCTGAACTCTGGGAGGCCGATCCGAACTGGATCCGGCAGAGGGGCATCCTCCATATAGAACCATTCCGAAGGCCAATCTTCGGACGCCTTCTTCGGAGTACCGGATGGATATCCGGTCCCGGCGATGCGCCATATTTCGGCTCCGCCCACTTGATATATCGACCCCTCATAAGAACGGGGTACGAGGCAAAACAATCTCTTCCATAGTGCAAAATGGGGCTCGATGCCCAAGAATAGCTCGCAAAGAGCTACGGAGCCCGCGATGTGCAAAATGGAGGCAGGTGTAAGGTGGTGAAGCTGGAGTCCGTAGAACTCCAGGAGCCCCTGGAGGAACGGATGTATGGGAAATCCGAGTCCCCTTATTAAATAAGGGACAAAGCATACCCGCTCTCCTTTGGAGGGGTTGGGAACGCTCTCCGCCTGCTTTCCACCCCGGAAGGTGGCCAGTCCGGCTCGAACCGGAACCGTGAAGGTTGGGGGAAGATATCCCTCGGTTTGGAGCGCCACTAGTTCGCTGTGTGGAACTGAGCATCTCCCCCAATCTCCTGGCTTAGGGCTGGGAGCGCGAGAGGAGGAGCCGCGTCGACTATCCATGATGGAATGGATTTTTGTCAGAGGTGCTTCGATGAGTACTTGCGGAAGGAGGATGGTGTGAGTTGGATCTAGATCCTCGCCTCTCTTATAGGCGGCTCGTTCGCACGGCTAGGGAAAAAAATGTAAAAATATCCTAGCTTTTCGCATTCATACGGCACGTGGAAGAAGGCCATTATTGGGCGTAGAAGCCAAGTAGCGCAACATTTATAACCGGACACTATTCGACAGGAACATGAAGTTTGAAGGAGAACCCGCCTTGCAACGCCGAAGACAACTTGTGCGCCGGATTCATCGTCATTGAAGCCTGGTTCGGGGGCTACGTTGGAGTTCCGAACTAGGGGGTGTCTGGATAGCCGAACTATCATCATCGGCCGGACTCCAAGACTATGAAGATACAAGATTGAAGACTTCGTCCCGTGTCCGGATGGGACTTTCCTTGGCGTGGAAGGCAAGCTTGGCGATACGGATATGTAGATCTCCTACCATTGTAACCGACTCTGTGTAACCCTAGCCCTTTCCGGTGTCTATATAAACCGGATGGCTTTAGTCCGTAGGAAGAACAACAATCATACCATAGGCTAGCTTCTAGGGTTTAGCCTCCTTGATCTCGTGGTAGATCTACTCCTGTAACACACATTATCAATATTAATCAAGAAGGACATAGGGTTTTACCTCCATCAAGAGGGCCCGAATCTTGGTAAAACATCGTGTCCCTTGTCTCCTGTTACCATCCGCCTAGACGCACAGTTCGGGACCCCCTACCCGAGATCCGCCGGTTTTGACACCGACAGTGACCCGAATTGTCCGAGGTATTTACCTATTAATGAGGCGAGCCGAATTGTGGGCTTTGTTACATGTTTTGCAGCCCCTCGTATTGTTTATGGGGACACATGTACAACACCTAGCTCAGGTTTATCTGAGCTATTGTGAAAAATCGTGTACTGGACTCGTCTAACCATGTCCGTGGTCTTGACGACCGGTCATGCGTTCCGGTGGGAGGGGCTTCCTAGAGTCCAGTAGCGAGAACTGCCGCATACTGCTCTGTGTTTCCGCTAACCGTTATGGCGCCGCGTGGACCGGGCATCTTGAGTTTAAGGCAGACATAGTTCGGTATTGCTTTAAAGCAAGCGAAGGCCGTTCTTCACAGCAATGCATGATAATCGCTGCTGAAGGGACCGATGTTGAAGAGTAGGTTCTTGCTTCTGAAGTTGTCGGGAGAACCGAATGTCACTTCTAATACGAGGGAGCCCCAGCAGTGGGCTACGACGCCTGGAATCACTCCATTGAAGGTGGCGTTATTTTGACTTATTCTAGATGGGTCTATCCCCATCTTGCGGATGGTGTCTTGATATATCAGATTAAGACTACTGCTGCCGTCCATTAGGACGCGAGTAAGATGGTATCCATCAATTATTGGGTCGAGCACCAAGGCAGCCGATCCTCCGTGCCGGATACTGGTCGGGTAGTTCCTGTGTTCAAAAGTGATCGGGCAAGTCACCCAGGGATTGAATTGGGGGGCTACGAACTTTGCATGAGTTACGTGTACCATGTTTACCGTTTTGACTTACGGTGGGAATTTTTTCTGGCCCCTAGTGTTCGGCTGGCGAGGCTCATCCTCGTCTTCGCTTGGTGTTTCCCTTCCCTTGTGTTCGGTGTTTAGCTTGCCCGCCTGCTTCAAAACCCAACATTCTCTGTGGCTATGATTTGCAGGTTTGTCGGAAGTGCCATGGATTTGGCACAATTTGTCTAGGACTTTATTCTGGCCGGATGGTTCCTCTTTACTGCCATTAAATGGCTTCTTTCCTTGACAAGGTCGAGAGCCCCTGAATCCGGCGTTAACCGCCGTGTTGTCCGGACTATCGTTATTCCGATGTTTGTGCTTAGTGCGCTGTGGCTTCCTGTTGCTATCTCGGATTTCGGATGTGCCTGGGTCGTTGGTGCCTCTACGGGCCAACCAGCTGTCCTCGCCCGCACAAAATTGGGTCATGAGGCTTGTTAAGGCTGCCATCGTTCTCGGCTTTTCTTGGCCGAGGTGTCTGGCAAGCCACTCGTCTTGGATACTGTGTTTGAAGGCCGCTAAGGCTTCGGCATCCGGACAGTCGACAATTTGATTCTTCTTAGTGAAGAATCTGTTCCAAGCTTGCGGGCTGACTCTCCGGGCTGCTGTATTATGTGACTTAAATCGTCAGCATCCGGAGGCCGGACATAGGTTCCTTGAAAGTTGGCCCTGAAAGCATCCTCAAGTTCCTCCCAACTTCCAATTGAGTTTTCGGGGAGGCTTTTCAGCCAATGACGAGCTGGTCCTTTTAACTTGAGGGGAAGGTATTTGATGGCGTGGAGGTCATCCCCACGAGCCATGTGTATGTGAAGGATAGAATCTTCAATCCTGACCCCAGGGTCCGTCTTTCTGTCGTATGACTATATTCACGGGTTTGAATCCCAGTGAAAATTCATGATCCAGCACCTCATCGGTGAAGCACAAGGGTTGCACAGCTCCTTTGTATCTGGCTGTGTCATGACATGCTGTCGGCTGTTGTTGCTCCCGGTGTTGATTCCAGACTGGTATTCGATCAGTATGATCGTTGTGGTGACCATAATCCCGCGTCGGAGCATGTCCTCTGGATCCGTAGATGGATCTGGCCGCACTGGCCTTCTTGTCCAGGGGCTCTCGTAAATCGTGTGTGGTATCGTAGGCTGTTCTATTGTGGCCATGAGGTGGTTGGTCCGGCTGAGTGGCCGTATTGTTTCTTGGCAGAACGGGCGCTGCGGCTTCATCGTCGAATTCGGGTAGCAGTTTGCGCTTTGGATAGCTCTTTGTGTAACAATCATCGCCACATTTTCCCTCAGTGTCTAGCACCTTATTCCATCTTCGTTTGAGCGTATCCTGCGCGGTTTTAAGCCTTTGCTTCTGTTTCTTCAAGCTCCTTGCCGTGGCCAGGAGCCTTTTGCGGTGATTACCTTGCTCCCGACGTTTTTCTGGGATGATGAATGCATCCTCGACCGGACTGTCCTCCTCTTTGGAGGTAGTATGATGAGTTCGGCCCTCTGGATCACTGTGATCGGGCATCTGGTCCAGGCTGTGTTCGGTGTGACCTGGCTTGTCCTGCTCCATCGCTGGGTCCCTATGGTCGTTGTCGCCTTCGGAATCAACCGGAGTGTCATCTTGTTTTGGGTTGTTATCTCTATTTTTACTATGACTGGACTTAGAGTGGCGCCTGCACCGTCGTTTTTGCTTTTGTCTGGGGGGTTTATCCTTCGTTGTGTCCTTTATGTAACCATTGTCTTCTTTAGGCGTGTCCACCATTGATAACCCACAAGTGTAGGGGATCGCAACAGCTTTCGAGGGTGAAGTACAACCCAAATTTATTGATTCGACACAAGGGGAGCCAAAGAATATTCTTGAGTATTAGCAATTGAGTTGTCAATTCAACCACACCTGGATAACTTAGTATCTGCAGCAAAGTGTTTAGTAGCAAAAGTGGTATGATAATAATGGTAACAGTAGCAACAGTAAAGATAAATGTTTTTGGGTTTTTGTAGTAGTTGTAATAGTAGCAACCGAAAAGTAAATAAGCAAAGAACAATATGTTAAATGCTCGTAGGCAATGGATCAGTGATGGATAATTATGGCGGATGGATTCCTCATGCAATAGTTATAACATAGGGTGATATAGAACTAGCTCCAATTCATCAATGTAATGTAGGCATGTATTCCGTAAATAGTCATACATGCTTATGGTAAAGAACTTGCATGACATCTTTTGTCCTACCCTCCCATGGCAGCGGGGTCCTAGAAGAAACTAAGGGATATTAAGGCCTCCTTTTAATAGATAACCGGACCAAAGCATTAACACATGGTGAATACATGAACTCCTCAAACTACGGTCATCACCGAGAAGTATCCCGATTATTGTCACTTCGGGGTTGTCGGATCATAACACATAATAGGTGACTATAGACTTGCAAGATAGGATCAAGAACACACATATATTCATGAAAACATAATAGGTTCAGATCTGAAATCATGGCACTCGGGCCCTGGTGACAAGCATTAAGCATAGCAAAGTCATAGCAACATCAATCTCAGAACATAGTGGATACTAGGGATCATACCCTAACAAAACTAACTTGATTACATGGTAAATCTCATCCAACCCATCACCGTCCAGCAAGCCTACGATGGAATTACTCATGCACGGCTGTGAGCATCATGAGATTGGTGATGGAGGATGGTTGATGATGACGACGGCGACGAATCCCCCTCTCCGAAGCCCCGAATGGACTCCAGATCAGCCCACCCGAGAGATATTAGGGCTTGGCGGCGGCTCCATGTCGTGAAACACGATGAAACTTTCTCCTTGATTTTTTCTCCCCGAGACGGTATATATGGAGTTGGAGTTGAGTCGGAGGAGGTCCAGGGGGCCCATGAGATAGGAGGGCGCGCCCTAGGGGGGCGCCCCCTGTCTCGTGGACAGCCCGTGGGCCCCCTGGCCTTGATTCTTTCGCCAAAAATTCTTATTAATTCTGAAAAGTGCCTCCGTGGATTTCCAGGACATTCCGAGAACTTTTCTTTTCTACACATAAAACAACATCACGGCAGTTCTGTTGAAAACAGTGTCGGTCCGGGTTAGTGTCATTCAAATCATGCAAGTTAGAGTCCAAAACAAGGGCAAAAGTGTTTGGAAAAGTAGATACGTTGGAGACGTATCAACTCCCCCAAGCTTAAACCTTTGCTTGTCCTCAAGCAATTCAGTTGATAAACTGAAAGTGATAAAGAAAAACTTTTACAAACTCTGTTTGCTCTTGTTGTTGTAAACATGAAAGGTAGCATTCAAGTTTCAGCAAATATTATGAACTAACCATGCTCACAATAACACTTAGGTCTCACAATTAATAATATCAATAGCATAATCAGCTAGCGAGTCATAATAATAAAACTCGGATAACAACACTTTCTCAAAATAATCATAACATGATATAACAAAATGGTATCTCGCCAGCCCTTTTTGAGACCGCAAAACATAAATGCAGAGCACCTTTAAAGATCAAGGACTGACTAAACATTGTAATTCATGGTAAAAGAGATCCAGTCAAGTCATACCCAATATAAACCAATAATAATTAATGCAAATGACAGTGTGCTCTCCAGCGGGTGCTTCTACTAAGAAGGATGATGACTCAACATAAAAAGTAAATAGATAGGCCCTTTGTAGAGGGAAGCAGGGATTTGTAGAGGTGCCAAAGCTCGATTTTAAAATAGAGATTGAATGACATTTTGAGCGGCATACTTTTGCTGTCAACGCAACAACTATGAGATGGCTGTATCTTCCATACTACATGCATTATAGGCAGTTCCCAAACATAATGGTAAAGGTTTATACTCCCCCAACCACCAACAAGCATCAATCCATGGCTTGCTCGAAACAACGAGTGCCTCCAACATACAACAACCCTGGGGGAGTTTTGTTTAATTATTTTGATTTGCTTTGATATTTTTGGATCATGGGACTAGGCATCCCGTTTACCGGCCCTTTCTCGTGAATGAGGAGCGGAGTCCATTCCTCTGAGAATAACCCACCTCGCATGGAAGATATAGGCAGCCCTAGTTGTAACATGAGCTGCTCTGGCATACAAAACATAATTTCATTTGAAGGTTTAGAGTTTGGCACATACAAATTTACTTGGAACGCCAGGTAAATACTGCATATAGGAAGGTATGGTGGACTCATATGGAGCACCTTTGGGGTTTAAGGAGTTTGGATGCACAAGCAGTATTCCTGCTTAGTACAGGTGAAGGCTAGCAAAACACTGGGAAGCGACCAACTGAGAGAGCGACAACAGTCGTAAGCATGCATTAAAATTAATTCACACCGAGTACAAGCATGAGTAGGATATAATCCACCATGAACATAAATTCGTGAAGGCTATGTTGATTTGATTCAACTACATACGCGAACATGTGCCAAGTCGAGTCACTCGATTCATTCAAAGGAGGATACCATCCCATCATACCACATCATAATCATTCTAATAGCATGTTGGCACGCAAGGTAAACCATTATAACTCATAGCTAATCAAGCATGGCACAAGTAACTATAATCTCTAAATGTCATTGCAAATATGTTTACTTCATAATAGCTGACTCAGGAATGATGAACTCATCATATTTACAAAAACAAGAGAGGTCGAGTTCATACCAGCTTTTCTCATCCCAATAAGTCCATCATATATCGTCATTATTGCCTTTCACTTGCACGACCGAACGATGTGTATAATAATGAGAGTGCACGTGCATTGGACTAAGCTGGAATCTGCGAGCATTCAACTCAAGAGAGAAGGCAAATAATATGGGCTCTAAATATAAATAATCAATCTTGCATATAAGAGCCACTAAGCATTTTCAATATGGTCTTCTCGACCCCCAAAAGAAAGGAAAGAAAATAAAACTATTTACACGGGAAAGCTCCCAACAAGTAAAAGAAGAACGAGAAATCTTTTTGGGTTTACATTTTAATTTCTACTACAAGCAAGGAAATTAAACTAACTAATTTGTTTGGTTTTTCTTAAGTATTATCAAACACACAAGAAGAAAACTAGAAAAAGAAATTTAAACTAGCATGGATAATACAATGAAAGAGTATGAGCACCGATGACTAGTGTGTGAACATGAATGTAAAGTCGGTGAGAAATACGTACTCCCCCAATCTTAGGCTTTTGGCCTAAGTTGGTCTAATACCAAGGACCGCCGCTACTCTCTCCGGTGTAAGGAGAGGTATAATCAGGATAATACTGGCTGGTCATCTCCGGATCCCACTGGATAGACGATGCACGATAAGGGTCCAGCTCAGGTTCCGGCTCAGGTTCTGGAGTAAAAGCTTGGGCTCGATGGTTGTTCACCGCCTCCTGTGTGACAAGAAAATTTTCTGCAAGCAAATCAAACAACAGAGGCACAGGCAAAATAATAATCTCAAAGTGTTTCTTGTTAAATCTAAGTTTATACAAAAGCATCTTTTCTTCGTTGTCAACGATAAACTTGTGTGCTACCATGCTATTGTAATCTAAAATGTGAGGAGGTAATTTTGTCTCCTCCTCCTCAATGTGCCTAATGGGTATCTGAAAATGTTTAGCAAGACGTGCAGCATAGATACCTCCAAATATGGGGCCTTTTGTATGATTCAGGGCTAGCCGTTTAGCAACAACGGCACCCATACTAAAAGTATTGTCTCCCAGGAAAGCATGTTGAAGAATAATAATATCTGGAACGCTCAAATTTCCACTATTCCCACGACCAATCAAGCATCTACTAGCAAATATGGCAAAGTAGCGTAAAACAGGAAACTGTATGCTAGAGACTTTTGCCTCAGAGTCCTTCTTTGGCTCTTCTACAGCAATATTTTTAACGAAGCCATCCACATCTTCATGATGGGGTTCCTCTAATTCTCCCTCATAAGGTATCCTACATACCGCGCAAAATTGATGTAAATACAATTCTTTGAATTCATCATATAAATGAAATGATACTGCAGGCGGTGACTTCTTAGGATAATAATAAAAGTTTAGCATGAAAGTATTGGTATGTAAGAGATACTGATCGATCCGGTCGTTCATGAAACCGGTGAGGCCTGCAGTCCCGATTAAAGCATAAAAGTCTTCATGAATTCCGTCTTCCTTCAAGAAATCCTCACATGGCCATTCACATGACCGTACTTCCGCTAAGCGAGGAAGATTATACTTGGGTTTTTCCTTCTCTTTGTCTTGTTTTTCCTTAGAGCTTTGGCTAGAAGAGCCTTTAAAGAACCTCCTTAACATTTTCAGAAAAAATCTGAAATTTTAGTAACTTCAAAATAAAAGTGGATAAAACTAAACAAGATTGATAGCAACTACTCCTACAAGTGCCTAGAGCCTATATCATGCATTGGAATTGCTTGGGACCTCAAAATTTTAACATGCAAGCTCAAGAATAGGGTCATCAAGGCAGCAAGGATTTGCAATGAATAAAGCACTAGAACAAAAACTAATTGGACCAATGGAGGAGTCACATACCAAGCAACAATCTCCCAAAGCAGTTTTGCGAATGGAGCTTTGAGCTAAGAGATCGAAAATCGCAGCAAAATGAGCTAGAACTCGGGCTTGATCTGGATGGGGATCTTTTGGGTAGAAGATGAAGTGTGTGGGTGCTGGGATAAGTGGAGGGGAGCCACCAGGGGCTCACGAGACAGGGGGGTGCCCTACAGGGGGGCGCGCCCTCCTCTCTTGTGGCCTGGTGTTTGGCCCTCCTGCAGTGTTTTGAGTGCCTAAAATCCTCAAATATTCCATAAAGAATCATACTAAATTTGCAAGGAATTTGGAGCACTTTTATTTTTCGACTATTTTTTTAATGCACGGATAAATCAGAAAACAGACAGACAATACTATTTTTGCTTTATTTATTCTAAATAACAGAAAGTAAAAAGAGGGTACAGAAGTTTGTGCCTTCTAGTTTCATCTATCTCGTGATCATCAAAATGAATCCACTAACAAGGTTGATCAAGTCTTGTTAACAAACTCATTCCGAATAACATGGAACCGGAGAAATTTCGAATAACACTAAGTTACCTCAACGGGGATATGAAAATCCCCAACAATAAGAATATTATACTTTTTCTTGACAGTAGGGAGAGGAAATTCGAAACCTCCAAATATGATAGTTGGAACTTTTTCAATAGAATTGATACTATGAACTTGAGATTGTTTCCTCGGAAAGTGTACCATATGCTCATTACCATTAACATGAAAAGTTACATTGCCTTTGTTGCAATCAATAACAGCCCCTGCAGTATTAAGAAAAGGTCTACCAAGGATAATAGACATACTATCGTCCTCGGGAATATCAAGAATAACAAAGTCCGTTAAGATAGTGACATTTGCAACCACAACAGGCACATCCTCACAAATACCGACAGGTATAGTAGTTGATTTATAAGCCATTTGCAAGGATATTTCAGTAGGTGTCAACTTATTCAATTCAAGTCTACGATATAAAGAGAGAGGCATATAACTAACACCGGCTCCAAGATCACATAAAGCAGTTCTAACATAATTTCTTTTAATAGAGCATGGTATAGTTGGTACACCCGGATCTCCAAGTTTCTTTGGTATTCCACCCTGAAAAGTGTAATTAGCAAGCATGGTGGAAATTTCATCTTCTGGTATCCTTCTTTTATTTGTGATGATATCCTTCATATATTTAGCATAAGCATTTACTTTCAGCATATTAGTTAAGCGCATACGTAAGAAAATGGGCCTAATCATTTCAGCAAAGCGCTCAAAATCCTCATCATCCTTTGACTTGGATGGTTTAGGAGGAAAGGGCATGGGTTTCTGAACCCATGGTTCTCTTTCTTTACCATGCTTCCTAGCAACAAAATCTCTCTTATCATAACATTGATTCTTTGATTGTGGGTTGTCAAGGTCAATAGCAGGTTCAATCTCTACATCATTATCTTTGCTAGGTTGAGCATCAACATGAACATTATCATTAACATTATCACTAGGTTCATGTTCATCACCTGATTGCGTTTCAGCATCAGAAATAGAAATATCATTGGGATTCTTAGGTGTGTCTATAGTAGGTTCATTAGAAGCATGCAAGGTTCTATCGTCTTTCTTTTTCTTCTTTTTATAAGAACTAGGTTCCTCTAAATTATTTCTCTAAGAATCTTGCTCGATTCCCTTAGGGTGGCCTTCAGGATACAAAGTTTCCTGAGTCATTCTACCAGTTCTAGTAGCCACTCTAACGGCAAAGTCATTTTTATTATTAAATTCATCAAGCAAATCATTTTGAGCTTTGAGTACTTGCTCATCTTGAGTAGCAACCATAGAAGCATATTTGCTAACGCGGTGAAGTTCATCTTTAACTCTAGCCAGATTATCACCTACGTGTCCTATCTCGAAAGCATTATTCTTTAACTCTCAACCAACATAAGCATTAAAACTTTCTTGTCTAGCCATAAAGTCATCAAATTCATCTAAGCATGGGCTATGAAATGTAGTAGAGGGTATTTCAATTTTATCATATATATAGAGAGAATTTACCTTCACTACCTATGTCGGGTTTTCAAGACAATGTAGTTCTTCAGGCGGTATATTCAGACCATGTATTTCTTCAATAGGAGGTAAATTCTTAACATCTTCAGCTTTAATACCTTTTTCTTTCATTGATTTCTTTGCCTCTTGCATATCTTCAGGACTGAAAAATAAAACACCTCTCTTATTCGGAGTGGGTTTAGGAATAGGCTCAGGAGTTGGCTTAATTGGTTCAGGAATTACTTCAGGAACTGGCTCGGGAAGAGTCCAATTATTTTCATTAGTCAACATATTATTCAATAGTATTTTAGCTTCGTCGACTGTTCTTTCCCTAAAAACACAACCAACACAACTATCTAAGTAGTCCTTGGAAGCATTGTGTGACGCCCCCGATTCAATCGTACACTAATCATGTACGCAAACGTGTACGATCAAGATCAGGGACTCACGGGAAGATATCACAACACAACTCTAAAACATAAATAAGTCATAGAGGCAACATATTACAAGCCAGGGGCCTCGAGGGCTCGAATACAAGTGCTCGATCATAGACGGGTCAGCGGAAGCAACAATATCTGAGTACAGACATAAGTTAAACAAGTTTGCCTTAAGAAGGCTAGCACACACTGGGATACAGATCGAAAGAGGCGCAGGCCTCCTGCCTGGGATCCTCCTAAACTACCCATGGTCGTCGTCAGCAGCCTGCACGTAGTAGTAGGCACCTCCAGTGTAGTAGTCGTCGTCGACGGTGGCGTCTGGCTCCAGGGCTCCAGCATCTGGTTGCGACAACCAGGTAGAAGGGAAAGGGGAAAAGAGGGAGAAAAGCAACCGTGAGTACTCATCCAAAGTACTCGCAAGCAAGGATCTACACTACATATGCATGGGTATATGTGTAAAGAGGCAATATCGGTGGAGTGAACTGCAGAATGCCACAATTAGAGGGGGATAGCTAGTCCGATCGAAGACTACGCTTCTGGCAGCCTCCGTCTTGCAGCATGTAGAAGAGAGTAGACTGAAGTCCTCCAAGTAGCATCTCCAAGTAGCATCGCATAGCATAATCCTACCCGGCAATCCTCCCCTCGTCGCCCTGTTAGAGAGCGATCACCGGGTTGTATCTGGCACTTGGAAGGGTGTGTTTTATTAAGTATCCGTTTCTAGTTGTTATAAGGTCAAGGTACAACACTACTAGGAAAAGGCCTACTAATGGCGCACCGGTTTTGCCTACTAATGGCGCACTACCGGTGCGCCATTAGTAGCACGCCATTAGAATTTTTTACTAATGGCGCACCTGGCAGTGCGCCATTAGTATGTAACTCCATGCGCCATTAGTATGCCTCCCGGGGGGCCATATGTAACCATGTGCTTTGTCACACTAATGGCGCACTTTGCCTCAATGCGCCATTAGTATCCTTTGGCATACTAATGGCGCACTCTGCCTTGATGCGCCATTAGTATGAATATTTGGTTTTTTTTTGCTTTTTCTAATTTTTGCATAGGTTACAAAATATATTATTGGACAGAATATAGACAGCAGCACACAGCAACATCAGATTCATCGAATACAATAGAAGATTAGTCTCCAAATACAATTCATCATATTAGTCTCCGAATTCAAAAGACCGAACAAAGATAAAACATTACAAGTCTCAGGAGTGCGAGTATCGAGTTTGTCTTCACATTACAAGTCGATATCGATCATCTAAACTACCATCACATAAAAGAGAGTTGTCGGCATCACGATGAGCATCATCGCAATCAAAATGGTCCTCATCCGGTTCCTCCAACGCTCCCTCCTCTCTCCCGCTAGATAGCGGGCATATCTAGATTCGGCCTCCGCCCTAGTGGTGTACCCTTTGTAATTGTTACCGCTGAAACGGTGAACCTGTCTCCAACACTCCTCCCAGTCGTCGTAGACTCCGGGAACCTTACCCTTGTACACGACATACGACGACATCTCTATGCACAAGCCAAACAACAGACAATACATAAGCAATATGTAAGTATGCACCAAAAGGATCGAAAGAGAAAAGCAAGACATTAATAGCAGGATTCATGGTCCTACTAATAAATAGCATCGATTACATCTAAGTTGAACGACTGTCCAAACCAAAGAGACATACGAATTCATTAAAGTTTAATTGCAACATGAGCTAATAAATGTTTCAGAACTACACATCACTACTTTCGACTCGACTCATCGGACATGAGCGTGGATGAAGCCGCCGTCTGTCGTGATGGTCATGAAATCGCGGTCATTGTCACCCTGCATTTGTAGCGTTTCATCTATCTCACTGTTGGACGGTTGATATCTGACGAAGAACTGCCCAGAGGTATGAAGGACATCTTGATGGATGATGCCCGCAAACTCCGACTGGATGCGAAAGAATTCTTGTCTGAGGTCCGCGTCCTAGACTGCCGACAAGCTCGCGGCCCAATCTTTGAGATTATCTGGTAGCAGAAGTTGATGATGGTCCCTTATGATCGCCCGCATGTGATGGAGGGCGTAGTAGGCATCCTTCTGACCGCCAGGCAGCTGCTTGACACAGCAGAACTTCGTATTGTGAGAGAACATGTGCGTGCCGTACTTACGAACTGCCCTGGTGAAGGTGCCTCCAGATTTGGCGTAGCCGGGGAGAACATCATCAAGAACTTTCTTGACATTTGTGTAGTCTATCTTGGAGTTACGGTTCGTGTCGAAATACGTGGCCACGGAATATTTTGGGCTTAAGAGGATGAGTGTGCAATGTGTGTCACTGCACAGAACACGGAATGTTAGAAAAAAAAGAACGATCAAAATATAAGAAATCATATGTTACGGGGCGGTTAAGGGATGACTTACTCGGAAAAGTAAGGCACAAGGAAGTTATCCTTATCTGGGTTTGCCAGAATGACGCCTTCGAGGTGTGAACTCGCAACTTGGCGGCCCCCAGCGCTGTTCAAGTGCTTGGCACGCATGTAGAAGGGGTCGACTATCACGATGTCCGGTGTCTTGTCTCTAATGATCCGCATCTCCATACTTAGCGGAAACAGCCGAACGAAGGTGTAGTGCAGCGGATGAAGGTTAAACATAGAAAAAATGTCATCAAACCGGAGGACGATTGTACCCCCGATGTCGCCATCCGCAAAGCCCTTGCCCTCTGGCACCTTGGCCACGAAAACCGGCTATGCCACATCATTCTCTCTCAGACGCCGCTTCTCCAAAGAAAGAACACTGTCATGCAGACTCCACATAGCACCGGTTGCAGCATTCAGCATATTTGGCGGTAGCATCGCCCTACCCGCCACATGCACCCTCCTCGAGATATCCTTAGGTGATGGTGGCCCGTCCTGAGCACGGATCGAACTCGGTGCCGGCTGGCTCGCACCGGCGCCCTTGTTAGTCTTTCGTTTCCGTCCCTTCTTCTCGATCTCCTGTAATGGGACCGAGTTCTACTCACAGACCGCTTTCTTGAGCGTGTTGGGGCTGATAATATTTCGCAACTCAGCTATCTGAGGCTCGGTGAAGGCGGGAGCTGGAGGCGTCTCCTGAGAACTGAACGGCAGACGACGCCTATTGCAATTGGATTTCTCTGTCGTACCAGCTAGATTGCGGTCGTCTTGGTTGGGTTCTTGAGAAAGAGGCTCACAGAACTCGTCAGCGTACCCATGTTCGGCAAAGTACTTATCGACTTTGGTAAATGTACCATCGTCGTTGTCGTCGTCGTCCGGATCCTGTGCCATAGGGCTGTCCGGATCCTGTGCCATAGGGATGTCCGACATAGGGATATCCAGCAGGTCCAGTAGCGTTGCGGCGTTCTTGCCATGGCTTGGCGCCGACACGACTGGCGGTCTTGTCTGTGGGGTGGTATCCCCCGCCCCAAACGAATCTGGCTCTTCGGCCAAAGCAGCGGCCAGTTTACGCAGGCGCTGAGGGTCATCTCATCTTCTTCATCGGTCCCACCGGGTCGAACCGGAGGTAACAGCTCGTCGCAGCCTGGCAACACCCGAACCACTTCAACCCTATACATTGTGGGTGGCATCGGATTACCGTGGAACATGCGGTTGCCCGGTTGAACGATTCTGCCCTTGGCGACATCGACCAACTTGGCGCCCACGAAGTGCAGAAGAGTGCAAGGAACGTTGGCGGTGCCCTGCGAAAACATGTACAGGGCATCAGGGATGCCCAGTCAAAGGCAAGGAGAATAAGTCATCGGCCGAGAGGTTAGTTACTGTTGATGCCGTCGAGCTCGGCTAATGTCGAGGCACCGCCAACGGCGGGCATGCAACTGACGGAGGGGGAGCTTGCTGGCGAGGTCCCGGCCGGCGTACACCCGGGTGCATTAAGCTCCAATGCCCGTGCCGGTGGCGGAGACACGAATACCGCCTCCGCCGGAGACACCAATGGCGCCGCCGCCGGAGACACCAATGGCGCCGCCGGAGACACCAATGGTGCCGCCTGCATGTTGTGCGAGTTGCTGGCCGTGAAGCTGGGAACCGGGGGAGGCCCCTATTGGCCGCCCGCAATCCACGTCGTCAGCCCATGAATCAACGTAGGCACCATGGCATTGAGCTCCGTTCCCAGTTGTTGTTCCACTTGCTCTTGGACAAGCTTCGGAATCCGCGCCACTTGTGCCTTGAGTGCTTCAACCTTGTGCATCTGGCTTTCTGAGCTGGCCTTTTTCTCCTTCCGCACACCAGCGGTATTGTATGACCCCCATTTTGTGGACAAGCCTTTGCCGGCCACACGACCAGCTGACGTCGTCTTAGTGAGCTTATCCTTCCTTTTCATTATGTTCAACGCCCTATTTAAAGGGCTGTCGAAAGGGGAGCTCTAAGACGACCCCGCTCTACTGCTTTCAGTTTCCTGTGAAAGGAACGTGAACCATTTAGAAATATTGGGGATTAGTTAGAGTGCAACCATATGGAGCTAATTACGCGGGGGTTTATTCCTTACCAGAACAAGCTCAAGCGCCCTGGTCTTCGGATCCGTGGTAAGCTCCTTTGTTATCGGGTCCTCCTTGTACCGGGCCCTGACATAGTTCCTGGTCTGCTTGTTACCGCTGTATTTCTCGAAGCAGGGCGGTAGGCCTTGCTCGGCACGCTCCGCGTCCTCCTTGTCCCATATAGTCTCCGCCACTCTGTAACCGCCGGGACCGAGTTTGTGTTCCCCTAAGTTCAACTCCCGCATTTCTTTCCCCCACTGACTTGATTCGGTGGTTGCACTGCTCTCGCACTTTATCTTGAACTCCTTGTAGTCATCTTCGCTCATCAAATGATATTTCGCCTTGATCTTCTCATAACTATCACCTTTATCAATCAGTCTCTTCACCGCGCTTCTCCAAGTAGACCGGCGTGTGTTTTCAAATTCGATGGGGAACTTGTATCGTTCGTGCAGCTTCGTGAAGAGGAGGCTGCACAAATTCCCTCGGTCCTTATGCCTAAGGTTCTCGGTGTTGATCGAGACGGTGCTCCGGAGAATGCACCCGAGCTGAACTGAGTACCTCTTGACTATATTTTGGGCTCCATTGGATTCCCGTCGGAGTCCACTTGAGTGAATTCCTCCTTGAGGGTGCGGAGCACATTCGGGCACCGGTCCTTCCTTTGCTTCTTCGGTTGGCTGCCATCTGTGTGTGCGCCACCATCATCAGTGGTGTCATCCCCGACGCCACTAGGGGTTGTGTAATCAGGATCGATGTCTTCCGCGGCGTCCTCATAGCGGTGAGGTTGTTCCTCCATCTCCTGGGACAGCTCCCAGAATTGCTTGCCGCCGGAACCGCCGGCCTCATCGTTGTTGGCCATGTTTCGCTTTAAATAGGAAAACAGTTTGGTCAAAAAGTTGGTTATTGTCAAGGAACAAGATCATGGTCTCATCATTTAGGGTTTGTCGACACCGAGGCATCCTAAAAGCTAAGAATTTATCATTTAGGGTTTGTCGATGCCGAGGCACCCTAAAAGCCTAAGCCGAGGCACCCTAGGTTGGGCCTAATCACTTGGCACTAATCACTTGGCTCTATTGCCACCTATGGTTTAATGCAGCAAGAATGGCGGGGCATTTGATCCTACTTAACTAAGTACTAAGATACCCCTGTCCATGCATTAGTCGCAAGTACCCCATATGTCCTATTTTTAGCAAAGTCATGCTAAAATTCACGGAAAATTTCAGCATGACCTTTGCTGAAAATAGGACATATGGAGTACCCGAATTTGCCGGAACGGAAGTTAATCAACATTCCGGCAAACTCAAGGGCCTCTCGGGGTACCTGCAAATTCATCACGACACGATGGTCGGAGACATGACCTTTGCAAAATGGTCGGAGACACGATGGTCTTTCTCAATGTGATCAATTGATGGATCAACACATAAAACATGTCCAATAAGTATGATTTATAGAGTCAACATCAGTATGAATATATATAAAGTAACTGCATCCAGCAACTATTTCTGCTACTCTGTAACTAACTACACTCTGTATTTATAGATTCATTTCAGATGAGATCAGATAGATAGATAGATAGATGAGCATGTTCAGTTTACAAGAATGAATATAAACAAGCAAAGAATGCATGCATGCATATCAAAAGTTGGCATCTACTGCTACTGCTACTGCTTGCCTCTGCTGCTATTGAATATTTATAATTACCTGAAATTGTTCCTTTCACTACAAGTAAATGCAACTTTTCCATTAATTAAAACTAAATTGTTCCTTCATGATATTCTCTCTTCATCTACCCGTGGGAGTATTTCTAACTTGCAAAGAACTATAGTATCACTGGAGTAAATTGCAGTAGTGCAACTTTCAGTAGACCAGAGAATATCCCTATAGTAGTGCCCTCCAATAGTAGTTCTTGCTTGCAGTAGTTTTAGGGAGTACTGCAATTTTGCAAGTTTAAAGTAAAACGTTTCAGTTAATGCAAGTACTCCTCTTGCTCTCTACTTTCTCTCTTCTCTTCTTCAGTTAATTAACTGAATTTTACTGATGTTGTTGTTAACTGAATTTTGTGCAAATGATCAGCAACTGCATCAAACTAGATCAGCAAGCAACCAACAAACTAGATCAAAACGGCATCATTGGCAGTGATCAGCAAACTGTAACCAACTGGCCACCAACAGACCCAAAATTGTTTCCAACAGAAAAAGGGGTCCAAAAATTTCATGCAAAGGAAAGGTTGAGACTTCATATCATCTTCATGGCCAAAATGAGAACATTCTAGTGATCAAAATGAGATCTAATAATCGAGCCCTAATTAAGCTGATGTAGTGTACAAGGTAGCTAGTTCAGTTTGTTAGATGACCAAAATGCTTTGCAGGTGCTGAAATACAGAACAGATCAACAGTTCAATACTGAAAAGATTTCAAAGGTGTCCATCAAGCAAACATTCTAAAGATAGATAAATGCACTGCTAGCAACAACATTTATTTGTGAAGTCCAGTGAGGGTCGGGGCAGCGGCGGCGTAGGTCGGGGCAGCGCGCGGGTGGATCTGGTGGCGAGGGAGAGAGGGTCGAAGGGGATCTGGCGAGGGAGAGATAGCTGGGGGGAGGGTTCTAATGGTGCACCGTCCAGTCGTGCGCCATAAGTATGACTATTCTAATGGCGCACCTCCCGTCGGTGCGCCATTAGAATTTTGTTTTAATCCAGCCAACTAACCATATCTACAACCTAACCCTATCTACAACAGAACCCACCCACTAGCCCGACTGGTCAGCACGCAGCACACACACCAGGAGGTCCTGGGTTCGATTCCCAGGCTCCCCAATATTTTTTATGCATTTTAAATGATGTTTTTTGTATTTATTTGTGTTTAAATATGTTCAAACTTGTAGCGGGGATAGCGGGGGAGGGTGCGGGGATCGCGATCGAGATGGAGGGGGAATCGAGATCGAGATGGAGGGGGATCGAGATCAAGTGTCCTCATGATTTCAAAAAGTGCCCATGAAATTTAAAAATATTCATGATATCAAAAAGTGCCCATGAAATACAATCGAGAAATGAAGACTACAATTTAAATACAATCAATCTTAGCTAGCTATCTGTTCACAATCTTCTTGCCCTTCTTTTTCGCAAATGGAGTTCTTCTGTGGAACGGACGTCCTTTAGGTAGGGTGGTCCTGCTTATTCTTATGGTGTGTGCTGCTACTTCATCGTCGTCGTCATGTTCGATCTTCGGGTCGCTGTACTTGTCGAAGTCTTGCTCATTGGCTACTCCATCCATTCTGATGATCTTCCTTTTTCCTCTCCTCACAACAACACAACTGGGCTTTGGCGGGTTGGTAATGAAGAAGCATTGGTCCACTTGGGAAGCCAGTACCCATGGCTCATTTTTCGCGGTGACGTTTGCGCCCGCGGTCTTGGATTTGGCTTTGGGTATAACCATGGTGGTGAAATATCGGTCTTCTTTTAGGACGCTCTTGGCCCATCTGACACGGAACATCGGCACCTTCTCTCCAGCGTAGCTCAGCTCCCAGATCTCCTTGATCCTTCCGTAATATCTGTCCTTGTCCTTACCGGTGTAGGATTCCATCGTTACCCCGGAGTTCTGATAACCATCGCTCTTCATGTCCTTGTCCTCGGTGTAGAATGTGTAGCCGTTGATATCGTACGCCTCATAGGTCATCAGGTTGTGCTTGGCGCCCTGTGACAAGGCGAATATGAGTTGTTCTTCCGCGGAAGAATCTTCATGTAAAGGGTACGACAGAAGCTTCTGCTTGAACCAACGCGTGAAACATGAGTTGTGCTCTTTGAGTATATCTTCGTCCGTCCTCTGTTGGCCTCGGTCATTGTACGTCTTCTCAATAAAGGTTTTGTGCTCTACCACCCAAGGATCGACCATGTCTATGTGTTGTAGCGCGACAAGTCGACATGCATTTTGCGGCGACCCTCACGGTGACCCCATCCAGCGAGCCTACCGAGGTGCCTGTTGACGGGCAGACCAACGGGGTTCTCGATGCCTAGATAATTCGTGTAGTAGGAGATGCACTCTTCGGTCAGAAAGCCCCTGGCTATACTTCCCTCTAGACGTGACATGTTCCGAACGTATCCTTTGATGACACCATTCATCCTTTCGAACGGCATCATGCTGTGCAAGAACGTCGGCCCAAGCTGGATGATATCCTCCACGATATGGACCAGTAGATGCACCATAACGTCGAAGAATGCGGGCGGGAAGTACATCTCAAGCTCGCATAGTATCACCACGATCTCTTCCTGTAGCCTTCTGAGTTGCCTCACGCCAATCGACTTCCGAGAGATGATGTCGAAAAAGTTGCATAGGCCAAATAGCGTTTCACAGACGTGCGCGTCCATGATCCCACGGATTGCAACTGGAAGTATCTGCCTCATCAGCACGTGACAGTCGTGAGACTTCATCCCACTGAACTTATGCTTCGCTGGGTCTAGGTATCTGCTTATCTTCCCCGCGTAACCATAAGGAAGTTTTACTCCTAGGAGGCAGGTGAAAAACTGCTCGATCTCCTCCTGACATAGAGTGAAGCATGCGGGAGGGTAGTCATTTCCGGTCTTCTTGGCCTTTTTGCCTTTGCGACGACTTTCTGTGTCCTTCTTCGCCTCATCATCATCATCATCATCATCATCGTCATCATCATCATCATTAGCGTGAAGCTCCTGCCTGATGCCCATTGATTTCAAGTCTGCCCTTGCTTTCGGCCCATCTTTGGTCCTCTCTGGCATGCTGAGCAGGGTACCAAGCAGACTCTCGCACACGTTCTTCGTGATATGCATGACATCAAGGCTGTGAGGCACACGGTGGATCTTCCAGTATGGCATGTCCCAGAAAATAGACCTCGTTTTCCATACCTTCAGCAGCGGCTCTGGCGCCTTTCGCTTTTTTCCCGGCTCTGGCGCCTTTTTTCCCAGCGGTGGGCAGTCTTTCCAATTTTTCAACAGCTCGTCTATTTCCTCGCCGCTCCTCGTACATGGGCGTTTTCGGGGTTCAGTTTCACCATCGAACAGATCCTTGCGTTTCCTCCACGGGTCATCATCGCGAAGCCACCTTTGATGTCCCATGAACACGGTTTTCGAAGACCCGGGATCTCTATCTAGCTGGCGAAACGTTGTGTCATCCATGCACCTTACGCATCCAGAAAATCCGTGGACTACCTGCCCCGCGAGATATCCGTAACCGAGATAGTCGTGCACCGTCGTGAGGAGTGCGGCTCTCATAGGGAAATATTCTTTCTCTGTGGCGTCCCACGTATTGGCTGGCGTTTTGCACAGCGTGTCTAGCTCCTCCTTCAGCAGCCCCAGATACAGACTGATGTCGTTCCCTGGTTGTTTCAGCCCTTCAATTAGCATACTCATGTGAATGTACTTCCTCTTCATGCACAACCAGGGGGGAAGGTTGTACATCCACACAAACACAGGCCAGGTGCTATGTGTGCTTCTCTAGCTGCCAAACGGATTGACTCCATCGGTGCTCGCGCCCAGCACGATGTTCTTTGGATCCTTCCCAAATTCTGGGTATTCGAAGTTCAACGCTTGCCACTGGCTCGCATCCTTAGGGTGACTCAACATCTTGTCTTTTTTATTTATCTCCGGATCATTTCCGTCATCTTCCCGCTTCTTCTTCTCCCTATCCGCGTGCCAACGTAGGAGCTTTGCTACCTTAGGGTCCGCGAAATACCGCTGCAGACGAGGAGTGATCGGAAAGTACCACACCGATTTTCGAGGAGCTTTCTTCCTCTTCTTGTATCGAGTGACGCCGCACACCGGACATATGGTAGACTCCGCGTGCTCGTCCCGATAAATGATGCAACTGTTCATGCACACATGGTATTTCACGTGCGGTAAATCCAAAGGACACACGATTTTCGTCGCCTCCTCGAAACTGGTCGGACACTTGTTCCCCTTGGAAGACGTTCGTGCCAGAATGACATGTTCTCGTCGAAGCATGCGTCGGTCATTTTGTGTTTTACCTTCATCTCCAGAGCCATGAGCGTTACTTTCAGGCGGGTATCCTTGGGCCTGCATCCTTCATACAATGGAGTAACCGCGTCTATCTCCAGTTGATCCAGCTTGGCTTTCTCTCGGGCGGCAGCTCTTGTGTTATCCGTCTGCTTGCGAAGCAGCTCTTGAATATGAGGGTCCTGCACCGAGCCTCCATCGTCGTCTACTCCGGCATCTTCATCTTCATGATCATGCCCTTCGTCTTGATCTTCCTCATCATCATGATGATTGTGTACATCATCACCATCGTGATCATGTCCTGGAGATTCTTCGTCTTCTCGCCGGCCCTCGCTGCGGTGGTTGTCTTGTTTCCCTTCCTCATTTCTTGCCCGGCCCCCATGGACGACTTCATAGTCATCTTCATCACCTTGCCACCGATAGCCATCCATGAAACCACGCAAGAGCAGGTGGTCCCGCACCTGCCCGGAATCCGGGTCCGCAATAAGGCTCTTCAGCTTGCATCTTCGACACGGACATCTTATCTCTGTCTCGTTCTTTTGAAGCATCTCGGCCTTCGGGGAGCTCAAAAACCTATTCACGATGCCTTCGGTCATCGTGCGGACCATGGTCGCCTGTGGGGTAGAGCAAAACGATATTTTAGAACCAAGAAATTTTTTGGCATGACCTTCCCTAAAATTAGGACCAAAAAGAATGCATAGTGCCAAAATTCTCGCCGAAACGGAAATGAATCAACATTCCGGCAAAATATTGGCAACTATCGCATTCCAAATACCGGTACCTGCAAACACAAACATATATGCAACACCACAAACACAAGCCACACCACAAACATACATAGATCTAGCTAGGCCACAAAAAGTGCATGTGCACGTTGTTGGAGTGAGCTAGGGAGAAAAAAAGTAGATCTACACCATGAAGATAGCTTTCCCCTTACTTACCTATGAAAAAAAGGTAATTTCACCACTTAATTTTGATGAACCTTTGGTGCAAATGAGGTGAGGAGGAGGAGGCAGCCGACAAGCTTAGAGAAGGAGGTGGGGGGAATTAAGTGGGGAAAGTGAGTGTGTAGGTGTGGCTGTCCAAAAATATCTAGCTGGTCCCAGATTACTAATGGCGCACCACTAAGCCATGCGCCATTAGTAACCCAACATACTAATGGCACACCACAGTGACATGCGCCATTAGTAGTTTTGAAAAAAAGTAAAAAAAAATTTTTTATGATAATGGCGCACCGTGGCACAGTGCGCCATTAGTAGTTTAAACTACTAATGGCGCACTTTGGCATAGTGCGCCATTAGTAGGTTTGCAAAAAAATAAAAAAAAATTATACTAATGGCGCACTGTCTTGGTCGTGCGCCATTACTAGTTCTAACTAGTAATGGCGCACTTTGCCATCCATGCGCCATTAGTTTGTATGGAAAAATGGGAAAAAAATCAATAGTAGTGGCGCACCGTGAGCACGGTGTGCCATTAGTGTCTTCCACACTAATGGCGCACGAGCAACCGGTGCGCCATTAGTATATAGTAGTGGCGCACTACTTACCTGGTGCGCCATTAGAATCAGTCCTATCTATAGCCCTTTTCCTAGTAGTGCAACTCCAAGTCGTCCTGTTAACGAAGATCACGGCTATTCGAATAGATTAACTTCCCTGCAAGGGTGCACCACATAACCCAACACACTCGATCCCATTTGGCTCGACACACTTTCCTGGGTCATGCCCGGCGTCGGAAGATCAACACGTCGCAGCCCCACCTAGGCCTAACAGAGAGGTCAGCACGCCGATCTAACTCCTATGGCGCAGGGGTCTGGGCCCATCGCCCATTGCACACCTGCACGTTGCATGGGCGGCCGAAAGCAGAACTAGCCCCCTTAATACAAGAGCAGGCTTACGTTCCAATCCGGCGCGCGCCGCTCAGTCGCTGACGTTTAGAAGGCTTCGGCTGATACCACGATTGTCACACCCTAGCTAGTCATGCATTAGAGTGTTGCATCATGTTTACTCTTTCAGCAGAAACCTGAAATGGGGATGACAGAACCCCCAGTCCCCTCTGAAACCAACTAGGGTTACTAAAATAATTTTTCAATGAACCTGAAATGCCCTTCTAAAATGCCCATCATTTTTGCCTTGGTTCAGAACCTCTGCCAAAAGTGGTGCACATTTTTCTAGGCCATCTTAGGGTTTTTGAATTAAATCATAGATATTTGAATTTGGGCATTTAAAATAATATAAAATATTTAAATGCTCAAATATCTCCAAACTAAAATGTTTCATGTTGGAAATAATCCAACTATGGACCAGGAGTAGTTTGGTGATTTTTGGAGTTGCCTAGGTATTTTATTTAATTCAACAAAGTTGCAGATATATTAATAAAAACAGAAAACAGAAAAATAAATAAAAGGAGTAGACTTACCTGGACCTACCTGCCCAGCCCAGCCGGCCCAGCACTGTGCTGGCCCGTGCCAGCCAGCTGCTTCCTCTTGCCAGAGCAGGCAGGGAGGTGAGCATGGCACGCCCGAGCTCGCCACGCACCACCCAGCCTCTCTGCATCGCCCTGGTCGCCGCTGCGCCGCGTGGATCGTCTTCTGGTCGTCGCCCCGACCTCGCCGACACCCCATTCACTCTCCCCGGCTCTCCCTCGCTCTCTCTCCCGCCCGACCGAACACCACCGTCGCCGCCGTTCGCCATAGCCACCGTCTCCGACCACCTCTCGCTCCCCCGACTAGCTCAGGAGCTCCGCCTCGACTCCCTCTTCCTCCCCACTGCTCCACAGCTCCCCGGAAGCCCTGCATCGCCGCCACGTCGCCGTTCCCCTCTTCGGACTCCGACCACCGTCGCCGTCAAATTCATCGTCTCCGGCGCGTCCCCGAGCCCGCTTCGACGCCCACTGCAACCGCGGTGAGCTCACGGATCGTTTCCCCCTTCCTCCCTGGTCTCTCCTGACCTCTAGGCCCTAGCTCCACCTCGACCGAGAGCTCCACGCCGCCGGCGATGTCGCCGTCGTGGCCACGGTCGCGGTAGCGCCCAACCGAGCACACCATCGTGCTCCACACATCACCAGGAGCACGTAGAACGCACCAACGCCTCCCCAAACCCCTGCAACACTGATCCCGACCGCACCCGAACTCCGGCCGCCGCAGCCGAGCTCGCCGCCGTCGACTCCGGCCACCCCGACCCCAACGGGCTCCGCCAAGAGCTGCGGGTTGTCCTCAGCTCCACTCCGGTGGCCTCCGCGGTCCATTTGGTGGCCGAAACGACCAAAAGCACTCTCGCCGCCGTCTCGGATCTCGCCGGCGTCATGTCGCCGGTGGGGTTTGACTTGACCGACCTGGGGTTTGACCCCCCAGGGTCACTGACGCGTGGGCCCTGTCGGCCAGATGGTTAGGTTAGCGCTAACTACTGTTAGTCAACCCCCCCTGACACTGACAGTGGGCCCCAGCGCCACTAATTAGTAATTAGAATTAATTTAAATCTGTTTAACCCCCCCTGACACTGACGTGTGGCCCCCACACGTCAGGTTTGACCCGAGCCAGCCCTGTTGACCTGCTGATGCCACTGTGACGTCAGGCTGATGCAGTAAATGAATTTCTGGATTTAAATTAAATCAGGAAATTCCAGAATATTAATTAAACTTCAAAAATTCATAACTTTATTCTGTAACTCCAAATTGGACAAATTATATATGAAAAATGATCAGAAAAATCCAATCTATCTATCTGTACTATTTTCATGCATGATCAAACAAGTTAAATTGATGATTCAAGCAGAACAAGGAAAAGCACTTTAAAAGGCCATATTTGAATTTGAAATTTGAATCTTTGATTCAAATTTGTTCAAACCCTTCTGGCTTTAGTTGCATTAGCCCAATACACTCATATTGCCATGTTTCATGCATGCATCATATTGTTGCACATTGTTTGGTGATGCTTGTGTATCGATGCCCTTTGTGACAGGTTCTGTCCCCGAGGAGTACCGTGATTACCCTAACGAAGAACCGTATCCGTGCAACGAACCATCAGGCAAGCAACCAACCATTTGATCATATCGATACAATCCCATGTTCTAGCTCCTGCTCTCTTTTACTGCATTAAGACAACGCGATTCAAACTGCTGTGTGCTACGGTAGTTGAACCCATTTCCTCTGCATGACCTGTCATTGCCACAGTAACTAGATGAAACCCACTAGCATGTGTAGGAGTTGATTGAGCCATATGTATGTGTTGTTCCTACCTTGCTATGCCTGCTATGCTTAGAGTCGTGTCAGGTCTGGTTCATCTGGGTGATGGGCTAGAGTGAAATGATTATGTCGGTACTGAGAGTGGTGTGGTGAACACGATTTGGTAAAGGTATCGATGAGAGGCCATGTAGGAGTACATGGTGGGTTGTTTCATTGAAGCCGACCTTAAGCACTGAGATCTGTATGTGTGATTTAAGAATCAGCTACTACCATACATTGGGCCCTGAAATATGACCCCGCTCGACTTCTTATTCACCCTAGCTCTCTGTCCAGGAGTTGCAAGTAGTTTCTGGTGTTTGTAGCCTACTGGAGGCCGTGGACAGCGCTGACCGTAGGGGTGGGCTGTGATGCGGTAGGTACGTGGCACGGTGTACCGAAGACCCGTTAGGTATCTCGGGAACCCTGTTCACATCGTTCGGGGCCGTATGGGAAACCTCGGCCGGACTCCCTGCGGATGGAACCTGAATAGGCGATAAACCTAGACTAGAGGCTTAAGTGTTTAGGTAGGTCGTGGTCTACACCCACGTCGGCTTTCGCTTGAAGTCTGCCGAGCACATGTCGTGTGCAGACGCTAAGTGGTGGCAACATGTATGAAGAGGTACACCCCTGCAGGGTTAACATGATCTATTCGAATAGCCGCGTCCGCGGTAAAGGACTACTTGGTTGCCTATACAGTTCATAGACAAGTAAATGGATACCATTAAAAGCCTCAAGACAAGTGTGAGTGCCGAGGATGGCTCTTCCGTAGGAAGACGGAGGTGGATCCTCGGTAGTGTATTGAAGTGGTGAGTAGTGGACTCGTGTGCGCAAAACAATTTCAAGTTGGAGTATCGTAGGATAGCCTAGCCAAGAGTCAAAGCTGGCTTGCTGCAATAACTCCACCAACCCTTCTTGATACTATGCATGTATGTAGGATCTGATGTAAGTCTTGCTGAGTACCTTTGTACTCATGTTGCTATAATCTACATTTTTACAGAAGACGCTGCAACCCCTTCTGATGGGTTCTATGTAGACGTTGACATCAACGAGTAGGCTAAAGACCCAGGTGGTGACCCTGAGCTTGTGATGGACCACGTAGTATAGCTAGGCTTTCCAAGCCTCTTTTATTTTACTAGTTGTCTGTACCCAGACAAAGTACTTCCGCTGTTGGCTTGTATGACTGTATGACTTGTATGTTGGGTCGTGAGACCCGTACCTTTGTGTGTGATATGTATGGCTCGCTGAGCCTTAAATAAAGTACTTGTGTCGTAGAGTCATGTTGTGATGCTTCGTTGTATTTGCACATATCGAGCATATTGTGTGTATGATTGAAATGCTTGGTATGTGTGGGATCTGACTATCTAGTTGTTTATCTTTAGTAGCCTCTCTTACCGGGAAATGTCTCCTAGTGTTGCCGCCGAGCCATGGTAGCTTGCTACTGCTCTGGAACACTTAGGCTGGCCGGCATGTGTCCTTCTTCGTTCCTGTGTCTGTCCCTTCGGGGAAATGTCACGCTTTGAGTACCGGAGTCCTGTTAGCCCGCTACAGCCCCGGTTTACCGGAGTCCTGCTAGCCCAGTGCTACAGCCCGGACCCACTTGCTGTTGACCGACACGTTCGACAGCTGGGTCATGGATGCCTGTCCCTGTAAGTCTGTGCCACTTTGGGTTTACGACTAGTCATGTCAGCCCGGGCTCCTTATCATATGGATGCTAGCGACACTATCATATACGTGAGCCAAAAGGCGCAAACGGTCCCGGGAAGAGGTAAGACGACACCCGTGGGGATACCGTGCGTGAGGCCGCAAAGTGATATGAGGTGTTACCAGCTAGATCGATGTGACATCGAGTCGGGTCCTGACAGCGTTGGCATCAGAGTCGGACTGCCTGTAGGTTCTCCAAGCCAAACTGGTCGATGTTGAGTCTAGAAATTCTTTAGTTATATGTAGGGGAATTGTTTGTGGGTTGGAACGTAAGGCTCTTTTTACTCCTTATACCTTATGACCTTCTGATCTGAGTCAGTCCATCTTTCCACCGGGGGTTAAGGAATTAGGATCTATTTCTCTATCAGGATCACGTGTTACTAATCAGTAGTACCTTATAAGTTTGATGGTTACAAGCCTAGTTCAGTTCTACTACCACATTATGTATCCAGAATGGTTCCAGAACTTTGATGTGATGGTGTTGAGTGTGTACGAAATCTTTTGTCAAATGTCTCAAAATCCTTTTTGAGCATTTACAGCTGTTATGCTGCCGAAATTTTGCTAGAAATTCTAATGCCCTTGCATTATAATTGTGCTTTCAGATGGCCACTCGCGACCTCAATCAAGTGGTTCGCCTGACTCGATGCCTAGATGTACCCGGCCATACTGCTAAGTTGGTCAGGGTAATGACTGAGGCTGGATATCGTTGGTATCCCGAGTACACGGTCGAAGAGCAATTCCGAGACTTCAATCAAAGCCAGTATCTATGCACTGTCAGGATATTTCCATCTTATCCTGGATCTACCGAGCCTCTTCACTGCTCCTATGGACTCGGGGTTACTATTGAGATGGCTGTGCAGGATGCCGCCTATTCCATGATGACCATTATGTGAGTCAGATCTGGTTTATTTCGGGACTCTGATTTCCGGTATATGCCAGGATCACTTCCGGGAGCACAAGGGTATCTCCAGGCTATTTATGCTGACTCCACTCAGGAGGATTCACGAACTCGCACCACTGCTGAGATGCTCGAGGATAAGGACCGTGAAAATCGGGCCTTAAGGTTAGAGCTCTTCAATACCCGTGCTGACCACTGGGCCACTTTGACTCGGTTCGCACCGGCGGTGCAAGCTGGATTCTCAGATATGCGCGATCTCTATCCTGTGAGATCTGCTCTGCCAGACGTGATGGTTTGGCGTGATGTAGGAGGCATCACCCCACCTCGCGGTCCCCGCAGGCCACCGTTTGTTGGTCCAAGGCCTCATCCTAGCCCTTATGGTCCACAAGCTCCGCGAGATCGTCTGTTTCTGGATGAACATGTTGAGCTTCCAGGCTATGGAGGTGACTTCTACGAGGACTACTACGGATCGGTCTGAGTTAGTGGTAGTACCACTAGTTCGCACTAGCTGTGTCGTCTATCGTCCCGCGTGACTCGTGGGATATGTTCTAGTTTGTACTCTTTCCGGAGATGTAGAAAAATAATGTATAGGAGCTTGGAATGCCTCCGATGAGATGTAATCCTCTTTTCACCGTATTAGTACTTTGCTTGGTCTTGTACTAAACCTGTATGGTGTGTATGACGATGGAATAAAGAAGCAGTTTCTGTATCTACCATGTCATACGGATGATCATCTTGCATTCCGAGTTATTCATTACATTATGTATCCTATGTCGGAATTTTATCATTCTGACTAAATCATTGTCTTGTTTACCTAGGATGGTCAACACGCGCGCCAACCCTGCTTCCCAAGAGCAGGCCGAAGGCAGTGAAGCCAGAAATGAACATCTGCCTCAACCTCCTTCACTAGCCGAGGTTATGATGGAAGCTGAGAGAAACAAGCGGGAGACAAACCGTTTGTTGGAGCGTATCGAACA
This sequence comes from Triticum aestivum, assembly GCF_018294505.1. Taxonomy (NCBI): domain Eukaryota; kingdom Viridiplantae; phylum Streptophyta; class Magnoliopsida; order Poales; family Poaceae; genus Triticum; species Triticum aestivum. The sequence continues at coordinate 609,262,219 of NC_057795.1, read as the reverse complement.
GAATACAGCACACCATCAGAGGGCTAACGTGGTGTCACTCAGCGATTTTATCAAATTGCATCCACCCACGTTCCACCACTCCGTCGAGCCTCTCGACACTGATGACTGGCTTCGCAGTATCTCTCACAAACTGCGTTCCGCACTGGTAGCGGAGGCTGACAAGGTCACCTTTGCTGCGTATCATCTTGAAGGCCCCGCCAGTCTATGGTGGGAGAATTATGGAGCTATGCGCCCAGCGGGCCATGTCACTACTTGGGCTGAGTTCAGCGAGGCTTTCCGTGAACATCACATTCCGGAGGGTCTCATGGACCGTAAACGTGAAGAATTTTGCAGTTTCACCCAAGGCCGACTTTCTGTGGATGCTTATAGCAGGGAGTTTGGTAATCTCGCCCGATATGCAACTGAGGAAGTGTCTACGGACGCCAAGAAGCAAGCAAGGTTCCGTAAGGGCCTTAGTCCTGAGCTTCGCCGCGACCTCCGTCTGCATGAGTGCACATCTTTTTCGAAACTTGTCAACAAAGCCATCAGTGCTGAAACTGGTCAGACTGACTATGACGCAACACGCAAGCATGGACGTGACATGGGTTCCTCATCCGGTGCTGGTCCTCAGAAGCGCCGCGTGTGGGTACCCAACACCGCCCTGCCACCCAGGTTCACACCGAGGCCATCTTTCCAGGCGCCTCGCCCCGTTCAACAGTCTGCTCCAGCCAAGCCCTATGGGGGTCCATCCAATAATGCTCCTCCACGTACCAGTTTCGTGACTTGTTTCAAATGTGGGGAATCTGGTCATTATATGCGTGAGTGTCCCCAGACCAACCCCAATCAATCTGCTAAAGCTGTTGGCCGTGGCAAGCCGACAGGGAAAGTATTCCACGCTAAACCGGTCACCGCTTCACGTGGCCATGTCAACTGTATCTCTGCCGAAGAAGCTCAAGAAGATCCCAACGTCGTTCTCGGTACGCTTCTTGTTAATTGCCACCCGGCATCTGTTCTTTTCGATACAGGAGCCTCTCATTCTTTTATATCTGAAAATTATGCTCGTTTGCATAACGTTGCATTCTGTGACTTGCCATCCTCTATGGTAATTCAAACTCCGGGATCCAAATGGCAAACTTCTAGAGTAAGCCATGGAAATGAAATCCAAGTCGACAGACTTGTTTTTCTCGCATCTTTGATAGCCCTTAAATCTTCAGATATTAATATCATTTTGGGTATGGACTGGATGTCAGCTCATCAAGCCAAAATTGATTGCTTCTCTAGGACTGTTCAACTCACCCATCCTTCGGGGAAGATAGTCAATGTCTTGACCCGAATAGCCAAGCGGCAATTATATTCTCTTAACGCCAGCCCTTTGCCAGACCTTGAGGACGTTCCGGTAGTCCGTGACTTCCCGGATGTCTTTCCAGAGGAATTGCCAGGTGTTCCACCTGACAGGGATGTTGAGTTCGTAATCGACCTCATCCCCGGAACCGTTCCGATTGCTAGAAGACCCTATAAGATGGCACCCCTAGAACTAGCCGAGCTTAAGAAACAACTCGATGAATCCTTGAAAAAGGGCTTCATCCGCCCTAGTTCATCTCCGTGGGCTTGCCCCGTCCTATTCGTTAAGAAAAAGGATGGTACGGACCGGATGGTTGTAGATTACCGACCTGTCAACCTGGTCACAATCAAAAACAAATATCTGCTTCCCAGGATCAACAACCTGTATGATCAGCTCGCTGGATCCTCAGTCTTCTCCAAGATGGATTTGAGGTTGGGCTACCATCAAATCAAAATCAGAAACGGGGACATTCCTAAAACGGCCTTTGTTACTCGTTATGGCCAATACGAGTACACCGTCATGTCCTTCGGTTTAACCAACGCTCCAGCCACTTTTTCTCGGTTAATGAACTCAATCTTCATGGAGTATTTAGATAAATTCGTCGTAGTTTATCTCGATGATATACTCATCTACTCCAAGAACGAGGAAGAACATGCCGAACATTTGAGACTAGTGTTGAAGAAACTTCGGGAACATCACCTTTATGCCAAATTTTCTAAATGTGAATTCTGGTTGTCAGAAGTGACCTATCTGGGTCATGTAATATCTGGTAAAGGTATTGCTGTTAACCCTGAGCGAGTTCAAGCCGTCCTTGATTGGACTCCACCTGAATCGGTCAAGCAAGTTCGGAGTTTTCTAGGCTTAGCGAGCTATTGCCGTCGCTTTGTCGAGAACTTCTCCAAAGTTGCTAAACCTCTAACCGAACTCCTCAAGAAAGATAAAAAGTTCGAATGGACTCCACAATGTGAGCACAGCTTTCAGGAACTGAAAAGACGCCTGACCTCTGCTCCCGTGCTGGTACCGCCAGACTTCTCCAAGGACTTTGTTATCTACTGCGACGCCTCGCGACAAGGACTAGGTTGCATTCTCATGCAAGATCGACACGTAATTGCTTACGCTTCACGGCAATTGCACCCACATGAGGAGAATTATCCTACTCATGATCTAGAGCTTGCAGCCGTAGTCTATGCACTTAAGACCTGGCGACATTACCTCCTCGGTAATCGTTGCGAAATATTCACTGATCACCAAAGTCTGAAGTACATCTTCACCCAACCGGATCTGAATCTCAGGCAAAGACGTTGGGTTGAATTGATCACAGACTTCGACTTAGGAATAACCTACACCCCAGGGAAGGCCAACGTCATGGCGGATGCGCTAAGTCGTAAATCTTATTGTAACAATCTGATGTTACAACAAAGTCAACCGCTTCTCCATGAGGAATTTCGAAAGCTTAACCTTCACATTGTACCTCAAGGTTTTCTTTCCACCCTGGTAGCAAAACCTACTCTTACGGATCAAATCATCGCTGGCCAAAAGCGAGATAAGGGAATATCTAAAATCAAGGAGAACATTGCTAGCGGAGGTGCTAGTTGTTTCTCCACAAATGATCATGGTGTTGTGTACTTTGAGAACCGTCTAGTGGTTCCCAAGAACCAGCATCTACGACAGTTGATCCTTAAGGAGGCTCATGAATCTCCTCTCACTATTCATCCCGGTAGTACTAAGATGTATCAGGACCTACGCCAGAGGTTCTGGTGGACTAGGATGAAGAGAGAAATTGCTCAGTATATTGCAAATTGCGACGTCTGTCGTCGTGTAAAAGCAGAGCATCAACGGCCTGCTGGCACCCTTCAACCCTTAGCTATTCCTGAATGGAAATGGGATAAAATTGGTATGGATTTCATTACCGGTTTTCCCAGGACCAAAAGGGGGAATAATGCTATTTTCGTCGTGGTCGATCGTCTTTCCAAAGTAGCTCATTTCTTACCTGTTCGTGAAAGTATAACCGCTAGTCAGCTGGCAGACTTATACATCTCCCGAATAGTGTCTCTCCATGGTGTTCCTTTGGAAATCAATTCGGATCGAGGAAGTCTTTTCACCTCTCGATTTTGGGAAAGTTTCCAAAATGCTATGGGAACTCGTCTCTCCTTTAGCACCGCTTTCCACCCTCAGTCGAGTGGTCAAGTGGAACGCGTCAATCAGATTCTAGAAGACATGCTTCGAGCTTCCGTTATCTCGTTCGGAATGGACTGGGAGAAGTGCCTTCCATTTGCCGAATTCGCTTACAACAACAGCTATCAATCTAGCTTGGGTAAAGCCCCTTTTGAAGTTCTTTATGGACGACGATGTCGAACACCCCTTAACTGGTCAGAGACCGGGGAAAGACAATTCTTTGGCCCGGATATGATTCAGGAAGCAGAAGAACAGGTTCGTATCGTTTGTGAAAAGTTGAAAACAGCCCAATCCCGTCAAAAGAGTCAATATGACCGAAAACATAAGGCTATGACTTTCGAGGTTGACGAGAAGGCTTATCTTCGGGTCACCCCTCTGAAGGGAACCCATCGTTTCGGTATCAAAGGCAAATTGGCCCCTCGTTACATTGGACCTTTTCGCATCCTTGCCAAACGAGGAGAGGTTGCCTACCAATTGGAACTACCTCCGCACCTCTCCAGAGTTCACGATGTCTTCCACGTTTCTCAACTCAGGCGTTGCTTCTCGGATCCTATCCGTGAAGTGGACCACGAAACGCTTGATCTCCAAGATAATCTTACATATCGAGAGTACCCCATTTGTATCCTCGATCAAGCCGAACGTACCACGCGACGTCAGAACATCAAGTTCCTCAAAGTTCAGTGGTCTCATCATTCTGAGGATGAAGCAACTTGGGAAAGGAAGGATCGTCTTCGACTCGAGTATCCCGCCTTCTTCTCGGAGGAACCCAAATCTCGGGACGAGATTCTTTTGAGTGGGGGTGAGTTGTCACACCCTAGCTAGTCATGCATTAGAGTGTTGCATCATGTTTACTCTTTCAGCAGAAACCTGAAATGGGGATGACAGAACCCCCAGTCCCCTCTGAAACCAACTAGGGTTACTAAAATAATTTTTCAATGAACCTGAAATGCCCTTCTAAAATGCCCATCATTTTTGCCTTGGTTCAGAACCTCTGCCAAAAGTGGTGCACATTTTTCTAGGCCATCTTAGGGTTTTTGAATTAAATCATAGATATTTGAATTTGGGCATTTAAAATAATATAAAATATTTAAATGCTCAAATATCTCCAAACTAAAATGTTTCATGTTGGAAATAATCCAACTATGGACCAGGAGTAGTTTGGTGATTTTTGGAGTTGCCTAGGTATTTTATTTAATTCAACAAAGTTGCAGATATATTAATAAAAACAGAAAACAGAAAAATAAATAAAAGGAGTAGACTTACCTGGACCTACCTGCCCAGCCCAGCCGGCCCAGCACTGTGCTGGCCCGTGCCAGCCAGCTGCTTCCTCTTGCCAGAGCAGGCAGGGAGGTGAGCATGGCGCGCCCGAGCTCGCCACGCACCACCCAGCCTCTCTGCATCGCCCTGGTCGCTGCTGCGCCGCGTGGATCGTCTTCTGGTCGTCGCCCCGACCTCGCCGACACCCCATTCACTCTCCCCGGCTCTCCCTCGCTCTCTCTCCCGCCCGACCGAACACCACCGTCGCCGCCGTTCGCCATAGCCACCGTCTCCGACCACCTCTCGCTCCCCCGACTAGCTCAGGAGCTCCGCCTCGACTCCCTCTTCCTCCCCACCGCTCCACAGCTCCCCGGAAGCCCTGCATCGCCGCCACGTCGTCGTTCCCCTCTTCGGACTCCGACCACCGTCGCCGTCAAATTCGTCGTCTCCGGCGCGTCCCCGAGCCCGCTTCGACGCCCACTGCAACCCCGGTGAGCTCACGGATCGTTTCCTCATTCCTCCCTGGTCTCTCCCGACCTCTAGGCCCTAGCTCCACCTCGACCGAGAGCTCCACGCCGCCGGCGATGTCGCCGTCGTGGCCACGGTCGCCGTAGCGCCCAACCGAGCACACCATCGTGCTCCACACATCACCAGGAGCACGTAGAACGCACCAACGCCTCCCCAAACCCCTGCAACACTGATCCCGACCGCACCCGAACTCCGGCCGCCGCAGCCGAGCTCGCCGCCGTCGACTCCGGCCACCCCGACCCCAACGGGCTCCGCCAAGAGCTGCGGGTTGTCCTCAGCTCCACTCCGGTGGCCTCCGCGGTCCATTTGGTGGCCGAAACGACCAAAAGCACTCTCGCCGCCGTCTCGGATCTCGCCGGCGTCATGTCGCCGGTGGGGTTTGACTTGACCGACCTGGGGTTTGACCCCCCAGGGTCACTGACGCGTGGGCCCTGTCGGCCAGATGGTTAGGTTAGCGCTAACTACTGTTAGTCAACCCCCCCTGACACTGACAGTGGGCCCCAGCGCCACTAATTAGTAATTAGAATTAATTTAAATCTGTTTAACCCCCCTGTCACTGACGTGTGGCCCCCACACATCAGGTTTGACCCGAGCCAGCCCTGTTGACCTGCTGATGCCACTGTGACGTCAGGCTGACGCAGTAAATGAATTTCTGGATTTAAATTAAATCAGGAAATTCCAGAATATTAATTAAACTTCAAAAATTCATAACTTTTATTCTGTAACTCCAAATTGGACAAATTATATATGAAAAATGATCAGAAAAATCCAATCTATCCATCTGTACTATTTTCATGCATGATCAAACAAGTTAAATTGATGATTCAAGCAGAACAAGGAAAAGCACTTTAAAAGGCCATATTTGAATTTGAAATTTGAATCTTTGATTCAAATTTGTTCAAACCCTTCTGGCTTTAGTTGCATTAGCCCAATACACTCATATTGCCATGTTTCATGCATGCATCATATTGTTGCACATTGTTTGGTGATGCTTGTGTATCGATGCCCTTTGCGACAGGTTCTGTCCCCGAGGAGTACCGTGATTACCCTAACGAAGAACCGTATCCGTGCAACGAACCATCAGGCAAGCAACCAACCATTTGATCATATCGATACAATCCCATGTTCTCGCTCCTGCTCTCTTTTACTGCATTAAGACAACGCGATTCAAACTGCTGTGTGCTACGGTAGTTGAACCCATTTCCTCTGCATGACCTGTCATTGCCACAGTAACTAGATGAAACCCACTAGCATGTGTAGGAGTTGATTGAGCCATATGTATGTGTTGTTCCTACCTTGCTATGCCTGCTATGCTTAGAGTCGTGTCAGGTCTGGTTCATCTGGGTGATGGGCTAGAGTGAAATGATTATGTCGGTACTGAGAGTGGTGTGGTGAACACGATTTGGTAAAGGTATCGATGAGAGGCCATGTAGGAGTACATGGTGGGTTGTTTCATTGAAGCCGACCTTAAGCACTGAGATCTGTATGTGTGATTTAAGAATCAGCTACTACCATACATTGGGCCCTGAAATATGACCCCGCTCGACTTCTTATTCACCCTAGCTCTCTGTCCAGGAGTTGCAAGTAGTTTCTGGTGTTTGTAGCCTACTGGAGGCCGTGGACAGCGCTGACCGTAGGGGTGGGCTGTGATGCGGTAGGTACGTGGCACGGTGTACCGAATACCCGTTAGGTATCTCGGGAACCCTGTTCACATCGTTCGGGGCCGTATGGGAAACCTCGGCCGGACTCCCTGCGGATGGAACCTGAATAGGCGATAAACCTGGACTAGAGGCTTAAGTGTTTAGGTAGGTCGTGGTCTACACCCACGTCGGCTTTCGCTTGAAGTCTGCCGAGCACATGTCGTGTGCAGACGCTAAGTGGTGGAAACATGTATGAAGAGGTACACCCCTGCAGGGTCAACATGATCTATTCGAATAGCCGCGTCCGCGGTAAAGGACTACTTGGTTGCCTATATAGTTCATAGACAAGTAAATGGATACCATTAAAAGCCTCAAGACAAGTGTGAGTGCCGAGGATGGCTCTTCCGTAGGAAGACGGAGGTGGATCCTCGGTAGTGTATTGAAGTGGTGAGTAGTGGACTCATGTGCGCAAAACAATTTCAAGTTGGAGTATCGTAGGATAGCCTAGCCAAGAGTCAAAGCTGGCTTGCTGCAATAACTCCACCAACCCTTCTTGATACTATGCATGTATGTAGGATCTGATGTAAGTCTTGCTGAGTACCTTTGTACTCATGTTGCTATATCTACATTTTTACAGAAGACGTTGCAACCCCTTCTGATGGGTTCTATGTAGACGTTGACATCAACGAGTAGGCTAAAGACCCAGGTGGTGACCCTGAGCTTGTGATGGACCACGTAGTATAGCTAGGCTTTCCAAGCCTCTTTTATTTACTAGTTGTCTGTACCCAGACAAAGTACTTCCGCTGTTGGCTTGTATGACTGTATGACTTGTATGTTGGGTCGTGAGACCCGTACCTTTGTGTGTGTATGTATGGCTCGCTGAGCCTTAAATAAAGTACTTGTGTCGTAGAGTCATGTTGTGATGCTTCGTTGTATTTGCACATATCGAGCATATTGTGTGTATGATTGAAATGCTTGGTATGTGTGGGATCTGACTATCTAGTTGTTTATCTTTAGTAGCCTCTCTTACCGGGAAATGTCTCCTAGTGTTGCCGCTGAGCCATGGTAGCTTGCTACTGCTCTGGAACACTTAGGCTGGCCGGCATGTGTCCTTCTTCGTTCCTGTGTCTGTCCCTTCGGGGAAATGTCACGCTTTGAAGTACCGGAGTCCTGTTAGCCCGCTACAGCCCGGTTTACCGGAGTCCTGCTAGCCCAGTGCTACAGCCCGGACCCACTTGCTGTTGACCGACACGTTCGAAGCTGGGTCATGGATGCCTGTCCCTGTAAGTCTGTGCCACTTTGGGTTTACGACTAGTCATGTCAGCCCGGGCTCCTTATCATATGGATGCTAGCGACACTATCATATACGTGAGCAAAAGGCGCAAACGGTCCCGGGAAGAGGTAAGACGACACCCGTGGGGATACCGTGCATGAGGCCGCATAGTGATATGAGGTGTTACCAGCTAGATCGATGTGACATCGAGTCGGGGTCCTGACAACGATGTCGAGTGCCCATATCTTTCCCGCGTAGTTGGTTAAGTGCATATAGGCCAGTGGCCAGACTCAGATCAAATACCAAGATCTCGTAAGCGTGTTATATGAAGCAACCGGCGAACGCCGACCAGGGCCAGGCCCACCTCTCGCCTAGGTGGTCTCAACCTGCCTGTCGCTCTGCCACATAGTAACAGTCGGGGGCCGTCGAGAACCCAGGCCCACCTCTACCGGGATGGAGCCACTTGTCCTTTCAGCCCCCTTATCCGAATCACTTGCGGGTACTCAACGAGCTGACCCAACTTTAGTCACCATCTGTAGTATGTATATATGTATAGTATATACCGTGATCACCTCCCGAGTGATCATGGCCCAATAGTATAGCAAGGCAGACTGATAAGAATGTAGGGCCAATGATGATAAACTAGCATCCTATACTAAGTATTTAGGATTGCAGGTAAGGTATCAATAGATGTAGAAACAATGTCAGGCTATGCATGAGAATAGGATTAACGGAAAGCAGTAACATGCTACACTACTCTAATGCAAGCAGTATAGAGGAGAATAGGCGATATCTGGTGATCAAGGGGGGGGGCTTGCCTGGTTGCTCAGACAAGGAGGGGTCGTCGGTGACGTAGTCGACTACAGGGGCATCAACATCGTCACAGGGTCTACCGGAGAGAAGAGGGGGAAGAAACAGTAAATACATAGCAAGCAAGTGCATAATAGGACAACAAGCAGAGCTAGACGTGTTCTAACGTGGTGTGAGGTGATACCGGTGAGGGGGGGAACATCCGGGAAAGTATCCCCGGTGTTCCGTGTTTTCGGACAGATGAACAGGAGGGGGAAAGTTGCGTGTTCGATATGCTAGGGGTGTGTGGTGGACGAACGGGTTGCATATCCCGAATCGTCTCGTTGTTATGAGCAACTTTCATGTACAAAGTATTTTCATCCGAGTTACGGATTATTTTATACTGATTTTTAAAGTTTTAAATCATTTTCTAAATTATTTTTAATTCGAAAATTAAATGTTAAATTGCTATGGGTACATAGAAGTGTACCCACATATGGGCTTGAGTGGCTGACCAGTAGGCCCAAATGACTTGGTCAACTGCCCAGTCAGCAGAGGCTAACTGATGGGGCCGGTCAAAGTCAACAGCCCAGTCAGCATTGACTGTTGACTGGTAAAACTAACTAGTGGGTCCCGCTTGTCATAGTCTCATAGTAATTAAACAGGGTTAATTAGCTTTAACTAGATGATAGGTTAATCTAATCCAGATTAATTAAATTAATTAATTCTTTAATTAGTTAATATTTAATTATTATATTTTTATTCCTTTCTTTCTTTCTTTTAACATTTTGGGGGCTGGGCCCCATGTGTCATTCGACCAGGGGGTCGATGCGGGTTACGGGCGCTGGGTGCTAACGGGCACAGCCCGAAAGAGCGCTGCGGGTGTGGCCGGCAGGGGCGCACCCGACTCGGCTCCGGCGGCCACATCATGACGCCGGAGTAGGGGGAGGCCGGTGGCCTGAGGCGGCCGCGTGCACGAGGGCGCACAGCAGCGGTGTGAGCACGGGGAGGAGGTCAGGGGTGCTACGCGGATGAACGACCACGATGGCCGAAGGCGCGGCCACGGGGCGCGGGTGGGCGTGCACATGCGCGTGCAGGGGGCGCTCGGTAACGTTTTCTTTATTTATTTTTCTTTTCTTTCTTTATTTTTTTAATCATTTAGGCATTTTATAAAAATGTGTTTGCTTTATTACAATTACCCTTGTAATATTCGGCACCCACCGAACATTTTTGTTTCAACTTTTGAAAACTTCTATTGTTGACACTAATTTAAATTTGAATTTTGAAACGGTTTCGAATCAACCCGAGATTAGCAACAGTAACCGTGGTGACGTGGCATCATTAATAGAGGTTTACTGTAGCTTAAATATCCGGGCGTCACAATTCTCCTCCACTACAAGAAATCTCGTCCCGAGATTTAAGAGGTAGGGAATGAAGGAACTATGCCCTAGAGGCAATAATAAAGTTATTATTTATTTCCTTATATCATGATAGATGTTTATTATTCATGCTAGAATTGTATTAACCGGAAACATAATACATGTGTGAATACATAGACAAACATAGTGTCACTAGTATGCCTCTACTTGACTAGCTAGTTGAATCAAAGATGGTTAAGTTTCCTAGCCATGGAAAAAAGAGTTGTCATTTGATTAACGGGATCACATCATTAGGAGAATGATGTGATTGACTTGACCCATTCCTTTAGCTTAGCACTTGATCGTTTAGTATGTTGCTATTGCTTTCTTCATGACTTATACATGTTCCTGTAACTATGAGATTATGCAACTCCCGTTTACCGGAGGAACACTTTGGGTGCTACCAAACGTCACAACGTAACTGGGTGATTATAAAGGAGTACTACAGGTGTCTCCAAAGGTACATGTTGGGTTGGCATATTTCGAGATTAGGTTTTGTCACTCCGATTGTCGGAGAGGTATCTCTGGGCCCTCTCGGTAATGCACATCACTATAAGCCTTGCAAGCAATGTAGCTAATGAGCTAGTTACGAGATGATGTATTACATAACGAGTAAAGAGACTTTCCGGTAACGAGATTGAACTAGGTATTAGATACCGACGATCGAATCTCAGGCAAGTAACATACCGATGACAAAGGGAACAACGTATGTTGTTATGCGGTTTGACCGATAAAGATCTTCGTTATGTAGGAACCAATATGGGCATCCAGGTTCCGCTATTGGTTATTGACCGAGAATAGTTCTAGGTCATGTCTACATAGTTCTCGAACCCATAGGGTCCGCACGCTTAAAGTAACGATGACAGTTTTATTATGAGTTTATAAGTTTTGATGTACCGAAGTTTGTTCAGAGTCCCGGATGTGATCACGGACATGACGAGGAGTCTCGAAATGGCCGAGACATAAATATTGATATATTGGACGACTATATTCGGACACCGGAAGTGTTCCGGGTGATTTCGGAGAAAACTGGAGTGTCGGAGGGTTACCGGAACCCCCCCGGAGAGTTAATGGGCCACATGGGCCTTGGTGGGAAGAGAGAGGGGCAGCCAGGGAGGGCCGCACGCCCCCTCTCCTTCTGGTCCGAATTGGACTAGGAGGGGGGCGGCGCCCCCCTCTTTCCTTCCCCCCTCTCCCCCTTCCTTTCCCCTCCTAGTAGGAGTAGGAAAGGAGGAGTCCTACTCCTACTAGGAGGAGGACTCCTCCTCCTTGGCGCGCCCACAAGGGCCGGCCGGCCTCCCCCCTCCCTCCTTTATATATGGGGGCGGGGGGCACCCCATAGGCACACAAGTTGATCTACAGATCGTTCCTTAGCCGTGTGCGGTGCCCCCCTCCACCATATTCCACCTCGGTCATATCGTCGCAGAGTTTAGGCGAAGCCCTGCGCCGGTAGAGCGTCATCATCGTCACCACGCCGTTGTGCTGATGGAACTCATCCCCAAAGCGTTGCTGGATCGGAGCCCGGGGATCGTCATTGAGCTGAATGTGTGCTGAACTCGGAGGTGTCGTACGTTCGGTACTTGGATCGGCCGGATCATGAAGACGTACGACTACATCAACCGCGTTGTGCTAACGCTTCCATTTACGGTCTACGACGGTACATGGACAACACTCTCCCCTCTCGTTGCTATGCCATCACCATGATCTTGCATGTGCGTAGGAAAATTTTGAAATTACTATGTTCCCCAACAGTGGCATCCGAGCCTAGGTTTTATGCGTTGATGTTATATGCACGAGTAGAACACAAGTGAGTTGTGGGCGATATAAGTCATACTGATTACCAGCATGTCATACTTTGGTTCGGCGGTATTGTTGGATGAAGCGGCCCGGACCAACATTACGCCTACGCTTACGCGAGACTGGTTCTACCGACGTGCTTTGCACACAGGTGGCTGGCGGGTGTCAGTTTCTCCAATTTTAGTTGAACCGAGTGTGGCTACGCCCGGTCCTTGCGAAGGTTAAAACAACACTAACTTGACAAACTATCGTTGTGGTTTTGATGCGTAGGTAAGAACGGTTCTTGCTCAGCCCGTAGCAGCCACGTAAAACTTGCAACAACAAAGTAGAGGACGTCTAACTTGTTTTTGCAGGTCATGTTGTGATGTGATATGGTCAAGACGTGATGCTATATTTTATTGTATGAGATGATCATGTTTTGTAACCAAAGTTATCGGCAACTAGCAGGAGCCATATGGTTGTCGCTTTATTGGATGCAATGCAATCGCCCTGTAATGCTTTACTTTATCACTAAGCGGTAGCGATAGTCGTAGAAGCATAAGATTGGCGAGACGACAACGATGCTACGATGGAGATCAAGGTGTCGCGCCGGTGACGATGGTGATCACGATGGTGCTTCGAAGTTGGAGATCACAAGCACAAGATGATGATGGCCATATCATATCACTTATATTGATTGCATGTGATGTTTATTCTTTATGCATCTTATCTTGCTTTGATTGATGGTAGCATTTTAAGACGATCTCCCACTAAAATTATCAAAAGTGTTCTCCCTGAGTATGCACCGTTGCCAAAGTTCATCGTGCCCAGACACCACATGATGATCGGGTGTGATAAGCTCTACGTCCATCTACAACGGGTGCAAGCCAGTTTGGCACACGCAGAATACTCAGTTTAAACTTGACGAGCCTAGCATATGCAGATATGGCCTCGGAACATGGAGACCGAAAGGTCAAGCGTGAATCATATAGTATATATGATCAACATAATTATGTTCACCATTGAAAACTACTCCATCTCACGTGATGATCGGTTATGGTTTAGTTGATTTGGATCACGTGATCACTTAGAGGATTAGAGGGATGTCTATCTAAGTTGGAGTTCTTAAGTAATATGATTAATTGAACTTAAATTTATCATGAACTTAGTCCTGGTAGTATTTTGCAAATTATGTTGTAGATCAATAGCTTGCGTTGTTGCTTTCATATGTTTATTTTGATATGTTCCTAGAGAAAATTGTGTTGAAAGATGTTAGTAGCAATGATGCAGATTGGATCCGTGATCTGAGGTTTATCCTCATTCCTGCACAGAAGAATTATGTCCTTAGTGCACCGCTAGGTGACAGACCTATTGCAGGAGCAGATGCAGACGTTATGAACGTTTGGCTAGCTCAGTATGATGACTACTTGATAGTTTTGTGCACCATGCTTTATGGCTTAGAATCGGGACTTCAAAGATGTTTTGAACGTCATGGACCATATGAGATGTTCCAGGAATTGAAGTTAATATTTTAGGCAAATACCCGAGTTGAGAGATATGAAGTCTCCAACAAGTTCTATAGCTAAAAGATGAAGGAGAATCGCTAAACTAGTGAGCATGTGCTCAGATTGTCTGGGTACTACAATCGCTTGAATCAAGTGGGAGTTAATCTTCCAGATAAAATAGTGATTGACAGAATTCTCTAGTCACCATCACCAAGTTAGTAGAACTTCGTGATGAACTATAATATGCAAGGGATGACGAAAGTGATTCCCAAGCTCTTCGTGATGCTGAAATCGACGAAGGTAGAAATCAAGATAAACATCAAGTGTTGATGGTTAACAAGACCACTAGTTTCAAGAAAAGGGCAAAGGGATAGAAGGGGGACTTCAAAAGAACGGCAAGCAAGTTGCTGCTCAAAGTGAAGAAGCCCAAGTCTGGACCTAAGCCTGAGACTAAGTGCTTATACTGCAAAGGGACTGGTCACTAGAAGCGAAACCACCCCAAGTATTTGGTGGATAAGAAGGATGGCAGAGTGAACAAGGGTATATTTGATATACAGGTTATTGATGTGTACCTTACTAGTGCTTATAGTAACCCCTGAGTATTTGATACTTGTTCGGTTGCTAAATATTAGTAACTCGAAACAGGAGTTACAGAATAAACACAGACTAGTTGAGGGTGAAGTGACGATGTGTGTTGGAAGTGGTTCCAAGATTGATATGATCATCATCGCACACTCCCTATACTTTCGGGATTAGTGTTAAACCTAAATAAATGTTATTTGGCGTTTGCATTGAGCATGAATATGATTTGATCATGTTTATTGCAATACGGTTATTCATGTAAGTTAGAGAATAATTGTTGTTCTGTTTACATGAATAAAACCTTCTATGGTCATACACCCAATGAAAATGGTTCGTTGGATCTCGATCGTAGTGATACACATATTCATAATATTGAAACCAAAAGATGCAAAGTTAATAATGATAGTGCAACTTATTTGTGGCAACTGCAGTTTAGGTCATATTGGTGTAAAGAGCATGAAGAGACTCCATGCTGATGGGATTTTGGAATCACTTGATTATGAATCACTTGATGCTTGCGAACCATGCCTTATGGGCAAGATGACTAAAGACTCCGTTCTCCGGAACAATGGGACAAGCTACTGACTTATTGGAAATAATACATACCGATGTATGCGATCCAATGAGTGTTGATGCTCGTGGCAAGTATCGTTATTTTCTGACCTTCACAAGATGATTTGAGCAGATATGGGTATATCTACTTGATGAAACATAAGTCTGAAATAGCTGAAAGGTTCAAAGAATTTCAGAGTGAAGTGGAAAAATCATCGTAACAAGAAAATAAAATTTCTACGATCTGATCGCGGAGACGAATATTTGAGTTACGAGTTTGGTCTTCAATTAAAACAATGTGGAATAGTTTCACAGCTCACGCCATCTGGAACACCACAATGTAATGGTGTGAGCGAACGTCGTGATCGTACTTTACTAGATATGGTGCAATCTATTTTGTATCTTATCGGTTTACCACTATCGTTTTGGGGTTATGCATTAGAGACAGCTGCATTCACGTTTATTAGGTCACCATCTAAATCCATTGAGATGACACCGTATGAACTATGGTTTAGCAGTAAACCTAAGCTGTCGTTTCTTAAAGCTTGGAGTTGCGATACTTATATGAAAAAGGTTTTCAACCTGATAAGCTCGAACCCAAATCGGAGAAGTGCGTCTTCATAGAATACCCAAAGGTAACTATTGGGTACACCTTCTATCACAGATCCGAAGGCAAGTTATTCGTTTCTAAGATGGATCCTTTCTAGAGAAGAAGTTTCTCTCGAAAGAAGTGAGTGGGAGGAAAGTAGAACTTGATGAGGTAATTGTACCTTCTCCCTTATTGGAAAGTAGTTCATCATAGATATCAGTTCCAGTGATTACTACACCAATTAGTGAGGAAGTTAATGATGATGATCATGAAACTTCAGATCAAGTTGCTGCCAAACCTTGTAGGTCTTCCAGAGTAAGATCCGCACTAGAGTGGTACGGTAATCATGTTCTGGAAGTCATGTTACTAGACCATGATGAACCTACGAACTATGAGGAAGCGATGATGAGCCCAGATTCCACGAAAAGGCTTGAGGCCATAAAATCTGAGATATGATCCATGTATGAGAACAAAGTATGGACTTTGATTGACTTGATCAGCAAGCCATGTTAAATAAATGGATCTTCAAGAGGAAGACGGACACTGATAGTAGTGTTACTATCTACTAAGCTCGACTTGTTGCGAAATGTTTTCACTCATATCGAAGCTTAAGTCTGTCTGAATCATGTTAGCAATTGCCACATTTTATGAAATCTGGCAAATGGATGTCAAAACTGCATTCCTTAATGGATTTATTAAAGAAGAGTTGTATATGGTGCAACCAGAAAGTTTTTTGTCAATCCTAATAGATGCTAACAAAGTGTGCACGCTGTAGCAATCCATCAATGGACTGGTGCAAGCATCTCAGAGTTGGAATATACGCTTTGATGAGTTGATCAAAGCATATAGTTTTATACAGACTTGTGGTGAAGCCTGTATTTACAAGAAAGTGAGTGGGAGCACTACAACATTTCTGATAAGTATATGTGAATGACATGTTGTTGATCGGAAATAATGTAGAATTTTTCTGGATAGCATGAAAGGATACTTGAATAAGAGTTTTTCAAAGCAAGACCTCGGTGAAGCTGCTTACACATTGAGCATCAAGATCTATATAGATAGATCAAGACGCTTGATAAGATTTTTCAATGAGTACATACCTTGATAAATTTTTGAAATAGTTCAAAATGGAACAGTCAAAGAAAGAGTTCTTGCCTGTGCTGCAAGGTGTGAAATTGAGTAAGACTCAAAGCCCGACCACGGCAGAAGATAGAAAGAGAATGAAAAGTCATTCCCTATGTCTCAGTCATAGGTTCAATAAAGTATGCTATGCTGTGAACTAGACCTATTGTATACCTTTCTCTGAGTTTGACAAAGGAATACAATTTTGATCTAATAGTAGATCACTGGACAACGGTCAAGAATATCCTTAGTGAGGACTAAGGACATGTTTCTCGATTATGGAGGTGATAAAAGAGTTTGTTGTAAAAGGTTACAACGGTGCAAACTTTTACACTGATCCAGATGACTCTAAGTCTCAATCTGGATACATATTGAAAGTGAGAGCAATTAAGCTAGAGTAGCTCCATGCAGAGCATTGAAGACATAGAATGTTTGCAAAATACATACGGCTCTGAATGTGACAAACCTGTTGATTAAGCTTCTCTCACAAGCAAAACATGATCATACATTAGTACTCTTTGGGTGTTAATCACATAACGATGTGAACTAGAATATTGACTCTAGTAAACCCTTTGGGTGTTGATCACATGACGATGTGAACTATGGGTATTAATTACATACATATGTGAATATTAGTGTTAAATCACATGGCGATGTGAACTAGATTATTGACTCTAGTGCAAGTGGGAGACTGAAGGAAATATGCCCTAGAGGCAATAATAAAGTTATTATTTATTTCCTTATATCGTGATAGATGTTTATTATTCATTCTAGAATTGTATTAACCGGAAACATAATACATGTGTGAATACATAGACAAACATAGTGTCACTAGTATGCCTCTACTTGACTAGCTAGTTGAATCAAAGATGGTTAAGTTTCCTAGCCATGGACAAAAGAGTTGTCATTTGATTAACGGGATCACATCATTAGGAGAATGATGTGATTGACTTGACCCATTCCGTTAGCTTAGCACTTGATCGTTTAGTATGTTGCTATTGCTTTCTTCATGACTTATACATGTTCCTGTAACTATGAGATTATGCAACTCCCATTTACCAGAGGAACACTTTGGGTGCTACCAAACGTCACAGCGTAACTGGGTGATTATAAAGGAGTACTACAGGTGTCTCCAACGGTACATGTTGGGTTGGCGTATTTCGAGATTAGCTTTTGTCACTCCGATTGTCGGAGAGGTATCTCTGGGCCCTCTCGGTAATGCACATCACTATAAGCCTTGCAAGCAATGTAGCTAATGAGTTAGTTACAAGATGATGTATTACGTAACGAGTAAAGAGACTTGCCGGTAACGAGATTGAACTAGGTATTAGATACCGACGATCGAATCTCGGGCAAGTAACATACCGATGACAAAGGGAACAACGTATGTTGTTATGCGGTTTGACCGATAAAGATCTTTGTAGAATATGTAGGAACCAATATGGGCATCCAGGTTCCGCTATTGGTGATTGACCGAGAATAGTTCTAGGTCATGTCTACATAGTTCTCGAACCCGTAGGGTCCGCTCGCTTAAAGTAACGATGACAGTTTTATTATGAGTTTATAAGTTTTGGTGTACCGAAGTTTGTTCGGAGTCCCGGATGTGATCACGGACATGACGAGGAGTCTCGAAATGGTCGAGACATAAAGATTGATATATTGGACGACTATATTCGGACACCGGAAGTGTTCCGGGTGATTTCGGAGAAAACCGGAGTGCCGGAGGGTTACCGGAACCCCCCGGAGAGTTAATGGGCCACATGGGCCTTGGTGGGAAGAGAGAGGGGCGGCCAGGGAGGGCCGCGTGCCCCCTCTCCCTCTGGTCCGAATTGGACTAGGAGGGGGGCGGCGCCCCCCTCTTTCCTTCCCCCCTTTCCCCCTTCCTTTCCCCTCCTAGTAGGAGTAGGAAAGGAGGAGTCCTACTCCTACTAGGAGGAGGAATCCTCCTCCTTGGCGCGCCCACAAGGGCCGGCCGGCCTCCCCCCTCCCTCCTTTATATACAGGGGCGGGGGGCACCCCATAGGCACACAAGTTGATCTACAGATCGTTCCTTAGCCGTGTGCGGTGTCCCGCTCCACCATATTCCACCTCGGTCATATCGTCGCGGAGTTTAGGCGAAGCCCTTTGCCGGTAGAGCATCATCATCGTCACCACGCCGTCGTGCTGACGGAACTCATCCCCGAAGCTTAGCTGAATCGGAGCCCGGGGATCGTCATCGAGCTGAACGTGTGCTGAACTCGGAGGTGCCGTACGTTTGGTACTTCGATCGGTCGGATCGTGAAGATGTACGACTACATCAACCGCGTTGTGCTAACGCTTCCGCTTACGGTCTACGAGGGTACGTGGACAACACTCTCCCCTCTCGTTTCTATGCCATCACCATGATCATGCGTGTCCGTAGGAAAATTTTGAGATTACTACATTCCCCAACAGGGAAAGGGGGGAAGGTTTGGTAACGAATCTAGCGGGTCTCCTCATTCTGGCTTGCTCTTCTCGAAGAGACCGATCCAATACATTGATGTCTTCATTTCTCTGCTTCAGGTCATCATGATGAAGTCGACATCCTTTATTCGGGATCCTCATCGTACTTACGAATAGGTAACGGGGCAGATCGGTAACGTCAGAATGCTATAAGGGTAATAATATGGGATTAACCCATGAATGAGCATATGA
This sequence comes from Triticum aestivum, assembly GCF_018294505.1. Classification (NCBI taxonomy): domain Eukaryota; kingdom Viridiplantae; phylum Streptophyta; class Magnoliopsida; order Poales; family Poaceae; genus Triticum; species Triticum aestivum. Next base: position 609,243,019 of record NC_057795.1, on the reverse strand, counting down.
GTACCTCTTGAGTTGAACAAATAAAACACATCGAGAATACAGTTCGAAGGCACAATAAGAAGTTTAAAGCAGCCAGGCAATCATTCAATGCCTAGTCAGAAGGTGAAAGGGGTTTCAAGCGACGGAATAATTATTGTGTTTGATGCCAGAATTGATGATCTCATCGAAAGGTGGCTCATGAATTATGTATGAGTCCACGCGGGAGGGATAACTTTGGGAACAGGGGGTGTACAGGAGAGTCAGGTTTCGATCCTGTGGAACTGTGGGTTATGGGCCCACCATGTGATTGAAAGTAGGAAGGGCGCCGACATCGTGCATGGCCACGATAGCAAGGTGTGTTAGAGGGTAGCCTGTCAGTTATGTCGGCAAAAACATCGATACCAAGGGCGAGGGAAGAAGAGAACCATTTTCCTGCTCATTTAACGAGGCGGGCCAATAGGCAAGGTTCTCGTCCATCGGTGGCTACCGAAATGTTATCAACAATAGTAACAGGGTTTTGCTGACGGAATTGTGCACCGAGGTGTTTACATAAGCAGTGAATCATTACTTCTTAGATTATATAGATCACAAGAGAGGTCAAACAAAACAATGGAAAGGAAAATGTGTTTGACACATATACCAGGGTATACCCTTCCCAAGGACAAGTAGAGCATGATATCCGTGGTAGGATATAAAGTAGAAAACCCTTCAGGAAAAGGGAGAGAATTTTCATGACATTACCCATACAACAATGTTTGGATAATTTATCAAGAAACATTTAGCATTGTGCTTCAAATGCTCTTATTGAAAATCGGATTACCACAGACATGCTTCGAGATAGCATTGACATGGCCTTCAAGCAAAGGCCAGACTTTGGAAACAAAAAGGATCCATCAGGAACAACTTATAGAATAAGTCTTACAATTCCCTCATGGAAGAATGACTCGCCCTGCTAAAAAGGAAACTTATAAAAATAGGTCCTCCGGCCAGGTGTGCTAGGCATGACATCACCTTACCGGGTCATATATAGACCAATTTTATAACTCTTGGAAATATGTTCCAACCATCATATCTGACCGAGATTCAGATCTGATTGGTGTCCACATAACTCAAACTCAGGATGCCTGAGAAGAAAAGGTGCAACAAAAATTGACAAGATGTCATTGTAAAATTCTCGGGAAATGAACTATGGAAGCAAGTTCCAAAACAAGAGTTCAACATTTAACCAAGGAGAGGACGAGGAGGTGGCTGATGGACTCAGCGACAAGTCCTGAAGATTTCCAAAAGGATGGATTTCCACAAGTATGTGAATAAGGAGATAACATTTGTCAGATCATATGACATAATGAGGTATGCTCGAGGAAAACACACTCAATTAAACATTGGTTGAAAGGTGCACCCGAAATATGGGGTTAGGTAGCATGATCAATGTTAGAACGGTGATTCCATAACCAATAGTCTAAGAATGAAGTATCGACCATTAACTTCAAAGCAATAGGGTTGCTAGAAGTTTTGAATTCACACGTCATAGCTCAATTGTCGGTATTCGGGATAAAAAAACAATACGGGGTTCAAGGAATGAACGGAGATGGCGAGAAGCATTATTATATCAAGAATTCTTAAGAGGTGGTGAAATTCTCACCACATTCTTGACAAAAGAGATGGTAATACTCCAAGGTAATTAAGAACAAAGGCTGGATAGCAAGGAACTCAAGGTATAACACAGAACACGAACAAGTTTGTGTTGGAGGGGAGGCATTAAAGTGGTCGATGAAAACACAAATCATCAAGGGAAAGGATGGTATTTCTCATCATGAATTCAATTGATATCCAGGAAGGAGTCAAGATGGTGATGATGATCATGACAAATTTTGTCGAGAGGCTCCATGAAGATGTAATAGATCGGCGATGACATCAAGTCAAAGGAATGATGAAGCGAAAGGTTAATGGAACCGAGGGTACGACACAAACTCCAAAGCAAGCTTGTTGTCCAAAGCGAAATGATATGATGAGGAAAGATTGACATAAGCTTAGCTCATCGTCAAAAAATTGTTCTTTGGGAAGAAGGACCAGGTAGCATAGTTAAAATCGGCACGACAAGGATATAGCCAAACATGCTAGGAATGACGTGATTGAGTTCAAACTCGTCAGTAATGAAGGTTACCAAGAGTTGCTTAATCGCGATGCGGACTCGAGTCAGTTATCGGTGTTTTTGAGTGTTTAATAACTCAAAGCCCGTGAAAAATTGGAATCAATGAGAATATAGTAATTGATGAAGAACTCATAAGAAGTTATGCAGTTCCATGATAATCTTGAGATACGAGGGGGGTAATACTCGACGACAAATCAAAGTAGAGGCTGGACTAGGGTATTACTCTGCATAAGACAAGTGCTTAAACTTGCACGAGAAATGGTATTTAAAGGAGAACATGGTCGGAAACCACGATCATAAATGATCGAACCACGGATACTAGATGAACTTATAACAAGGGGGTAACTATTTTTACGAGCAGCTTCCATGATAAGTTATACATCGTGTCCATAGGCATGAACGCAAGGTTCAAGGTCGACTCCCACTTCTTCAATCTATAACCTTCCATTCACTTCTCGCTTTGATACAGGTATTAGTGTTGAAAGTTTTACATAGTGAAATACCAGATGAGTATGACTCGTGAAAACTCCCAAGTTCACACATATAAAGGAAGGCATAGGTTCAATCCGCCAGGGTATCGTGGAAATATATACCACCAGCTCGAAAGTAGAGCATGGTTGGCCAAGCAGATGATACAATTTACCAAAGGGACTATGTATCAGGGGAAGAACTCACAAGGTGATTGAATATGAAGGACACTGTCGGATAACAATCCAACAATGGATCGGGCGATCCACAATGGAGCTGATGTGAGTATCGGTACTCCAGAAAGAATGCATGGGCATCATATTATAGAACATCGGAATAATTCGATGCTTAGATAACAAAGGAATTATGATTTCCAAAGCAAATGATTAGAAGCATACGCTCTGATCAAGGATGGATAAGTTGGATAGACCAGAGGCACAATTGACGACAAATAGTTTGGTCAAGAACCAGCTCATGTTCAAAATGACATCGAGTGAATCACTGGGAGCTCCATATGCAAGCATCCTCATCGCTGTCGTGCACTTCTGGATGGAGGTGAATCCAAGAGCGCCAGTGCAATCCATCTTGCACTCTAAGTAGTTGTCGAACTCCCGGATGGAATTCACAATCCTGAGGAAGAGCTTTCGGCTCATCCGATAACGGCGCCGAAATGTTCCCTCGCCATGAAGTGGAGCATCGGCGAAGTAGTCGGAGTAGAGCATGCAGTACCCTTGCAGACGATGCCGGTTCTTTGCCTTCACCCGCCCCGGCGCCGAGCCACCTTGACGCGGCTTTTCATTGATCGCCAGCAGCTGGGCGAGGGCGGCGAGCACCATTAGATGCTCTTCTTCCTGGACGTCGGCCGCGGCTTCCTCCTCCAGCAGCACGGAGAGCTCTTCCTCCTCATCCGAGTTCATCGACGAGACAGTTAAAACGCCGAACACCTTGCGCTCGGTGGGCGTGTACCCGCCGTTAAACTGCGCCTCCGCGGCCGGAGACGGCGGCAGGAAACGACTAGCTGCTGCGGGAGGGGCTGCCGCGGCGAAGCGCTGCTATTTTCCGACGGGGAATGGCTATCTAGCGGAGTAGGCCGGCAGCCGTCGCCGGGATATAGCTAGTGGTGGCCGAGGGCGCGGGGGGGGGGGGGTGCGAGGCGAGTCGGGGAAGAAAACCTTGACTTTTCCCCTGTCGGTGTGGGCCAGGCGTGCTTTTCCCTAGCGCCGGAGCCCCCAACGGCTCCCCAGCGCGCCGGGTTCGGCCTGTGACCGCCGGGCGGAAAAAAGTTCCGAACCGGCGATTTTCGGCGTCCTAGGGGCGCGACTGGGCCGTTTTTTCGGCGCCGGCGCCGAAAAAGTGGCCTGGGGGGGCCTGGGGGGGCGCGGCTGGAGATGCCCTTAGGGTTTCGGTGTCCAGGGATAAGGGGAAGTGGGGGGGGGAGTGGCCGGGTGGGCCTGATGGGTTGGCCTAGTTGGGCCGGTTGGTTGGGCCGGTTGGTCCGGGGGGTTTGGGGGTTTCCCTTTTCTTTCTATTTTGTTTTCGGCCTTTTTTATCTTTTTCTTTTCTTTCTTTATTTTTTTAATCATTGAGGCATTTTATACAAATGTGTTTGCTTTATTATAATTACCCTTGTAATATTCGGCACCCACCGAACATTTTTTTTTCAACTTTTGAAAACTTTTATTGTTGACACTAATTTAAATTTGAATTTTGAAACGGTTTCGAATCAACCCGAGATTAGCAACAGTAACCGTGGTGACGTGGCATCATTAATAAAGATTTACTGTAGCTTAAATATCCGGGCGTCACACATCGGTTAGTCCATTATAAAAGATATCAAGTATTTCATTTTTCTTAAGAGGATGATCAGGCAAAGCATTGAGTAATCGGAGAAGCCTCCCCCAAGCTTGTGGGAGAATCTCTTCTTTGATTTGCATAAAATTATATATTTCCCGCAAGGCAGCTTGTTTCTTATGAGCAGGAAAATATTTAGCAGAGAAGTAATAAATCATATCCTGGGGACTACGCACACAACCAGGAGCAAGAGAATTATACCAAGCCTTAGCATCGCCCTTTAATGAGAACGGAAATATCTTAAGGATATATAAATAGCGAGACTTCTCATCATGAGTAAATAGGGTGGCTATATCATTCAACTTGGTAAGATGTGCCACAACAGTATCAGATTCAAGGCCATAAAAAGGATCAGATTCAACTAAAGTAATAATATCAGGATCAATAGAGAATTCATAATCCTTATCAGTAACACAGATAGGTGAAGTAGCAAAAGTAGGATCGGGTTTCATTCTAGCATTAAGAGACTGCTGCTTCCATTTAGCTAATAATTTCTTGAGATCATTTCTATCATTGCAAGCAAGAATTTCCATAGCAGCTTTTTCATTCATAACATAACCCTTAGGCACAACAGGTAATACATAATCATTGGGGGAACGTTCATCATCACTATCATCAATAATAGGTTCTTCAATATTTTCATTCCCCCTAACTCTAGCAAGTTGTTCATCTAGAAATTCACCTAATGGCAAAGTAGTATCACGCACGGAAGTAGTTTCATCATGCATAGTAGAAGTGGCATCATCAATAACATGCGACATATCAGAATTCATAGCAGTAGCAGGTTTAGGTGTCGCAAGCCTACTAATAACGGAAGGAGAATCTAGTGCAAAGCTAGATGGCAGTTCCTTACATCCCCTCGTAGTTGAGGGCAAAATCTTGGTCTTAGTGCCTTTCAAGTTCTTCATAGTGATCAACAGATATAAATCCCAAGTGACTCAGAAATTAGTCTTGATAACCCACAAGTGTAGGGGATCGCAACAGCTTTCGAGGGTGAAGTACAACTCAAATTTATTGATTCGACACAAGGGGAGCCAAAGAATATTCTTGAGTATTAGCAGTTGAGTTGTCAATTCAACCACACCTGGATAACTTAGTATCTGCAGCAAAGTGTTTAGTAGCAAAAGTGGTATGATAATAATGGTAACAGTAGCAACAGTAAAGATAAATGTTTTTGGGTTTTTGTAGTAGTTGTAACAGTAGCAATGGAAAAGTAAATAAGCGAAGAACAATATGTGAAAAGCTCGTAGGCAATGGATCAGTGATGGACAATTATGCCGGATGTGATTCCTAATGCAATAATTATAACATAGGGTGATATAGAACTAGCTCCAATTTATCAATGTAATGTAGGCATGTATTCCGTAAATAGTCATACGTGCTTATGGAAAAGAACTTTCATGACATCTTTTGTCCTACCCTCCCATGGCAGGGGGGTCCTAGCAGAAACTAAGGGATATTAAGGCCTCCTTTTAATAGAGAACCGGAGCAAAGCATTAACATATGGTGAATACATGAACTCCTCAAACTATGGTCATCACCGAGAAGTATCCCGATTATTGTCACTTCGGGGTTGTCGGATCATAACACATAATAGGTGACTATAGACTTACAAGATAGGATCAAGAACACACATATATTCATGAAAACATAATAGGTTCAGATCTGAAATCATGGCACTCGGGCCCTAGTGACAAGCATTAAGCATAGTGAAGTCATAGCAACATCAATCTCAGAACATAGTGGATACAAGGGATCAAACCCTAACAAAACTAACTTGATTACATGGTAAATCTCATCCAAACCATCACCGTCCAGCAAGCCTACAATGGAATTACTCACGCACGGCGGTGAGCATCATGAAATTGGTGATGGAGGATGGTTGATGATGACGACGGCGACGAATCCCCCTCTCTCCAGAGCCCCGAACGGACTCTAGATCAGCCCTCCCAAGAGAGATTAGGGCTTCGCGGCGGCTCCGTGTCGTGAAACGCGATGAAACTTTCTCCTTGATTTTTTCTCCCCGAGACGGTATATATGGAGTTGGAGTTGAGGTCGGAGGTGGTCCAGGGGGCCCACGAGATAGGAGGGCGCGCCCTAGGGGGGGGCGCCTCCTGTCTCGTGGACAGCCCGTGGGCTCCCTGTCCTTGATTCTTTCGCCAAAAATTCTTATTAGTTCTGAAAAGTGCCTCCGTGGATTTCCAGGACATTCGGAGAACTTTTCTTTTCTACACGTAAAACAACATCATGGTAGTTCTGTCGAAAAAAGCGTCGGTCCGGGTTAGTTTTATTCAAATCATGCAAGTTAGAGTCCAAAACAAGGGAAAAAGTGTTTGGAAAAGTAGATACATTGGAGAAGTATTAACCATATAGACGTCATATGATGAAGTGGATGTCCAGCGCCCCGTGGGAGGTGGTTCCAGATCGTCCACTGCATCAATGTCCATACCATCGATGTTATTGGGGTTGAAGTCAAGCATGTCTGTTAGGTCATCGATAGTGGCTACAAAGTGGGTGGTGGGTGGGACACGATTTTCTTCATCCTCCGTATCCCACACGGGCCGGATATAGTCCGGCCAAGAGTCTCCTGACAGAGAGAGAGAGACCTTAATGAATCTAGCACGTCTCCGGAGGGTGAGTGCTGAAAGATATCCGCGGCGGTGAACTCCATAACCGGGGCCCAGTTAGATTTGATGGGCACAGATGCGCGCGGTCCGGGACATATGGCTAGAGACGAGTCCGGAGGTCCGGGGATACAGTTTTCCTTAGGAGAGGAGTCTGTGATCGGCTCCAACGCCGATGAGTGTGAGGCCTTCGGGGCAGGGTCCATCCACCCATCCTTGGAAGGCATGACCTGCACTGCGGAGCTGTAGCAAGTGCGATGTTCCGAATACTGTCCAACTGCAGATCTAGGTCATGCAAGTCGCGATCGTTCGGCGCTCCTGACACGGGCCCGAATCCGTCAAAGATCAAGTCTCCGCGGATGTCAGCAGTGTAGTTTAGTTTCCAATCCTGACCTGATGGCCAAGGGCGTAGCTATCGATCTGCTCCAGATGGCCAAGCGAGTTGGTCCGTAGTGCGAAGCCGCCGAACGCGAAGATCTGTCCGGGGAGAAAAGTCTCACCCAGAACGGCGTTGTTGAAGGTTGGTGAAGCCATCGAGCCTTATAGTGATGACACAGAGGAGCTCTCAATGAAAGCACCAATGTCGGTGTCAAAACCGGCGGATCTCGGGTAGGGGGTCCCGAACTGTACGTCTAAGGCTAATGGTAACAGGAGGCTGGGGACGCGATGTTTACCCAGGTTCGGGCCCTCTCGATGGAGGTAATACCCTACTTCCTGCTTGATTGATCTTGATGATATTAGTATTACAAGACTTGATCTACCACGAGATCACAGAGGCTAAACCCTAGAATCTAGCCTATGGTATGATTGTTTTTTTTACTGTGAACCGTGGGGTAAAACCCCCACAGCATATCAAAACTTTATTAAAGCCAGACAACAGTTACAACAACATGATTACAAGAGGTAACCGAAAGGAAAGGAGAAAAACAAAATAAAATAAAGAAAAGGCTAAAACTTAAGGTGGCAAGAAAGAAATCCACTTGAGTAACTCATCCTTGTATCTAGATTTGAATCTATGCTGCATCAGAGTAATGTCATGCCTGAAAGCTCCTCTCCATTTGGTGAAACTTGCCCTCTCACCTCTGAACACTTTGGCATTTCTGATGATCCAGATATTCCAGCAGGCAATAAATACTACTTCATTGAAAAAGGTCTTATCAAAACTTCTCCTTGCCTGGATGACTAGGTCAGGCATTGAAGTTCCAGCCGACCAATCAATCTGCAAATAATTCCAAACTCTGACACTGAAATTGCAGTTGAAGAAGAGATGGTCTCTGGTTTCTCTCACTTGAAGGGGGCATAGCCTACAAGTAACACCATCATCCATGTGCCAGTGCCTTCTATCAACCATATCCTTAGTGTTGAGTCTGTCCATGATGAGCATCCATGCAAAAACCTTGATCTTGATAGTGCAAGAGGATTTCCAGATCCAGCACAGCAAGTGGTTGAATGTTTCATTCTGAAAAACATGACCATAGAACAGCTTAGGTTTGTAAACCTTTGAAGAGCCCTGCCAGAACCATAAATCCTTACAAGCGTCATCTCTTGTATGGGAGACCAACATATTTCTTATCATGTTTAACTCATCAAAAGCTTGAGCAGACAAAGGTAGGTGAAAGTGTTGGTACAAGCCTATTGAATTGAAGATGTCCTTAACAGAAATCCATGGATCCTTGGGAAAAGAGAATAATCTTGGGAATCTAGACTGCAAACTAGAAACTTCATTGCCAAGATTCCAGTTATCAGACCAAAAGAGAGAAGTGTCTCCAGCATTGACCTGCACCAAGGAGCAGTCCCTAAAATTCTGCAAGACCTTGCAAATATCCTTCCACCAAAAAGAGCCACAAGAAGTTGTTCCCTGGGGCATGCCATCATGATAATATGAGTCCCAAATTAAGGACACCCAAGGTAGGTCTTTCCTGTTGAGAAAGTTACTAGCATGCTTGAGAAGCAAAGCCACGTTTTGAACACCCAGGTTCAAAATACCAAGACCACCCTTGTTTTTTGGTCTACAAATCAAATCCCTAGCAGCAAGAGATGGGGCAGGCTCCTCCCTATTTTTTCTCCACAGACATTGCCTTTGAATTCTTTCCAACTGCTTGAGGATTCCAGCAGGAACAGCCAGGCTGCCCATATAGAAGATTGGCATGGAAGACAAGGCAGAATTTAAGAACTGTAGTCTCTCACCTTGATTAATGAAGGAAGAGGTGGCAGTCATTCTCCTCTCCATACAATCCACAAGAGGCATAAAGTCCACCATCTTCGGCCTTGTAGTACCCACAGGCAGACCAAGGTAAGTAAAAGGCATCTTTTCAATTTGGCATCCAAAAGCAGAAGCAAGCTCAGTCATGACTGCATTTTCAACATTTATAGGAATGATAAAAGATTTATGGTAGTTAACATCAAGACCTGTGGACTAAGAGAACACCAACAGCATATCCTTCAGTGCTAGAAGTTGTTGCCTGTCAGCAGGGAGGATGATCAGAGTATCATCGGCATATTGAATGATAGGGTAGTCTTGATCATGGCAGGGAATAGGTAGCTTTAGGATCCCCTTGCTGAACATATCATTAATCACTGTTTGCAGAAGATCAGCAGCTATCACAAAGAGAAGAGGAGAAACAGGGTCCCCCTGTCTAACTCCTTTTTTGCAAATAAACTTCCTCCCAGGCACACCATTCAAAAGGGCAGAAGAAGTACCAGTGGCAAGTAGCTGCTTCATCCATAGGATCCACTTTTCATTAAAACCTTTGTGCCTTAGGATTTGGAAGATAGCTTCATGCTCAATAGAGTCAAAAGCCTTCTCAAAGTCCAATTTGAGGATCACAATTGGCCTCTTTGACTGATGGCATTGATGCAGATACTCAAAGGTCCAACCAATGCAGTCCTGAATTGTTCTGCTCTTAATGAAACCATACTGATTCTTATGAATGCATTTCATAATTATCCTCTGAAACCTATTGGCAGCCATCTTAGAAAGGAACTTCAGACCCATGCTTGTGAGAGAAATAGGCCTATAATCCCCCACTTCCTCCGGTGATAGTTTCTTGGGTATCAGAGTAATGAAAGAATTATTAATGTTGTCCAGCACTGCAGTCCCCTCATGAAAAGCATGAGCCAGATCATAGAAATCAGTTGATATGATGTGCCAGCACTGCAGTCCCCTCATGAAAAGCATTAGCCAGATCATAGAAATCAGTTGATATGATGTGCCAGCACCTCTTGAAGAATAGACCATTAAAACCATCAGGTCTAGGTGCTTTATCCACAGGCATGTGCTTGACCACATCATCCATTTCCTCTTTTTCAAAAGGTTTAGTAAGCATATCCAGGCCATCCACTGGAATTATTAGAGATGCTAAATCAAAACCCATTGCAATCCCTCTAGAAGTGCCCATTCTGTTCTTGAAACAGCTCCAAATAATTCCAGCTATTTGATCATGGTCAGAGACCACAGAGCCATCAGGTAATTTAAGACTAGCAATTGAATTTCTCCTGTGCCTCTCAGTGGCCATGGCATGAAAAAACTTGGTGTTCTCACCCCCAACCTTAATATACCTGATAGTGCATCTCTTTTTCCAGTACATGCAGTGCAGGTGCAAAAGCTTTTCCATATGGACCTTCACAATTTTCCTGAAATTGAACTCCTGTCTAAACAAGGGCCTCCATTCCTCCAACTCATCTAAAAGGAAGACCACATGATTACACTTGCTAATCAACAATTTTAACTTGTAAACATTCATTTGCCATCTCTTAAGGCACATTCTTAGATGCTTAAACTTGTCAGCAATCTTAGCAGTAATGTGAGTCTTCCTAGATGGGGTTAGCCAAGATGATTCCACACAATCCATCAAGCCCTCTAGTTCCAACCAATAGTTTTCAAACCTAAAGAGATTTGATTTAGGTATGGTTGTCTTGATTGATACTAAACAAGGGATATGGTCAGAGGCAGTCCTGGCCAGAGGCAATACTTCAGTCATTGGATAGTTAGTGATCCAATCTACTGAGGTGAAGAACCAGTCTAACTGCTCCAGAAGAAGGATGTCCTGCATATTGGACCAAGTGTATGATCTACCTTTAATTGGCAATTCAAGAAGTCCCAAATGTCCAATAACCTCATTGAAGATGAACATATCATTTATGTCCCCACTAGGTAAGTTTCTATTGTCCACTGACCTAAGGAAATTGAAGTCACCAAGCAATAACCAGTGCTCATCAATAGGGATACAGAGATTATATAGCCAGTTTATAAAATTGTCCCTTGCTTCCCCCTGACAAGGACCATATACAACAACCAAGGTCCAACTTTCATTATTATGCCTAGAGGTAAACTTAATCACAACAGCAAATTGCTGAACTTCAATTAAATTTCCAATAAAAACATTTGAATTCCAAACCACAAGAATACCACCGGAAGCCCCTATTGAAGGGGAGCATGCAAAAGAGTCAAATCTCTTAGGGCAGAAACTTTTGATTGATCTGGAATCGAAAGATGAGCATTTAGTTTCTTGCAAGCAGGCTATAGAGCATTGACATTCCTCAATTTTCTGTCTGACAGCTCGCTGCCTAGCTTCAGAGTTCAAACCTCTAACATTCCAGCACAGCACATTCCAGCTTCTACATGAATTACTCATTAAAACATATACTAGGCAGCATAACCCATATGACACACAATGTCACATGTCCAAAATAACAGAACAAAGTCTGACCCACCACACAGACATAAGAAAGTTCATGACATAACTGACATACATAAAGCATAAAAGCGGCACACTTAGGGGCCTGCCACACCCAAGAGTCCAGAAGCAGGCTAAACATCAGGATCGACGGAGGCAGAAGCAAGTGGGTCCACCATAAGTGCATCCACAGAGAGGAGAGTGGCATCAATTTCCAACTCTCTCCCTATTTCCTGAAGCCGCGCAATCAAAGTCACCAGGGGGATTTCTTCAGAAGCCTACTCTTCAGACTCATGGGCCGTGAAGGGCTTTGCTCTGGGCTTCTTCTTCTTGGGCTGTATAGCAAGCTCATGGAAAACGGGCTTGAAACCATCCCGCTTGACAGAACTCCTAGTGCAACGTCTGACGGCAGTATCAACAATTGGTGTTGGCGCCAAAGGGTGTTGTGGCCTTCTCGCAGTCACCATAGACACAGGAGGAACCACCTGATCAGGTGCAGAATCAACAAACAGAGCTCTAGCAACCGGCCTGGCCACTTCCTGGTCCTTCCAAGTGAGACGAGGCAAATCCAGATCAGAGAAACCGAAATCCCAGCTTCGCTTAGACAGAACAACAGGCGACAGAGGCTGCATTGAAACTGGCTTGGGGACAGAAAACACCATAGGAGCTTGTAGCAGACTTTCAAAAGATCTTCTCCAAATCATGTCAGGAGGTAGAGGAGGCCCATAAGGCACAGCAGGCATAAGAAATTCCTCCCTAATCACAGGAGGCTGATAGACCACGATGGCCCAATGATCAGGAACAAACTCCTCATTGAATGGAGGAGGAACATGGGCCTCAGGCTGCTCATCATCAAGAACTACAACAGGTGGCACATGGGCATCAGCAGCAGAGCTTGGCTGTGCAGATAAATCTACCACCATGGACTCCTGGTCCTGCACAGGATCAGGGGCTACATTGTCATCCCAATTCCCCTAGTTATCATCAGCTATCTCATTGACCACAGGTGCTGGTGGCACTGCATTCCATCCCAAAGCAGGAAAAGCAGGTAAGTTGAAAGGTGGCATCTCAGGGAATGGAACACCAGGCACCGGGTGCGGATTGCCATTGATGGGCATCCAATCGTCATCTTGAGGCATCTTCTCGGCAAAGTTTGCCCCCAAGATATATAGGGGAGCAGTCCAAGAAACTCTTGCACCTCCATAGGGTGCAAAATCCATAAACACCACATCACGTGGCACCAGAATGTCTTCAGGGAAGGAAGAAAACACCAGAGACCTGACCAAGTAAGGATCCTCACTAACCCAATGATGAAACTTGCCGAAAGTGTTGACAGCAGCCCTGATACACTCTGTATTGCGAAGATCCAAAGGAATGCCCAGGAACGTGAGAAGGCCCTGACGGAAACCCTGAATGCCGCGAAAATTTTCTCCCTCGTCATGCTTCATAAAGCGCACAAAGCGATCATTGCCCAGTGGCTGCGGTGGGAGCTGCAGCAGATGGAAACGGACAACAGCATCACGAAGCTCAAAAAGCCCCACAGAGCGAATCCATGGCTGAGCCGATCTGACTAAAACTCCATGCTCATGCAACCACTGAACTACAGCCTCTCTAGCAGCACCTATCTCATCTGGCTGGGGGATAGGCATTACCTCAGCAAGTATAAACTCCTCATGGTGGCGCACAATTGGGGTATGCAGCAAAACGAAGGTTCTTGGAAGGCGATCTTCACCACCGTCGATGACATGGTGGCCCGCGGGGACGTAAAGTTGAGGATCCAGATGAAAGTTCGCCATCGGAACCAAGGGCTCGGCCTCCAACGATGGCGAGTGCAACGGCGGTGGAGGGGTTTCAGGCGGTGAGGCAGAGGGAGTCTTGGGGCCAAGGCTGATGGAACTGGACGAGGGAGTCAATGCGGAAGTGGAAGGGTGGTCCAAGTTTGGTAAAAGCGTTGTCAGAGAGATATTCCCGCAGCGTGCCTCTGAAGTCGTAGCGTTAGTGGATTTGGGTTGCCAAACAAGCCCCAAAACCTGTGCAAAATTTTTGCAATCCTTCCTGATGTGACCCGTCCTATGGCAGGAGATGCACCACAACTTGGACGTGCAAGAGGCCGCAAAGTGTCCCTTCCTCAAACACTTTTGACACGTGAGAACCTCATCAACCATATTAGAAATTAAATCCTCAAAATCATCCCTGGCTTGCTGAGAAGAAGGAATATCCAAATTATCCGCAGAAGAAGCCGGGCCAGCCCGGTCAGACACAACGGAGAGCAGCCCATGGTCCGTGTCACGTGTTGGCACGTCCACATTCAAAGTACCCGAATTCCCGCCCGAGATAGTCGGCGAGCGATCAGATACCGGCAGGAGATCTTGAACCGTACCAAACAAGATAGATGGCGTCGTTGACGTCCATCGAAGGCTCACCGGCGGCGCGGGATGGATGACAACTCTCTCATGTGGCGGGATAGAATAACCAGCGTCTTCAGTAGTTTGAATACAATTTTCCGTAGCCGGATATGGATAACCTCGACAAGCATTATAATTTTGAAAGACCGCAAATGATAATTTCTTGCCAACAGAATTTGAGGATTTGAATGAGGATTTTGATGGCCTAGAATGCATGGCTAGAACCCCAAGAGCTGCACGCCGCTTAGAAGGACTAACGAGGATCCACTCGGCATCACATTCCAAATTCTAGATCCTAAACTCACGACTCCAATTCGGGCCACCATTACTCCAAAGATGAAAGTAACATTTGAAATGTTCACAAGCAAAAGATCCAACACTAATAATGATCATGGCAACAGCCTTGCAAGATACCTGAAAGCCAAATACCTTATCGTTGATCAAGAAAACCAAAAGATCAATGCCTGAGCCGCCAATTGCTGCCTCAAGAGCTGCCGCCACCGAATCTTCATTCAAACGGAAGGAATGACGTCCAAAAGAGACCACCATGGTAAAGATCTCCGAGTCTTCCATGGGATGCACCGAAAAGCCCATAGATTGAAAAACCTTCTCAGCAAAAACCAAACCCTTGGAGAAGTCCAAGCCAAGGGTGGAACCATCATTGGAACCCATGAAAGATGGGTATGAACGAGTAGATCTCAAGACACCGGAGAGATCTAGTGGAGAGAAACTATAATTTGGTGGCTAGGGGTGGAGATCGCCGGAGGTGGTGGAGATCGCCGTGGAGGGGGTGGGGGTGGGAGAGGGAGCCATCTTGCTTCTATAATCGACACTAGCCAAGTTCATCCCTATGGTATAAACCCTCCGGTTTATATATGTTGTTGTGTCCTACGGACTAAACCCTCCGGTTTATATATGTTGGAAATATGCCCTAGAGGCAATAATAAATTAGTTATTATTATTATATTTACTTGTTCATGATAATCGTTTATTATCCATGCTATAATTGTATTGATAGGAAACTCAGATGCATGTGTGGGTACACAGATAACACCAAGTACCTAGTAAGCCTCTAGATGACTAGCTCATTGATCAATAGATGGTTACAGTTTCCTGACCATGGACATTGGATGTCGTTGATAATGGGATCACATCATTAGGAGAATGATGTGATGGACACGACCCAATCCTAAGCCTAGCACAAAGATCGTGTAGTTCGTATGCTAAAGCTTTTCTAATGTCAAGTATAATTTCTGTAGTCCATGAGATTGTGCAACTCCCGGATACCGTAGGAATGCTTTGGGTGTACCAAACGTCACAACGTAACTGGGTGGCTATAAAGGTGCACTACAGGTATCTCCGAAAGTGTCTGTTGGGTTGGCATGAATCAAGACTGGGATTTGTCACTCCGGTTGACGGAAAGGTATCTCTGGGCCCACTCGGTAGGACATCATCATAATGTGCACAATGTGACCAAGGGTTTGATCATGGGATGATGTGTTACGGAATGAGTAAAGAGACTTGCCGGTAACGAGATTGAACAAGGTATCGGCATACCGACGATCAAATCTCGGGCAAGTACAGTACCGCTAGACAAAGGGAATCGTATATGGGATTGCTTGAATCCTTGACATCGTGGTTCATCCGATGAGATCATCATGGAACATGTGTTAGCCAACATGGGTATCCAGATCCCGTTGTTGGTTATTGGCCAGAGAGCTGTCTCGGTCATGTTTGCATGATTCCCGAACCCGTAGGGTCTACACACTTAAGGTTTGATGACGCTAGAGTTGTTATGGGAATTGGTGTGTAGTTACCGAATGTTGTTAGGAGTCCCGGATGAGATCCCGGACGTCACGAGGAGTTCCGGAATGGTCCGCAGGTAAAGATTTATATATGGGAAGTCCTATTTTGGCCACCGAAAAATGTTCGGGATTTTTCGGTATTGTACTGGGAAGGTTCTAGAAGGTTCCGGAGTTGGGCCCACTAGCATGGGGGGACGCACATGAACGTGGGTAGTGGTCGCAAGGCCCCACACCCTTGGTCAAGGCGCACCAAGATCCCCCCTTAGAAGGAATAAGATCATATCCCGAAGGGATAAGATCAAGATCCCTAAAAAGGGGGATAACAATCGGTGGGGAAGGAAATGATGGGATTTCTTTCCTCCCACCTTTGCCAACGCCCAAATAGACTTGGCGGGCAAGAAACCAGCCCCCTCCACCCCTATATATAGTGGGCAGGCGCATGGGAGCTTCACCCTTGCCCCTGGCGCAGCCCTCTCCCTCCCCAACACCTCCTCCTCCATAGTAGTGCTTGGCGAAGCCCTGCCGGAGAACTGCAAGCTCCACCACCATGCCGTCGTGCTGCCGGAGCTCTCCCTCAACTTCTCCTCTCCCCTTGCTGGATCAAGAAGGAGGAGACGTCCCCGGGCTGTACGTATGTTGAACGCGGAGGTGCCGTCCGTTCGGCACTAGGATCTCCGGTGATTTGAATCACGATGAGTACGACTCCTTCAACCCCGTTCTCTTGAACGCTTCCGCTTAGCGATCTACAAGGGTATGTAGATGCACTCCCCTCTCTCTCGTTGCTAGTTTCTCCATAGATAGATCTTGGTGACTCATAGGAAAATTTTGAATTTCTACTATGTTCCCCAACAGTGGCATCATGAGCTAGGTCTATTGCGTAGATTCTTTGCACGAGTAGAACACAAAGTAGTTGTGGGCGTTGATTTTGTTCAATATGCTTACCGTTACTAGTCCAATATTGTTTCGATGGTATTGTGGGATGAAGCGACCCGGACCGACCTTACACGTACACTTACGTGCGATAGGTTCCACCGACAGACATGCACTTGTTGCACAAGGTGGCTAGCGGGTGCCAGTCTCTCCCACTTTAGTCGGATCGGATTTGATGAAAAGGGTCCTTATGAAGGGTAAATAGCAACTGACATATCAAGTTGTGGTTTTTGCGTAGGTAAGAAAGTTTCTTGCTAGAAACCCATAGCAGCCACGTAAAACATGCAAACAACAATTAGAGGACGTCTAACTTGTTTTTGCAGGGTATGCTATGTGATGTGATATGGCCAAAAAGAATGTGATTAATGATATGTGATGTATGAGATTGATCATGTTCTTGTAATAGGAATCACGACTTGCATGTCGATGAGTATGACAACCTGCAGGAGCCATAGGAGTTGTCTTAATTCATTGTATGACCTGCGTGTCATTGAACAACGCCATGTAATTACTTTACTTTATTGCTAACCGGTAGCCATAGTAGTAGAAGTAATAGCTGGCGACACAACTTCATGAAGATACGATGATGGAGATCATGATGATGGAGATCATGGTGTCATGCCGGTGACGATGATGATCGTGGAGCCCCGAAGATGGAGATCAAAAGGAGCAAAATGATATTGGCCATATCATGTCACTTTTTGATTGCATGTGATGTTTATCATGTTTATGCATCTTATTTGCTTAGAACGACGGTAGTAAATAAGATGATCCCTCATTAAAATTTCAAGAAAGTGTTCCCCCTAACTGTGCACCATTGCAAAAGTTTGTCGTTTCGAAGCACCATGTGATGATCGGGTGTGATAGATTCTAACATTCACATACAACGGGTGTAAGCCAGATTTACACACGCGAATCACTTAGGTTGACTTGACGAGCCTAGCATGTACAGACATGGCCTCGGAACACAAGAGACCAAAAGGTCGAGCATGAGTCGTATAGTAGATACGATCAACATGAAGATGTTCACTGATGATAACTAGTCCGTCTCACGTGATGATCGGACACGACCTAGTTGTCTCGGATCATGTAATCACTTAGATGACTAGAGGGATGTCTATCTAAGTGGGAGTTCATAAGATGAACTTGTTTATCCTGAACATAGTCAAAAGGTTTTTGCAAATTATGTCATAGCTCGCGCTTTAGTTCTACTGTTTTAGATATGTTCCTAGAGAAAATACAGTTGAAAGTTGACAGTAGCAATTATGCGGACAGTAGAAGGCTTATGTCCTTAATGCACCGCTCGGTGTGCTAGACCTCGAACATGGTATGTGGATGTTGCGAACATCTAACATACACGTTTTGATGACTACATGATAGTTCGATAATGTTAAATGGTTTAGAATTGAGGCACCGAAGACATTTTTGAAATGTCGCAGAACATATGAGATGTTTCGAGGGCTGAAATTGGGATTTCAGGCTCGTGCCCACGTCAAGAGGTATAAGACCTCCGACGATTTTCTTAGCCTGCATAATAAGGGAGAAAAGCTCAATCTTGAGCTTGTGCTCAGATTGTCTGAGTACAACAATCACTTGAATAGAGTGGGAGTTGATCTTCCAGATGAGATAGTGATGTTTCTCCAAAGACATTGCCACCAAGCTACTAGAGCTTCGTGGTGAACAATAACATAACAGGGATAGATATAATGATCCTTGATCTATTCGCAATGTTCGACACCGCGAATGTAGAAATCAAGAAGGAGCATCAATTGTTGATGGTTAGTGAAACCACTAGTTTTAAGAAGGGCAAGGGCAAGAATGGGTACTTCATGAAACGACAAATCAGTTGTTGCTCCAGTGAAGAAACCCAAGGTTGAACCCAAACCCGAGACTAAGTGCTTCTGTAATAAGGGGAACATCCACTGGAGCAGAATTACCCTAGATACTTGGTAGATGAGAAGGCTGGCGAGGTCGATAGAAGTATATTGGATATACATTATGTTAATGTGTACTTTACTAGTACTCCTAGTAGCACCAGGGTATTAGATACCGGTTTGGTTGCTAAGTGTTAGTAACTCGAAATAAAAGAGCTACGAAATAAACGGAGACTAGCTAAAGGTGAGATGACGATGTGTGTTGGAAGTGTTTCCAAGGTTGATGTGATCAAGCATCGCCTGCTCCGTCTACCATCAAGATTGGTGTTAAACCTAAATAATTGTTATTTGGTGTTTGGATTGAGCATAGACACGATTGGATTATGTCTATTGCAATACGGTTATTCATGTAAGGAGAATAATGGTTACTCTATTTATTTGAATAATACCTTCAATGGTCTTGCACCTAAAAGAATGGTTCATTGAATCTCGATCGTAGTGATACACATTTTGATGCCAAAAGATATAAGATAGTAATGATAGTACCACTTACTTGTGGCACTGCCATGTAAGTCATATTGGTATAAAACGCATGAAGAAGCTCCATGTTGATGGATCTTTGGACTCACTCGTTTTTGAAAAGTTTGAGACATGCGAGCCATGTCTATTGGTGTATACGCATGAAGAAACTCCATGCAGATGGATCGTTTGGACTCACTTGATTTCGAATCGCTTAAGAAATGCAAATCATACGACATGGGCAAGATGACTGAAAAGCCTCGTTTTCAGTAATATGGAACAAGATAGCAACTTGTTGGAAGTAACACATTTTGATGTGTGCAGTCCAATGAGTCTTGAGGCATTGTAACATCCCAAATTTTTAATTTGGAATGTTATACATAGGTCATTCATGCATATCATATTTTATTTCTTTTCCGCTCTGCAATCCTCGAAATCCTAAGCAACTCAAGGACCCTAGGAGAGAGTTGGGGATTTTCCGGTTTCATATTTGGATTTTCCTACCAAATAATGAAACGAGGATTTTCGATTTAATTATTTCTCCCTCCGAAAAATATTTCGTACCAAAAATAAATGAGAGGAGATAATATGAATTCTCCAAAATAATTGAAATATTGGAGGAAAAATATTAAAATCATTTATTTGGTTTTAGTTGATTTTATTCGGATTTTATGTGCATTAGAAAAATTTGCATGTTTTCCAAAATTGCATTTTAGGGCCAAGAAAATGTTCATCTCGTTCTAAATATTTTATTTAGACGGTGAAACTTTGTTTGGTATTTTTAGAGTTTTATTTTATTTTTCTAGGATTTTATTTCTGCCGGCGAAATTGTTTTTAAAAAAGAAAAACTTCCCGCGCCCAATTGGGCCGAGGCCCAGCCGAGCCAGGCCGGCCCAACCCCGCGCCGCCGCCTTCCCTCGCGCGCCGCCGCCGCGGCCGACTTGGAGGAGTCCGAGCCGGACTCCACCGCTGCGCCGCCTTGGCCCCTACTCCAAATCGCCGCCCCCCTATATATACCCCCCCCCCCGAGCCACCACCACCAACCATCGCCGCCACCACAGCCGCCCCGAGCTGTAGCCGTCACCGCCGCCGCCGCCGCGCCTCGCCGCCGCCGCTGCAGCCTGCCGCCGCCGCCGGTCGCCGCCCGCGCCGCTGCGGAGCCCCGCCGCCCCACCTATCCACACCGGAGCCCCTCGTCGGAGGTACCGAGCCGGATCCGAGCCGCCGGTTTTTTTTAAAAAAACCGTTCAGTTTTTTAGAAACCCTAGTCCGTTTTTTTTCTCAGATCGGTTCACCGGTTTTCCGCGGTTCTTCTATTTAGCGGACGTTTGTCTGTACGTTCGTCTAAACGAACGGTTTTCACTCATTAGTTACACATAACGAACGCTCGTTCGTTAGCCTGTTTGTCAGTTTTCTTTTATCGGATTTAATTGCGATTATTTTCGGTCGCGATTTCTGATCCAATCTTAGTTTCTGTTTATCTTTTCGCTCGTTAGTCGGAATCAGGTGATTCAAAAGCCTAGAGTTTCGTATCGAGACCCTCTTTCTGCTTACCAACCTAAACAGGATTTTGACACTGTAAAAATTTGACTTTAGTTCAGATTAGCAAACGGATCTTGTTTCTCTCGCCGTTTGAGTTTCGTTGCTCCATTTGATTTGATTCTTTTGCTAACCGGAGTTCTTAAGTTGAACTTGCTGGTCCTTCGCTTTCAGTTGAAGTTTTGCTCATGCATCTTTGCTAGTTGCTTATGTATGTTATTGTTTGTTTGTGATAGAATTCCCGGAGTGCGAAGCATGTTACTACGAGTCACTAGGTTTCGCGGATCGTCAGCAAGGCAAGTGACACATTGATCATACTCTTTTCATACCTAGTTTTCATTGTATTAGTTCAATCCTCAAACATTGCATGATTAGGATATCTTTAACATACTGGTTTTGGGAAGTAGTAGATGAGGTAGTACCTATTACCTGTTTTATTATCAAACCCTTGGGAGTTACTTCTATGTTATGCTTATATTGCTATGCTATGCTCGTAGATGTGGTTTGGGTTTGAGTGTTCCATGACAGATGTGAGATTGGTAATTAATGGTTCAACTTAAGGTGGAAACTTTAATACACATCTGGGTGGATTGAGGCACCTGGGGATACCAGTGTTGCCTGGTTTTTTTGGAAATCCTGGGGTTACCATGTGATTTTCCTATGGACCGCCACCCAGGCTCAAAGGGAATTGGGATGATTCATGCTAGAAACTTCCGTGTGCAGCCACAAGCTATTATGGGCTCTAGCATAGTTGAGTAAGTTACGTGAAACTCTTGAACAGGTGGATCAGCAGGTAGTAGTTTTTTAGGTTTGGTATGGTCTACCCGGAGTAGAGAGTTATTGTTTCTGAAACACTGTGTCTCGGTCATCTGTTTCTCAAACATCATGTAGTGCGAGAAATCAATGGAGGCGATCGAGTCTTGTGGGGAAAAGTGTGCAAACCTCTGCAGAGTGTACAATCTAATCATGGTTAGCCGTGTCCCCGGTTATGGACAATTCTGAGTGTCTAGTACTTGAAGTATCTTATGTATCTCATCACTCTTAATTAATATTGTTGGGTTATTAATCACTTTAATTGGGATTGAGTTGGGGTTACCTTCTAAATGTTGTTCAACTACCATGATAGTTAAATAAAAAATTTATTCCTTTGTAGTAGGGAAAAAGTGGCTTTATGCAAAACTATAATCGTAGAGTTTTCCACCAGCCAAATATGCATGTAGTGTTAGTATTATTCTGTTTTTGCTCTACTGTGTTATATTGCCAGCATATTCCATGTGCTGACCCGTTTCTCGGGCTGCAACGTGTTATGTTGCAGACTTTTCAGACGAGGAGTAAGGTTAGTTAGGTCGTTGCCGTGCCGCTCAGCTATGTCGTTGGAGTTGATGGACTCACTTTATCTTCCAAGCCTTCCGCTGTTGTCGCATTAGATGGCCTTAAGCCATATTATTGTAATAAGTTCTCTTTTGAGACATTCGATGTAATAAGTGTGTGATTGCTACTCTGCTACAAATCCTTCGAGTACTGTGCGTGTCAGCATTACTAATCCAGGGATGACACTGATGCACAGAGACTTGACCGTCTGAGGTCGGGTCGCTACAAGATGGTATCGGAGCACACGCTGAGTGTAGGACACGACCACTAAGACAAACCATAGGTCACTCTTCTCTACTCATTTCTGATTTCTCTTCTTTTTTCCACTCTTAGGATGCCGGAGATGAAGAACAAGTTTGCGCAACCAGACGAGGATACACCTTTTGGACACCACTTGAAGGAAGTCACTAGATACCTGAACATTGGAATCCCAAGTTTCACCGGGACGTACAACGCCACCCTACCAGAAGAGGAGCGCTGGATGATTCAAGTACAAGTACCAGGAAGGACGTTCTCGCCAACTTCTAAACCCATAAAATTTTCTTTCGATGCACCAACCTGGAGCCTAGGCAAGAGCATGGAAGCCCACATTACCATGGGAGGCATTGGAGAAGTCTACAACAAGGAACTCAAGGACACCATCTATCAAATATGTGGGCACCAAGAAGGATAGATCCATTGCAGCTTTTATCCAGGAGCAAAACCAGCACATTCGACAACGGGAGAACCAGATGTGCGCAGACATGATGGAGTTGAAGAAGGCAAAGACTAGGATCATCGAGCTGGAGGAAGAACTCAAGTTCGCCCACGACGGATATGAGGAGGAAATCAAGACGCTACTGGAGAAGAATGACGACCTGGTTAAGAAGATCGGAGTATTCATGGGAGAACCAGCACCAGGAGACGAAGATGACGACCCCACTTGCCCGGAAAACTACATCATCATCGACGACACTGATTCGGACCCTTGTGATGATGATTATGAAGATGAAGCTGGAGCTCACATTATGGAATCTTCCACCGATCAAAATTTCTAGATGACCACCATACACTAGTAGTATTTTCCCCATGTAATTAGTAGTAATTGAGCACTTTTGCGATAGTTCTAGATAGTTGTAAGCCCTTTCTTGATTGATTGAGTGTTATGATTGTGCTTGTCTCATGTGCATATGGGTAGTGCTTTCTCATTAGACCTTTTTCTATTCTAATCTCTCCCCTCTAAAACCCATCAGATGCCTCCGAGACGTGACACCGGTTTTGCTTTCCCGCCGGAGCTCACCCAGTTGATCCAACAGCAGAATGCTTTGATGCAATTGCTAGTCCATAACTAGGGCAACAACAATAACAACAACAACCCTCCACCAGCAGACAACCTAGCCCGCTTTCTAAGGTTACATCCGTCGGTGTTTTCCAGTAGCACCGAGCCAATAGTTGCTGATGATTGGCTACGCCGTATCGGAAGGGAGTTGACCACCGCAGGATGCACAGATGCGGAGAAGGTGCGTTTTGCTGCACACCAATTGGATGGACCGGCAGCATCATTGTGGGAGAATCTCACAGCCACCTATCCTATCGACACGGTCACATGGGCACAGTTTCAGCAGGCTTTTCGTACTGCCCATGTTTCCACTGGACCTATGCAGATGAAGAAGCGGGAGTTCCGCAATTTACGTCAGGGGAACCGTACTGTAGGCCAGTACGTGGATGATTTTAGCAAACTATCACGCTATGCCCCTAATGATGTGGCCGCGGATGCCGCGAAGTAGGAGAAGTTTATGGAAGGGTTGAATGATGAGATGAGTATGCAGTTGATGGTGGGAACTTTCAACAACTACCAGGAGTTGGTAGATAAGGCCCTTATGATCGAAGGGAAGCAACAACAGATTGAGAGCCATAAGAGGAAGTATGGTCAAGGGAAGTATAACTCAGGAGCTCAGCATAAGCCTCGCTTAACCCCGAATACGGGAGGGC
Organism: Triticum aestivum; assembly: GCF_018294505.1. NCBI lineage: Eukaryota > Viridiplantae > Streptophyta > Magnoliopsida > Poales > Poaceae > Triticum > Triticum aestivum. The sequence continues at coordinate 609,218,855 of NC_057795.1, read as the reverse complement.
TTGTTCATAATCATGGAGGTCACAACCACACTGGAGGAGGATCGCATAATCACAATAGTGGTAAGAATGGAAATGGAAACAGAGCTAACAACAATCAGAATCGCTCCAATCCAGCCACACCCTCCAAGAGAGACCTGAGTCAAGTTACTTGCTATAAGTGCGGAAAGACTGGGCACTATGCGAATGATTGCCCTGAAGGAAGGAATGGAAATGGAAATGGGAGCGCCGGAAAGAATCCTAGTCCATTCAACAAAGGACAGGTGAACCACGTTAACTTGGAGGAGGTTGAAGATCAGCCAGACGCGGTGATAGGTAAGTTTTTGGTTAAGTCATTTACCGCTCTTATTCTTTTCGATACTGGTGCATCGCATTCATACATATCAAGGGGATTTGTGGACAAGTTTAAGCTACCAACCCAAACCCTGAGGACCCCTCTTTTAGTAAGCTCGCCTGGAGTTGAGTATATGGCTAGCCGGTGTTGAACCAGATACCTTTAACCATTGGAACTCATGTTTTTCCGTCCGACCTAATTATCTTGGAGTCACAAGGACTGGATGTGATATTGGGTATGGACTGGATGTCAAAGTATGGAGGAAATATTGACTGTGCTAGCAAGTCAATTCATCTCACCACCCCGGAGGGTAAAAGGATGAAGTACGTATCTAGGTATGTGCCTAGGAGGTCCAAAGTGAATGCCCTCACAGGAGTTGTGCAGGAAGAAGTGCCTGTAGTAAAGGATTACCCGGATGTTTTTCCAGAAGAGTTACCAGGGATGCCTCCGGACCGGGACATTGAGTTTTTGATAGAACTATTGCCAGGTATAGGGCCTATATCCAAGAGACCCTATCGGATGCCCGCAAACGATCTGGAGGAAATTAAGAAACAGATCAAGGAGTTGTTGGAGAAAGGTTATATGCGGAGGAGTTCATCGCCTTGGGGAGCCCCAGTACTTCTAGTCGAGAAGAAGGATAAATCCCTGAGGATGGTTGTGGATTATCGAGCCTTGAATGAAGTAACGATTAAGAACAAATATCCACTACCGATGATCAATGATCTGTTTGATTAGCCGCAAGGAGCTAAGGTGTTTTCGAAGATTGATCTACGGTCAGGATACCATCAGTTGAAGATCCGAGAGAAGGATATACCAAAGACAGCATTCACTACGCATTATGGTTTATACGAGTATACGGTCATGTAGTTTGGACTGACAAATGCACCTGCCTATTTCATGAGTATGATGAACAAGGTATTCATGGAGTATTTGGACAAATTTGTTGTGGTGTTCATTGATGATATTATGGTATATTCGAAGAATGAAGAGGAGCACAAGGAGCATTTACGTTTAGTTCTCGAGAAACTCAGAGAACACCAGTTATACGCTAAGTTCAGCAAGTGCGAATTTTGGTTGAAGGAAGTTGGATTTCTGGGACATGTGATTTCAGGAGAGGGTATATCAGTAGACCCCAGCAAAGTTCAGACGGTCACTGAATGGTTGGCACCCACTTCAGTTGGAGAGATCTGCAGTTTCCTTGGACTCGCGGGATATTACCGGAGATTTATTGAAAACTTTTCCAAGCTTGCAAAGCAAATGACTGAACTATTAAAGAAGGATACTAAGTTTAAATGGACAGAGGATTGCGATGCAAGTTCTCAGGAGTTGAAAAAACGTTTGACTACAGCCCCAGTGCTGACATTGCCAGATATACATAAGGAGTTTCAAGTGTATTGCGATGCCTCTCGTTTGGGACTGGGATGTGTGCTTATGCAGGATGGTAAGGTTGTTTCGTATGCCTCACGGCAACTGAAGCCCCATGAGTTGAAATATGCCACACATGATTTGGAGTTAGCAGCCGTAGTGCATGCATTGAAGACTTGGAGACATTACCTTATTGGAAATCGTTGTGATGTGTACACGGATCATAAGAGTTTGAAGTACATTTTCACGCAAAAGGAGCTGAACCTTAGACAGAGATGGTTGGAACTTATAAAGGATTATGACATGAAGCTACACTATCACCCGGGAAAAGCCAACGTTGTAGCAGACGCTTTGAGCTGGAAGAGTTATGCCAATATGCTTGAGAGCAAGGGTTTGCCAAAGAAGTTAGCTGAGGATATCATGGAACTTCAATTGGAGATTGTTCCAAGAGGTTTTGTTGCAACAATGGAGGTTCAGTCCACCTTGTTGAACAAAATTCAAGAAGCTCAGAAGTAAGACCAGGAGATTGCTGAAATAAAGAAGATGAGCGAAGGAAAGGCCAAAGGTTTTCGCGAGGATGAGCACGATACCTTGTGGTTTGAGGACCGGGTTTACATACCGAATAACTCTGAGATCAGGAAGTTAATACTTCAGGAGGCACATGACTCACCATACTCGATACACCCCGGAAACACCAAGATGTATTTGGATTTGAAGGAACGTTTCTGGTGGACTGGTATGAATAAGGATATTGCCGAGTACGTAGCTGTGTGTGATGTATGTTAGAGAGTGAAGGCAGAGCATCAGAAGCCAGCTGGACTGTTACAGCCTATGCCGATACCCGAATGGAAGTGAGATAAACTTGGTATGGACTTTATCACCGGACTACCCAGGACCAAGGCAGGATATGACTCAATATGGGTAGTAGTGGATCGTTTGACTAAAGTGGCTCATTTTATTCTGGTGAAAACTACCTACATAAGTGCTAAGTTGGCCAAGATATATATGACCAGAATTGTATGTTTGCATGGAGTTCCGAGGAGCATCGTATCCGATAGAGGGACTCAGTTCACTTCATAGTTTTGGCATCAGTTACACCAGACCTTGGCTACAACATTGGAGTTCAGTATAGCTTTCCACCCACAGACTGATGGTCAGACTGAGAGAGTCAACCAGATACTGGAAGATATGTTAAGAGCGTGCGCGCTAGATTATGGATCTAGCTGGGATGACAATTTGCCTTACGCAGAATTATCATACAACAATAGCTACCAAGCCAGTTTGAAGATGGCACCATTCAAAGCTTTGTATGGACGCAGATGCAGGACCCCGTTAATATGGGATGAGGTAGGAGTCCGTCAGTTGTTTGGACCGGACTTGATCAAAGAGTCTAAGGAGAAAGTTAAGTTGATTCGTGATAGACTGAAGGTAGCTCAGTCAAGGCGGAAAAGCTACGCAGACTCAAAACGCAAGGAAGTAACTTAAGAAATTGGAGATAGAGCATATCTGTGAGTATCACCCTTGCGAGGTGTGAAACGTTTTGGAGTTAAAGGAAAATTAGCCCCGAGATTTGTAGGACCGTATCGTGTTTTGGAACGGATGGGAGAAGTTGCCTACAAGTTGGAATTACCTGAAGGACTATCGGGAGTTCATGACGTGTTTCACATCTCACAGCTGAAGAAATGCCATGAGGAGATGGCTAATATACCGTTAAGAGATATCGTACCTTTGGAGGCAATTCAGCTAGACAATGATTTGACCTATGAGGAGAAGCCAGTGAAGATTCTTGAGTTTGCCAGCCGAGTAACTCGCAGTAAGGTCATCAAGTTCTGTAAAGTTCAGTGGAGCCACCATACGGAGGATGAAGCCACCTGGGAAAGAGAGGATGATCTTTGCAAGGACCACCCGCACCTATTTTCTGACCAACCCGAATCTCGAGGGCGAGATTCATCTTAAGGGGGGTAGGTTTGTAACATCCGAAATTTTTAATTTGGAATGTTATACATAGGTCATTCATACATATCATATTATATTTCTTTTCCGCTTTGCAATCCTTGAAATCCTAAGAAACTCAAGGACCCTCGAAGAGAGTTGGGGATTTTCCGGTTTCATATTTGGATTTTCCTACCAAATAATGAAACGCGGATTTTTGATTTTAATTATTTCTCCCTCCGAAAATATTTGGTACCAAAAATAAATGAGAGGAGATAATATGACTTCTCCAAAATAATTGAAATATTGGAGGAAAAATATTAAAATCATTTATTTGGTTTTAGTTGATTTTATTCGGATTTTATGTGCATTAGAAAAATTTGCATGTTTTCCAAAATTGCATTTTAGGGCCAAGAAAATGTTCATCTAGTTCTAAATATTTTATTTAGACAGTGAAAATTTGTTTGGCATTTTTAGGGTTTTATTTTATTTTTCTAGGATTTTATTTCTGCCGGCGAAATTGTTTAAAAAAAAACTTTTCGCGCCCGACTGGGCCGAGGCCCAGCCGAGCCAGGCCGGCCCAACCCCGCTGTCGGTGTCAAAACCGGCGGATCTTGGGTAGGGGGTCCCGAACTGTGCGTCTAGGCGGCTGGTAACAGGAGACAAGGGACATGATGTTTTTACCCAGGTTCGGACCCTCTCGATGGAGGTAAAACCCTACTCCTGCTTGATTAATATTGATGATATGGGTAGTACAAGAGTAGATCTACCACGAGATCGGAGTGGCTAAACCCTAGAAGCTAGCCTATGGTATGATTGTTGTTCGTCCTACGGACTAAAACTCTCCGGTTTATATAGACACCGGATAGGGATAGGGTTACACAGAGTCGGTTACAATGGGAGGAGATCTTCATATCGTATCGCCAAGCTTGCCTTCCATGCCAAGGAAAGCTCCATCCGGACACAGGACGGAGTCTTCAATCTTGTATCTTCATAGTCCGGGAGTTCGGCCAAAGGTCTTAGTCCGGCCATCCGGACACCCCCTAATCCAGGACTCCCTCAGTAGCCCCTGAACCAGGCTTCAATGACGACTAGTCCGGCGCACAAGTTGTCTTCAGCATTGCAAGGCGGGTTCTCCTGCAAATTCTCTGTATCCGTCGAATAGTGTCCGGCTTCTAGTGTGTGCTGTCCTCCTCGGCTTCTGTGCCCCATAATGACCATCTTCCACGCGTCAAACGAATGCGAAAAGTCAGGGGGTTTTCTTTTCACTTACCCCCCAGGCTGCGTTAATGAGCCGCCCATAAAAGAGACGGGGATTTACATCCAACTCGCACCATCTTCCCTCCGCGAGTCTTCATCGGAGCGCCTCTGACAGAGATCCATTCCAACATGGCTAGTCGATGTCGCTCCTCCTCTCGCTCTTCCAGCCCTCGTCCCAGAGATTGGGGGTGGTGCTCCATCCCGCATAGCGAGTTAGCAGTGCTTCAGTCCAAGGGGCTTCTCCCCCCCAGCATATATGGTCCCTGTTCGAGCCAGAATTGCTGCCTATAGCGGCGGAGAGCAGGCGGAGGGCGTTCCCAATCCCTCTCAAGGAGAGCGGGTATGCCTAGTCCCTTATTTGATGAGAGGACTAGGATTTCCAATTCATCCGTTTCTCCGAGGGTTGCTAGAGTTTTACGGCCTCCAGCTACATAACCTCACGCCCGCCTCCATTTTGCACATCGCGGGCTTCTTGGCCCTCTGCGAGCTGTTCTTGGGTGTTGAGGCCCATTTCGCAGTGTGGAAGAGGTTGTTTTGCCTTGTGCCCCGTTCTCAGGAGGGGTCTATTTATCAGGTGGGCGGAGCCGAACTATGGTGCATCGCCGGGACCGGATATCTATCCGGCACCCCAAAGAGGGCGTCCGAAGACTGGCCCTCAGAGTGGTTTTATATAGATGACGTCCCCCTGCCGGACCCTGTACGGATCGGACTCCCCGAGTTCAATAATGCCCCATTGAAGAAGCGCCTGAGTTGTCGCCCACGGAACCCTCAGAGGGAAGCTGACAGGGACGTCCTGTACCTGATGAGCCGGATAAGGTTGTTGGCTCACTCCGAACTGACCATGATTAAGGTCATGGCCGTATGCATTACGCGAGGGGTGCAGCTGCTTCAATACAGAGGCCACCCCATGTGGGATTTCAATGGGGAGGATGACGCCACCTGGTACGGTCGCAAGGGGCCAGATTCGGCCGCCACTTTAACGAGAATCTTATCCGCTTTGTACAAGGGGGAAGAGGAAGAATTCCTCCATGTCAACCCGGAAGGTGGATTCTCTATGTACAATCCTCCTAGTTGGGTGAGCAGACACTTTCACTTGCTTGTCCGTTTGTGAAATTCCCGTACTTGAGTACTTAGACTTAGTAATGTCCAAACGCAGGAGCTGCGCCAGGTTGTGAAGGAAATAAATAGCCCTGCTCCACAACCCGAGGACCCGGGACGGCCCCTCGATCTGGACTCCCAAGAAGATCCGGACTTATGCGTGGAGTTGATTGATGGAGTATTTCATCAGTTGAGCAAGGATAACTCCTTAGTGGCTATCACGGCCGACTATCCCGGACTACTTCCAGCCTCCAAGGTAACTAAGACCGAAGTCCCAGTATTCTAATGCTTTATCTTGCATGCCGTGTACTAACAACGTTTCGCAGGGTAAATCCTTGAGGCAGAAGACCGAGCCCGCGGTGGGCAGCCAACAAGGGCCGCTGAAGCCAACCGGGCCAAAAAGAGGTGTGGACCAGATCGAGATTCCAGCGCAACGGTATGGCATGCGGATTTAACGCCTAGGGTTTATGCCCTTGAGTTTTACTAATGCTCATGATTTTCTTAGGAAGAAGAGAGCCCGCTGGACTATGTCCACCGGCCAAGATTCGAGGCCGGGTCCGGAAGCGGAGGCGGACACGGGACGCGCCTCGGGCGCTCCTCCGACAGAGGGCGCCGACGGGCTATCTGCCACCAATTCAGAGGTGGAGAGTGCCCTGAACCACAGGCGTCGCCGAACTATTCTTCGTGACGCATGTTTTTCCCCAGAGGCGTTGGACGCCTTTAATACAGGAGATGCGTATCTCCGTGCTGGTCAAAATGGTCTAGCCAGAGCCACGGAGCAGTATGTGAAAGACATACAGGTGAGTAAAATTGAAGGTTATATATGTCAGTAGCCCCCGAGACTTGAAACAGTGAAGATAACTGTTTGAAGGATCATGTGCTATGCAGTGTCTTACAAAGAAGAACACACAATTGTCCCAGGAGCACGAAGAGTGCAAGGCTCAGCTCGAGGCTGCATTGGCCACTTCAGAGAATGTCAAGGGGACACCCGCAGGTAATATGTGCTTCGAAAGGTACCTCCGTTTTGAAATGCAACTGGCGTGCAACCCTGACGATAATAATGCAGATGAGGCCGGAGTAAATCCGGACCAGCAACAACTCCTACGCCAACTAAAGGCTGGCGAGAGCGTGCTGACGAGGGTGAGGCAAGAGAAGAACAAGCTTCAAGACACCAATACCCAGCTAGGCGAGGAACTGAAAGATGTTCGTATTCAGCTGTCTTCTGCCGTGAAGGAGAATCGGTGACTTCAACGCAGCATTTTTAGTAAGTGCTTGAACGAATCTTCGAAAAAAGAATTCGGCGAGGAAGTCGATTGAAAGAGCTATGTCTGTAGGTCTGCTGACGGGTCGTCCGGCAGAGGAAATGCCCGGTTCATCGGGAGACCTTCTTCCCGAGCTGTTGCAACTACACAATCGAGTTCGGCAGGAAATGCAAGGCGTCATCCAGGCTATGTGGCCATCTCTCTCCATGCCCGAAGGCCTTGAGGAGCTTGCCAAGAAGCTGGAGGGAGTGCGGCAGCGCTTCGGGTTGTGGAAGATATCGGCTTGCCGTCAAGGTGCCAGGGAGGCCTGGGCCATGGTGAAGACTTGATACACGAAGGCTGACCCAAACCACATGGCCGAGGTCGGCCCTATAGGTCCGGACGGAAAGGAGATCCCGGTCAGCTTAGCATATGGCCAGGTGGAGCTGGCTGCAAAGTATTCCCAACAGGACTATAAATTAGACCGCCTGTTGGATGGCATTGAAGAAGAATATGCCGAGTCGGATTGACTCTATAAAAATGACATAAAAAATGTCCTCTAGCCGGATTGTAGATCATTTGTCATTGTGGACCTTTCCGCTTCGACCTCTGGACCCTATAGTCCGGAGTGTGTCCGAATACCCTCTTGGTTTGTAAGAACTGGGGCATGCATGGAGATAAGGCGTAGGGGTCATAAGTGCTTGAGCAGACAAGTGCCCAACTAGTTATGTTATATTACATGGTTAGTAAGAAACATCTTCCAGAGAGAATAGTTCCGTTAGGGGTTCCTTTCCCTAGGAGGCATGCCCTAAAGTGCATGTCCGAACTGCCGGAAAGAGCAGAAAAGCATCTGGGGGCAAATGAATAAATACGAAAGATCATCCTTTGGTTCACCGACCGAATATTCCCTTAAGAATGCTAGCTTTCGGCTTCACCCAGTCTAAGGTACACATCCGGCTGACCCGGCAGTAACAATCGCAGAGGTGCTCCCTTTACCACCTAGCCGAATGAACGGGAACGTAGGGGTAAGCACAGGAGCCAGGCAACCCAGCTTGGCCAAAACTTAAGTCATATCGATGCATATAATGGTGTATAAAAGGTTCATGCGGAAGCATCACGCATGTTTTGGGCATGAGGCTCATTTTATATAAACTTCTTGGTAGAGAAGCCCCCAGGTATTATGAGCGCAGGTAGCGCGTCGGGTGTGTGCGAATATTGCACATGCAAGCCCCTAAGGGCTTGTGAGAAAAAAGGGTAGGGAGAAGGAACAAAATCTCGGATTGCCAAAAATAAAAATAAAAAATAAAATAAAGGGACGAGGGAAGGAGACGAACACGGAGTCCGGTGCTAGGCGTAGAACCTTCTTAGGCGTGCTGTATTCCAAGGGTTCGGCTCGAGTCGGTTATCCGATGCGCTTCACAGACGGTACACTCCGCCGATCAGTACTTGGTCGATGATGAAGGGGCCCTCCCATTTGGGCTTTAATTTATCCTTTTTCTTGTCCAGTAGGCGTAGAACTAGTTCGCCAACGTTATAGGTTTTCGCCCGTACTTCTCTGCTTTGGTATCTTCGAGCCTGCTGTTGATAGAATGCGGAACGAGCCTTTGCCACGTCGCGCTCCTCTTCCAATGCGTCCAAGCTGTCCTGCTGATGGAGCTCGGCTTCTCTTTCTTCGTACATGCTCACTCGAGGTGAGTCATGGATTATGTCGCATGGCAGTACTACCTCTGCGCCGTATACCATAAAAAATGGTGTGAATCCGGTAGTGCGATTCGGCGTGGTCCACAGCCCCCAGAGTATGGAGTCAATCTCGTCTACCCAGTGCGTGTTAGATTCCTTGAGGGATCACACTAGTCTGGGTTTGATGCTGCTCATAATGAGACCATTGGCCCGTTCGACTTGACTGTTAGTTTGAGGGTGATAGACTGAAGCATAGTCGAGCTTGATGCCCATGTTTTTGCACCAAAGTTTGACTTCATCGGCCGTGAAGTTTGTGCCGTTGTCGGTTATGATGCTGTGGGGGACGCCGTAACGGTGTACGACCCCGGATATGAAGTCTATCACTGGTCCGGATTCGGCCGTCTTTACAGGCTTGGATTCTATCCATTTGGTGAATTTGTCCACCATGACCAGTAGATATTTTTGCTTGTGGGTTCCTCCTTTAAGGGGTCCGACCATGTCAAGCCCCCGACCGCGAAAGGCCAGGTAATGGGTATAGTTTGTAGGGCGGTAGGCGGCATGTGGCTTTGGTTGGCGAATAACTGGCAACCAACACATCATTGCACTAAGTCCTGAGCGTCTGCCCGGGCCGTTGGCCAATAAAATCCGGTACGGAAAGGCCTTGCTTACAAGGGCCCGGGCTGCGGCGTGGTGCCCACCGAGTCCGGCATGAATTTCAGCCAAAAGGTCTCGCCCTTCCTCTTCGGAGATGCACCTTTGAAGGACTCCTGTTGTGCTTTTCTTGTAAGGCTCTCCCTCGTGGACTTTGTAGGCTTTAGATCACCGCACTATGCAGCGGGCCTCGTTTTGGTCCTCGAGAAGTTCCTGCCTAGTTAGGTAGGCTAGGAATGGTTTTGTCCAAGGGGCAATGACTACCATTATTGCATGGGCTGACGGCGTTGTTTCATTGACGGAGCCCCCAACTGTGTCAGAATGTTCGGTGAGGGGCAGTGTAGTTGTGTCCGGGCTATTTTTTCCGGATTCTCCTTCCCATGATACATATGGCTTGAACAGCCTTTCTAGGAAGATGTTGGGAGGGACGGCCTTGCGCTTGGTGCCGATGCGTGCCAGCACGTCTGCTACTTGGTTATTTTCCTGGGCTATGTGATGAAATTCAAGCCCCTCAAACCGAGCTGACATCGTTAAGATGGCGTTGCGGTAAGCTGCCATTTTCGGGTCCTTGGCGTCGAAGTCTCCATTTATTTTTGGTATTGGAACATTTGAATCCCCGCGGACCTCTAGGCGCTGAATGCCCATGGAGACTGCCATTCGGAGGCCATGTAAAAGGGCCTCGTATTCGGTTGCATTGTTCGAATCCGTGTACATTATCTGAAGTACGTATTGGACTGTGTCCCCGGTTGGGGACGTCAGAACGACGCCAGCCCCCAGGCCAACCAACATTTTGGAGTCGTCGAAGTGCATGATCCAGTTGGAGTATGCGCCGTATTCTTTAGGGAGTTCGGCTTCAGTCCATTCGGCGATGAAGTCGGCCAAAACCTGCGACTTAATAGCTCACCTTGGCTTGTAGGTTATGTCAAACGGGAGGAGCTTGAAGGCCCATTTGGCAATCCGGTCCATTGTGTTGCGGTTGTTTATAATATCATTAAGGGGTACTTCGGATGCCACTGTTATGGAGCACTCTTGAAAGTAGTGTCGCAGCTTCCGGGATGCCATGAACAACGCGTATGCTATCTTTTGATAATGCGGGTACCGTGACTTGCATGGAGTTAGCACAGTGGACACGTAGTACACTGGTTTTTGGAGGGGGAACTTGTGTCCGTCCGCTTCTCGTTCGACGATGAGCATCGCGCTTACAACTTGATGGGTTGCCGTGATGTATAATAGCATTGGTTCGCCCATGTTGGGCGCGGCTAGGACCTGATTTGTTGCCAGTATGGCTTTTATTTCTTTGAGTCCGGCCGTGGCGGCATCCGTCCACTCAAAGTGGTCGGTGCGCCGTAGGAGGCGATAAAGGGGTAATGCCTTTTCTCCTAAGCGGGAGATAAAGCGGCTTAGAGCCGCCACGCATCCTGTCAGTTTTTGTATTTGTTTGAGGTCCTTTGGGGTATCTAATTGTGACAGAGCTCGGATCTTGGCTGGGTTTGCTTCAATTCCTCTATCGGATACGATGAAGCCCAAGAGCTTTCCGGCTGGTACGCCGAAAACACATTTTTCCGGGTTGAGCTTAATGTCATATGTTCGGAGATTGTCACACATGAGCCTCAAGTCGTCTACTAGAGATTCGACATGTTTTGTTTTGACGACCACGTCATCTACGTATGCTTCGACTGTTTTGCCGATCTGGTTGGCCAGACATGTCTGAATCATGCGCTAATATGTTGTGCCGGCGTTTTTGAGCCCGAAGGGCATCGTGTTGAAGCAGAATGGGACGTATGGGGTGATGAATGCCGTTGCGGCCTGGTCTGACTCTGCCATCTTGATTTGATGGTAGCCAGAGTATGCATCGAGGAAACACAATGAGTCGTTTCCTGTGGTGGCGTCGATGATTTGATCAATTCGGGGGAGTGGGAAAGGGTCCTTTGGACAGGCCTTGTTTAGGTCTTTGAAATCGACACATAGGCGCCAAGATTTGTCCTTCTTTGGTACCATCACCAGGTTTGCTAGCCAGTCCGGATGTTTTATGTCTCTGATGAATCCGGCTTCCAGCAGTTTTGCTAGCTCCTCTCCCATGGCTTGTCTCTTGGGTTCGGAAAAACGCCGTAGGGTCTGCTTGATGGGTTTAAACCCTTTTATGATGTTCAGGCTGTGCTCGGCCAGCCTGCGTGGGATTCCTGGCATATCTGAGGGTGCCACGCGAAAATGTCCCAATTTTCTCGCAGGAAGTCTCTGAGTGCGGCGTCTACATCGGGTTTTAATTGTGCCACGATGGAGGCCGTTTTTGTAGGGTCCGTTGGATGGACTTGGAATTTGACTATTTCGTCCGCTGGTTTAAAAGAGGTGGACTTGGATCTCTTGTCTAGTATCACATCGTCCCTGTCCACCGTAGAGCGCAACACCGTTAATTCCTCGGCCGCTAGGGCCTTAGATAATGCCTCCAGGGCTAGTGCGGCTGTCTTGTTTTCAGTGTAGAGCGCTATGTCCGGATCACTTGCGAGAGTGATGATTCCGTTGGGCCCGAGCATTTTGAGCTTCATGTACCCGTAATGGGGCATGGCTTGGAAAATTGTAAATGCTTCTCGCCCTAGCAGAGTGTGGTAGCCGCTGCTGAATGGGGCCACTTGAAACATGACCTCCTCGTATCTGTAATTGTCCAGCGTGCCGAACACCACATCCAGTGTGATTTTTCCTGAACAGCACGCTTCCCGGCTTGGGATTATTCCCCTAAAAGTTGTGTTGCTTAGCTCAATGCAGCTCCAGTCAATTTCCATTTTTCGTAGGCTTTCCTCATAGATGAGGTTGAGTCCGCTGCCGCCATCCATGAGCACCTTTGTAAGTCGGAAGCCGTCCACTATCGGACTGAGGACCAATGCGGCTGGTGCTCGGGCTCTCCGGAATTTAGGTTCATCACTAGCATTAAAGGTGATAGCCGTGTCACTCCATGGGTTTATTGTTGCTACATGGTAGACTTCGGCAAGGTTGCGGAGCGTTCGTTTCCATGCATTGTTTGATGTGAAGGTCTCGAAGACTGTCGACACCGTAGTGGGGAGGTATTCTTCGGGTGCTGGAGTTAAAAGCTCCTCGCCACTTCTGGCCACCTACCGTAGTATCCAACATGATCTGAGGCTGTGCGTTGATGTGGCTTTCCCTGAATTATGAATTTTACAGGGTCCATTGAGCCATCCTTCCAGTACGGTCCCATACCCTATAGAGGGTTTTTGTTTTTTAATGTTTGGCTCAGATGCCTAGCGATAATGCGCCCTTTTGTTTCGGACTCGTGTTATATTCGGGGCCGGATTGTCCCAGAATTTATCTTCGGTTTTCCGAACACTTTCTGTCGCACAGTACTTTCGTACTATGGATGTCAAGTCGGCGAATCGTGTAATTCCGCGGCGACTTATGGCGTTTAGGATTCCGATGTCCGTGCAGTTGTTAAAGAAGTGTGAAATATCTTCTTTCTCACGACAGTCCTTTATCCTGTTCATAACCAGGAGGAATCTGGCCCAGTAGTGGTGTACTATTTCTCCGAACTCTTGCCGTATTAGGGATAAATCCCGTATAGTTGGGTGGGCGGGTGGAAATAAATCCGGAACCCTGCCCGATGTAAGATTCAGGGGCCGAGCGGTTTCCGAATTCGGAAGCTTGGTTTCTCGGATATTGTTCAATGAATCAGGCCTGCTGCCTGACTTTAGGTTCAGGGTTTGGGAGACATCCTCCCCTCCGCGGGTATCCGGCTTGGAGGGATCGGGAATCCGGACGCATCTGGTCCTTAGGGCGGGCGAAGACTCGCCGCATTGTTCTTCCACCACTTCGACGTGGTGGGTAATCTTTGGAGGGTCAATCTCTCTCTGATCAGGTTTAAGCCCAATCTGGATGTAATCAGTAGCGACTCCCAGGGCCGCGATGCGATCCAAGAGCTCGTTCAGGGAGAAGAGCTCCATCGGACCTAACTGCTCGGCGAGCTCCAAGCTGATGTGAAGATTGCTTTCAATGGCCCGAGAGGTCATCGCCGGCGCGGCGGCCGGACAGACGGTCATCAAAAACCTGCTTAGCCGGAGAGTTTGGCCGACAGCCAAAGCTCCTTTAACAACGACGCCGTCTTTAAAGACGGGATGCGGCATCCTTCCTGACGGTGATGACACAACGGAACTCTCAATGAAAGCACCAATGTCGGTGTCAAAACTGGCGGATCTCGGGTAGGGGGTCCTGAACTGTGCGTCTAGGCGGATGGTAACAGGAGACAAGGGACACGATGTTTTTACCCAGGTTCAGGCCCTCTCGATGGAGGTAAAACCCTACTCCTGCTTGATTAATATTGATGATATGGTAGTACAAGAGTAGATCTACCACGAGATCGGAGTGGCTAAACCCTAGAAGCAAGCCTATGGCATGATTGTTGTTCGTCCTACGGACTAAAACTCTCCGGTTTATATAGACACCGGAGAGGGCTAGGGTTACACAGAGTCGGTTACAATGGGAGGAGATCTTCATATCATATCGCCAAGCTTGCCTTCCACGCCAAGGAAAGCTCCATCCGGACACGGGACGGAGTCTTCAATCTTGTATCTTCATAGTCCGGGAGTCCGGTCAAAGGTCTTAGTCCGGCCATCCGGACACCCCCTAATCCAGGACTCCCTCACCCGCGCCGCCGCCTTCCCTTGCGTGCCGCCGCCATGGCCGACTCGAAGGAGTCCGAGCCGGACTCCACCGCCTCGCCGCCTTCGCCACTACTCCAAGTCGCCCCCCCTATATATACTCACCCCCGAGCCAGCACCACCAACCACCGCCGCCACCGCAGCCGCCCCAAGCCGCAGCCGTCGCCGCCGCCGCCGCCGGTCGCCGCCCGCGCCGCCGCCGAGCCCCGCCGCCCCACCTCCGCCCCACCTCGCCACGCCGGAGCCCCTTGTCGGAGGTACCGAGCCGGATCCGAGCCGCCGGTTTTTTTAAACCGTTCGGTTTTTTTAGAAACCCTAGTATGTTTTTTTTCTCAGATCGGTTCACCGGTTTTCTGCGGTTCTTCTATTTAGCGGACGTTTGTCCGTATGTTCGTCTAAACGAACGGTTTTCATTCATCAGTTACAGATAACGAACGCTCGTTCGTTAGCCTGTTTGTCAGTTTTCTTTTATCGGATTTAATTGCGATTATTTTCGGTCGCGATTTTTGATCCAATCTTAGTTTCTGTTTATCTTTTTGCTCGTTAGTCGGAATCAGGTGATTCAAAAGCCTAGAGTTTCGTCTCGAGACCCTCTTTCAACCTAAACAGGATTTTGACTCTGTAAAAATTTGACTTTAGTTCAGATTAGTAAACGGATCTTGTTTCTCTTGCCGTTTGAGTTTCGTTGCTCCGTTTGATTTGATTCTTTTGCTAACCGGAGTTCTTAAGTTGAACTTGCTGGTCCTTCATTTTCAGTTGAAGTTTTTCTCATGCATCTTTGCTAGTTGCTTATGTATGTTATTGTTTGTTTGCGATAGAATTCCCGGAGTGCGAAGCGTGTTACTACGAGTCACTAGGTTTCGCGGATCGTCAGCAACGCAAGTGACACATTGATCATACTCTTTTCATACCCAGTTTTCATTGTATTAGTTCAATCCTCAAACATTGCATGATTAGGATGTCTTTACCATGTGGGTTTTGGGAAGTAATAGATGAGGTAGTACCTATTACCTGTTTTATTATCAAACCCTTGGGAGTTACTTCTACGTTATGCTTATATTGCTATGCTATGCTCGTAGACGTGGTTTGGGTTTGAGTGTTCCATGAAAGATGTGAGATTGTTAATTAATGGTTCAACTTAAGGTGGCAACTTTAATAAACATCTGGGTGGATTGAGGCACCTGGGGATACCAGTGTTGCCTGGTTTGTTTTGGAAATCCCGGGGTTACCGTGTGATTTTCCTATGGACCGCCACCCAGGCTCAAAGGGAACTGAGATGATTCATGCTAGAAACTTCCATGTGCAGCCACAAGCTATTATGGGCTCTAGCATAGTTGAGTAAGTTACGTGAAGCTTTTGAACAGGTAGATCAGCAGGTAGTGGGTTTTTGTAGGTTTGGTATGGTCTACCCGGAGGAGAGAGTTAATGTTTCTGAAAGACTGTGTCTCGGTCATCCGTTTGTCAAACATCATGTAGTGCGTGAAATCAACGGAGGCGATCGAGTCTTGTGGGGAAAAGTGCGCAAACCTCTGCAGAGTGTACAATCTAATCATGGTTAGCCGTGTCCCCGGTTATGGACAATTCTGAGTGTCTAGTACTTGAAGTATCTTATGTATCTCATCACTCTTAATTAATATTGTTGGGTTGTTAATCACTTTAATTGGGATTGAGTTGGGGTTACCTTCTCAATGTTGTTCAACTACCATGATAGTTAAATAAAAAATTTATTCCTTTGTAGTAGGGAAAAATTGGCTTTATGCAAAACTATAACCATAGAGTTTTCCACCAGCCAAATATGCATGTAGTGTTAGTATTATTCTGTTTTTGCTCTACAGTGTTATATTGCCAGCATATTCCATGTGCTGACCTGTTTCTCGGGCTGCAACGTGTTATGTTGCAGACTTTTCAGACGAGGAGTAAGGTTAGTTAGGTCGTTGCCGTGCAGCTCAGCTATGCCATTGGAGTTGATGGACTCACTTTATCTTCCAAGCCTTCCGCTGTTGTCGCATTAGATGGCCTTAAGCCATATTATTGTAATAAGTTCTCTTTTGAGACATTCGATGTAATAAGTGTCTGACTGCTACTCTGCTATAAATCCTTCGAGTACTGTGCGTGTCAGCATTACTGATCCAGAGACGACACTGATGCATAGATGATGTAAGTAGATACTGAGTATATTTACTTGATGAAACACAAGTCTGAATTATTGAATGGTTCAAGTAATTTCAGAGTGAAGTTGAAGATCATCGTGACAAGAGGATAAAATGTCTATGATATGATCATAGAGATGAGTATCTGAGTTACGAGCTTTGGCACGCAACTAAGACATTGTGGAAATTGTTTCACAATTAATATCGCCTGGAACACCATAATGTGATGGTGTGTCCGAACATCATATTTGCACCCTATTGGATATAGTGCGTACCATGATGTATCTTATCGAATTACCACTATCGTTCATGGGTTAGGCATTAGAGACAACCGCATTTAGTTTAATAGGGCACCATGTAATTCCGTTGAGACGACACCGTTTGAACTACGATTTGGAGAAACCTAAGTTGTCATTTCTTAAAAGATTGGGGCTGCGACGCTTATGTGAAAAAGTTTCAGGTTGATGGGCTCGAACCCAAAGCGGGTAAAAATGCATCTTCATAGGACACCCAAAACAGTTGGGTATACCTCCTATCTCAGATCCGGAAGCGAAAGTAATTGTTTCTAGAAACGGGTCCTTTCTCGAGGAAAAGTTTCTCTCCAAAGAATTTAGTGGGAGGATGGTGGAGACTTGATGAGTTTATTGAACCATCACTTCAACCAGTGAGTAGCAGGGCACAGGAAGTTGTTCATGTGGCACCTACACCAATTGAAGTGGAAGCTGATGATAGTGATCATGATGCTTCGGATCAAGTCACTACTGGACCTCGTAGGTCGACAAGGACGCGTACTACTTCAGAGTGGTACACAATCCTATCTTAGAGGTCATGTTGCTAGACAACAACGAACCTACAAGCTATGGAGAAGCGATGGTGGGCCCGGATTCCGACGAATGGCTCAAGGCCATAAAATTGGAGAGAGGATCCATCACTTTGGAAGAAATACTTGATGGTCGTAAGGCCGTTGGGTACAGATGGATTTTAAAAGGAAGACAAACAATGATGGTAAGTATCGCCATTAAGAAAGCTGGGCTTGTCGTTAAGATATTTTCCGACAAGTTCAAGGAGTTGACGACGATGAGACTTTCTCACTCGTAGCGATGCTAAGAGTCTGTTGGAATTATATTAGCAATTACTGCATGATTTATGAAATCTTGCAGATAAGATGTCAAAACATTGTTTCCTCGACGATATCCTTGAGGAAAGGTTGTATGTGATACAACCAGAAGGTTTTGTCAATCCTGAAGAACGCTAACAAATATGCAAAGCTCCAGCAATCCTTCTCAGGACTGGAGTAAGAATCTTGGAGTTGGAATGTACGCTTTGATCAGATGATCAAAGATTTTAGGTTTATACAAAGTTTATGAGAAACTTGTATTTCCAAAGAAGTGAGTGGGAGCACTATAGAATTTCTGAGGAGTATATGTTGTTGACATATTGTTGATCAGAAATGATGTAGAATTTCTGGAAAGCATATAAGGTTATTTGAAAAGTGTTTTTCAATAGAAAACCTAGAATAAGCTGCTTGAACATTGAGCATCAAGATCTATGAGGATAGATCAAAAACGCTAAATGGTACTTTCAAATGAGCACATACCTTGACATGATCTTGAAGGTGTTCAAGATGGATCAGTCAAAGAAGGAGTTCTTGCCTAAGTTGTAAGGTATGAAGTTAAGAGTTAAAGCTCGACACGGCAGAAGAGAGAGAAAGGACGAAGGTTGTCCCCTATGCTTCAGACGTAGGCTCTATAGTATGCTATGTTGTGTACCGCACCGGAAGTGTGCCGTGCCATGAGTCAGTCAAGGGGTACAAGAATGATCCAGGAATGGATCTTTGGACAGCGGTCAAAATTGTCCTTGGAGTAAATAAAGGACATGTTTCTTGATTATGGAGGTGATAAAGAGTTCGGCGTAAAGGGTTACGTTGATGCAAGCTTTAACACCTGTAAGAATGACTCTGAGTAGCAAACCGGATACGTATAGTGGAGCAACCATTTGGAATAGCTCCAAGTGGAGCGTGGAAGCAGCATTTACAATATGACATAGAAAATTGCGAAATACATACGGATCTGAATGTTGCAGACCTGTTGACTAAAACCTCTCTCACAGGCAAAACATGATCAAACCCCAGAACTCATTGAGTCTTAATCACATGGGGATGTGAACTACTTTAGTAACACTAGTAAACTCTTTGGATGTTGGTCACATGGTGATCTGACCTGTCAATGTTAATCACATGGCGATGTGAACTAGATTATTGACTCTAGTGCAAGTGGGAGACTGTGGGAAATATGCCCTACAGGGAATAATGAATTATTTATTATTATTATATTTCCTTGTTCATGATAATCGTTTATTATCCATGTTATAATTGTATTGATAGGAAACTCAGATACATGTGTGGGTACAAAGACAACACCAAGTCCCTAGTAAGCCTCTAGATGACTAGCTCGTTGATCAATAGATGTTTACGGTTTCCTGACCATGGACATTGGATGTCGTTGATAACGGGATCACATCATTAGGAGAATGATGTGATGGACAAGACCCAATCCTAAGCCTAGCACAAAGATCGTGTAGTTCGTATGCTAAAGCTTTTCTAATGTCAAGTATCATTTCCTTAGACCATGAGATTGTGCAACTCTCGGATACTGTAGGAATGCTTTGGGTGTACCAAACGTCACAACATAATTGGGTGGCTATAAAGGTGCACTACAGGTATCTCCGAAAGTGTCTGTTGGGTTGGCACGAATCGAGACTGGGATTTGTCACTCCGGTTGACAGAAAGGTATCTCTGGGCCCACTCGGTAGGACATCATCATAATGTGCACAATGTGACCAAGGGGTTGATCACGGGATGATGTGTTACGGAACGAGTAAAGAGACTTGCCGGTAACGAGATTGAACAAGGTATCGGCATACCAACGATCGAATCTCGGGCAAGTACAATACCGCTAGACAAAGGGAATTGTATACGGGATTGCCTGAATCCTTGACACCGTGGTTCATCCGATGAGATCATCGTGGAACATGTGGGAGCCAACATGGGTATCCAAATCCCACTGTTGGTTATTGGCCAGAGAGTTGTCTCGGTCATGTCTACATGATTTCCGAACCCGTAGGGTCTACACACTTAAGGTTCGATGACGCTAGAGTTGTTATGGGAATTGGTGTGCAGTTACCGAATGTTGTTCGGAGTCCCGGATGAGATCCCGGACGTCACGAGGAGTTCCATAATGGTCCGGAGGTAAAGATTTATATATGGGAAGTCCTATTTTGGCCACCAGAAAATGTTCGTGATTTTTCGGTATTGTACCGGGAAGGTTCTAGAAGGTTCCAGAGTGGGGCCCACCAGCATGGGGGGACCCACATGAACGTGGGTAGTGGGGGCAAGGCCCCACACACTTGGTCAAGGCGCACCAAGATCCCCCCTTAGAAGGAATAAGATCATATCCCGAAGGGATAAGATCAAGATCCCTAAAAAGGGGGGATAACAATCGGTGGGGAAGGAAATGATGGGATTTCTTTCCTCCCACCTTTGCCAACGCCCCAATGGACTTGGAGGGCAAGAAACCAGCCCCCTCCACCCCTATATATAGTGGGGAGGCGCATGGGAGCTTCACCCTTGCCTCTGGCGCAGCCCTCTCCCTCCCCAACACCTCCTCCTCCGTAGTAGTGCTTGGCGAAGCCCTGCCGGAGAACTGCAAGCTCCACCACCACGCCGTCGTGCTGCCGGAGCTCTCCCTCAACTTCTCCTCTCCCCTTGCTGGATCAAGAAGGAGGACACGTCCCCGGGCTGTACGTGTGTTGGACGCGGAGGTGCCGTCCGTTCGGCACTAGGATCTCCGGTGATTTGAATCACGATGAGTACGACTCCAACCCCGTTCTCTTGAACGCTTCCGCTTAGCCATCTACAAGGGTATGTAGATGCACTCCCCTCTCTCTCGTTGCTAGTTTCTCCACAGATAGATCTTGGTGACTCGTAGGAAAATTTTGAATTTCTACTACGTTCCCCAACAATATAGACACCGGAGGGGGCTAGGGTTACTCAGAGTCGGTTTACTGAGGAGGAGATCTACATCTGAATCGCCAGGCTTGCCTTCCACACCAAGGAGAGTCCCATACGGACATGGGACGAAGTCTTCAATCTTGCACCTTCATAGTCCAAGAGTCCGGCCAAAGCATATAGTCCGGCTGTCCGGATACCCCCTTATCTAGGACTCCCTCACCGGGGGCAGGTCATCCCTACCCCAAAGCCCCGGAGAGAGGGTGGTGTTCATCCCCCACTTCCTCCGAGGACTTGGGTTCGCCCTCCATCCCTTCATCCGAGGTCTCATGTACTATTACGGGCTGGATTTCCATGATCTGGCCCCGAACTCCTTCCTCCATATCTCGGCATTCATCGTCGTATGAGAGGCATTTCTCCGCGTCCCTCCACACTTCGGCCTATGGCTCAAGGTCTTGAATGTGAAGCCGAAGGTGGTTGAGGGTCAAGACGCAGAGTGCGGCGGCGCCATGGTGAGCAAGCTCAACTATGTTACTTGGCCCAAAGGGAGATTCATGGATACTGTCAAGGTATGGCAGTAGGAATGGTTCTGCATCACCGAACCCCGTGGCACCAAGTGGGTAGCTGCTCCCTCTTTCAGATCTAGGCCTCCACTGTGGCTCGCGTCCTGGACCAACAAATGTCTAGACTGGGGATCTTCTGACGAAGTATTTATGCTGCAAAAGCACATCAAGAGCATGATAGCAAAGGACATCACCCTCCGGATGTGATCCAGGTGATGCTTATCCGCCAAGCTCTCCCCTGCCAATGACGGCCTCTCAAAGTGTGGGAGTTTAACCCAGAGGGGCCACGGACCCTTGTGCGATTCTATGGCATGACGCACAAAGGGATCTAGAAGCTGATTTTTAAGAAGCAGAAAGCATGGCCAGAACGTCCGAGGACACCGGCTTCGACTGCAACAATCCGGCATCCCCGGTAAGCATTATATTTCTGAACTTTACTTAGTTCGTCAATCCTGGGGAGAGGTACTAATAATTACATCTCTTGAATAGGATTGGATAAAGAAAGTGGAGTGGATTAAGTTCCCTGCCCGCTCCCCGAAAACCCAGCTGAGCCTATGTTGATGATGATGCTGGTCCCGCCGCCCTACCAAGCGCCGGTGAAGAATGACAAGAAGCAAAAGAGCAAGGAGGCAGAAAGTGACCTCCATCACGAAGATAATTCGGGCGCTATGTCCAATGGAACCGAAGCTCCTTCCTGTCTCGAGAGAGACGAAGACGAGGACGAATAGGAGGAGGAGGAAGAAGAAGAGAACCCTCCTCTCAAAGGGAAAAAGAGGGCGGCCTCTGTGGATCCGGAGGAGGGGGCACCCAAGAGAGGAAGAATATTCCTCTCGGATGATCTGGACTCGAACACCGAAGTTGTCCCTAAGCATCGCCCCCGATCCAAGCCCCTTGCCGAATCTTAAGTACCTTAATACGCCATACGTACGTCCAATCTTTTTACAAATTATAAGAATATCATAAAATTTCATGTTCTAGTCCGACCCATGACATCCCTCAAGAATCATCATCATCGGGGGATCTTTTGCTGGAGAAGATGGCGAGCGAGATGCCTCCACAATCTTCCCTGCCTCCTAGGGCGGATGACACCGAGGTGTCATCCCAAAGGATTTCTCCGCACTCCGGAGAAGTGTGGGAGGGAACCAAGACGGCGCCAGAGGATGGTACCTTGGCTGCCGAGAACATGAAGGACGCGACCTTCATGGAGACCGGTGACTGATGACCCACAAGTATAGGGGATCTATGATAGTCCTTTAGATAAGTAATAGTGTCGAACCCAACGAGGAGTAGAAGGAAATGACAAGTGGTTTTCAGTAAGGTATTCTCTACAAGCACTGAAATTGTAGGTAATAGATAGTTTTGTGATAAGATAATTTGTAACGAGTAACAAGCAATGAAAGTAAATAAGGTGCAGCAAGTTGGCCCAATCCTTTTTGTAGCAAAGGACAAGCCTGGACAACTTCTTATAATGAGACAAGCGCTCCCAAGGACACATGGGAATTATCGTCAAGCTAGTTTAATCACGCTCATATGATTCACATTTGGTACTTTGATAATTTGATATGTGAGTGGACCGATACTTGGGTACTACCCTTACTTGGACAAGCATCCCACTTATGATTAACCCCTATTGCAAGCATCCGCAACTACAAAAGAAGTATTAAGGCAAACCTAACCACAACACGAAACATATGGATCCAAATCAGCCCCTTACGAAGCAACGCATAAACTAGGGTCTAAGCTTCTGTCCCTCTAGCAACCCATCATCTACTTATTACTTCCCAATGCCTTCCTCTAGGCCCAAATAATGGAGAAGTGTCATGTAGTCGATGTTCACATAAAACCACTAGAGGAGAGACAACATACATCTCATCAAAATATCGAACCAATACCAAATTCACATTACTACTAATAGCAAGACTTCATCCATCTCCTCAGGAACAAACATAACTACTCACAAAGCATATTCATCTTCATAATTAGAGGGGTAATAATATGCATAAAGGATCTAAACATATGATCTTCCACCAAGTAAACCAATTAGCATCAACTACATGGAGGAATCAACACTACTAGCAACCCACAGGTACCAATTTGTGGTTTTGATACAAGATTGGATACAAGAGATGAACTAGGGTTTGGAGAGGAGGTGGTGCTGGTGAAGATGTTGATGGAGATTGACCCCCTCCCGATGAGAGGATCGTTGGTGATGATTTCCCCCTCCCGGAGGGAAGTTTCCCTGGCAGAACAGCTCTGCCGGAGCCCTAGATTGGTTCAGCCAAGGTTCCACCTCGTGGCGGTGGAGTTTCGTCTTGTGAGCTTGCCTCTGATTTTTTTCCAGGATAAAACACCTCATATAGCAGAAGATGGGAACTGGGGGGGCCACCAGGGGGCCCAGGAGATAGGGTGCGCGCCCTGTAGGCGGGGACACCCTCTTGGCCAGGGTGTGGGCCCCCTCAGGTACTTTCTTTGCCCAATAATTCTCATTAAATCCAAAAAATGACTTTCGTGGAGTTGCGGGATTTTTGGAGCTGTGCAGAATAGGTTTCCAATATTTGCTCCTTTTCCAGCCAGAATCCCCGCTGCCGGCATTCCCCTCTTCATGGTAAACCTTGTAAAATAAGAGAGAATAGCCATAAGTATTGCGACATAACGTGAAATAACAGCCCATAATACAATAAATATTGATATAAAAGCATGATGCAAAATGGACGTATCAACTCCCCCAAGCATAGACCTCGCTTGTCCTCAAGCGGAAGACGAAATCGAAAAATATGTCCACATGTTTAGAGATAGAGGTGTCGATAAAAATAAAATACAGACATGAGGGCATCATGATCATTCTTATAACAGCAACATATATAGATTTTGTCATATGATTTGTTATGCTCAAATAACAATCTATTCACCATGTCAGGTATGGAACATAAACTTCATTGGGAACTAACAAACTATAATCTCAATCATTGAAGCAATTGCAATTTATCATAACATCAAAAAGAGTCAAGAATAGAGATTTTCAGCAAGTCCACATACTCAAATATCATATAGTCTTCTCCAATTGCTAACACTCACGCAATACTTATGGTTATGTAGTTTTAATCGGACAATGAGAAAGATAGGGGCTTATAATGTTGCCTCCCAACATATTCACCTTTAGGTGATGTCAACAATAATAATTCATGCTAACGAACATCCTATTGGATATATATATCAAGATCTTTCTAACACGAGGTGCTTGCCATAGGATAAAATGAAAAAGGGAATGGTGAAGATCACCTTGACTCTTGCATAAAGTAAAAGACATAAAGTAGAAGATAGGCCCTTCGCAGAGGGAAGTAGAGGTTGTCATGCGCTTTTAGGGTTGGATACACAAAATCTTAGTGCGAAAGAACGTCACTTTATATTGCCACTTGTATATGGACCTTTATTTTGCAGCCCGTTGCTTTTATTGCTTCCATAACAAGCTCGTATAAAGTTTATTTTCTCCGTACCAATAAGTCATGCATATTTAGAGAGCAATTTTTATTGCTTGCACCGATGACAACTTACTTAAAGGATCTTACTCAATCCATAGGTAGATATGGTGTACTTTCATGGCAAAACTGGGTTTAAGGATATTTGGAAGCACAAGTAGTATCTCTACTTGGTGCTAGGAATTTTGGCTAGCATGAGGGGGAAAGGCAAGCTCAACATGTTTGAATGATCCATGACAATATACTTTAACTGAGATGCAAGAAAACATAAACCATTATGCTGTCTTCCTTGTCCAACATGAACTCTTTAGCATGTCATACTTTAATGAGTGCTCACAATCATAAAAGATGTCAAAGATAGTATATTTATATGTGAAAACCTCTCGTTCCTTATTACTTCCTATTAATTGCAACGATGACCAAAACTACGTTTATCAACTCTCAACAACTTTTAAGCCTCATACTTTCTATGTGTGAAGGCATTACTATCCATAAGATCAATATGAACTCTTTTATTCTTTTTATTCTTTCTACTTTTTTTCTTTTCAAGATCATAGAAAGATAGCAAAGCCCTTGACTCAACACTAATATTTATTATAAATACCTCACGGACTCGACCACATAGAGATCACAAAGCAAAACTCAAAACTAATTAATACCAAGGCTTAAATCTACTAGATCAATATATTGCTAAAAAGGACCGAACTTAGTAAAACGGTAAAGATAGGAGTGTGATGGTGATACAATACCGGGGCACCTCCCCCAAGCTTGGCAGTTGCCAAGGGGAGTGCCCATACCCATGTAATTATGTCCTCGAAGGTGATGAAGGTGGTGATGATGACGGTGGATAATCGCACATCAAGCGTAAAAGATCCTCCAACTTGCGGATAATGCCCTTGAGCCCGACTATATGATCCTTCAATAAAATATTCTCCTGTGTGAGATTCTTATTTTGTATGCGAGCCAACTCAATCATCTTGAAAGCTTCAATGTCAGTTGGGGTAAAGATGTTAGGAAGAGGTTGCGGGATGTCTTCTTATTTCGCCACCGAAGCTTGATCCTCTGTGACCTTCTTGATCCCTTCATCCCTGTTGATCTCCTCTGGTTCTTCTCTTTTCAGCTCTATCTTCAATAGCCAAGCATCCTTATCTTCATTGTTGGAGGAGGGTGACGTCATGATGCTCTTGATTTGTCAGAAAAATAGCATAAAACAAAGACAGAAGATTTTTGCGTGATACGGTGGTCAAAACTTTCGGGGGATTATATAATGAATTTTTACCGACCAAAATACGTAACATGTAAGAAAACGGAGTCCGGGAGGCACACGAGGTGTCCTCGAGACAGGGGCGCGTCCTGTAGGGGGGGGCGCGCCCTCGACCCTCGTGGATGCCTCGTGTCCTTCCCGGATTACTTCTTTCTTCCATAAATTCTTAAATATTCCAAAACGGAGAAAAATTGCCATTAGAATTGTTTTGGAGTCGGTTTACTTACCGTACCACATACCTATTCCTTTTCGGAGTCTGAAACGTTCTGAAAGGTGTCCCTTATGTATTCCTCCGTGGTTACGGTTTCAATAATATTAGTTTCAGTATTAATAGGATTACCTGAGATATAATGTTTGATTGTTTGACCATTCACCACCCTCAGACTTGTGCCTTCGAAGTTGTTGATTTTTATGGCACCGGAATGATAGACCTGCTCGATAACGTAAGGACCTTCCCATTTAGAGAGAAGTTTTCCTGCAAAAAATCTTAAATGAGAGTTGAATAGCAACACATAATCACCTACATTAAATTCTCGCTTTTGTATCCTTTTGTCATGCCATCTTTTAACTTTTTCTTAAAATATCTTGGCATTTTCATATGCTTGGGTTCTCCATTCATCAAGTGAGCTAATGTCAAATAACCTTTTCTCACCAGCAAGTTGAAAATCATAGTTGAGCTCTTTAATGGCCCAATATGCCTTATGTTCAAGTTCGAGAGGTAAGTGACATGCTTTTCCATAAACCATCTTATACGGAGACATACCCATAGGATTTTTATATGCAGTTCTATATGCCCATAATGCATCATCAAGTTTCTTGCACCAATTCTTTCTAGAGCTATTAACAGTCTGTTGCAAAATTAATCTGAGCTCTCTATTACTTAAGTCTACTTTCCCACTAGACTGTGGGTGATAAGGGGATGCGATTCTATGATTAACATCATACTTAGCAAGCATTTTATGGGAAGCACCATGAATAAAATTTGAACCACCATCAGTCATAAGATATCTAGGGACTCCAAACCTCAGAAAAATAACTTCTTTAAGCATCTTAATAGAGGTGTTATGATCAGTACTACTAGTTGGAATAGCTTCTACCCACTTAGTAACATAATCAACATCGACTAAAATATGTGTATATCCATTAGAGGCAGGAAAAGGTCCCATATAATCAAAGCCCCAAACATCAAATGGTTCAATAACAAGAGAATAATTCATAGGTATTTCTTTACGTCTACTAATATTACCAATTCTTTGACATTCATCACAAGACAAGACAAACTTACGGGCATCTTTAAAGAGAGTAGGCCAGCGTGGTGTCCTGCATATGATTCAGAGCGACACTTGCATAGGATCTATTCCTGTTCATGCTCAGGTACACAACGTCTAAAAACACCATCTGCTCCTTCTTTATATAGGTGTGGGTCATCCCAAAAGTAATGTCTTAAATCATAAAAGAACTTTTTCTTTTGCTGGTATGTGAAACTAGGTGGTATAAATTTAGCAACAATGTAATTAGCATAATAAGCATACCATGGAGCAGTACAAGAAGCGTTAATGACCGCTAATTGTTCATCAGGAAAGCTATCATCAATAGGTAGTGGGTCATCAAGAACATTCTCTAGCCTAGACAAGTTGTCTGCAACGGGGTTTTCAGCTCCCTTTCTATGAATAATATGCAAATCAAATTCTTGGAGCAAGAGAACCCATCTAATAAGTCTAGGTTTAGCCTCTTTCTTTTCCATAAGATATTTAATAGCAGCATGATCAGTGTGAATAGTAACTTTAGAATCAACTATGTAAGGTTTGAACTTATCGCAAGCAAATACAACTGCTAAGAATTCTTTTTCAGTAGTAGCATAATTTCTCTGGGAAGAATCAAGAGTCTTACTAGCATATTGAATAAAATTTAATTTCTTATCAACTCTCTGCCCTAGAACAACACCTATAGCATAATCACTAGCATCACACATAATTTCAAAAGGTAAATTCCAATCAGGTGGCTGAACAACGGGTGCAGTGATCAAAGCTTTCTTAAGTATTTCAAATGCTTCGACACAATCATCATCAAAGACAAACGGAATATCTTTTTGCAATAAATTAGTCAGAGGCCTAGAGATTTTAGAAAAGTCCTTAATGAACCTCCTATAAAAACCGGCATGACCAAGGAAACTTCTTATACCTTAAATGTCCTTGGGACATGACATCTTTTCAATAGCATCGACTTTAGCTTTATCAAATTCAATACCTCTTTCAGAAATTTTATGCCCCAAGACAATGCCTTCATTAACCATAAAGTGACACTTTTCCCAATTTAGGATGAGACTAATGTCTTCACATCTCTACAAAACTCGATCAAGGTTGGCCAAGCAATCATCAAAAGAGGATCCATAAACGGAGAAATCATCCATGAATATCTCACAAATCTTTTCACAAAACTCAGAGAATATAGCCATCATGCATCTTTGAAAGGTAGCACGTGCATTAATTACATAAACCAAAAGGCATACGTCTATAAGCAAATGTACCGGAAGGGCAAGTAAAAGTTGTTTCTAATTGATCTTCTGCTGACACAGGTATTTGAGAGAAACCAGAATAACCATCTAGAAAGCAGAAATGTGTATGCTTGGATAATTTTTCTAGCATTTGGTCAATAAAAGGTAAAGGGTAATGATCTTTCTTAGTGGATTTATTTAATTACGAAAATCAATTATCTTCCTATAACCTATAATAATTCTTTGCGGAATTAATTCATCTTTCTCATTAGGAACAACAGTAATGCCTCCCTTTTTAGGGACACAATGGACAGGGCTTACCCATTCACTATCAGCAACGGGATAAATTATACCTACCTCAAGGAGTTTTATTATCTCCTTTCTTACCACTTCTTTCATCTTATGGTTCAATCGTCGTTGAGGATCTCTAACCGGTTTGGTGTCTTTCTCCACTTTTCTTTTGTGCTGGCATAGAGTAGGACTAATGCCCTTAAGATCATCTAGAGTATATCCAATAGCAGCACGGTGCTTCTTCAGAGTTTTCAATAATCTTTCCTCTTCCTGCTCTGAAAGGTTAGCACTAATAATAATAGGATATGTTTTCTTTTCATCAAGATAAGCATATTTAAGATTATCAGGTAATGTTTTGAGCTCAAACACGGGATCACCCTTGGGTAGAGGAGGATCCCCTAGGATTTCAACAGGTAAGTTGTGTTTCAAGATAGGCACCTGCTGAAGGAATACTTCATCTATTTCCCTTCTTTCATTCATAAACATACCATTTTCATGGTCTAGCAAATATTTTTCTAACGAATCAGTAGGAGGCACGGCCATAGAAGCAAGACCAATTATTTCATCTTTACTAGGGAATTCTTTATCACGGGGTTGTCTACGAAATTTAGCAAAATTAAACTCATGAGTCATGTCATCTAAGCCAATCATAACAACATCCTTTTTGCAATCAATCCTAGCATTAACAGTATTCAAGAAGGGTCTACCAAATATAATGGGACAAAAGTCATCTTGTGGGGAACCTAGAACAAGGAAATCAACAGGGTATTTGACCTTCCCACACAAGACTTCAACATGTCTAACAATCCCAAAAGGCTTAATAGTATCTCTATTGGCAAGCTTAATGGTAACATCAATATCTTCCAACTCAGCGGGTGTAATATCGTGCATAATTTCTTTATATAAGTCATAGGGTATTGCACTAGCACTAGCACCCATATCACATAAGCCATCATAACAATGACCTCCTATTTTAACAGAAATAACAGGCATGCCTACAACAGGTCTATGTATCTTAGCATCTGGTTTTGCAATATTAGCGGCTTCATCACAGAAATAGATAACATGCCCATCTATATTATCATCCAAGAGATCTTTAACCATAGCAATACTAGGTTCAAATTTAATTTGCTCAGGAGGTGTATAAGTTCTAGTATTACTCTTACGAACAACAGTTGAAGGTTTAGCATGATCCTTTATTCTAACAGGAAAAGGTGGCCTCTCAACATAAGTAGTAGGAACAATAGGATCATTATAAGTAATAGTCTTTTCTTCAACTATAATAGGTGCAACTACTTTTACTTCAATGGGAGGATTATATTTAAACCACATCTCCTTAGGGAGATCAATGTGAGTAGCAAAATATTCACAGAAAGAAGCTACAATCTCGGAGTCAAGTCCATATTTAGCGCTAAATCCACGGAAAGCATTGGTATCCATAAAAGATTTAACACAAGCAAACTTAGGTGTTATACCTGACTCCTTACCATCGTCGGAACCCCAATCTTCAGAGTTGCATTTAATTCTTTCCAATAAGTCCCACTTGAATTCAGTAGTCTTTAGCATATAAGAACCAACACAAGAAGTATCGAGCATGGTGCGATCATTGAGAGAAAGCCGAGCATAAATTTTTTGAATAATCATTTCTCTTGAGAGCTCATGAGGGGCATGAATATAACATTGAATTAAGCCTCCCCCAAGCTTGAGCGATGCTTTCTCCTTCGCGAGGCCAGAAATTATATATGTAATTACGATCACGGTGAACAAGATGCAAAGGATAGAACTTCTGGTGAAATTCCAACTTCAATCGTTTATAGTTCCAAGATCCCGTATCATCACACAGCATATACCATGTCAATGCATCTCCCTTCGAAGATAAAGGGAAGACCTTCCTCTTAACAACATCATCGGGAATACCTGCAAGCTTAAATAATCCACACACTTCATCCACAAAGATAAGCTATTAATCGGGATGCAATGTTCCGTCTCCTGCAAAGGGATTAGCTAGCAGTTTCTCTATCATACCTGAAGGAATTTCAAAGTAAACATTTTCAGTAGGTTCAGTAGGTTGAGGAGCAACTCTTTGCTCTACTGGTCGGAGTGAAGATACCCCGAACAAGACCCTCAAAGGATTAGTTTCCATAGTAACAAGTGACAGAAAATTTCAGCACACTATATAAACGTTTCCTTACCAAGTTCCACTCACCAAAGGCGCTTCACTCCCCGGCAACGGCGCCAGAGAAGAGTCTTGATGACCCACAAGTATAGGGGATCTATCATAGTCCTTTCGATAAGTAAGAGTGTCAAACCCAACGAGGAGCAGAAGGAAATGACAAGCGGTTTTCAGTAAGGTATTCTCTGCAAGCACTGCAATTGTAGGTAATAGATAGTTTTGTGATAAGAGAATTTATAATGAGTAACAAGAAATGAAAGTAAATAATGTGCAGCAAGGTGTCCCAATCCTTTTTGTAGCAAAGGACAAGCCAGGACAACTTCTTATAATGAGAAAAGCGCTCCCGAGGACACATGGGAATTATCGTCAAGCTAGTTTCATCACGCTCATATGATTCCCGATCGGTACTTTGATAATTTGATATATGGGTGGACCGGTGCTTGGGTACTGCCCTTACTTGGACAAGCATCCCACTTATGATTAACCCCTATTGCAAGCATCTGCAACTACAAAAGAAGTATTAAGGTAAACCTAACCACAACATGAAACATATGGATCCAAATCAGCCCCTTACGAAGCAACACATAAACTAGGGTTTAAGCTTCTGTCACTCTAGAAACCCATCATCTACTTATTACTTCCCAATGCCTTCCTCTAGGCCCAAATTGTGGTGAAGTGTCATGTAGTCGACGTTCACATAAAATCACTAGAGGAGAGACAACATACATCTCATCAAAATATTGAACGAATACCAAATTCACATGACTAATAATAGCAAGACTTCACCCATGTCCTCAGGAACAAATGTAACTACTCACAAAGCATATTCATGTTCATAATCAGAGGGGTAATAATATGCATAAAGGATCTGAACGTATGATCTTCCACCAAGTAAACCAATTACCATCAACTACAAGGAGTAACCAACACTACTAGCAACCCAAAGGTACCAATTTGTGGTTTTGAAACAAGATTGGATACAAGAGATGAGCTAGGGTTTGGAGAGGACGTTGTCGGCGTTCTGGGAATGGGGGTCCCCAAACTTGCCTGCCTGCAGCCTGTGGCATGGCTAAAGCAGTGGCCCTGTGCGGCCCACCTTCATCAGCTCAAGCTCAAGAACCTCACGTGGGGCCAAGCCTCATAGGGCGGACGACAGGAAGCTTCCTCAGGAGCAGCCTCGTCAGGAAGGCTCGCGAGGAGGAGGAGAGATCAAGACAGGGGTACCTCACCAGGTGCCCATGATGGAAGCCATGACGATCGATGCCAGGCGGGCGCCAGGCGGGTGCCGGCCTGCGCAGTGTCCTTGTTTCCTCTTTGGTGCAAAGGGAGCAAGCACAGGCCAAGGCATCAGGCAAAGGCTACCATTTCGGTGCAACAAGACCAAGACCAACTGAGCGGCAGGATGGAGGTCACCGTGGAGCCCAAGACAGCGTCACCATCAGAGTCTTTGACAGTTGAAGACCAACTTTAGTCAGAATAAGTGTACTGGATGTTCCCCTTCAAAATGGCCAATTGTTGGCGCCCTTCCCACTTAATATTTGGAAAGAGGACCGGGGCCTCTCTCTATATATAGGGCTAGCCACCATAGTATACATGCATCTGGAATCGACCCCCCCAAAGGGACAACAACACCACAAGAACATCCCTTGCGAGGCTGTTCTTCCTTTGTACTGTTCATCATCAGCCCCTGAGGCAATCCACTACACCACACACTGGAGTAGGGTATTACACCACAACGGTGGCCTGAACCAGTATAAACCTCGTGTCCCTTGTGTGTTCATCATTCTAGCCTAGATTCTTTGCAAGGCTTTGAGACGCGAGTTGGTAGAGGAGAGATCTTCGCGCGAACCCCAGAGTTCGAACCTCAAGGGTCTGCCGGAAACCGAAATCGGACATTTGGCGCGCCAGGTAGGGGTGCGCCGGAATCTTGTCTTCCGCCATCTTGCATTTCATCGTCCGTCGTGCCCATGTCTGATGCTCGCCGAGCCCGTGCCGACCGTCGGGCTGCTCTCATGACCCATGTCGCCCAGACGGCCCCCGTCGACGGGCCTCCATGTCGTTCCCCGTCGCCTGCCGCCCACGCCGCCACCGGCCCGGCGGGGAATGAACGGCAGGCTCGTCATCGCATGCTCATCGCGCTCCCGCGGACGCGCACGCCGCATTGCTCCTGGCACGTGACCTCCTGCAATACTGCCTAGTCGACGACCTCTACGACGAGTGGCTCGCTCCCCTGCACCGTCCCTCTCATTGCATCGCCCTCCGTCCTATGCAGGAATGCAGCTCTGGAGGCGCCTCCGCCGCCTCCTCCCCAAGAAGGCGCCCTAGCACCAAGGCGTGCGGCCCCTGGACGAGACCCGCCGTGTTCAGTGCCCCCACAATAAGAAAAGAGCTGCCACGAAGTCCCTCGCCCCCAAGAAGGTGCTCGCGTGGTCCCTGCGGCAACACGCCATGATCGCTCTCCTGCTCCAGCGCGCCAAGACCCCGAGCTGCTCCTAGCGGCAGCGTGCAGAGACCTTCAAGATCAAGCCCTATGTCACCAGAGGCTCCCAATGGCCACCGCAGGCTATCGCGCCTTCACCGCCGAGCTGCGCAGCGTGGCCTGGCTAGGCAAGTTCAAGCCAGATCTGCCTCCTCGCTATAACGGCACTGCTGACCTCGCGGAGTTCCTCCAGCTCTACGAGCTGGGCATCGAGGCGGCCAACGGGGACGAAAAGGTCATGGCGAACTGATTTCCCATGGCTCTCAAGGATGGCGCCCGCACCTGGCTCCTGAACTTGCCTCCCAGCATGATCTCCTCTTGGGACGAGATGCGTACTCGCTTCATCGCCAACTTCCAAGGCACTCGCGACTGGCCCCTTGCAAGAGTGACCTGTGCCGCATCAAGCAACAGCCAGGAGAGACCCTACAAAAGTACATCCAGTGCTTCAATAACGCCTGCCTTAAGATCCCCAGGGTGACTGAGGAAGCCATCATCTCAGCCTTCTCCGATGGCGTTCGTGACAACAAGATGAAGGAAGAGTTGGCGATCCATGAAGATTTGTGCACATCTCTGGAGCTGTTCAACTTGGTGACCAAGTGCGCCAGGGCTGAGGAAGGGCGCCTCTCCTGAAGAGAAGAAGCCCAAGGCCAAGGGCGTGAAGAGCAAAGGAGTGTTTGTGCTCACAGCTGAGCCAGACACCAAGCATGGCAGAGATCAGCCAGAGTCATCCAAGGGCAGCCGGTACTGCGTGTACCACGACCTCCACACTCACAACACCAACGAATGCCAAGAGCTCAGAGTCGTGTGAGATGGACGTATCGGACGACGCCCCAAGAGCAACGATCAGGGCTATGTCCAAGGAGGAGGAAGAGGTGGAGTACAATGGGAAGACCGTGTCCCTCGCCAATGGTGGCGTGACCGACCTCGCGAGGATCGCTGGCAGGACCAGCCTCGCGAGGGAGGTTGGAGGGATCAGCCTCGTGAGGATCGCTCGCAAGGCAACACAGGCCTCCCTCCACTGCCACCACCACCGAGGAGGAATGAAGACCAGCATCAGGACGTGGGGGCTTGGGGCTTCCAAGAGCCGCACGCTATCGCTTACATCCTGGGCGGAGCTCAAGCCTCGGCCTGTCAGCGCATCTTCAAGCAGTTTGCTCGCGAGGTGAATGCAATCCTCCCAAAGCCTGAGGCCTCGCGCCCTCTCAGGTGGTCCACGTGTGCCATCACGTTCTGCTCAGCAGACCAGCTCAAGTGTGCAATGACAACTGGGGTCCTCCCAATGCTCGGTTCCCTAGTCATCAGCAATGTGCAGGTCATCAGGACCCTCATCAATGGTGGCGCAGGGCTCACCATTCTGTCTATCAAGACATTCAACAATCTCGAAGTGCCTTACGACCAGCTTCAGCCGACCAAGCCTTTCTCAGGAGTCACTGATGGTTCTACCACCCCCATAGGGCAGGTCCGCCTCCCTGTCACCTTCGTACAGTGCAAGAACTACCACACTGAGCTCATCGACTTCAACGTCGCCCACATTCGCCTGCCATACAACGCCATCCTCGGGTATCCGGCCCTGGCCAAGTTCATGGCGGTGACTCACCATGGCTACAATGTCTTCAAGATGCCAGGAAGCGATGAAGTCATCACAGTCCCCTGTGAGGAGAGGGATTCAGTGTGTTCTGTCGAGCGTGCCTTCCAGGCTGCATCAATCGAAGACCCAGATCACAGGAGCGGGAGCCTTCCCGAGGCTGCCCCTAAGAAGAAGAAGACATCACCTGGCCTGAGCCCTCAGGAGGTAGGCACCTCCAGTGGCACCGCATTAGGGTCCGCGCTCGTTCAAGGGGCGCCTCCCCCTGTCGCATAGGAAGGCGCGCCAAGCGCCCTCCTCGGGCAAGGCTCGGGGGCTCTCTCCTAGAGGTCCATTGACTTTGCCAAGGTCACGAGGGAGGCGCTCGGGCACCACTTGGAGGCGTGCTTCACAGCACGTTTCCCTCAGGAAGGTGCGAAGCAGGGAAGGTCCAACCCTCAGGAAATCATCCCAAAAAACACTCAGGAGCTGCAGGAATCATGAGTCATGTGTGGCAGCCGCCGCTTACCCGCCGTAGCTCCCCATCCAGGCGAGGATGGTGGACTGCGCGTCTGCATGGACGTACCAGGGCTCAACCAAGCCGCATCTCAGGAGCGCCTCTGGCCCTCGCACGTGGGACATTGCGAGGGTCCACCTCATAGCTACGTTTGCATGCCTCTTGGCCTGCCGAACGCGGCCGCTGCTCATCAGCGCCTGGCGAGGAGCATTCTGGAGGCTCAGGAGGTCAGGCACTGTGCGGTCCTTGCAGAGATGGAGATGGTCCTCGAGGAGCCGCCTGGGCCCCCAGAACCTCCCGAGGCTCCGGGTCCAGGGAGCTCGTGAGGATAAGCTTCCTCACTGTGCGTCATCCACTACTTCAGCATCCCTTCATCCCTAATGATATCAGGTGACATCTTTCAAGTTACATTTTCAGCTGGGAGCGCCCCCAGGGCTGCATCATTCCCAGGCCGCACGGGTCTGTCCCTACGACATGTATCTCTTTTGCTCATGTCTTTTGTTTACCTTGTTGGGGGCTCCCCTCGGGCTGCATTATCCCCAAACCTCTTGGGCCTGACCCGGTGGCATGTACCTTTCCTGCATCTGTCTCGGTCGTGTGCCTCGCATATTTGACCCGCTATGATTATTATCTAGTGCTTACCGCGGAGCCTTTTTTTCCTTCATGCTAATCACTTGCGCGTTAAAAGGGGGGCACCTGAGCATCTTGACTCATGGGCTCTTACTGGCCCTCCAGTCATCACCTCCTGGCCTTGTCCATGGCATCGCGCTGGCTCATGGGTTCCCAGATACACCTCATCAAGCCCTACCGTGCCAACCACATGTCAGGGCGGGGCTGTAAACGCCCCGGGGGATCCTCCCGGAGGGGGGCCCCCTCCCACGTACCAGTGGAAGCACCATGCTCTGTGCTGGCTGACGACACTGCCGAGGAGTGGCTATGCCCGTACACATACGTAAGCGCTATGTTCCGCGCTGGTGATAAGCAACTGAGGGCAGCCCACGGCCGCATCAACCTCAAGGAGCCCAAAGCTCAGTGTCTGGCCCTATCGTAGTCCCTCTGCTCAGGAGCGCCACGCGATGGGGCCGGACACGGGGGCCGGACACGGGGGCTACGTCCGGGCCATGCCCAGGCGCATGCTACCCAGCCAGGTCCCTTGGACCTAGTTTTTCGCGCGCCCCTCCCCGAGCGGAGCCAAGGTACGATGATCGTTTGAGTGTCAAGGGGGACCCCTGAGCATCATGACTCAGGATCCTAACTGGTCACGTAGCCCCTCACCCCTTGGTTCCGTCTTGGTTTTCGGTCGGGGCTAACGGCGGCTGAGGTATGCGCGGCGCCGGGCCCTGCCGACGTAGAACACAAGGAAATAGGAAAGAAAATGCAAGTTCTAGAGAATTCAAAAGCAAATATTACAGGCCATAGATTGTTTCCACAACGCCAAACACAAGTTTAAACTCCTCCACGAGGCATGATGCATGTTGCAGGAATTAAAACAAGATAGAAGCCGCGAAGAGATCACTTCTTGGCAGCACCAGTCGAGGGTGGATGCGCCCGACGTCCATCATGACCCACTTGCTCCGGAAGCTGTCGATCCTCTTCCCGGTCTCCGATATGGCGTTGGACTTGGAATATGCGATAAAGCTCACGCACACGGTAATGTGGGCATCGGAAACTCGGAGGTAGAAGTAATGGCGCAGCAAGGCCACTGAGGGCATCACGCCAACGTGAGCCTCGCAATAGTAGGGGAAAATTGCCAGGAGAAGAACAGAGTTGGGGTGGAGATGCAGGGCTTGCAAGTTGTATTGGTGAAGAACAGCAAGGAAGAACTCGGAAAAGGGGGGCACCAGACCGGCAATGATGGCGCTCACAAAGAGCGGGTAGAAGGTACTCCCCTTGCCTTCCGGCTGGGCGGAGCCGGGCTTAAGCACAGTCACCCCCTCGTTGCCCTGCGCCACCGTCATCAGGCGCGTGAGGGCGAGATTCTTCTCCGACATATTCGGAGGATCCAGAGCCTGCGAGTACCAGGCCCCGGCTGGGGTCTTAAGAGGTGCCATGGCTCGTCAGAGGTGAGAGATTGAGGCAGATCTGGAGGATTTCGGAAGAAAGGAGGAGGAGAGCGAGAAAGGGGATCTGGAGCAAGACGGACGAGAACAAAGAGAGTAAGCCTCACCCGGGCCGTCCCTTTTGTTAGTCGGACGGTTGCCGAGGCGTCGTGGGGAAGCGGAGACACCCACGTCCAATCAACCGGCACGCGGTGCCTGAGGGAGTTCTGGATTAGGGGGTGTCCGGATGGCCGGACTATGACCTTTGGCCGGACTCCCGGACTATTAAGATACAAGATTGAAGACTTCGTCCCGTGTCCGGATAGGACATTCCTTAGCGTGGAAGGCAAGCTTGGCGATATGATATGAAGATCTCCTCCCATTGTAACCGACTCTATGTAACCCTAGCCCTCTCCGGTGTCTATATAAACCGGAGAGTTTTGGTCCGTAGGACGAACAACAATCATACCATAGGCTAGCTTCTAGGGTTTAGCCTCTCTGATCTCGTGGTAGATCAACTCTTGTACTACCCATATCATCAATATTAATCAAGTAGGAGTAGGGTTTTACCTCCATCGAGAGGACCCGAACCTGGGTAAAAACATCGTGTCCCTTGTCTCCTGTTACCATCCGCCTAGACGCACAGTTCGGGACCCCTTACCCGAGATCCGCCGGTTTTGACACCGAATTAGTGCTTTCATTGAGATTTCCTCTGTGTCGTCACCTTTAGGCCCGATGGCTCCATCGATCATCAACCATGACGCGGTCCAGGGTGAGACTTTTCTCCCCGGATAGATATTCGTATTCGGCGGCTTCGCACTGCGGGCCAATTCGCTTGGCCATCTGGAGCAGATCGAAAGCTACGCCCCTGGCCATCAGGTCAGGTTTGGAAGCTTAAACTACACGGCCGACATCCGCGGGGACTTGATCTTCGACGAATTCGAGCCACGGCCGAGCGTGCCGCACTGTCACGATGGGCATGATCTAGCTCTGCTGCCGGACAGCGCCCAGAGCGCCGCTCAGGTGTCTGCTCCGACCATTAGCTCGGAGCCGACTACGCCAGTCAGGCACGGACGGTTGGATGCCGCCCCTGGAGCCGCAATCTCTACGGCAATAGAGCCGAATACCAGCCTAGTCCTTTGCGAGGCATGTGAGTCCAAGGTGCGGGACTCCGAATCTTTCGCACCCCTTCCGATCGAAACCGATTGGGCTCCGATCATGGAGTTCACAGCCGCGGACATCTTTCAGCACTCACCCTTTGGCGATATCCCGAATTCACTAAAGTCTCTCTCTTTGTCAGGAGAGCCCTGGCCGGACTATGGTCAGCATGGTTGGGATGCGGACGATGAAGAAGTTCGAAACCCACCCACCACCCACTTTGTAGCCACTGTCGACGATCTAACCGACATGCTCGACTTGGACTCCGAAGACATCGACGGTATGGACGCCGATGAAGGAGACGACCAAGAACCAGCACCTATAGGGCACTGGAAAGCCACCTCGCCATATGACATATACATGGTGGACACCCCCAAAGCAGGGGATGGCGATGAAAAAACGGAGGATGACCCCTCCAAGAAGCAACCCAAGCGCCGACATCAGCGGCGCCGCTCTAAATCCCGCCAAAGCAAAACCGGCGAGTCCGGCACTAGAGACAACAACACCGCAGATAGTGCCGAAGACAACCCCCTCCAGCAGGATTCAGCGCAGGAGGACGGAGGAGCTAGCCCTCACGAGAGAGCGGCAGACAGGGAGGTCGAGGACGACAATTATATGCCTCCCTCCGAAGACGAGGCAAGCATCAACGATGACGAATTCGTCGTGCCAGAGGATCCCGTCGAACAAGAGCGTTTCAAACGCAGGCTTATGGCCACGACAAGCAGCCTTAAGAAAAAACAGCAGCAGCTTAGAGCTGACCAAGACATGCTAGCCGATAGATGGACTGAAGTCCTGGCGGCCGAAGAGTATAAACTTGAACGCACCTCCAAGAGCTACCCAAAGCGCAGGATGCTACCCCAACTAGAGGAGGAAGCAACTAAACCTACATCACCAGCGTACGATGCACCCGATCGGCCACCCCATGGCCGCGACAGAGAGGCCTTTCGGCCCTCAACTCAAGCCGCACCCTGGCGCCACTCCAAATATACCAGAGCACGGGGAAACGCCACAGACATGCGAGACATATTGGAGGATAAGGCAAGGCAAACAAGATCGATCTACGGATCGCGTGGGCGCCCCACATCACGGGACGATAACCGTCACGCCGGATATGATAAATACGGCCAGGCCGAACACAACAGACAAAGCTCATCCAAGCTACGTCGCGATATAGCCAAGTATAGGGGCGCCGCACACCCACTATGCTTCACAGACGAAGTAATGGATCATCAATTCCCCGAGGGTTTTAAACCCGTAAACATCGAATCATACGATGGCACAACAGATCCCGCGGTATGGATCGAGGATTATCTCCTTCATATCCACATGGCCTATGGTGATGATCTACACGTCATCAAACACCTCGCGCTCAAGCTTAAAGGACCAGCTCGGCATTGGCTTAACAACCTGCCAGCAGAGTCAATTAGTTGCTGGGAGGACTTGGAATCCGCGTTCCTTGACAACTTCCAGGGAACTTATGTGCGACCACCAGATGCCGATGACCTAAGCCACATAATCCAGCAGCCAGAGGAATCGGCCAGGCAATTCTGGATAGGGTTCCTGACCAAGAAAAATCAAATAGTTGACTGTTCGGACGCCGAGGCCCTTGCAGCCTTCAGGCACAATCCGAGACGAATGGCTTGCCCGGCACCTAGGACAGGAAAAGCCAAAATCTATGGCAGCCCTCACGACACACATGACCCGCTTTTTCGCGGGAGAAGACAGCTGTCTAGCTCATAGCAATAACATAACCGAGAGCCCTGGCAATTCGGATACCAAGGACAACAATGGCAGGTCACATTGCAACAAGCACAAGCGCCGCATTAACAGTGACAATACTGAGGATATGACAGTTAATGCCGGATTCAGAGGCTCTAAACCTGGTCAGCAAAAGAAGCCATTCAAAAGAAACCCTCCGGGCCCATCCAGTTTAGACCGGATACTCGATCGCTCGTGCCAGATAAACGGCACCCCCGAACAACCAGCCAACCACACCAACAGGGATTGTTGGGTGTTCAAGCAGGCAGGCAAGTTAAGTGCCGAAACCAGAGACAAGGGGCTGCATAGCGATGACGAGGAGGATCCCCGGCCGCCGAACAATAGAGGACAGAAGGGCTTCCCCCCGCAAGTGCGGACGGTGAACATGATATACGCAACCCATATCCCCAAAAGGGAGCGGAATCGTGCTCTCAAGGACGTCTATGCGTTGGATCCAGTCGCCCCAAAGTTCAACCCATGGTCCTCCTGCCCGATCACTTTTGATCGAAGGGACCACCCCACTAGCATCCCTCACGGCAGATTCGCCGCATTGGTCCTAGACCCAATCATTGACGGATTTCACCTCACTAGAGTCCTCATGGACGGCGACAGCAGCCTGAACCTGCTTTATTAGGATACAGTGCGAAAAATGGGTATTAGATCCCTCAAGGATTAAACCCACAAAGACAACCTTTAAAGGTGTCATACCAGGTGAAGAAGCCAGCTGTACAAGCTTGGTTACACTCGAAGTGGTCTTCGGATCCCCGGATAATTTCTGAAGCGAAGAGTTAATCATCGACATAGTCCCATTCTGCAGTGGCTATCACGCCCTACTCGGACGGACCGCATTTGCAAAATTCAATGCGGTGCCGCACTACGCATATCTCAAGCTCAAGATGCCAGGCCCTCACGGAGTCATTACGGTAAATGGAAACACCGAACTCTCTCTCCGAACGGAGGACCACACGGTGGCCCTGGCGGCGGAAGTACAAAGTAGCCTCTCAAGGCAATTCTCCAATCCGGGTGTTAAATGTCCGGACAATGTCAAGCGCGCCCGAAGTAACCTACAACAAAGCCGGCTGGCACGTTCCGAGCAAGCATAGCAGTGCGGCCCCAACCCCAGCCCTCGCCAGATGGCGATAACGGTACCACGCGTACATAATTACGCTTTGGAAATACCATGGGCATAAGGGGAGGGGCACGACCACGGCACGCCCAGAATGCGGCTCAACCGCACTAGGGGCTCCCTATTCTGCCGTTTCCTTATATATATATATATATATATATATATATATATATATATATATATATACTTTCACGACCAAACTATCCGGAAGGCCTGTCCGGCAATACACTCGCCGAACACATGATGGAACAACCAGGGAGAGAACAAGCCACATCAAATGTCCAGGTGGTCTCTATAACGAGCTAATTACCTGTTTTACTTAAAGTCTCGCAGCTTGCCCCTGGAGGGGGACATGTCAAATAATCCCATCTCTTGCTTATCGCATTATTTGTATCGTTCTGCTTTCATAGCAGCCCCTTTTAATAAACAATATATAGCTCTTATCTATTATTGTATTCATCTATAGATAGGCGTGGATAGCGCCCCGAACTCGGTCTTTCGAATACTAGGGGCTTCGCCGAAATTTAAAATTATAGAATTCTATGTCTAAGTGAGTGTGATAAAGCATTATAAGTCCGATGGCCTTGTTCGCTATGCTGAGCGCCTCCATAGATGGACCCAAGAATGGGAACAAGAGCGCTCAGGTTTATCCCGAACACCCCAGCACTCGTGGCATGGGGGTAGAAGCCGACGACTTGCATCTCTCAGATTTGATAAATGGCCCCACAGAAGGTAATATTTTAAATTAACAAGCGTTGCTTAGCGCATATGAACAAAGATTTCAGCGTACAGGATAAAAGATGCGAGTCTACTCAAAAGTTACATCTTTGGAGCGTTCACCCGCTATAAGGCGGGCACCCTTCAGGATGCCCTCATAATACATCTCGGGCTTGCGATACTCCTTGCCCGGCGGTGGCGC
Source organism: Triticum aestivum (assembly GCF_018294505.1). Taxonomy (NCBI): domain Eukaryota; kingdom Viridiplantae; phylum Streptophyta; class Magnoliopsida; order Poales; family Poaceae; genus Triticum; species Triticum aestivum. The sequence goes on along the minus strand of NC_057795.1, from coordinate 609,176,659 downwards.
GTCCGTCACAAGCTTCTCGGTGTCCATCCTGCCCAGTGCACTTTAGCACGGGCAAGGGCCCGACGGGCACCTTCAATACAGACGGAGCGCTTGATGACTTCAATAAATGGAAAGGCGTCCACCAGCCGCTGCAGCAGACCGAAGTAGCTCCCAGGCATGGCTTCTCTAGGCCACAGCCGAACTATGAGGCCCTTCATGGCCTGTTCGGCCACCTTGTGGAGCTCGACCAGCTGCTTCAGTTGATCGCTCAGGGGCACCGGATGTCCGGCCTCAGCATATTGAGATGAGAACACCTTTTCCGCCGAGCTCCTCTCCTCGACTCGGTAGAATGCGGTAACATCAGACACACTACGGGGCAGATTGACGAACGCTCCTGGAGAGCTCCGGATTCGGGTAAGTAATAAATAATTTACTTTTATATTCTTGCTTTGCATAAAGAATGTCTTACCCGCCGCTATCTTCTTTATCGCCTCGATCTCCTGGAGGGCCTTCTGGGCTTCGGCCTTAGCGGTGTTGGCACTCTCAAGAGCCGAGGCGAGCTCGGACTCTCGAGTCTTTGAGTCACGCTCCAAACTCTCGTGTTTCTCCATGAGAGCCTGGAGCTCTTGCGGCACCTCCGCCACCCGCGCCTCCTGCTTCTCTCGCTCGGTGCGCTCCAAGGCCGCACTGTTTTCGGCCTTGGACACCGCTTCCTTCAAGGTCGCCACCTCGGTCATGGCCCCTGCAACATTCACGTTGGTCCTGTAATTATCTGCAACCAGGTATTTCTATATACATTTACATACGGTATTACTTACCTTCCTTGTCCTCGAGCTGCCTCTTGGCATGGCCGAGCTCGTTCTCGGACCACTCGAGGTTCAGCTTCAATACGTCGACCTCCGTAGTGAGTGTGATAGAGGTCAGCAGCGCAGTATGCATTCGCATATTGACATATTTATGTTAGACTCCTGCGTATATCTTTTTAGATCCTCAGCTCGGCTTTTCTTTCCGAACACCAAACTAAGCATCAGCGGCTCAAAGCCTGTTAACAGGCTCGTACAGGCTTCTCTCAGACCGCTCTTGGTGGACTGAACCTTCTGAATCACCGCACTCATAACAGTGCGGTGTTCCTCGTCGATGGAGGCGCCGTTAAGCACCTCCAGCAAATTGTCCGCCGCCTCTGGTTGGACGGAGGTCACCGGCGTCGTAGGCTTGCCCTTCTTACGAAGGCGCCGCCTGCCAGACTCCAGAACCACTGAGGGTTCCGGAGCAGTGTCTGGCCCAGGGCCGAACTTAGACACCTCTGGGGTTTTACCCCCTTTGGGCCTGGAATCCGGGAGGTCGGCTTGCGGCGCCTCCAGGACCACCTCCTCCTGGTCTAGTCGCTTTTGGGACTCCACCTCAGCGTCGTCCGCAGGGAGCGGGGAGGAGGCTGTCGGAAGTGAAGCGCTATTCACATCCGATGAATCCAGGGAGCCGCTCGACGAATCTCCGAGCTGGGCCTTGGGTGGACTGCATGATTGAATTCGGCGTTAGAAGGTACCATCCAATAGAGGAGCGCCATATGTTATTCGGGTATCCGGATACTTATGATTTCGCCAGGGGCTTAACCCTGGATGGCCATTCCTCCCCACCGTCTTCGGCATCGAAGGCGTAGTCCGGTAGAAGGGTCTTCCCCTTCTTGGGTCCTACGGCCTCCCCAGTTGGGGCGGCCTTCCTTTTCTTTCCTCCCCCCGCTGGAGGGGGAGAGGCCTCTTCTCCTTCCTCCTCCTCGTCCTCAGAGGCGGAGGGTGCTTCGGGGTTGTCAGGCGATGAATCCGACACCACCAGGCACCGAGAGCTCTTTCGAGTCCCCGTGGCCTTCTTCTTAGCCTTCTTCTCCGGCACCACGTGGGTTGCCGGGACCAGCAGCCCCGTCAAGCGGGTGTCCGCTGGGTCTTCTGGTAAGGGAGCCGGACAGTTAACTTGCCCAGACTTCTTCAGCCAGTCCTATCAAATGTAAGGGAGTTTAGATCCCACATAGAGTCAGACTATGAAAAACAAGAGTCCCGTAAAGGGTAGAATAGCTTACCTCGCTGGCCTGACGCCGCGAGCAGAATCCGTGATCTTCGATAGCGGATGCGGGGGCCTCGGCGCCCTTAAACAGCACCTTCCAGGCATCTTCGTACATAGTGTCGAAGAGCTTGCTCAAGGTTTGGTGTTGTGCCGGATCAAACTCCCATAATTTGAAGGACCGTTGTTGGCATGGGAGGATCCGGCGGATGAGCATGACCTGGACTACATTGACAAGCTTGAGATTCTTGTTCTCCAGCTTTTGGACGTAGGCTTGAAGTCCGGTCAGCTCTTCTGAATCTCCCCACGTTAGGCCCGTATCTTTCCAGGAGGTGAGCCATGTGGGGAAACCAGATCGGAATTCGGGGGCCGCTGTCCATTTGGGGTCACGCGGCTCGGTGATGTAGAACCACCCCGATTGCCACCCCATTATTGTCTCCACAAAGGAGCCCTCGAGACATAGGACGTTGGCCATCCGGCCCACCATGGAGGTTGGCCATCCGGCCCACCATGGCACCTCTGCACTCCGCTTGGCGGCCACCCACTACCTTTGGCTTGACATTAAAAGTCTTCAGCCATAAGCCAAAGTGGGGCTTGATGTAGAGGAAGGCCTCGCACACGATGATAAACGCCGAGATGTTGAGGATGAAGTTCGGGGCCAGATTGTGGAAATCCAGGCCATAGTAGAACATGAGCCCCCGGACGAACGGGTGAAGAGGAAAGCCCAGTCCGCGGAGGAAATGGGGGAGAAATATGACCCTCTCATGGGGCCCAAGGGTGGGGATGAGTTTCCCCTCATCTGGAAGCCGGTGCGCGATGTCGTCAGACAAGTATCCGGCCTTCCTTAACTTTTTGATTTGCCCCCCCGTGACGGAGGAGGCCATCCATCTACATCCCGCTCCGGACATGGATGGAGAAGGTTGAGAAGGGATGTGCGGACATGGGCGATGGAGCTCGAGTGCGTGGGGATGGATAAGCAAAGGAGGAAGAAGGCGTAAATGGAAAGGGTGGATACTTATCACCTTATATGGGCGGCCGAAATTATGAGCCCCCGCCAGCCTAATAAAACTCGCTTATCTCCCAAGCACCATGGTTAATCGAGCGGTTGGGTTACCCACGCCCGTATTGATGAGAATCCCGGAATAAGGGGACATGATCTCTGCTTGGACAAGACGTGCCAAGGAAACCGCCTTGCTAAACAGACTGAGGTAGAATAATAAAACGATTCGAATAAAGGCTTGGCCGTGGCGTGATGTCACGCTGCGGAATGTGTCAGCAGATTAGATTTGTGCAGATATTAGTCTCTCTGCGGTGTTCTGTAGAACTTATTTTGCAGAGCCGGACACTATCCTTGTGTTCAACATCTTCCATGAAGTATTCGGAGGAGGAACCCGCCTTGCAATACCGAAGACAATTTGCACGCCGGACTCATCGTCATTGAAGCCTGGTTCAGGGGCTACTGAGGGAGTCCTAGATTAGGGGGTATCTGAATGGCCGGACTATGACCTTTGGCCAGACTCCCGGACTATGAAGATACAAGATTGCAGACTTCGTCCCTTGTCCGGATAGGACATTCCTTGGCGTGGAAGGCAAGCTTGGCGATATGATATGAAGATCTCCTCCCATTGTAACCGACTCTACGTAACCCTAGCCCTCTCTGGTATCTATATAAACCGGAGAGTTTTAGTCCGTAGGACGAACAACAATCATACCATAGGCTAGCTTCTAGGGTTTAGCCTCTCTGATCTCGTGGTAGATCAAATCTTGTACTACCCATATCATCAATATTAATCAAGCAATAGTAGGGTTTTGCCTCCATCGAGAGGGCCCGAACCTGGGTAAAAACATCGTGTCCCTTGTCTCTTGTTACCATCTGCCTAGATGCATAGTTCGGGACCCCCTACATGAGTTCCGCCGGTTTTGACACCGATAGTGCCCAAGGCCGTAGGCTGTTGGGGCCCGCGGCGCTTCGCACTTGCACCTTCGCTTCTCTGCTAAGCCAAGTCTGGGCGCGCCTTGGGCCCGGGGGCTACTATCGGTGTTCTGGGAATGGGGGTCCCCAGACTTGCCTGCCTGTGGCCTGCGGCGTGGCTCAAGCAGTGGCCCTGTGCGGCCCACCTTCATCAGCTCAAGCTCAAGACCCTCGCGAGGGGCCAAGCCTCACGGGGCGGACGATAGGAAGTTTCCTCAGGAGCAGCCTCGTCAGGCAAGCTCGCAAGGAGGCGGAGAGATCAAGGCAGGGGTACCTCGCAAGGTGCCTGTGATGCAAGCCATGACGATCGAGGCCAGGCGGGCGCCAGGCGGGCGCCGGCCTGCGCAATGTCCTTGTTTCCTCTTTGGTGCAAAGGGAGCAAGCACAAGCGAAGGCATCAGGCAAAGGCTACCGTTTTGGTGCAACAAGACCAAGACAAACAGAGCGGCAGGATGGAGGTCACCGTGGAGCCCAAGACGGCGTCATCGTCAGAGTCTTTGACAGTCGAAGACCAACTTTAGTCAGGAAAAGTGTACTGGATGTTCCCCTTCAAAATGGCCAATTGTTGGCGCCCTTCCCGCTCAATATTTGGGAAGAGGACCAGGGCCTCTCTCTATATATAGGGCTAGCCACCATAGTATATAGGCATCTGGAATTGACCCCTCCAAAGGGACAACACCAGCACAGGAACATCCCTCGCGAGGCTATTCTTCCTTCGTACTGTTCATCATCAACCCCTGAGGCAATCCACCACACCACACACTGGAGTAGGGTATTACACCACAACGGTGGCCTGAACCAGTATAAACCTCGTGTCTCTTGTGTGTTCATCTTTCTAGCCTAGATTCTTTGCGAGGCTTTGAGACGCGAGTTGGTAGAGGAGATATCTTCATGCGCACCCCAGAGTTCGAACCTCAAAGGTCTGCCGGAACCCGAAATCCGACAGAGGTGGTGCTGGTGAAGATGTTGATGGAGATTGACCCCCTCCCGATGAGAGGATCGTTGGTGATGATGATGGTGATGATTTCCCCCTCCCGAAGGGAAGTTTCCCCGGCATAACAGCTCTGCTAGAGCCCTAGATTGGTTCCGCGAAGGTTCCGCCTCGTGGTGGTGGAGTTTCGTCTCGTGAGCTTGCCTCTGATTTTTTCCAGGATAAAACACCTCATATAGTAGAAGATGGGCACCGGGGGGCCACCAGAGGGCCCAGGAGACAGGGGCGCGCCCTATAGGGAGGGGCACGCTCCTGGCCAGGGTGTGGGCCCCCTCAGGTACTTTCTTTGCCCAATAATTCTTATTAAATCTAAAAATGACTTTCGTGGAGTTGGAGGACTTTTGGATCTGTGCATAATAGGTTTCCAATATTTACTCCTTTTCCAGCCAGAATCCCCGTTGCCGGCATTCCCCTCTTCATGGTAAACCTTGTAAAATAAGAGAGAATAGCCATAAGTATTGTGACATAACGTGAAATAACAGCCCATAATGCTATAAATATTCATATAAAAGCATGATGCAAAATGGACGTATCAGTGATGGGGGTCCTGGTTCATCCAGCCCCTGGTCAGATACTATTCCGGAGACACAAATGGCTCTGGAACCGAATCAGCAACCCCCTCTGAAGGAGGGGGAAATTGTTATTCCGGTGGCAGCCTCTGCTAATGTAGAGGTGGCAAACATGCTGACAGATGCTGTGTGAAGCGCGTCCGTCTTGGAGGAGCACCGTACCTTGATGGGTACGGTGGCTGAGAAGGTTCAGTCCGGTAAGAGCGGGCTGAATGAAGCCTTCACGAGCGTACTAACAGGCTTCGAGGTATGCGATGTAATGTCTTTAGCTGCTTTCCATATGAAAAATCTGCCTATATATAGATAGTAGCCCGCAGGAAATGACATACATATCTTTTTGAAAAATAGGCTTCACTGTTAGTGGCGACTGCTAAGGCCGCTGAAGTTTCTGAACTGAAGCAGAAACTGCAGCTGGTCGACGAGGAAAATAACCACAATAAGCGGCTCGACGAGGCATAGGGTATGTTTCAAGTACTCCGTATGTAATTGAATTAGTTTGCAAATGCTAAGGTGAAGCTTATGTGCTGCTATATGCATAATTGCAGATGGCGTTGCTGAGGTCGAAACCCTCAGGAGTGATCTTGCCCGCGTGAAGGACCAGGCAAGGGTGAGCAATGCAGCCACTGAGAAAGCCGCTGCTGATTTCGAGGACAAACAAGTCACCCGGCGCCAGTCCGAGGAGTGGGTATCCAAAGTTGAAACAAGAGCTCAAGGATGCCACTCGCAAGTGTGAGCTCCTCGAGGAAGAGAATAAATCTAAGGCGGCTGAACTCACCAAGGCCCTTCAGGAAGCCCAAGAGGCCAGGTCCGAATCCCGAGCGGCTCGCGAGGAGATCCGTCAGGCCGGACAAATAGCAGCTGGTAAGCCCTTTCTTGTACAGTCTAAGTTTGGCGATCAGAAGTATGCCTTGCATAATCGACTGTGGAGTTCTCGGGATGCCTTTGCGGATATTCCGAAGAGTGCCGCTGACACTGCGCAATTCTACCGAGCCCAGGAGGGGCATGGGACAGAGAAGGTGTTCTGGTCGCAGTTCATGGTGTAGAAGCGCTCGACGCTGCTGAACAACTAGATGACAAAGTGGGCCGAGCTGCATAAGATGTCCGGAGCGGCCATGAAGGAGGTCATAGTCCGGCTGTGGCCAGCCGAACCCGCTCCGAGCAGCTACTTTGGCCTAGTGCGGTGACTCATCGATGTCATGCCCCGAATTGATGCAATTAAGCGGTCAGTGTGCATAGAAGGTGGTCGGATGTCCTTCGCCTGCATCAAGGTGCACTGGGCGAAGATGAAGGCCGCTGTTATCGCGGTGCAGGGTCCTCCCGAAGGCAAGGACCACCACACGCTGGAGCGTTATTTTGATGATGTCCTAGCGGGCGCCTACTTTATAGAGGGTCAATGTTCAAAGGATGTTACATTCGAATGAATGTATCCGAACGACCCGGCCGTGTTTTGTTATATATTAAGGCTTCGTGATATATCTGTGCCATTGTTCTGAATGTTTGTTTCCTCCTATGCGGCCGTTTTTGTATTCCTGAAAGTTTTTCAGTCTTCGGCTTCAGCCCCCATGTAGATACTATGGGGGTGTTCGGATTGGCACATGAACACTCTTGCTCCAACCTCTTGGTTCATAACGGAGGTGTCAGGAAGCGAACTCGACAATCTGACTATTTGGTTTTAACGCTCTCACTTAGCCATAGGAGTTTGATGATGGGGCTATGAAATAGCCCCTGTTACGTATGTTGCCTATCCGAATTTGGATGCGTTACGTATGTGACCAGAAAAACGGTCCTTCGTTTCATACGGAAAAAATCGTTAAATATTTAGTAAGTCGCCAAATGGCTGACCAGCTCTTGCCACATCATGACAGTCAGTTTTTGGCTTTCTCTACTGAGGTGTTTAACGGATGAACCAGAAATACAATCGCAGTAGTTCTCCCTTTACTACCCTAGCCGAACAAACTGAACGTAAGGTAGCAAGCACAGGAGCCGGGCAACCCAACTATTGACCAAAGGCATGATTTGGAGCCGATGCATATAATGCTAAGTTCGGGACGCCGAAGTACACTACAAAGCTGTTCGGGCTTTTGTTTGGAGACATATGTGGCCGTATATAGCCCCTGGCAATGGATGCCGAGGTATGTGAGTGAGACGACTGAGGAGACAGAGTAAAAGTTGATACCGAAAAATTGTCCTCACTATAACCTGATTGATACGTCAAATAATGATCTTACAGTGGTTAACATAGGCACAAAAGCCATTTTATATGCGAGGGGTCTAATAATAGAAGTAAAAAAAGCTCAATACAGGTCTTTTAGATATCCTGTCGCAAGTTTGTGCCACTTTCGCCTTGTAGAGAGGGGTTACATAAAAGAAATGGTCCTCGGTTATCCGCACGAAAACGGACTCGAAGACAGTCCTTGTAAGTCCGTAAAATATACAGGTTGGAATGCACCTGAGATAGGAGAGAAAAGGTAATTGAAGAAAAAAGGTGAAAGGTCATAGAGGGTCGAACCGTACTATAGATCTATCCGTATTGTGCCTCCGTTGATGCCTAGGGTATTTTGAGTTTGTAATGATGCATGCGCGACACGTAGTCTGCGGGTGTATGTGGCGATCGACAGAGGCGGAACTGCTAATCTAGCTCTGGAAGAAACGATCTATCAGCTTGCGGGACTGATCGGGCTCTTTTAATAGGGTCCAGCGGCTTAATGGACGATGAGGTGTGCGGCGTGAGGGAGCCGCTCTGTACTTCAGCCGCGAGAGCCGCAGTATGCTCCTCCGTACAGAGGGATCGTTCCAAGTGTTCTATTTACTGTTGTGATGCCTCGTGGACCGAGCATCTTGAGCTTTAAATAAGCATAGTGCGGGACCGCATTGAATCGAGCGAAAGAGGTTTGTCCGAGTAGTGTGTGATAGCCACTTCAGAAGGGGACGACATTGAAGATAAAGACCTCACTACGGAAGTTGTCGGGCAAGCCGAAGACGACATCCAATGTTATTGAGCCCGAGCAATGGGCTTCTACACCAGGTATTACTCCTTTAAAGGTAGTTTTAGTGGGCTTGATTCTTGACGGATCAATACCCATTTTTCGGCAGTGTCCTGGTAAAGTAGGTTGAGACTACTACCACCGTCCATGAGGACTCGTGTAAGGTGGAATCCGTCGATGATTGGATCGAGGACCAAAGGTGCCGAACCTCCATGACGGATACTGGTCGGGTGGTCCTTTCGATCGAAGGTGATCGAACAAGCCGACCATGGGTTGAATTTTGGGGAGACCGTCTCTACCGCGTACACGTCCCTTAGTGCGTGTTTGCGCTCCTGCTTGGGGATGTGGGTGACATAGATCATATTCACCATTTTGACCTCAGGGGTGGGGGGATTTCTTTTGTCCCCCTGTGTTCGTAGGGTGAGGCTCTTCTTCGTCGTCCTCGCTGGGCGGCCTTTTCCCCTTGTGTTCGGCATTGAGCTTGCTGGCCTGTTTGAAAACCCAACAGCTCCTGTGGGTATGATTGGCAGGTTTATCAGGGGTGCCATGAATCTAGCAAGGTTGATCAAGTATTTTGTCCAAACTGGATGGACCATCTTTGCTTCCTTTGAATGGCTTCTTCCATTGACCAGATTTGAAGCCACTGAATCCGGCAGTGACTGTCGTGTCTTCGTTATTGTTTTGACGCTTGTTCTTGTCGCGTTGTGGCTTGCCATTGTCATCCCTGGCTTCAGAGGTGCCTGGGTCGCTGGTGGTATTGCTTCTACGAGCTAGCCAGCTATCTTCTCCCGCGCAAAAGTGGGTCATAAGTGTGGTAAGGGCTGCCATGAACTTCGGTTTCTCTTGGCCGAGGTGTCGAGCGAGCCACTCATCTTGGACATTGTGTTTGAAGGCCGCGAGGGCTTCGGCGTCCGGACAATCCACAATCTAGTTTTTCTTGATTAGGAACCTGGTCCATAGCTTCCGGGCTGATTCGCTGGGTTGTTGGATTGTGTGACTAAGGTCATCGGCGTTTGGAGGCCGAACATAGGTACCTTGGAAGTTGTCTCTAAAGGTGTCCTCCAAGTCTTCCCAGCTACCAATAGAATTTTCTGGGAGGCTGTTTAACCAGTGTCGTGCTGGTCCCTTAAGCTTTAGAGGGAGGTACTTGATGGCATGTAAGTCATCATCGCGAGCCATGTGAATGTGGAGAATAAATTCTTCAATCCATACTGCGGGATCTGTAGTGCCATTGTATGATTCAATGTTCACGGGTTTAAACCCTTCTGGGAACGGGTGCTCCATTACCTCATCGGTGAAGCATAGGGGGTGTGCGGCGCCTCTATATCAGGCCACGTCACGACGCAGTTTGGATGGAGTCCGGATGCGGTGATCGGCCTGGGTGAGGTTGTGCTTGTCTCGCCAGGCCTAACGGCCATCTTCTCGTGCTGGAGAACGCTGACGGTGTCCTGGACTACGGGTTACTCACCACGTAGTCTCCCAATCCATTGGATTGGGCCGAGGACCCCCATGGGCGTTTACTCATGGGCCAGTTCGGGCAGCCGGAGTATACACAAGGAAGATTCTACAAGACATGGTGATCAAGACAAGGACTCCTCCCCACCGGCGTATTCGGCTAGGACTCTTGTTATCCTAGGCCTCTGGTACATTATATGAACCGAGGCTAGGCTAGTCGATAGATGATTATGACATTACTCATCATACCTCTAGGGCTTAGACCACAATATATGATCTCGAGGTAGATCAACTCTTGTAACCCCTATACTCATTAAATTCAATCAAGCAGCATGTAGGGTATTATCTCATCAAGAGAGCGCAAAGCTGGGTAAAATGTCGTGTTCATGTTACCATTGATCCTAAGACGCACAGTTTGGGACCCCCTACCTGAGATCCGCCAGTTTTGACACCGACGTTGGTGCTTTCATTGAGAGTTCTGCTGTGTGATCGGCAAAAGGATCAATGGCTTGACTGCAGGTCAACTGCGACATCGGCTTCTTCGTCACCAGCTCGGCAGGTCACCTTGGCTTGACCGAGGATTGTGCCCTACCTCCGATCATCATGTTCGGATGAGGGCCTTCATCAACGTCAACTCTGATCTCTATCAAGATCATGGAGGAATCATCCATGGAGCTCGGGGGATCAACGTCAACATTGCCCTCAGGCGACCGTGCTGTTTTTCTGGACAGCAAACTCGTATCCGCCGCCACCGCCTCCTAGAGTGACGCTTAAACGATTGCTTCAACGGAATTTTGCGGAATTAAGTCTACAACAACCCTGCAAAATTCGTCTTGTTCCCATGGAGTAATCTCCGGCAATCTCCGATGTACCAGAGCCCTATTGAATCTGGACGAGAATCCGAACGAGTTTGGAGCATGGTGTCCAACATCTAGCTTGGACGTCCTTTGGAAGATCCAGCCGTTGATCGGCTGCGGAATTCCTATATCTACCACCTGTCAAAAATTCAGCTTGATTCGACTGTCCAAACTCCGGGAACCTTCCGATTAGTGCGTCACTTTTCGGATCTGTTTTCTGCACGAGAACGAATCCGACCCGAGTTCATCTTATTTATGAACGGGATTTCGGACATCCTTTTTGAAGGAAGTTTTTGTATGGGTATTGTATTTTATTCTCAAACACATCCCATTAATATTAAAAGTATTTTTACAATATGATCTTCACCATCGCGCTGGTGTCAAACCGGCCCGCCAACATCACTCCACGGCGGCCGACCTGCGCTAGACACGTCGTCGCTTTTTTGAGCCGAGCTCAGCTTCTTCGGATCATCATCTCGGCCAGCCGAACAATGGTTCGGCGTCGCGAAGGATAAATCGTCACCAACATCGCCGCCCAACGGGTTACATGGAGCGGGCACACCGGCATCGCCACATGGTCACTTCATCAAGCCAGCATTGACCATGTCACAAGCTACGACCTGCTTCGGCACGACCAAATCGTTGCTTCATCGAGCCGATGTCCATCATGCCGAACTACTTCAACACCTCGGCTGACATGGCAACTGCAACATCTCCTCACCGACCTGCTCCGTCTCCTCGCCTGGACTGGGGGCTTCGTTATCCCTTCACCAACTTACTTCAAAGAATTCGGCGTCACCGGCCGACCAGCGTCATCACATTAGCTGGACCACGGGCTTTGCCTCGGCGAGTCAACCTTTGTCATTATCGTCATGCCTTCGTTTCATCACCCATCAGGCAATGGGTGTGCGGATCGAGTCCCAATTTTGGGAGTAACCTTTCTTCAGACCGCTACAACAAATAAACCAGGTGCTATTAATCCCATCAATTTTTGCTTGTTTCGGTTTATTTTTCCCAAGGAATTATTAATCTGCTTTGTTCCATCATCTATACACAGGCCTATCAAATGGTGGCCGGATTAACGATGGTCGTGTGGTGGTTCGATCAGTTTCTGTACATAGTTCGGTGAACACCGTATCTGGAACTTTGACCGACCTATGAATTCGAGCTTCGCCACGCCTTTACCACATCACGCCCTGCATCGACATTGACCTCGATGCTCAGGCCATATCTCTTACATTATTTACTTTCCTTGTATTAAATAAGTAGAAGAATTCTTTTTAATATACTTTATTATCTTTATTTGTCATTACTTTTGGTTTGCACTATTTTATCTGTGCAGCCAATCGACTCAGACTGAGCCGCGCTGTCGCCTCCGTCGACCGAATTGCGTTGTTGCCTTGGCGCTCTGACCTACTCCATTACCGCGGCTAGACTGGGGGCTTCATCTTCTCGGAGTGCCAAACTATCTGCTCGGCCACCTGGGGACCACCCGGAGAGGCTGGAACCTTGTCCCGCATCAAGCTCGGACCGCGTCATCAATGCCAAACACATTAACTAGCTAAGCCGCTTTCATGCTCCAAAACTTTCAGTATTAAATGTTTTTCGATTTGGCCAAGTATTATACTTTGTTGGCAAAAAGATGTTCGCGAAAAATTTCCTTGTCCAAACTTTGTTTGTGACACACAAATTCAAATACCCCGTTTCCTTGGGGGCTTCCTTTATGAAGCATTTCCTCTTCATATGATTATACTTGTACGGCTTCGTTCCTTGTTTGTGTATTACGCCACAATATGCACCATATTAACTTAAGTTGTTCCGCAAGCTGGGTTGCCTGGCTCCTTGCTTACCCCTACGTTCTCGATTGTTCGGCTAGGGTGTAAAAGGAGCACCTCTGCGATTGTCGCGATCGGGTCATCCGAGCTCTGACCTCAGACTGGGTGAAGCCGAAAGCTAGCGCTCTTATTGTTTTCTATCATGGCCGGCACACAACAGAACTCATGAGTACAAAAAATCTATTGCACAAGTCTCATAGTATCAATGAGCAACTGAAGAAAGGTATCGGTGGAGGTACTATTTTTTCGAAGATGCTTCTTACACTTCGTTAGTAATATAGCATAAGTTCCCTGAGCACGCTTTGTCTGTTACAACCTTATGGCCTGATTGCCTGGTTATCAGAAACACTGTCGATATTCTTGATAGGTGGAGTACATAACACTTTTCGGTCCTTGACCGAAGAGGGAGAAGCCGACGGTCGGTTAAGACACGCTCAAAGTTCGGGTGAACACAAATATGATATAAGTACTTCGGTACATACAATCATTATACATAAAATTATATTACCCAAGTCACTTGGGGGCTCTTAAAATTTATATGAGATATTTTATCGTAAATGTGTTTTCTTCTTGGTCAAGAGATCGGACGTGTCATGTTAAAGCATGATAGAAGCACAAATTTTTTCCAATTTTCGGATTGGTACCGAACACTTGATCTTGATCACTGACCAAGTTTTTACTGATGTTTTTTTTGGGTTTCCAAGCTTATGGCACTTTTAAACTATTTGTGTGTTCCCAGCACAAGTCTCGCATTGCAATATGAACACCTTTAGGGATTCGTCAAAAACATTCTCGGATATTGCTATATATGCATCGGTTTCAAATTGTTTCTTCGGTCAATAGTTGGGTTACCCGGCTCATGTGCTTGCCTCCTACGTTCCGCTTTGTTCGTCTAGGTGTGCAAAGCGAGAACCACTGCGATTGTTAACCACCTCAGTGGAGAAAGCCGAAAACATACTGTCACAATAAGCATAAACTGGTCAGTGATCTGATGACTATGTTAGATGGCGGGACATTTATAACATTGGCCAAAGTGTTTACGACTTGACCTCGGTTGTCATTGAACACTAACCGGGGGCTCGTAGCTAGCTTCCCCACTCTAAAGCTCTTATGACTAAGTGAAAGTTATAAAGCCCGCATGTCTAATTGCCTCGTTTCCGCTAACACAACAGCCTTCGGGCACCGAGACGTCGGCTAAGGGTTGTCTTGTTATTGCGGGAAAAACTCTGTGTAGTATCTACAAAGGAGTAGAAGCCGACGACGGGTCACTTTCAACTGATAAACGGTCACAACAGAGTCAAAATAAACATATCATCGGCATTTGTATTTAATATACAAGGGCCGCCTTCCATAATCATCGATATAAAGCCATAAATACACATCAATTTTACTTAATATATTGACCAAGCTGGGTTTCCTGGCTCATGTGCTTACCCCTATGTTCCTGATTGTTCGGCTAGGTGGTAAAGAGAGCACCTCTGTGATTGTTACTACTAGGTCATCCGAGTAAGTACCTCAGACTGGGTGAAGCCAAAAGCTAGCAATCTTAAAGGATCACATTGGTCAGCAACAACGAAAGTGAAAATTGTTGTTCATTAATAAAATAGAGTTCGGGAACTTTCCCCGAACTAAATCCTCAATGTTTTCCTCCCACATTGATTGGAGGTGAGGTTTCGTGATCATGATAAGCATGACGACCCAAAGAAAGGAACCGGTAGCGGGACTATTTTCCTTGGAAGATGTTTCTTACATATCTCTCCGTGTACCTTTGTTTATAAAACCATATGGCCGGATTGCCTTGTTTGCCGTAAAACTTTGCCCTCATAAAGGCTTTATAAAGTAGGACAAACACTCCTCGGCTGCTGGCCGAGGAGGTTGAAGTCGATGGTCGGTCAGCAAAGTTTTGTATAATGCGGATCCGAGCATTAATGATGTAAAGTACTTGGATACATAGAGTCATTACAAATAATTTGTGATTTTACTATGGATATAGATCCTTAATTCGGCCACCTGTGCCCGCATTAAGGCTCGTGGGCTACTGGGCTTGGGGCTCCTTATTTATAAATATTGAAGGGGTACATCGACACCCTGATCTGATGTTGCCACCTGACCAATGTCTCGGGGGCTACTGCATTGCCTATTCAATGCAGAAAAGTCAAAGTGCTCAGTGTTCGGCTTGACCGAACTACGAGCAAGCGTGTCTTCGGACAACAATAGGTACCATCTAGACCTATTTGGTGTCAAGCTAATATATTACAGCAACTTCTCAAGACCCTCTCTCAAGGGCCCGTTCGCCAATCACTATTATCTCTAGTATATTACACTGCGTTTCTATTCCTATGTATGCTGCCGAGCTAGGAGTTGATCCTCAGGCCGATTTCGTGCATGGACCTGAGTCTCAGGGGCTACTAGGATCAGCGGTTTCATGTTTTCCTTCAGGTGCATCTCGGGTTTTAGACCGACACACACACCTTGAGGGCTACTGGCTATATATCTCGGTAGAGAATAAACTGCACCAATCAAAAAATCAGCCCGCAGTCAGGGTCGTGCACCACCTCGGAAGTAGTCCGGCCTAAAGCTCAGGCGCCAGTGGCTGGCTCCATAGAGGGCATTCCCGGCATTAAGCTTGGCTAAACTCCTTCAAATTTCTTGATCCAAGGTGATATATGACACCTCAAATAAAATTCGGCGTTAGAGCTCGGATACAGTCCGACGATGGAGCTTGGATACAGTCCGACGTTGGTGCTCGGCTGCAAAAGATACCTCGAATGCAGTCTGGCATTGGAGCTCAGATGCAAGAGGACACCGCCGCCCGGGAACAACTTCAAACCCGAGGTGGGCGTGAAAATAACAAGGCATTAATAAAAGCCCATAATTTAAAGGGGCTCCTCGGATACCCGATATGTAAACTCTTCAGATTTTCTTCGGCAATTCTCAAGATTGAAGATAGGAAGATTTGTTGAACCAATTTTCAAGACCGACGACTGAAGATGAAGAACAGTTTGGAAGAATCGAGGAGCGTCCCCAACTTGAAGACCGGTTTAGGGGGCTACTGACGGTGTCCTGGACTACGTACGGGGTACTCACCACGTCGTCTCCCGATCCATTGGATTGGGCCGAGGACCCCCATGGCTGTTTACTCAATGGCCAGTTCGGACAGCCGAAGTATACACAAGGAAGATTCTACAAGACTTGGTGATCAAGACAAGGACTCCTCCCCACCGGTGTATTCGGCTAGGACTCTTGTTATTCCAGGCATCTGGTACATTATATGAAATGAGGCTAGACTAGTCGATAGATGACTATGACATTACTCATCATACCTCTAGGGCTTAGACCACAACATATGATCTTGAGGTAGATCAACTCTTGTAACCCTATACTCATTAAAGTCAATCAAGCAGCATGTAGGGTATTATCTCATCAAGAGAGCCCGAAGCTGGGTAAAATCCCGTGTTCATGTTACCATTGATCCTAAGACGCACAACTTGGGACCCCCTACCCGAGATTCGCCGGTTTTGACACCGACACACTCCCCCTTGATCCATAAATTGATCTGGTCTGACCGACTCTATTATCTAGGTCTTGTCGTAGGTCATGAGTGTATATATCCTGCAGTCGTTGTCTCTTTGCCTTTACGGCGGGGTGGTGCAGGTTGGTGTTCGTCTTGAGTTGCCGCTCTGTCTCGGCCATGTGGTGGTCGGTTAGGTTTGTCGCCGGCTTTACGCTTTGGTGGTACAGGCTCTAGGGCCTCATCGTCGAATTTGGGTAGCAGCTTGCGCTTTGGGTAACTCTTGGTTGGGCACTCGAGTCCCTATTCCTCGGCTGCTAGGACATCAGTCCATCTGTCATTGAGCAGATCGTTGTCAGCTTGAAGCTGCTGCTACTTCTTTTTTAGGCTTCTCGTTGTGGCTATTAGCTGGCGCTTAAACCGCTCTTGTTCGAGGGGATCCTCTAGCACGATGAATTCTTCATCGCCGAGGCTCTCGTCCTCTTCGGAGGTCGGTAGGTAATTACTATCCTCTGATCCCTCATCCTTGATAGGATTGTCGGAGTTGACTTGCCCATCCTCCGAATCCTCCTATTCGAATGTTTGTTCAGAAGGGGCTTCTTGGTCATCGGCATTCTCCAGAGTATTATTGTCTCCGGTTCTGGTATTGCTGTTTTTTCCGCGACGTGACTTAGAGCGGCGTCGCTGACACCGGCGCTTTTGCTGGTGCCTTGAAAGGCTTGTCCTCATCTGGATCTTTCCCACCATCATCGTCATCCTCTTTGGGTGTGTCCACCATGTACACGTCATATGTGGAAGTAGCTGTCTACCGTCCGGTGACCGGCGGGTTCTGGCTTTGCTTGTCTCCGGCATCATCGCCCATACCGTCGATGTCTTCGAAGTCGTAGTCGAGCATGTCGGTTAAGTCCTCGATAGTGGCTATGAAGTGTGTGGGGGTGGGACGTAAAATTCCCAGCTCTCAGCCCCTGGTATGGGTTGTGCGTAGTTCGCTAATGATCCTTCTGTAATAGCGAGAGATCACATTAGGTCCAGGGCCAAGTCTGAGAGCGAGGTTTGGACGGGGAAGCGAGGGTCCAGTGAGTTGGGCGGGGCAGAAGTTCCCTGGCCGAACTCACGTAACGCGGACCTCGAGAGTTCAAAGCTAGTATCTAAAGGTGAGTCTGGTTCCATAATGGTGAAGGGAGCCTGATGCGCCTCCGGACCTGCCGGTGAGGCAATCCCCTCCGTTCCTCCGGTGTCCGGGCCTATTGCCATAGAGAGTCTGTCGGGCTCTAAGCTCCCGTCTTCAGACATGGTGATGTGCTCCGGATCTAAGGCCAGAGCAGTGGTTGGAGCCGCGAACCCTTGGAAGATCAAGTCTCCTCGGATATCAGCGACATAGTTCAAATTTCCAAAACAAATCTGATGACCGGGGGCATAGCTGTCGATCTGCTCCAGCTGGCCAATCGAATTGGCCCGCAGTGTGAAGCCCCGAATACAAAAATCTAGCTAGAGAGAAAAGTCTACATCAAGGTTGTATTGTTGTGGATGATCGACGGAGCCATCGAGACTTCTAGTGATGGCATAGTGGAACTCTCAATGAAAGCACCAATGTCGATGTCAAAACCGACAGATCTCGGGTAGGGGGTCCTGAACTGTGCGTCTGAAGATCAAAGGTAACATGAGGCAGGGACACGATGTTTTACTCAGGTTCGGGCCCTCTTGATGGAGGTAATCCCCTACTTTCTGCTTGATTGACTTTGATGAGTATAGGGGGTACAAAAGTTGATCTACCACGAGATCGTAATGGCTAAACCCTAGATGACTTGCCTTTATGATTATGATTCTGCCTCTATGGAATAAACCCCCCAGCTTATATAGACACCGGAGGGGCCTAGGGTTGTACAAAGTCGGTTTACAGAGAAAGGAATACATGATCCAAACGCCAAGCTTGCCTTCCACGCAAAGGAGAGTCCCATCCGGACACGGAGGACGGTCTTCGATCTCATATCTTCACAACCCATTAGTCCGACCCATATTACATAGCCCGGACGCCCGAGGACCCATTAATCCTGGACTCCCTCAACGACCTAGCTCAATGAACACGACAGAGGAAGACACAACAGTTTTCCCAGGTTTGGTCCACCTTGCGGTGTAATACCCTACTCCTGCTTTTGGTGGATTAGCCTCGCGACTGGCTGAGGATTAACCAGTACAAGTGGAAGAAGAGCCTTAGGGGGCATGTCCTTGTGATGAGCTCTTGGTGGTTCAATGAGATGATCACCTGATGAGTCGATCCCTCTCTACGGTGGTGGCTAAGCTATATTTATAGTGGCCTTGGTCCTCTTCCTCCAAAACTTTGGTGGGAAGGGATCCCACAACAGCCAAATTTAAAGGGGGACAGCAAGTACATCTAATCCTGATGAAAGGTGGTGTTCGCCTGCAAAGCCTCTGAGCGTGATGTCGTGGTGGGCTCCACGGTGACATCCTTCCTGCCATTGTAGCGGTCTTGGTCTCATTGCATGCAAATAGAAACCTTTGGCTGATTCCTTGGGACTTGAGACCTGCGCTTGCCTCCTTTGCACCAAAGCGTAAACCTGCTTCTCTGTGCCCGCTGGCTGATAACCCACAAGTGTAGGGGATCGCAACAGTTTTCGATAAGTAAGAGTGTCGAACCCAACGAGGAGCTAAAGGTAGAATAAATATTCCCTCAAGTTCTATCGACCACCGATACAACTCTACACACGCTTGACGTTCGCTTTACCTAGAACAAGTATGGAACTAGAAGTACTTTGTAGGAGTGATAGGAAAGGTTTGCAAGATAATAAGGAACACGTAAACATAAACTAGGGGCTATTTAAATAACGGTGCAAGAAATTAAATATAGCGAGTGTGGAAAAGTGGTGGTAGGAGTTGTGAAATTGTCCCTAAGCAAATGACTACGTTACTAGACCGGTAATCACTATTGCAATTCTATTTGAGGGAGAGGCATAAACTAACATACTTTCTCTTCTTGGATCATATGCACATATGATTGGAACTCTAGCAAGCATCCGCAACTACTAAAGATTCATTAAGGTAAAACCCAACCATAGCATTAAAGTACCAAGTCCCCTTTATCCCATACGCCATAACCTACTTACTCGGGTTTGTGTTTCAGTCACTCACGCAACCCACAATAAGCAAATCATGAACGCATTGCAACACCGTACAACGGTAATCCCTCACGCTTGCGCGACATGGAGGGCACCATAGGACAGCACCAGTAATAAAACATGCCACTCAAAGCAATCATAGCAATTCATCAATCACTGATAGGACAACGGAAATCTACTCAGACATCATAGGATGGCAACACATCATTGGATAATAATATGAAGCATAAAGCACCATGTTCAAGTAGAGGGTACAATGGGTTGCGGGAGAGTGGACCGCTGGATATAGAAGGGGGAAGGTGATGGAGATGTTGGTGAAGATGATGGCGGTGTTGGTGAAGATCGCGGTGATGATGATGGCCCCCGGCAGCGCTCCGGCGCCACCGGAAGCAAGGGGGAGAGAGGGTCCCTTCTTATTCTTCTTCCTTGACCTCCTCCCTAGATGGGAGAAGGGTTTCCCCTCTAGTCCTTGGCACCCATGGCTTGGGAGGGGCGAGAGCCCCTCCAAGATTGGATCTATCTCTCTGTTTCTGCCCCTTCACCGTTTCTTTTATATCTGGAGATCCGTAACTCCGATTGGGGTGAATCTTTCGCCCAGATTTTTCTCATAAAATTAGCTTTCTTGCGCCAAAAAACGAGCATCAACCACCTTACGAGTGTCCCACGAGAGCCCAGGGCACACATGCCTCCCTGGGGCGCGGCCCCCTGTCTCGTGGCCACCCTGGACACTGTTTCGCGTTGATTTTACTTCCCAAAAATCATAAATATTGCAAAAAAAATCTCCGTCCATTTTTATCCTGTTTGGACTCCATTTGATATTGGGTTTCTGCGAAACAAAAACATGCAACAGACAGGAACTGGCACTCGGCACTGGATCAATATGTTAGTCCCAAAAATAGTATAAAAAGTTGCCAAAAGTATATGAAAGTTGAAGAATATTGGCATGGAACAATCAAAAATTATAGATACGACGAAGAGGTATCACCATCCCCAAGCTTAATTCCTGCTCGTCCTCGAGTAGGTAAATGATAAAAAAGAATATTTTTTGATGTGGAATGCTACCTAGCATAATCTTGATCATATGTCTAATCATCGCATGAATATTAAGACACGAGTGATTCAAAGCAATAGTCTATCATTTGACATAAAAAACAATAATACTTCGATCGTCCCAATAAAGCAATCATGTCTTTTCAAAAAAACAAGGCCAAAGCAAGCTTATCCCTATAAAATCATATAGTTTGGCCATGTTTCATTTTCGTCACACAAAATGTCCCCATCATGCACAACCCCGATGACGAGCCGAGCAATTGGTTCATACTTTTTAACGCACTTCAGCTTTTTCAACCCTCACGCGATACATGAGCGCAAGCCATGGATATAGCACTATAGGTGGAATAGAATATAATGATGGAGGTTATGTGGAGAAGACAAAAAGAGAGAAAGTCTCACATCGACGTGGCTAATCAACGGGCTGTGGAGATGCCCATGAATTCATGCCAATGTGAGGAGTAGGGATTGCCATGCAATGGATGCACTAAGAGCTATAAATGTATGAAAGCTCAACAAAAGAAACTAAATGGGTGTGCATCCAAATTGCTTGCTCATGAAGACCTAGGGCATTTGAGGAAGCTCATCGTTGGAATATACAAGCCAAGTTCTAAAATGAAAATTCCCACTAGTCTATGAAAGTGACAACATAGGAGACAATCTATATGAAGAACATGGTGCTACTTTGAAGCACAAGTGTGGAAAAAGGATAGTAACATTGCCCCTTTTCTTTTTTTTCTTTTTTTTCTTTTTTTCTTTTTTTCTTTTTTTTTCTTTCGGTGGGCACTACAAAAAGAATACACTTCCGTGATGATACATGTTTGTCATAGTAGGTCGCGTTTTTTGTCATGCATGTACATCCATGACAAATTTATGACAGAATCAAGATAGTCATACCTGTGCTGTCATAGAAGTGTTCCATGGCATTACCAAAATTATCGTCACGGAAGTGTCCACTTCCATGACGATAAATCACGCGTCACAGAAGTGCTTTCGTCAACGGTGACTGTCGGTGTCAAAACCGGCTGATCTCGGGTAGGGGGTCCCGAACCGTGCGTCTAGGCGGATAGTAACAGGAGACAAGGGACACGATGTTTTACCCAGGTTCGGGCCCTCTTGATGTAGGTAAAACCCTACGTCCTGCTTGATTAATATTGATGATGTATGTTACAAGAGTGGATCTACCATGAGATCAAGGAGGCTAAACCCTAGAAGCTAGCCTATGGTATGATTGTTGTTCGTCCTATGGACTAAAGCCATCCGGTTTATATAGACACCGGAGAGGGCTTGGGTTACACAAAGTCGGTTACAAGGGTAGGAGATCTACATATCCGTATCGCCAAGCTTGCCTTCCACGCCAAGGAAAGTCCCATCCGGACACGGGACGAAGTCTTCAGTCTTGTATCTTCATAGTCTTGGAGTCCGGCCGGTGATGATAGTTCAGCTATCCGGACACCCCCTAGTCCGGGACTCCCTCAGTAGCCCCCGAACCGGGCTTCAGCGATGACGATTCCGGCGCGTATATTGTCTTCGGCGTTGCAAGGTGGGTTCTCCTTCAAACTTTATGTTCCTGTTCGAATAGTGTTCGGCTTCCTTATAAATGTTGCGCTCCTTGGCTTCTACGCCCAATAATGGCCTTCTTCCACGTGTCGTATGAATGCGAAAATCTAGGGTATTTTTACATTTTACCCCCTAGCCGCGCGAACGAGCCGCCTATAAGAGAGGCGAGGATCTAGATCTAGCTCACACCATCCTCCATTCGCAAGTTCTGATCGAAGCGCTTCTGACAAAAATCCATTCCATCATGGATAGTCGACGCGGCTCCTCCTCTCGCGCTCCCAGCCCTAAGCCAGGAGATTGGGGGAGATGCTCAGTTCCACACAGCGACCTGGTGGCGCTCCAAACCGAGGGATATCTTCCCCCAGCTTTCATGGTTCCGGTTCGAGCCGGACTGGCCACCTTCCAGGGTGGAAAGCAGGCGGAGAGTGTCCCCAACCCTTCCAAAGGAGAGCGGGTATGCTTCGTCCCTTATCTAATAAGGGGACTCGGATTTCCCATACATCCGTTTCTCCGGGGGCTCCTGGAGTTCTACGGACTCCAGCTCCACCACCTCACACCTACCTCCATTTTGCACATCGTGGGCTTTGTAGCTCATTGCGAGCTGTTCCTGGGCATCGAGCCCCATTTCACGCCGTGGAAGAGATTGTTTTGCCTTGTACCCCGTTCTTATGAGGGGTCGATATATCAAGTGGGCGGAGCCGAAATATGGCGCATCGCCGGGACCGGATATCTATCCGGCACCCCGAAGAAGGCGTCCGAAGATTGGCCTTCGGAATGGTTCTACATGGAGGATGCCCCTCTGCCGGATCCAGTCCGGGTCGGCCTCCCGGAGTTCAGCGATGCTCCCTTGAAGAAACGCCTGAGTTGGCGCCCGCGGAGCCCTCAACGGGAGGATGATAGGAGCGTCCATTATCTGATGGGTCGGATTAGGTTACTGGCCCACTCCAGATTGACCATGATTGGAATCATGGCCACGTGCATTATGCGAGGGGTGCAGCCACTCCAATATAGGGGCCACCCTATGTGGGATTTCAACGGGGAAGACGACGCCACCCTTCATGGCCGCAGAGGTCCGAGCTCGGCAGCCGATCTGGCAAAGATCCTGTCCGACTTGTACAAGGGGGAGGAGGATGACTTCCTCCGCACGAATCCATTGAACGGATACTCCATGAATAACCCTCAGAGCTGGGTAAGCGGACGTTTATCTACCCGATTCATACCTCCAAAGTCAAGTATTTCACTTTGTGATTTCGATGCAGGAGCTGCACCGGGACGTGGAGGGCATACGAAGCCTAACTCCACAGCCTGAGGATCCGGAACGATCCCTTGATCCGACCTCCGAAGAGGATCCGGACAGAAAGGTGGAGCTGATTGACGGGGTGTTCCACCATCTTAGCATGGACAATGCCCTAGTCGCCATTACGGCCGACTACCCCGGTTTGTTTCCGGCCTCCGAGGTGACTACGATCGAGGTCTTGACATCATCATTTAATCCGTGCTCAATTCTGACCATCCCATACTGATGGTGCATCGTAGGAGGTGCCTTTAAGGCGGGAAGCCGAACCTGCGGCGGCTAACCAGCAAGGGTTAGTTCGGACCAGCAGGCGGAAGAGGAGTGCGACGCAAATCGAAACATCGCCGCAACGGTACAGCGCACCGTCGTTTTTAAGGGAAGGATCCCTAGGAGGTATATTAATGCTCATAACTTTTTCTAGGAGAAAGAGCGCTCGCCAGACAGTGTCCGGAGAGGTTGCCAATCAAGCCTCCGCCAGCCATGCTCCATCGCGTGGTCCGGAAGTGGAGGCGAACACAAGGCAAGAGCCGGATGCTCCTCCGATGGAGCATGCTGTAAGGCTGTCTACCACCCGGTCTGAGGTGGAGAGCACCATGAATCACAGGCGTCGCCGGACAGTTCTTCGTGACGCGTGTTTCTCCCCGGAGGCGTTGAATGCCTTTGATGCGGGAAACGCGCACCTCCGTGCTGCTCAAGATAGTTTAACCAGAGCCACGGAGCAGTATGTGAAGGACATACGGGTAAGTAGTTTTAATAGTTATAAATGCCAGTATCCCCCGAGACTTAAAATAGTTAAAATAACTGATTTAAGGACATTTATTATGCAGGATCTTACGGAGAAGAATACCCACCTGTCCCAGGAGCTCCAAGAGTGCAAGGCCCAACTTAAGGCCGCACTAGCCGCGACAGGGAGAGCCACAGAGACCCCCGCTGGTAGTACGTACTTCGAAAAGATAAGTAGTTAACAAAGTGAGGCGTGCGCGTAAATCTGACAATAATATTGCAGAGGGGGCCGGACTAGATCCGGACAAGCAACAGCTACTGCGTCAGCTAAAGGCCGGCGAGAGGGTGCTTACGAAGGTGCAATAGGAGAGAAACAAGCTCCAAGATGCCCACACCCAGCTAGGAGAAGAGCTGGAAGGTGTTCGAGCCCAGCTGTCTGGCTCCGTGAAGGAGAATCAGCGGCTTCGTCGCGGCATTTAAAGTAAGTGCTTGAGCAAATTCCTTTGAAAAGAAGAATTCGGCGAGGATGTCGATTGACAGAAATGTGTCTTTAGGTGTGCTCACAGGTCGCCCTGCGGAGGAAATGCCTGGTTCAACGGGTGACCAACTTCCCGAGCTGGTTCAACTGCTCGAACGTGCTCGGCAGGCGATGAGTGGCGTCGTTCAGGCTTTATGGCCTTCCGTCTCCCTACCCGAGGGCCTTGGAGAGCTTGCTGAGAAGCTTCAGGGAGCACGGCGACGCCTCCGTCTGTGGAAAATATCGGCCTGCCGTCAAGGCGCCAGGGAGGCCTGGGCCATGGTGAAGACGCGGTATCCGAAGGCTGACCCAAACCACATGGCCGAGGTCGGACCTGCGGGGCCTGATGGGAAGGAGATCCCTGTGAGCTTGATGTACGGCCAAGTAGAACTGGCTGCGAAATATTCCCAACAGGACTGTAAATTAGATAGCCTGTTAGATGGGATTGAAGAGGAGTACAATCAGTCAGTTTGACGATGTAATTTGAAATGACATGTAAAATGCCTTCTAGCCGGATTGTAGATCGTTTGTCTTTGCGGACCTTTTCGCTTCAACCTCCGGACCCAACAGTCCGGAGTGTGTCCGAATACCCTTACGGTTATAGAAGAACCGGGGCATGCGTGGAGACAAGGCGTCGGGGTCATAATTGCTTTATCAGACAAGTGCCCAACTAGCTATGTTATATTACATGGTTAGTAAGAAACATCTTCCAGGGAGAATAGTTCCGTTAAGGGTTCCTTTCCCTGGGAGGCATGCCCTAAAGTGCATGTCCGGACTGCGAAAATAGCAGAAAAAGCATCTGGGGGCAAATAAATAAGTAAGTAATAAATCATCTTTCAAGTCACCGACCGAATATTCTCTTAAGAACGCTAGCTTTCGGCTTCACCCAGTCTGAGGTACACATCCGGCTGACCCGGCAGTAACAATCGCAGAGGTGCTCCCTTTACCTCCTAGCCGAACAATCGGGAACATAGGGATAAGCACAGGAGCCAGGCAACCCAGCTTGGCCAAAACTTAAGTAATATCGATGCATATAATGGTGAATAAAAGGTACATGCGGAAGTATGACACATGTGTTGGGCATGAAGCCCGTATGAATAAGCTTCTGTTAAAGAAGCCCCCAGGTATAACGAGTGCTTGGAGCACATCGAGTGAGTGCGAACAATGCGCAAATCAGCCTATCAAAGGAATTGAAATAAAAGAGTGGGAAGAAGGAGGGGGACAAGAGATTGTGAAAATGTAAAAAGGTGGATAGAGGAGTGAGACGAACTCTGAGTCCGGCGTTAGGCGTAGAATCTTCGGAGATGGGCTGCGTTCCATGGGTTCGGCTCGAGTCGGTTGTCAGATGCGTTACGTAGATGGTATGCTCCGCCGGTCAGGACTTGGTCGATGATGAAGGGACCTTCCCACTTGGGCTTAAGTTTGTCCTTTTTCTTGTCCGGCAGGTGTAGAACGAGTTCGCTAACATTGTAAGCTTTGGCCCGTACTTCTCTGCTTTGATATCTTCGAGCCTGCTGTTGATAAAATGTGGAACAAGCTTTTGCCACGTCCCGCTCCTCCTCTAAGGCATCCAAACTGTCCTGCCGATCCAGCTCGGCTTCTATTTCTTCATACATGCTAGTCATGAATTATATCGCAGGGCAGAACTGCCTCTGTGCCGTACACCATAAAAATGGTGTGAATCCGATAGTTCGGTTTGGCGTGGTCCGCAGCCCCCAGATTACGGAGTCGAGCTCCTCTACCTAGTGCGTGTTAGATTCCTTGAGGGACCGCACTAGTCTGGGTTTGATGCTGCTCATGATTAGACCATTTTCTCGCTCGACTTGACCGTTAGTTTGAGGGTGATAGACTGAAGCGTAGTCGAGCTTGATGCCCATGTTTTTGCGCCAGAGTTTAACCTCATCGGCCGTGAAATTCGTGCCGTTATCGGTGATGATGCTGTGGGGGACGCTAAAACGGTGTACTACCCCGGATATGAAGTCTATCACAGGTACAGATTCTGCCGTTTTAACCGGCTTGGCTTCAATCCATTTGGTGAATTTGTCCACCATGACCAATAAGTATTTGTGCTTGCGGGTTCCCCCTTTAAGGGGTCCAACCATGTCAAGCCCCCAGACCGTGAATGGCCAGGTGATGGGTATAGTTTTTAAGGCGGTGGGTGGCATGTGGCTCTGATTAGCAAAGAGCTGGCAACCGACGCATCGTTGGACTAAGTCCTGAGCATCTGCCCGGGCTGTTGGCCAATAAAATCCTGTACGGAAGGCCTTGCCTACGAGGGCCCGGGCTGCGGCGTGGTGCCCGCCGAGTCCGGCGTGAATTTCAGCCAGGAGATTTCGCCCCTCCTCTTCGGAGATACACCTTTGAAGGACTCCGGTTGTGCTTTTCTTATAAAGTTCTCCCTCATGGACCTTGTAGGCTTTAGATCGCCGAACTATGCAGCGGGCCTCGTTTTGGTCTTCGGGAAGTTCCTGCCTAATTAAGTAGGCTAGGAATGGTTCCGTCCACGGGGCAATTACTGCCATTATTTCGTGGGCTGAAGGTGTTATTTCATTGGCTGAGCCGCCGATCGTGTCAGAATTGTCTGAGTTAGGTGATGCAGCTGGCTCTGGATTGTTATTTCCGGACTCCTCTTCCCATAATACGGATGGCTTAAAGAGCCGTTCCAGGAAGATGTTTGGAGGGACGGCGTCACGTTTTGCGCCGATGCGTGCTAACACGTCTGCTGCCTGGTTATTATCCCGGGCTACATGATGGAATTCGAGTCCTTCGAAACCGAGCTGACATTTTTAGGACGGTGTTGTGGTAAGCTGCCATTTTCAGATCTTTGGCGTCAAAGTCTCCATTTACTTGGGATATTGCGAGGTTTGAATCCCCGCGCACCTCTAGGCGTTGAATGCCCATGGAGATTGCCATCCGGAGGCCGTGTAGAAGGGCCTCGTATTCGGCTGCGTTGTTGGAGTCCATGTACATTATTTGAAGTACGTATTGGACTGTGTCTCCAGTTGGGGACGTCAAGACGACGCCAGCCCCCAAGCCAGCCAACATTTTGGATCCGTCGAAATGCATGATCCAATTGGAGTACGCGCCGTACTCTTTAGGGAGTTCGGCTTCGGTCCATTCGGCGACGAAGTCAGCCAGGACTTGTGACTTTATAGCTCGCCGTGGTTTGTAGGTTATGTCAAATGGTAAGAGCTCAATGGCCCATTTTGCAATCCTGCCCGTTGCGTCGCGATTGTTTATAATATCGTTGAGAGGTACTTCGGAGGCCACCGTTATGGAACACTCTTGAAAGTAGTGTCGCAGCTTCCGGGATGCCATGAACACCGCATACGCTATCTTTTGATAATGTGGGTACCGGGACTTGCATGGAGTTAAGATAGTGGATACGTAGTACACTGGTTTTTGAAGAGGGAATCTGTGCCCTTCAGTTTCTCGTTCGACGACGAGTACCGCGCTGACAACTTGATGTGTTGCTGCGATATATAATAACATAGGTTCGCCCAGGTTGGGCGCGGCCAGGACCGGATTTGTTGCCAGTATGGCCTTGATTTCTTCGAGTCCGGCCGTGGCGGCATCCGTCCATTCGAAGTGTTCGGTGCGCCGGAGGAGGCGATAGAGGGGCAGAGCCTTTTCTCCCAAACGGGAGATGAAGCGGCTTAGAGCCGCTACGCACCCAGTTAGTTTTTGTATTTGCTTGAGGTCTTTTGGGATATCCAATTGTGACAGAGCTCGGATCTTGGCTGGGTTTGCTTCAATTCCTCTACCGGATACAATGAAGCCCAAAAGCTTTCCGGCTGGTACTCCGAAGACACACTTTTCCGGGTTGAGCTTAATGTCATATGCTCGGAGGTTGTCAAATGTCACCCTCAAGTCGTCTACTAGAGTTTCGACGTGTTTGGTCTTGACGACCACATCGTCTACGTATGCCTCTACTGTTTTGCCTATCTGGGTAGCCAGACATGTCTGAATCATGCGCTGATATGTTGCGCCGGCGTTTTTGAGTCCGAAGGGCATTGTGTTGAAGCAGAATGGCCCATATGGAGTAATGAATGCCGTTGCGGCCTGGTCTTTTTCCGCCATCTTGATTTGATGGTATCCGGAGTATGCATCGAGGAAGCACAATGAATCGTGCCCTGCGGTAGCATCGATGATTTGGTCGATGCGAGGGAGAGGGAAAGGGTCCTTTGGACAGGCCTTGTTAAGGTCTTTGAAATCGACGCAGAGGCGCCAGGATTTGTCCTTTTTTGGTACCATTACCAGGTTGGCTAGCCAGTCCGGATGTTTGATATCTCTGATGAATCCGGCTTCTAAGAGTTTGGCTAGCTCCTCTCCCATTGCCTGTCTTTTGGGTTCGGAAAATCGCCGAAGAGCTTGTTTGACTGGCTTGAATCCTTTTAGGATATTTAGGCTGTGCTCTGCCAGCCTGCGTGGGATTCCTGGCATGTCTGAAGGGTGCCAGGCAAAAATGTCCCAATTTTCCCGAAGGAATTCTCGTAGTGCGGCTTCTACATCAGGATTTAATTGTGCCCCAATGGATGCCGTCTTTGTGGGGTCCGTTGGATGGACCTGAAATTTGACTATTTCGTCTGCTGGTTTAAAGAGGTGGACTTGGACCTCTTATCGAGTATCACATCGTCCCTATCCACCATGGAGCGCAGCGCAGTTAATTCCTCTGCCGCTAGGGCTTCGGATAATGCCTCTAGGGCCAGTGCGGCTGTCTTATTTTCAGCGCGGAGTGCTGTATCTGGATCACTGGCGAGAGTGATTATTCCATTGGGTCCGGGCATTTTGAGCTTCATGTACCCGTAATGGGGTATAGCTTGGAAGATTGTGAATGCCTCTCGCCCTAACAAAGCGTGATATCCGCTGCCGAATGGGGCCACTTGGAACGTGACCTCTTCGGACCTATAATTGTCCGGCGAGCCGAACACTACATCTAGTGTGATTTTTCCTGTGCAGCGTACTTCTCGACTAGGGATTATTCCCCTGAAGGTTGTGCTGCTTCGCTCAATGCGGCTCCAGTCAATTTCCATTTTTTGAAGGGTTTCCTCGTAGATGAGGTTTAATCCGCTGCCGCCATCCATGAGTACCTTGGTAAGACGAAAGCCGTCCACTATCGGACTGAGGACCAATGCGGCTGGTGCTCTAGCTGTTCGGAATTTAGGTTCGTCGCTGGCATTGAAGGTGATAGCCGTGTCGCTCCATGGATTTGTTGTTGCTACTTGGTAGACTTCGGCAAGACTGCGGATTGTTCGTTTCCGCATGTTATTTGATGCGAAAGTCTCGAAGACTGTTAATACCGTACTGGTGCTGCTGGGCTGGTTGCCCGGGGCTAAAAAGCCTTCGCCACTTTTGGCCACCTGCCGTAATATCCAACATGCTCGAAGGCTATGTGTTGGAGTGGCGCCCTCCGTACTGTGGATTTTGCAGGGTCCGTTGAGCCATCCCTCCAGTACGGTTCCGTACCCTTTATGGGGTTTTTGCTTTTTGGTTTTTAACCCAGGTGCTTGAGTATGACGCACCCTTTTATTTCGGACTGGGGTTGTATTCAGGGCCGGATTGTCCCAAAACCTAGTTTCGGTTTTCCAGGCACTTTCCATCGCGCAGTATTTTTGTACAATGGTCGCTAGGTCGGCGAAGCGTGTAACTTCGCGACGAATGATGGCGTTTATGATTCCCTTGTCCATGCAATTGTTGCAGAAGATTGAAATCGCGCTTTCTTCACGGTAGTCCTTTATCCTGTCCATAACCAGGAGGAATCTGGCCCAGTAACGATGTACTGTTTCATCGGGCTCTTGCCGTATTTGAGATAGATCACTTATGTTTGGGTGGGTGGGTGGAATCAAGTTCGGAACCCCGCCCAATCTGAGGCTCAAAGGCCAAGAAGCTTCCGGATTCAGAGGCTTGGTTTGTTGGACGCTTTCCAATGAATCTGGTCCGATGCCTGACTTTAGGTTCAGTATTTGATTAATGTCCGTCCCTCCACAGGAATCCGGCATGGAGGGATCGGGAATCCGGACATAGTTGGTTTTTAGCATAGAAGAAGAGTCGCCGCATTGTTCCTCTACCACGACGACGTGGTGGGTAACTTGGGGAGAGTTAATTTCTCTTAGATCGGTTTTAAGCCCAATATGATCGTAGTCGGTAGCGACTCCCAGGGCGGCGATGCAATCCATGAGCTCGATTACGGAGGAGAGCTCAATCGGATCTAGCGGCTCGGCGGATTCCGAGCTGACGCGAAGATCGCTTTTAATGACCTGAGAGGTCATTGTCGGAGCGGTGGCCGAACAGGCGGTCATAATAAAACCGCCTATCCGGATAGTCTGGCCGGCGGCCAAAGCTCCCTTGACGACGGTGCCGTCTTTGAAGACGGGAAAAGGCATCCTTCCTGATGGTGACGGCACAGAGGAACTCTCAATGAAAGCACCAATGTCGGTGTGAAAACCGGCGGATCTCGGGTAGGGGGTCCCGAACTGTGCGTCTAGGCGGATGGTAACAGGAGACAAGGGACACGATGTTTTACCCAGGTTCGGGCGCTCTTGATGGAGGTAAAACCCTATGTCCTGCTTGATTAATATTGATGATGTGTGTTACAAGAGTGGATCTACCACGAGATCAAGGAGGCTAAACCCTAGAAGCTAGCCTATGGTATGATTGTTGTTCATCCTATGGACTAAAGCCATCCGGTTTATATAGACACCGGAGAGGGATAGGGTTACACAAAGTCGGTTACAATGGTAGGAGATCTACATATCCGTATCGCCAAGCTTGCCTTCCACGCCAAGGAAAGTCCCATCCGGACACGGGACGAAGTCTTTAGTCTTGTATCTTCATAGTCTTGGAGTCCGACCGGTGATGATAGTTTGGCTATCCGGACACCCCCTAGTCCGGGACTCCCTCAGTGACCAACACGTGGCATCCACCGTAACGGAACGCCGTTAAGCTATCGGGTCGGGTTTTGGATCCGATAACCCGTTAACAGCCCCGACCAATGGTGATTTTCCACGTGTAAAATCATCATTGGCTGGAGGAAACACGTGTCGGCTCACCGTTGGGACAGATGTCATCCGCTCATTGGACCGAAGGTGCCTATGATACGGCGACCCGTGGCACGGCCCAACAGAGGCCCATTCCTGTGAAAAGGCCGGCCCGTTTGACTTGGTCAAAAGGTGGCGGGCCAGCCCACGGAAAGCCTGTTAACGGCCTGTTCGCATATAGCCCATTTATAGCCCGCTAACCCAGGGCCCGTTACGCCCTATCCGAATTAGGCCCAGTAGCGTCATCTGGGCCGTCCAATATGATACAGCCCGTTTTAACTTCCGGCCCATGTGTGGCCCATGACTTCATTTGGCCCATATGAGGACCTTTGTAACTCTTGGCCCATTAACGGCCCGTGGTGAAACTAGCGCGTAATGAACAGTGTATCACTTTATACCCATTAACGGCCCGTTATTGCATTGGGCCGTTTCCATCCCAAGTTATCTTTCGGCCTTCTCATGGCCCATTGATTCTTGGGCTCACTTAAAGCATTCGGTTACATACGGCCCGTTACTGTCATTTTCTGCTTGTGGGCCAAATTCAGCCCGTCGTTACAGTTGGCCCATTTGCGGACCGTTAATATGTTGGGCCGTTTTCATGTCAAAAAAAACCCGTTGGGCTGTTTTCAGAGTTATCAAATACGGCCTATTAACGGCCCATTATGGTCCATGAATAGTACGGCCCATGATTGGCGAAATGATGATACGCCCCGTAGAAGGCCCATGGATTCTACGGCCCGTATGAGGCCCATGGATAGTACAGCCCGTAGAAGGCCCATGGATCGTATGGCCCGTAAAAGGCCCATGGACCCTACGGCCCGTAGAAGGCCCATGGATTCTATGGCCCGTATGAGGCCCATGGATAGTACAGCCCGTAGAAGGCCCATGGATCGTATGGCCCGTAAAAGGCCCATGGACCCTACGGCCCGTAGAAGGCCAATTGATCCCTAAGGCCCGTATAGAAGAAGGCCGATGGATCCTACGGCCCGTATAGAAGGCCAATGGTCCTACGGCCGAACGAAGGCCCATGGATCATACGGCCTGCAGGAGGCCTGAGGGAGTTACGGACTAGCGGGTGTCCGGATAGCCGAACTATCATGATCGGCCGGACTCCAAGACTATGAAGATACAAGATTGAAGACTTCGTCACGTGTCCGGATGGGACTTTCTTTGGCGTGGAAGGCAAGCTTGGCGATACAGATATGTAGATCTCCTTCCGTTGTAACCGACTCTGTGTAACCCTAGCCCTCTCCGGTGTCTATATAAACCGGATGGCTTTAGTCCGTAGGACGAACAACAATCATACCATAGGCTAGCTTCTAGGGTTTAGCCTCCTTGATCTCGTGGTAGATCTACTCTTGTAACACACATCATCAATATTAATCAAGCAGGACGTAGGGTTTTACCTCCATCAAGAGGGCCCGAACCTGGGTAAACCATCGTGTCCGTTGTCTCCTGTTACCATCCGCCTAGACGCACAGTTCGGGACCCCCTACCCGAGATCCGCCAGTTTTGACACCGACATTGGTGCTTTCATTGAGAGTTCCTCTGTGTCGTCACCGATAGGCTCAATGGCTTCTTCGACCATCATCAACGACGTAGTCCAGGGTGAGACCTTTCTCCCCGGACAGATCTTCGTATTCGGCGGCTTTGCACTGAGGGCCAATTCGCTTGGCCGTCTGGAGCAGATCGAAAGCTACCCCCTGGCCGTCAGGTCAGATTTGGAAGTTTGAACTTCACGACTGACATCCGCGGGGACTTGATCCTCGATGGATTCGAGCCACAGCCGAGCGCGCCACACTGTCACGGCGAGCATGATTTAGCTCTGCAGCCGGATAGTACCCTGGAGGCCGCACTCGAACCCGCACCGATCTTCAATTCGGAGCCGGTTGCGCAGATCGAGGACGGATGGCTAGACCCCGCCTCGGGGGCTACAACCTCTATGGTGATAGAGCCGAACACTGACTTTGTCCCTCATAAAGCTCGTGACTCCGAGGTGCCGGACTCCTCGCCGGACTCCGAACCTCCCGCGCCCCCTCCGATCAAATCCGATTAGGCGCCAATCATGGAGTTCACCGCAGCGGACATCTTTCAACGCTCACCTTTCGGCGACATCTTGAGTTCGCTAAAATATCTCTCGTTATCAGGAGAGCCATGGCCAGACTGCGGCCAGGACAGTTGGGATGCGGACGACGAAGTAATTCAAACCCCACCCACCACC
Organism: Triticum aestivum; assembly: GCF_018294505.1. Lineage (NCBI taxonomy): Eukaryota > Viridiplantae > Streptophyta > Magnoliopsida > Poales > Poaceae > Triticum > Triticum aestivum. The sequence goes on along the minus strand of NC_057795.1, from coordinate 609,142,918 downwards.
CAATTAGTAGCTACTGTCGGTATGGATGACGATGCCGGACGGTATGGACGTATGGACGACGGTATGGACGAAGACATCAACGGCATGGACGACGATGCCGGAGATGACCAAGAACCAGCGCCTACCGGGCACGGGAAAGCCACCCCAACTCACGACGTATACATGGTGGATACACCAAAAGAAAGCGACAATGAGGAAAACGGGACGTGGCGAAGGACAACTCCCCCAACAAACAACCAAAACGGCGACGCAAGCGCCGCCCGAAGGCCGGCCTCGATAAAAACGGCACCCATACGGACCCGGCCCTAGAGCAGGGCGAAATAGTGGACGACGCACACGTCACCAAGCAGCCAGCCGGACATGAACTGGACAAGCAACCCATCCCCGGCGAAGACGATCTCACATCACCAGAGCATACGAATCTTCATAAAAGGCTCGTCGCCACTGCAAGAAGTTTGAAGAAGCAAAGGCGAAAGCTCAAAACAGCGGAGGACGCACTCAGAATGAGATGGAGCAAAGTACTCAACAGCGCAGATCAACATGGCGCTAGTCACCAGACAAAGAGCTACCCGAAGCACAAGCTGTTGCCCGAATTTGACGAGGAGGCCTTAGAGCCCCCGCAGTCAAAAAAGAAAGAAGCCGCCTGGCCGGATAGACGACCAGATGACAGGCCAAGAGCAACAAGGGGCGCCGCACACAAACCGGTACATGATCAGCATAAAGATCCTCGGAAAAAGGACGACCCAGTCAGATCTATCTATGGGCCGAAAAAGAAGACTCCAGGAAGGAACATAACCCGCCGAGCATTTGAAGACAACGGCACACCCAAATACAGGGGCACCGCACACCCACTATGTTTCACCGACAAGGTACTGGATCAGGGATTTCCAGCAGGATTCAAACCCGTAAACTTAGGGGCATATGACGGAACAACAGACCCCGGAGTCTGGATTGAGGATTACATCCTACACATACATATGGCCAGAGGAGACGATCTCCATGCCATAAAATACCTACCCCTCAAGCTCAAAGGGCCAGCTCGGGATTGGCTTAAAAGCCTGCCAGAAAATACCATTGGAAGTTGGGAAGAGCTTGAGGATACATTTCAAGCAAATTTTCAGGGGACCTATCTCCGCCCTCCGGATGCAGACGATTTAAGTCACATAACTCAACAGCCCGGAGAGTCAGCACGCAAATTCTGGAACAGGTTCCTCACTAAAAAGAACCAAATAGTCGACTGTCCGGACGCTGAAGCCTTAGCAGCCTTTAAACACAACGTATGAGACGAATGGCTCGCCAGACACCTCGTCCAAGAAAAACCAAGAACAATGGCCGCACTAACAAGCCTCATGACCCGCTTTTGCGCAGGGGAGGACAGCTGGCTGGCTAGATGCAGCACCAGCGACCCGAGTACATCCGAAGTCAGGGATGGAAATGGGAAATCACGACGCAGAAAAGATCAGCGCCGGAACAAGGAAAATGGCCCAAATAGTACGACGGTCAACGCCGGATTCAAAAGCTCTCGGCCGAATAACAAAACACAGCCCCTCAAGGACAACAGTGACGAGCTATCCAACCTAAACAAGATTCTTGACAGGCTATGTCAGATACACGGTACCTCCGGAAAGCCTGCAAACCATACCCACAAAGATTGTTGGGTCTTCAAGCAGTCCGGCCGACTTAATGCCGAACATAAGGGGCTCGACACACCAAGCGAAAGTGACGAACCCCAAAAGCAGCACTCTGGACAACAGAAGACTTTCCCACTAGAAGTCAAAACAGTGAACTCACTTCATGTGATAACACGAAAACAGAGCGCGGCACCTGCCATACCAGGACACCGTCCGTAGAATGGGGATAGACCATACCAACATTCGCCATAACAGCACTTCCTTTAAAGGAGTGAAGCCAGGCCTTTAAGCCAACCATACGGGCTCTGTACCACTAGAGGTCGTATTCGGTTCATATGACAACCTCCGTCGTGAAAGGCTCACTCTTCGCAGCGCCCCATTTTACAGTGGCCATCAAGCACTACTGGGGCGCAAAGCTTTCGCCCGCTTTAACGCCATACCACACTACACGTCTCTTATACTTACAATGCCTGGTCCACGTGGCATAATCTCATTAAAGAGTAACTACGAGTGTCCCTCGACCATGGAGAGCGTGGGGCTGCCTTGACAGCCACTCCGACCTTGCAGGTCAAGGCCCCTAAACACAGGTCATTCAGACCCCGGACACGGTTAGGCGAGTCCGGCATAACTAAAAAAGGGGCTTCCCAGCCGCATACCCCCTTTACAGGGGGCTGCGCATATAAATGATGAGAGACAATAAAGCTCAACTTTCTTCATCTTCCAAATTATACTTTATTTAGTACAATTTTTTGCATGATATTTCTTAGAAACTAAGTCCTTCTCTTTTACAGATTAAGCACGTGCTACACCTGTCCAGGATACAGCACAACGGAGACATAGGCGCAGATGTGCAGTAGGGACCCGTTGCAAGGATTCTTTTCAGATTAAGACCCTGCGTAAACCTTTCTTACTGTCTCTTGTTGATACACATCCCCCGGTTTCCCACCATAGACGAGGAGGAGGCTGGCGTTTTGGCATCGGCCGTGTCAGAAGTTCCTGCCTGTACCTAGACACTAGGGGCTTAGGGCATTGTTCTGCCCGGTATCATAAAGACCGAACACCTCAGGGAGTGTTCGGCGTCTCGAGTTAGGCCTTATATGCATCAGCTCTGAATCATGTCTTTGGTCAAATGTTGGGTTTGCCCAGCTCCTGCGTTTTGCTACCTTACGTTCCGTATCATCGGCTAACGCGGCACCAGGAGAACTACTGCGATTGTGCCCCGGTTCGGCCGGGCGAGCACCTTAGTAGAGAAAGCCGAAAACTGACTGTCATGATATAGCGAGAGACTGGTCAACCACTCGATCGACCATTGGAATGTTTAGAATTCCTCCGCTTTGACGATGGACCGCTTCCCGGTCAGGCACACACGCGCCCCGAGTTCAGGGAAGAGCGGTGCCGCTAGGGGCTATATAGTAGCCCCACATTCGAGCTCCTATGGCTAAGTGAAAGTGATAAAGCGTTATAGTCCGGTTGCCTAGTTTGCTACGCTATCATCTCCTTAAAAGGACCAAGACGTTGGATTAAGTGTGAAAAAGCGCTTTTCTTTTTGCAAACACCCCCGCACAATGTGCGTGGGGGCTGAAGCCAAAGACTGCCATCTTTCAGATTATACATACACATACGGCCGCACAGGAGATAGTTCAATACTTGAGCGCACAAGTATAAAAAGCTATTGCATTATAAACATGATCTCAGAAATCATACATGTCATTCAAACATAACATCTTTCGAGCACTGCGACTCTATTAAACGAGCGCCCTGCAGGACCTCCTCAAAATAGTGCTCGGTGGGGAATCGGCTTTTGTCCGAACCCCGGGATGCAACAGCGGTGGCATCCATCTCCGCCCAGTATGTCTTACCACGGGCGAGAGCCATCCGTGCACCCTCTATGCATGCCGACCGCTTCATCGCCCCAATACGCGGCACCGCCCCAAGGAACTGCTGCAACAAGCCAAAATAACTCTTCGGCTTGGGCCTTTTCGGCCACACATGAGCGACCACATCTGTCATGGCAAGTCCGGACAATCTATTCAGCTCAGCCCACTCAACCAGCCAATCACTCAACGGAAGTGGACGCTTCGGACTATGGAATTGAGACCAGAAAAGCTCTTCCATTTCGTGATCCTCCTGGCTTCGAAAGTGCACGACTGCGTCCGCCGCACTCGCCGCCAATTCCAGATAAGGATCCTCCGCACCGTACAATCGGCCCAGCTGAGCATACTTCGGATTCGTGAACTTCCTACGCAGCATAAAGGGCTTTCCAGCCACAATGTCTCTGACCTGACGCAGTTCCTCCTTCATAGCCCGCATCGCACTATGGGCATCCTTTGCTTCGGCATCGCACTATGTAGATCTTGGACTCCAAGACTATGAAGATACATGATTGAAGACTTCGTCAAAGCCAAGGATGCCCGTAGTGCGATGCGGGCTATGAAGGAGGAACTGCGTCAGGTCGGAGACATTGTGGCTGGAAAGCCCTTTATGCTGCGTAGGAAGTTCACGGATCCGAAGTATGCTCAGCTGGGCCGATTGTATGGTGCGGAGGATCCTTATCTGGGCTTGGTGGCGAGTGCGGCGGACACAGTCGTGCACTTTCGAAGCCAGGAGGATCATGAAATGGAAGAGCTTTTCTGGTCTCAATTCCATAGTCCGGAGCGTCCACTTCCGTTGAGTTATCGGCTGGTTGAGTGGGCTGAGCTGAATAGATTGTCCGAACTTGCCATGACGGATGTGGTCGCTCATCTGTGGCCGAAAAGGCCCAAGACGAAGAGTTATTTTGGCTTGTTGCAGCAATTCCTTGGGGCCGTGTCGCGTATTGAGGCGATGAAGCGGTCGGCATGCATAGAAGGTGCACGGATGGCTCTCGCCCGTGGTAAGACATACTGGGCGGAGATGGATGCCACCGCTGTTGCATCCCGGGGTTCGGACAAAAGTCGATTCCCCGCCGGGCACTATTTTGAGGAAGTCCTGCAGGGCGCTCGTATAATAGAGGCACAGTGCTCGAAAGATGTTATGTTTGAATGACATGTATGAATTCTGAGATCATGTTTATAATGCAACAACTTTTTATACTTGTGTGCTCAAGTATTGAACTATCTCCTGTGCGGCCGTATATGTATGAATAACCTGAAAGTTGCAGTCTTTGGCTTCAGCCCCCACGCACATGGTGCGGGGGTGTTTGCAAAAAGAAAGGCGCTTTTTGACACTTAATCCAAAGTCTTGGTCCTTTTAGGGAGGTGATAGTGTAGCAAACTAGGCAACCTGACTATAATGCTTTATCACTTTCACTTAGCCATAGGAGCTCGAATGTGGGGCTACTATATAGCCCCTAACGGCACCTCTCTTCTCCGAACTTCGGGCCGTGTATGTGCCTGACCGGGAAGCGGTCCTTCGTCAAAGTGGAGGAATTCTAAACATTCCAAACGTCGATCGAGTGGTTGACCAGTCTCTCGCTATATCATGACAGTCAGTTTTCGGCTTTCTCTACTGAGGTGCTCGCCCAGCCGAACCGGGGCACAATCGCAGTAGTTCTCCTGGTGCCGCGTTAGCCGATGATACGGAACGTAAGGCAGCAAAACACAGGAGCCGGGCAAACCCAACATTTGACCAAAGACATGATTTGGAGCTGATGCATATAAGGGCTAACTCGAGACGCCGAACACTCCCTGAGGTGTTCGGTCTTTATGATATCGGGCAGAACAATGCCCTAAGCCCCTAGTGTCTAGATACGGGTGGGATCTTCTGGCGCGGCCGATGCCAAAACGCCAGCCTCCTCCTCGGCTATGGTGAGAACCCGGCGGATGTGTATCAACAAGAAACAGTAAGAAAGTTTTACGCAGGGTCTTAATGTGAAAAGAATCCTTGCAACGGGTGCCTGCTGCACGTCTGCGCCTGTGTCTCCGTTGTGCTGTATCCTGGACGGGTGTAGCACGTGCTTCATCTGTAAAAGAGAAGGACTTAGTTTCTAAGAAATATCATGCAAAAAATTGTATGAAATAAAGTATAATTTGGGTGATGAAGAAAGTTGAGATTTATTGGCTTTCATCATTTATACACGCAGCCCCTTGTAAAGGGGATATGCGGCTGGGAAGCCCCTTGTTTAGTTAAGCCGGACTCGCCTAACCGTGTCCGGGGTCTGAATGACCTGTGTTTAGGGGCCTTGACCTGCAAGGTCGGAGTGGCTGTCAAGGCAGCCCCACACTCTCTGTGGTCGAGGGACACTCATAGTTACTCTTTAATGAGATTATGCCGCGTGGACCGGGCATTATAAGTATAAGAGATGTGTAGTGTGGTATGGCGTTAAAGCGGGCGAAAGCTTTGTGCCCCAGTAGTGCTTGATGGCCACTGTGAAATGGGGTGTTGCAAAGGTTGGCCTTTCGTGACGGAGGTTGTTGGATGAACCGAACAAGACCTCCAGTGGTACAGAGCCCGTATGATTGGCTTAAAGGCCTGGCATTACTCCTTTAAAGGAAGTGCTATTATGTCGAATGTTGGTATGGTCTATCCCCATTATGCGGACGGTCTCCTGGTATGGCAGGTGCCGCGCTCTGTTTTCGGGTTATCACATGAAGTGAGTTTACTTTTTTGAGTTCTAGTGGGAAAGTCTTCTGTTGTCCGGAGTGCTGCTTTCGGGGTTCGTCACTTCCGCTTGGTGTGTCGAGCCCCTTGTGTTCGGCATTAAGTCGGTCGGACTGCTTGAAGACCCAATAATCTCTGTGGGTATGGTTTGTAGGCTTTTCGGAGGTACCGTGTATTTGACATAGCCTGTCCAGAATCTTATTAAGGTTGGATAGCTCGTCACTGTTGTCCTTGAGGGGCAGTGTTTTGTTATTCGGCCAAGAGCTTTTGAATCCGGCGTTGACCGCCGTACTATTTGGGCCATTTTCCTTGTTCCGGCGTTGATCTTTCCTCCGTCGTGATTTCCCATTTCCATCCCTGACTTCGGATGTACTTGGGTCGCTGGTGCTGCATCTAGCCAGCCAGCTGTCCTCCCCTGCACAAAAGCGGGTCATGAGGCTTGTTAGTGCGGCCATTGTTCTTGGTTTTTCTTGGACGAGGTGTCTGGTGAGCCATTCGTCTCGGACGTTGTGTTTAAAGGCTGCTAAGGCTTCAGCGTCAGGATAGTCGACTATCTGGTTCTTTTTATGAGGAACCTGTTCCAGGATTTGCGTGCTGACTCTCCGGGCTGTTGAGTTATGTGACTTAAATCGTGTGCATCCGGAGGCCGGACATAAGTCCCCGGAGAATTTGCTCGAAACGCATCCTCAAGCTCTTCCCAACTTCCGATGGTATTTTCTGGGAGGCTTTTAAGCCAATGCCGAGCTGGCCCTTTGAGCTTGAGGGGTAGGTATTTTATGGCATGGAGATCGTCTCCTCTGGCCATATGTATGTGTAGGATATAATCCTCAATCCAGACTCCGGGGTCTGTTGTTCTGTCATATGCCTCTATGTTTACGGGTTTGAACCCCGCTGGAAATCCATGATCCAGTATCTCGTCGGTGAAACATAGTGGGTGTGCGGCGCCCCTGTATTTCGGTGTGCCGTTGTCTTCAAATGTTCGGCGGGTTATGTTGCTTCCTGGAGTCTTATTTTTTGGTCCATAAATAGATCTGACTGGGTCGTCCTTTTTCCGGGGATCTTTATGCTGATCGTGTGTCGGCTTGTGTGCGGCGCCCCTTGTTGCTCTTGGCCTGTCATCTGGTCATCTATCCAGCCAGGCGGCTTCTTTCTTTTTTGACGGCGGGGGCTTTCAGGCCTCCTCGTCAAATTCGGGCAACAGCTTGCGCTTCAAGTAGCTCTTTGTCTGGTGACTAGCGCCATGTTTATCTGCGCTGTTGAGTACTTTGCTCCATCTCATTCTGAGTGCGTCCTCTGCTGTTGTGGGCTTCCACTTTTGATTCTTCAAACTTCTTGCAGTGGCGAGGAGCCTTTTATGAAGATTCTTATGCTCTGGTGATGTGAGATCGTCTTCGCCGGGGATGGGTTGCTTGTCCAGTTCATGTCCGGCTGGCTGCTTGGTGACGTGTGCGTCGTCCACTGCTTCGCCCTGCTCTAGGGCCTTGTCCGTATGGGTGCCGTTTTTATCGAGGCCAGTCTTCGGGTGGCGCTTGCGTCGCCGTTTTGGTTGTTTGTTGGGGGAGTTGTCCTTCGCCATGTCCCGTTTTTCCTCATTGTAGCTTCCTTTTGGTGTATCCACCATGTATACGTCGTGAGTTGGGGTGGCTTTCCAGTGCCCGGTGGGCGCTGGTTCTTGGTCGTCTCCGGCATCGTCGTCCATACCGTCGATGTCTTCGGAGTTGTAGTCTAGCATGTCGGTTAGATTGTCGACAGCGGCTACCAAGTGAGTGGTGGGTGGGCTTTGAATTTCTTCGTCGTCCGCATCCCAACCGTCCTGACCGCAGTCCGGCCAGGGCTTTCCTGATAACGAGAGATACTTTAGCGAACTCAAGATGTCACCGAAAGGTGAGTGCTGAAAGATGTCCGCTGCGGTGAACTCCATGATCGGCGCCCAGTTGGATTCGATCGGAGGGGGCGCGGGGGGTTCGGAGTCCGGCGAGGAGTCCGACACCTCGGAGTCACCAGCTTTATGAGGGACGAGGTCAGTGTTCGGCTCTATCGCCGTAGAGGTTACAGCCCCCGAGGCGATGTCTAGCCATCCGTCCTTGATCTGCGCAGCCTGCTCCGAATTGAAGATTGGAGCGGGTTCTAGTGCGGCCTCCAGGGTATTGTCCGGCTGCAGAGCTAGATCATGCTTGCCGTGACAGTGCGGCACGCTCGGCTGTGGCTCGAATCCGTCGAGGATCAAGTCCTCGCGGATGTCCGCCGTGAAGTTTAAACTTCCAAATCTGACCTGACGGCCAGGGACGTAGCTTTCGATCTGCTCCAGATGGCCAAGCGAATTGGCCCGCAGTGCAAAGCCGCCGAATACGAAGATCTATCCTGGGAGGAAGGCCTCACCCTGGACCGCATCGTTGATGATGGTCGAAGTAGCCATCGAGCCTATCGGTGACGACATAGAGGAACTCTCAATGAAAGCACCAATGTCGGTGTCAAAACCGGCGGATCTCGGGTAGGGGGTCCCGAACTGTGCGTCTAGGCAGATGCTAACAGGAGACAAGGGACACGGTGTTTTACCCAGGTTCGGCCCCTCTTGATGGAGGTAAAACCCTACGTCCTGCTTGATTAATATTGATGATGTGTGTTACAAGAGTGGATCTACCACAAGATCAAGGAGGCTAAACCCAAGAAGCTAGCCTATGGTATGATTGTTGTTCGTCCTATGGACTAAGGCCATCCGGTTTATATAGACACTGGAGAGGGCTAGGGTTACACAGAGTCGGTTACAATGGTAGGAGATCTACATATCCGTATCGCCAAGCTTGCCTTCCACGCCAAGGAAAGTCCCATCCGGACACGGGACGAAGTCTTCAATCTTGTATCTTCATAGTCTTGGAGTCCGGCCGATGATGATAGTTCGGCTATCCGGACTCCCCCTAATCTGGGACTCCCTCACTGACTGTCATGATATAGCGAGAGACTGGTCAACCACTCGATCGACCATTGGAATGTTTAGAATTCCTCCGCTTTGACGAAGGACAGCTTCCCGGTCAGGCACACACGCGCGCCGAGTTCATGGAAGAGCAGTGCCGCTAGGGGCTATATAGTAGCCCCACATTCGAGCTCCTATGGCTAAGTGAAAGTGATAAAGCATTATAGTCCGGTTGCCTAGTTTGCTACGCTATCATCTCCTTAAAAGGACCAAGACGTTCTATTAAGTGTGAAATAGCACTGTTCTTTTTGCAAACACCCCCGCACAATGTGCGTGGGGCCTGAAGCCAAAGACTGCCATCTTTCAGATTATACATACACATACGGCCGCACAGGAGATAGTTCAATACTTGAGCGCACAAGTATAAAAAGCTATTGCATTATAAACATGATCTCAGAAATCATACATGTCATTCAAACATAACATCTTTCGAGCACTGCGACTCTATTAAACGAGCGCCCTGCAGGACTTCCTCAAAATAGTGCTCGGTGAGGAATCGGCTTTTGTCCGAACCCCGGGATGCAACAGCGGTGGCATCCATCTTGGCCCAGTATGTCTTACCACGGGCGAGAGCCATCCGTGCACCCTCTATGCATGCCGACCTGTTCATCGCCCCAATACGCGGCACCGCCCCAAGGAATTGCTGCAACAAGCCAAAATAACTCTTCGGCTTGGGCCTTTTCAGCCACAGATGAGCGACCACATCCGTCATGGCAAGTCTGGACAATCTATTCAGCTCAGCCCACTCAACCAGCCAATCACTCAACGGAAGTGGACGCTCCGGACTATGGAATTGAGACCAGAAAAGCTGTTCCATTTCTTGATCCTCCTGGCTTCGAAAGTGCACGACTGCGTCCGCCGCACTCGCAGCCAAGTCCAGATAAGGATCCTCCGCACCATACAATCAGCCCAGCTGAGCATACTTTGGATCCGTGAACTTCCTACGCAGCATAAAGGGCTTTCCAGCCACAATGTCTCCGACCTGACGCAGTTCCTCCTTCATAGCCTGCATCGCACTACGGGCATCCTTGGCTTCGGCGTCGGCCTTCTTCAGGTCCTCTTGCTCCACTCGGCGTTCTCTTTCAAGAACCTCCAGGCGGTCGGTAGCAACTTTTAATTTCGTGGCCATTCCGGCCATCCCCTCCCTGCTTCGGCAGTGAGCAGCCTTCTCGGCTTCTAGCTCTACCGCTGCCTTCGAGGCATCCGCCTCGCTTTTTCTGGCTTGCTCCTTGGCCCGAGCAAGTTCTGCTCGAAGGCCTTCCACAGCAGCAGCACTATCTGCATCAGGCATACAAATTGTAAGGAATGGGCGTCAGCTCCCTTACTAGGCGACCGCAGACCAACCACATACCTTGTGACTCATCAAGTCGTTTATTGACCAGCGAGATGTCCGCATCCGCAACGTCGAGTTGCCTCTCCAGCTCGGCAAATCCATCAGTCCGGCTGGCCACCGAACGTTCTGCCACCTGCATAGGAAAGGCGACAATCTATAATTGAGATTATGATCCTCGGCACGCTGTCGCTATCGATAGCATACCAAGTCTCAGGGGCTACTATCTATACAGGGCGCACTTCATGTGCAAAACTGTCAAAAGGTATATCATTTTTGGGTACCTTAAACCCCGCCTGCAAACTTCCGATAGCCTCACACAACCCGCTTTCAGCGGACGAGATCCTCTCAATGACCATACTCATTAATGTGCGGTGATCTTCTGAGATGGACGCCCTCTTAAGCAAATCCTGCAGCTCCACCGGCCGTACTCCAATGGGTGCCGAACTCTTTGGCCCCGTCGGACTCGAGGAGACCCTCCACGACAACACCTCAAGGTCGTCCGCCCCGCACGATGGGGCGGCAGATGGAGGCGTCTCGCTCTCCATCATCTTCAGACGAAGGTCTCCCGAAGATGAGCTGTGCTGAGACGGGCTGGGATCCGAACTACAAGATGAAAACTTAGGATACCCTTAGAAATTAAGCAGGGATGGCCACTACTACAAAATCCCCCCTTTTTTATATACTTACAGCTTGCTAGAGAGCTGATTCCTTCGAGGAGACAATACGGCCGGGGCTCTTCCCGGCACAGGACCTTCCGGTACAGATTTCTTTCCCCGCTTTGAGGCCTTGCCCTCCGGGTCTTCGTAAGTGGTCCTCTTCTCCCCCTGGAAGGAGGCACCCTCGATTCCTCCCTTACTGAAAACCTCCGTGGCTGAGGTGGTAGTTCCCCTGTGCCCTTCTTCGCCATCCTCCAAAGGTGCAACCTCCAACATTTTGATTAACACAAGATCCTGCGTGGTCTCAGGGAGGGGGGCCGGACACCGTATCAGTTTTGCTTGCGCTATCCACTCCTGTCCAAGGGATAGCTGGTTAAAAGGCAAACCCACAGTAAATGAATGGACGATGTGTCCGGACACAGGGCTACTTACTTGAGTATCCGGGCGATTGCAGCTTAGGCCAGCATCCTCGGTCAATTCCGGACGCATCTCTTGCGATCCGAAGAACAGTTTGTACATCCCGTGGGTGTCAAACCCATGAAGTGTTGAAGAGCTCGTGGCCTCTCCAGATTAAATTCCCACAGGCGGAGGGGGCGACATTTGCAGGGCAGTAGGCGCCGGATCAGCATAACCTGTACCACTGTGACTAGATTGATCTCCCTTTCTTGGAGGCCTCGAATTCGGTCCTGTAACAGGGGTACGTCCTTGGACGGCCCCCAGTCACGCCTCTTATTGACCCATGACGCCAACTGTTGTGGAGGGCCCGAGCGGAAGACGGGCGGCGGCCTCTGCCTGCTACCCCTGGGAGCGGTGATATAGAACCACTCCTATTGCCACAAGCCGAGCTGCTCCTGAAAAGAGCCCTCGGGCCATGGAGCATCGGCCCTCTTGCTTATAACTGCCCCGCCGCACTCTGGCTGACGCCCCTCAATCATCTTCGGCTCCACGTTGAAGTTTGGAGCCACAAGCCGAAGTGAGGGGTAGTGCGGAGTAAGGCTTCGCAGACGACAATGAATGATGAGATGTGGAGGATGGACTCCGGAGCCAAGTCATAGAATTCCAGCCCATAGTAAAACATGAGCCCCCTCACGAAGGGATCCGTCGGGAAGCCTAAACCCCGACGGAGGTGAGACATGAACACGACGCTCTTGCCAAGCTCGGGAGTAGGAATAACTTGCCCTCGGGCAGGCAGCCTATGCGAAATCTCGTAGGTTAAGTACCTGGCGTCTCTTAGCTTTAGCACGTCCTGTTCCATGATGGAGGAGGGCATCCACCAGCCTCGTGGATCGGGGCCGGACATTGTCGAAGATCGAAGGTACCCGGATGTGGAGCCCTGGGTGTTGGAACTCGGGGCGAGGGGCGGATTCGATAGAGCATTGGAGGAAAAGAACGGGCCTTGGTCTCATTATAAAGAGGAAGAATACCAAGAGCCGTCCCCGTGACCGTTTGGAACCCGCCTTTGATGCAGGGGGTGTGGCAACGGGCGCGGTTGGGTTACCCACGTCCATATTGATGGGAATCCCGGAATAAGGGGAACACGATCTCTGCTTCGACAAGACGTGCAAAGGAAACCACCTCGCTAAACGCGCTGAGGTGATACGATAAAAACGATTCGAGTAAAGGCTTGGTAATGGTGTGACGTCATGCCACAGAACACGTCAGCAGATTGAACTTGTGTAATATTATTCTCTCTACGGTGGTACGTGCAATTTATTTTTGCAGATCCAGACACTATCCTGGTGTTCACAATCTTCTATAAATTATTCGGAGGAAGAACCCCCCTTGCAATGTCGAAGACAACATGCGCGCCGGACTCGTCGTCATTGAAGCCTGGTTCAGGGGCTACTGAGGGAGTTCCGGACTAGGGGGTGTCCGGATAGCCGAACTATCATGATCGGCCGGACTCCAAGACTATGAAGATACAAGATTGAAGACTTCGTCCCGTGTCCGGATGGGACTTTCCTTGGCGTGGAAGGCAAGCTTGGCGATACGGATATGTAGATCTCCTACCATTGTAACCGACTCTGTGTAACCCTAGCCCTCTCCGGTGTCTATATAAACCGGATGGCTTTAGTCCGTAGGACGAACAACAATCATACCATAGGCTAGCTTCTAGGGTTTAGCCTCCTTGATCTCGTGGTAGATCTACTCTTGTAACACACATCATCAATATTAATCAAGCAGGACGTAGGGTTTTACCTCCATCGAGAGGGCCCGAACCTGGGTAAAACATCGTGTCCCTTGTCTCCTGTTACCATCTGCCTAGATGCACAGTTCGGGACCCCCTACCCGAGATCCGCCGGTTTTGACACCGACAAGGCCCATCAGTCCGTGTGTTGCCATCATTATTTTGGCCTAGTTACCAAAAATAGGCTATTTTGGCCACTAGAAAAACATGAAAAAAGAACTGGAGTGACTACAAGCAAACAACTAAACAAGACAATAAGGAAATAAATAAGCAAGCAATTAAGGCTAGCCTATTACCCCTATTACACATATTACATCCACTGGGCATCAAAGTTCACCACCAGTGCAAATTTAGTTAACAAAGCAGCATATTACATACACTGGCCGTCAAAATTGGCCACCAGTGCAAATAAATGCGGCAAAAAAACAAGAGCATAACTGAAACAACTTCAGAAGAGCTCAAGAAACGTTATCCTGGGTATCCACCATGCTGGCAATAAGCTTAGCAAGGTGATTAGCTCTGTCCTGTTTGGTGCTAAAATCCTCCAACGCTTGTTGTTGCACCAGAAAGTATGCATCTGAATGCTCCAGGGACTTCCACAGTCCTTTCGCTTCTTGTCGCAACACAGCTATTCGATATCTTTCAGCTTGTAGTTGAGACTCAAGAAACCGAACTGATTCAGACAGTGAGTTTGAATAGCTTGTGCAAGCAGTAGTGGCCAGTAACTCGAACACTAAACCAAGACAGGACTTTGGGGTTGTCTCGCTGTCTTCAAGATAGTCTTCCTTAGCTGTTTTATCAGCTTTGTTGGAGACCAACAAGGATGTGTCACTATCCTGAACCTTATGTGCATTACTTCCTTTACCGTTGCTTAATAAGGTACTCTTCCCCAATATTCTGTCGGCATTCTAAAAGAAGAAACAAGCAGACACATAACAAGTTTAGCATGTACTAGTATATGAAACTCATTTTGGTGAACCAGTTCATTATTAAGGTGGACAGGATTAAACTACCAAGTCTTCTATTGCCAAGTACTAGTACATAATAAAAGCATCAAACAAACATATATCTATGTCCTATGGTCACTGCATTGTCTTGCCAAATCAAAATAGAGACACGGTTCAAATCATATCAGTTGAAGACAAAGCAGCAGTGAAAGAATACAAAGCGTGGGAAACTACACGGCACAACAAGATTTCAGATGGGTACCACGGGTCTACATGTACAACAACACTATTGGCTTTGTTGTGATGCTAGTAATGTGCATGATATGAAAGTCAACTATATACACAATTGAAATTGAAATCAAAAGAGCTATTGATAAGAGCAAACCTGTTAAAGAAACATGCGTGAACATACCTGCTGTGCCACTGGAGTTTCAATTGGATCCTTCAATTTAAAAATAAGTTTGTCTCAGTAAAAACAGTGATACAAGAGCAAAACAATCATAATTAAAAAGGCGCGCCTAAGCGAGCGCTTAAGCGCGCCTAGGCTCTAGGCGTTGGCAAAATGCATTGCGCATAACTACGCTTAATCTGTGCATAACTGCGCATAAGCATGCACTTTGCTCAGTAAAGTGCAAGGCGGTGGCAAAACGCACAATTAACCTAGCGCTTTTTTGAACTGTGATAGCAATGGAATCTTAAATTAGAACAGTTGTTCTTCAGGTTTAGGTACTTGTTCTACATGAACAGAGTACAGTAAGACGCAAGAATATAATACTTAAAAATAGAAAATGAGCTCATAGACCTTACCACATTCTTGGTTCGGGACCAGTACAGAACAAGGCGTTCCCAATCATCGTCCAGTAAATGCGTCTCAGGAGAACGTAAGTGAATTTGATGAGTTTATTTGCCGGTGAAGTACGTTTTCTTCAGGTAATTCCGATACTGCCACCAAGCATTCTTGAAGATATCAAAGGTATTAGCACAGGTTACCTCATCCTAAGTTTCCAAATCGGTCCTTCTCTATAGAGAAAAATGGGAAAATTTGTTTTATTATAACCATCATGGAGGTAGGATGTATGGGACGAAGCAAAGTAATTGCCATGAATAACATTACTTACACATAACTCCTAGACAAACACCTACAACTGGCATTTTCCTTCATCTTCAGTATAATATTTACAAGATGGGAAGATACGCACATACGATTTAACAACATCAAATGCGATAGATGCTAAACTACGACTGGCTGGTTGTGCTTCCTCCACAGGAATAGGCGTACTAACTGGTGGAGTTGGGGTTCACCGTGATAGTACTGGCCCTTTGGGCACTGTAGCTGCCTTGCTAACTGCTCTTGTTTGGGAGCTCTATGGTGGAGATGGTGTTGTGTCAACAGGAACTGGGTTACTATCGGCTGGGGTTGGGGTTAGATTGGGTGAAGCTGGTTCTATGTCCATCGCAGTAGGGGTACAATCTGCGAGAATTTGGGTTATGTGTGGTAGGCTGGTTCTTGCGCATGTACAACCGGGGTGCTATCTCCACCAAGAGGTACCACTGTTTTATTTGAAGACCGTGTTTTTATTCCGCTAGATACTGGCATCACCTCCTCCAATTCAAATGGCTGATAAACAGGAAACATAGTTGAATGTACAGACATTGTATGAGAGACAGATGCAATAGATAGTGTGGAAAAAAGAGGGCATGAAATAGTTGACATGTATATTGTTTACCTAAAATGGATAGCATGACATAATTTCACATATATGATGTCTATCTAAACTAGATAGCATAGCATAACATAATTCAAAGATATGATGAATAACTAAACAGGATCGCATGACATAATTCACCTACATGTTATCTAAGTAATCAGGATCGCACCATTTAATTCACATATGTGATTTATATGCTAAACAGAGGGCATTCGATATGATGTCTGAACTAAGAACATGGTGTTGAATATTGTGTATATGATGTCTAAACTATGCAATGCAAGACACCGTATGCATGATATGAGCAGTATAACCGTGCCAAGTTAGAGCATACACCTCAATAAGGGAATAGGATTGGTCATCTGTCTCTGAATCCATCTTTGAGGAGCTATCGGGACCCAACAAGAGATCTGCTTTGATAGGTAGCACTGTCTGCTTTGAAGGCCTTGTTTTCACTCCAGATTTTTTCATCTCCCACCCAAATGGCTGATTCACATGAAGAGTAGTTTAATGTACAAACATTGTTGACAAATGGAAATGTAATGAAGAAAAGGATGGGCAAGATATCATTCAAATATATGATGCCTGGTTAAACAGGATGGCATTGCACATTTCACATATATTATAGCTAGCTAAAAGACATGAAACTGCACAATTCCCATATATGATATTGAAACTAAACAGGTGCCATTACAGAACATGTCTAAACTAAGCAGATGACATATATGATGTCAAAAGTAGGCACTGCAGGGCAACATATGCATGATATGACTAACATCATCATGCCAATGTAGAGCAAACACCTTGGGGGTAAATTCCCTATTGCTATGTTTTTCCATTGAACCAAAATAGCCCTAATGGATCGACGTGAATGTATAGTAATAAGTGATGCAACAAGTGTACAACCTCTTTTCCATAGCCGTGTCGACCTCAACATCATTGGGTTGGTCGCTGAAGCAGTTGAGGCAGAGGTGGCTGTCGGAGGTGTGGAGGAAGATCTGAGGAATCTGTAGACGGTGTCCAGGGCACTGCTTTGTTGTGATGGATCGTTCTATCATTGGAGCAGCTCCGGTGAGCCGTAAGACGTCAAGGCTAAAGAAGCACAAGACCGACATCGTCAATCTGAAGTGGGATTCTAATAGCATCTCCAATAGATGATGTAAAATGGATGTAAAATTAACATTAACAAAAACCACCTGACTACAACAGATGAGGTAAAAACTGTTGACTCGAAACTTAACTGTTGAAACTGAAATTTACTGTGGAATCTGAATGCTACTGTCGAAACTGAACACAATGGTAGCAAAGAGGCACTTGACATGTAGTTTAGGGAGGGCCTGCAGTTCATCTTCAACTTGCACCCCCCTGAGCCGCCAGCCACCACCGGCCGAACCGCCGGCCCCAGCGCCACCTCGCCCCCCGAAACAACTCGCTACCCCCCCCCCCCCGGCCAGCCCTCTAGGCCCTCTGTCCCCACCCTGAACCCTAAGATAGATAGTGGGGTACCTCTCCGGCGAGCCCCCGTCCCCGCTGCAGGTGGCTCTTCCTTAACTCTGGCGAGCCCCCCCCCCCCAACCCATGAAAATCGACTGACCCAAAAGTCGATTCAGTCGACTGAAGTGGGGCTTAATCGGAGCCGAGCAGCAGCACGAGCGAGGGGGAGAGCAGCAGCAGCAGCTAGGCAAGCGAGCGAGCGAGAGCCAGAGCAGCAGTAGCAGCGCGAGCGAGCGAGCGAGAGCCGGAGCGTCAGTAGCAGATCCGGCTGGTATGGACGCTGCCGCCGAAGGGGCCTCACACTGGGGAGAGCCTTCATGGAGATGTCGATCGCGGCGCCGGCTTTAAGGTAGCCGCTCCATGGGGGTGCGGGATGGAGCACCATTGGCGCCGGGAGGTCGAGTTAAGGAGAAGGTGTGATGCGATGAGTGTACAACCTCTTTGGTGGCGCCGAGTAGGCCTCAGCTTCATCCGAGGAGTCGGTGAGGATGCTGCGGTTCCGGTGGAGCAGGTTAAGGCGGCGCTGTGGGGATGGTGCAGCCGCGATAGACGAGGCGATCATCGGAGCAGCTCCTTGGAGGTGGAGGATGGGGCGGCTGAACCGGCTGGACGGCAAGATGGACAACGGATCCTCATCCGGGGAGGTGGATGAGGTACGTCGAGCTGTTGTGGTGGACGACGTCGTCGGGGAAGAGGCTCCGGCTGGGCAATGGTGACGTGGCGGACGAAGGAGGGTGGGGTTTCGTGGCTGGAGCGGAGAGGTTATGGCAGCCTGGGATTTCGAATGGCGAAAAGGGGGCGATGGGAGGGGGTGAAGCATGACTTAGTGACGCTTGTCCAAAATGTAGGGTGTGTTACAAAAGTACCCCCCATCGGTTTGAACTAGCGGCCCTTTCGGCTCAGGGTTAGAAGGGGGATTTCGCCTGTCGGGATTTGGCAGCTGGAGGGAGTTTTCGCGCGCGTTGTAATTTCGGGATAGCAACGCGCGGGTTGTGAAGGCGCCTGTTTTGGGAGCACGATATCTGAATTTTCGGGATATAACAAGACGCGGGTTGAATTTTAGGGACAAGCCTAACGTGTATTAATATTGTACTTGTACGTACCAAATCAATTCGCACTTCCGTCAACCAAAAAGAAAACGAAAAAATAAAACTATTCACACCACACAAAGAGAGAGTCTTGCCCCATTTTACTATACAAATGCTATTCAAAGATACTCCCTCCTGCCATCTATATAGGGCCTAATGCATTTTTCGATGCTAACTTTGACCAAATATTAGAACAATGATATATGACATGCAACTTACACAAAGCACACCGTGAACTTCGTCTGTGAAAGGTTCTTTCAATGATATAATTTTCACATTGTGCATGTGATGTACTATTAATCTTGTCAATAGTCAAAGGTGGTCTTAAAAATCTCATTACGCCCTATATAGATGATAGGAGGGAGTATGAATCCATGTTATGTCCGATTAATTTTTTTTTCTTGTTGTATAATGCATGTAACCAACTCATACCAACATTTTAGTGCATTCCAAATGTCTATACTACCGCTGCAATTCGAACTAAATTTTAATTTGTTTCTCTATTTCAATAAGAATCTACAATCATGATTGTTGCCAACTTCAACCATCATAGTTTCCTTGCTATCCTCCAGATATAAATCGGACGGCCTATAATGCAGGATGGCAGGCACACCATCATCAACAACTCCGTTTTTTTATAAGAGTAGAGATAAAATATATTAAATGTAGTATAACATGTTCATAAACACACCATGTGTATCACCGTTATATATATTCACACATGCGTAGGTTTAAAACACTATGATAAATTCTTCAAATATCTGAATTCGCTTTTTATAGTGAAGTATATATGATCTCTATTCGTCTTTTACACCCACAGAACCCTCTTATCTTTGTAGCTAGCGCTAACTTTCTCTTGTGCATGCACACGCCCGCATCCCTCTCACCCTCCCTCAGCATTCTCTAGCTCCATCGTGCAAATTCATCTTTTCACTTTAGGTCTTTCACCCACGGTGTGTGTAGGCCCCACAGCTCCTTCTTTACGGCACACATCGATCGATATGCCTCTCTTGCCAGCTGTGCCTAGCACAAACACAAGCTTCCCCTCTTCTCTTGTCACCGTCCATGCCTCCCTCCCACCACTCTTTTCATCATTCTCGTACTCGCACACTCCTCCCCGCTCGATATAGTATGCCTATCGTACCACCTCCTACATGCATCCCTCTATCTCTATCCTTCTCCTCGTGCCTCGTTTGCGTCTAACACACACATGCATGTATACCGATCGATCTCCCAACATATACCTGGATCGACTTTAACTACCCCCCCCCCATCGATCGACGTACCTCACAAGTTATGTCTCTCTTCAGTGTATCTCGCACAAGGCTGCGGGGGCCTCTCTCTCTCTCACCGTTGGTCACTCATCCGGCCGCATCCCGTCCGGCGGGGGAAAGGGAGTGCGGTGGCCTCTCTCTCTCTCTCACCGTTGGTCACTGATCCGACCGCATCCCGTTCGCCGGGGGAAAGGGAGTGCGGTGGCCTCTCTCTCTCTCTCTCTCTCTCTCTCTCTCTCTCACCGTTGGTCACTGATCCAGCTGCATCTCGTCCGCCGGGGGAAAGGGAGTAAGTGCATCATTTCTCCATTCGACGGCGCCGAGGCAGCACGTCCCGATCTGCGGTACACGCCGTTCTCTCTGACCAAGCTCCGGCGCGGCAGGGCCTATGCCACCTGCTCGCAGATTCTGCCCGCCGCCGCTCACCTAATTACATCCCAACGACCTCCAGCTATCCCCTCCAGCCTTGCTCCACTGCCCGTCTTCTCACGTCGCTGCATGTGGATCTTCCATAGTTCTTTGCCAAAACGTAGCTCATCCAGCGTAATTTCCATATTGCATTCTCGTCCTCACATTGTTTTAGACAAACACAACCGTGTTGTTATCTTCCCTTAGAGCAGGGAATATGCTTATTTTTTGTCGTCGCATGTGTCATCAACTGTTATTGGCCAGAAATTGTTTCCTTTCTACCTCTTTTTTGCAAATAGGGCTATCCATTTCATCTTGTTGCTATTGCGACCTTTTGGTGAACTGCACAAATCACTTTTTTCTTAAGAGTGTTTTGTGCAGTTGTACTAAAATGTCACACGGGCAACGTCTCTACATTTCAGTGCGACTGCACAAAGGGAGATTGGTTTTGCTCTATCCTCCTCATCCAACGCTGAGACTAATCTTCTCCAACTAGTTAGTCTTAAGAGAGACTGCAAAGGTGACCGGCTTCTATTTGTGTGTTTATTGTTTCATCAGCAGTTTTCTATTATCGTAATCACACTTAATATCTTTGTAACAGGGACGCTCAGCTCTATTTTAGTGGAACTGCACAAAATGATCGTAATGTTGCATGCTCCAGACAGCTACTTTTTTTCCCAACATGCCTTGTTGATTTAGACAGAGCTGGGGGGACATTGCTGCCAATGAAAGCATGGATCAATTTTAATTTAACACCTTCTCACAACTCTGTTTTCAGTTGTGATGTAATTATTAGCTCTGATCTGCTAATAATTGACATGCATTTGCAAGGGAGTTAGTTTTTTATTGTTTCCAAAAGAGCATCGATGGCAAGACACGCGAAACAAAAGCTAAAAGCTCACACCATTGTACAATTTCATGTCGCTGGAAAATTATTTATATAGTACGTCAATTATGTAAACAAATGATGGAAGCTTGATAGCATTGCCAGAAGCCTCTTCATCATCTGGGTCCATGTGCCATGCACAAAATTATACTCCTTCGTTCCTAAATATTTGTCTTTTTACAAATTTCAAACGGGCATATTTTAGAGTGTAGATTCACTCATTTTGCTTCGTATGTGTACTCCCTCCGTTCCTAAATATTCTATTCGTCTCTCTAGAGATTTCAACAAGTGACTACATATGGAGCAAAATGAGTGAATCTACACTCTAAAATATGTCTATATACATCCGTATGTGCCAGTCCATTTGAAATCTCTAAAAAGACAAATATTTGAGTAGTCACTCGTTGAAATCTCTAGAAAGAAAAATACTTCGGAGTATATTTAAGAACCTAGGGGGTAGTGCACAACCGCATGGGAGACTCAGCCCGGTCGTTGCGCCGCATTAATAGTGAGTAATGAGCAGTCAAATCATAAGCCCCACCTTTCCCACTCTAAGTTGCTCTGAAGAAGCAACCATCAATACGCTCTTCTTTGAATCCGCTCATACTACTCCATCCGTCACTGTTTATACAGCGCGCTTCAGAAAAAAGAAAACGAACCTGTGGGACCAAGGTGACTAGCGATCAGCCTGAAAAATAGCATTGGTAGTTAGGCTGGTTGTAATGGGGAGTACATATACTAGTATCATGCATATGATACTAGTGTATGATACTACCTTCCTAATGCATAGTATCATATATTAGTATCATGTTGTACTCTATTTGTTGCCATGCATGACACAAAGTAGAATAGCATTTAATATGATACGGTATCATGATATGATACTACACCCTCTTTTTCTTCATTTAATGCTATGACACATCATCAAAATTTCCTAGTTGGCATGCATGATACTAGCTATGATACTATCATTACGACCAGCCTTATAGCACAACATCTATTACTAGAGGAATACTGCGTACACACATGCATGCAGTGCTTCCACCCCGGGTACACACATGCATGCACGTACTCCACTCCGTACTAGTACAGAGTACATGGAGAGAAAATTGCGGACTTGATTGCACATACGACGCCCTAATTAATTGAGCATTAAACCAAACACATCTAAAGTTTCTCTGGTGCTGGAAATGAATTGAGAGAAATGCATCATAATGAAGCGCGCCCGGTAAACTATGACGGAGGGAGGAGTAGTATGAAGGTGCAAAACCAAGTATGCGTATGACCAGTCGGTCAACGTACCTACTCTTGGCATATCATTGACATGTGGGACAGGAGTGTGAGCAAACCGATCTCAATTGACGGCAAAGAGCCAACCTGCCGTTCCTCGAGATAGACGAGGAGCTAGAACACACAGATGGGCTCGCACGGAGGCCAAGATATATTCGAGCATGGTTGGTTGATCGATATCATTCATTACATGTTGGGCTGCCGTTTTCCGCCCTTCTTTGGAATAAACATGTACTTTATCAGAGATAAAAAAATAAGAGTACAGACGCTCCACCATGAGGTTCTAGTAGTAGTACTACTCATAATACTGCGCTTGGCTCTTCCCTCTTCGTGAAGACGAACAATGATGGTACTCCGCATGTTGGGTACTATAGTGTATGCCTCTGACAATCTGACACCGAATGGACTGATGCATATCCACCGAGGGTAGGTCGCATTAGTCAAAAGGCGTAAGCGAGCTTCACCTTGTCCTGCAAACTTCTCCTTGTTCTGCGAGTTGACGGGACACACCAAAAAGTAGTGCTAGTCCATACTCCCTCCTTTCCGGTTAATATGGCTTAATCTTTTTTGTGGGTAAATGAGAGAGCTTTATTCATATATAAGCATTCTTAGGATGATCAGCCAAGACATTGGTCACTAGGAAGCGAGGTACCCCACAAAAAAAGAAGTAGGAAGCGAGGTGTTTCATCAAGCCAGCTCTCGGTCACATTCAAAGTGCAGCAAGCACGGTTCGCACGAAGATGCGCCGCAAGGTTTGCTGACCTGTTTACATGCTGAATAACAAAAAAAGAGGAAATATTACCAAGCGCTACTATTTGTAACTTGATATGAGCCGGAATTAAGCGAGAATTGTGGCGAGTGTTCCATGCAATCAACTTCCATTATCACATGCGAGAACCCTCGAAGAGAACCAAATGTGTCGAAGATTGCTTTATCACATTTTAAAACTATAATAAGAGTGCAGACGCTCCTCCATACGGTTCCTAGTACTCCTGCCGGCCCTTTTTGGTTTGCGCCTAAGAAAATTCAGTTTTTCCCTCAAAGCTCTGCGCCTTAGCTTCTTTACCCCGCTCTTTCCACTAGTACCCCTCCCATCTGTTCCGCTTTGACTGCATGTGTAGCCGCAGTAACTCCCAACTCTCTCTCCCATACCAATCGCCCCTTCCCAAGGAGTGCGCATGCAGATAGAGTGACACACATGCAGGCATGGAAGAGTGAGACACATGCAGACTTGAAAGAGAGAGAGGTGCATGTAGTGCGAGAACTCTGGTGTGGGGTAGGCTCAGCCAATGGTATGCATGCCTAGAAAAACTAACCCCAGCCTCTCTCGGTAGCACATCAGGGATAGAAATGTCCAATTTCAAATGAAACAATCGCTCCTTGGTATCCTGGCTTCACCTTAGACGCAAACAAAAGAGGACCGGAGGGAGTACTAGTACGTACCTTTATAGACTATATTAGTAGTACTACTACTAGTAAACTTTGCGCTTGGCTGTTCGCCTATTCGGGAAGTCGAACAATACTAGCACTAGTAGTATAGTGTATGCTTCTGGCAATCTGACACCGAATTAACCGTTGCACATCCACCGCCTGAGCGAGGGAGAGCTTGCATTAGTCAAAAGTTTCTCCTTGTCCTGCGAGACACCGCGCGCAAGTAATGCCAGTCCATACTGCCTCCTCTTCGGTTAATATGGATTAATTTCAAACGAGATAAATGCACTGTCTGTCACTGTATATTTGTAAAAATACGGTTAGTGGACTTCATAATACGCTCATTGCGCTCAATATATATATTTTCCGGTGTTTATACGGTCACTAGCTCACCCTGGAGTATGTGTGTGCATGCATGTGTAGGTTGAGCACTTAGCGTGACCGTGTGTGTTCCGTCATGTGCGCGGACATGCATGCATTAGGGCGTCGCGCGCGTTTTTGGGTCCATGTGTACATGTGACTGTTGCATACACGTAGGGGGAGTACGTATAGGGGCCACTAAGGAGCAGTCAAATCACATAGTAAGTTAGTCGGAAGAAGCAACCAACATTTCACTCTTGAATGACACGTACGCAATATAAAGTGGTTGATATGGAGAGAAAAAGAAAACCACTATATATACACTAGCAGGAGCCTAAGCTACAAGCCTGCTTGCTAAGGTTGCTCTCTTCACAAGCATAGAACGACGGGCCTGATGCCGCAGCTGGGGGAAGGGGACAATGTTCTGCGTAGACGCGGTCGACATTGGCGAGGGAGAAAACCCATAGTCGGTGCGTCCCAATCGGGGGTCACCGCAGTATGGGTCGATGCTGCGTCCCAACTGCCCTTCTAGGTACAGCCCCACGTCCCAGGTAGTCCATATTCCATTTGGAGCTGGATTGCTCCACTGCCGTAGCTCCATCTCCATGTCGATCTTTCTCTACGTCTACCAGCTTCTACTTGTGATGAGTTTATGTCTCATGAACTAGTGCCAGTACTATTATTCTAATCACACTTCTTCAATATCTTTGCCATCAGGGATGCTCAGGTCGATTTTAGTGGAACTGCATAAAAGCATCGTATGATACGAGGGTGCCAGCCGTCTTTCCTTCGACAGGATCTACCTGGCCAGGGAATTAAATCATGTTTAGGGTTTAGGGTTTAAGTCGTAGTGACACCATCAGTAGTTTTTCTTTCGTACACGCTCTTTAGTTGTGAAGTAAATATTGGCTATGATCTGTGAATCATTGAGATGCATTAGCATGCGTGTTAGTTTTGCTTTGTATTTGATGGAATGTTTTAATGGGGCAACCTTGGAATAGGAATGAAAATGGAGTGGAAAGTTTCCGTTTTTTCGAAGAAAAAATGGAAACGGAGAGAAACAAACATTTCGTTTCGTTGGATCGCGCCATCGAGCAAAACCAACATTTAAATCACGTATGTCATGTTCGTGTCTCACACGCCTCCACGGCTCGACCCCACATGGTCGCTCGGCATGCCACTCACCGCAAACCGAGTATACATAACTTTCCCGCCTGCTTGTCGATGGACCATGCCATGGAGTACTACTAGCACTAGTGGAAGAGATTGACGAGTTGGGGGAGGATAGCTAGATGTAGCACAGACTCCCAAGAACTTTTTACACGCATGTTGTAGCTGGTATTGCGACCTTTGAACGCGGAGCAGCCGCGTGCACCCGGAAGCGGCGCGGGCGACACTCTCTCGGCCGGCGCGCCGCTTCAATGCCGGCGCCAGTGAGAGGTCGCGTCCGCTCTGGCCGGGCATGAATGCGGCACTGACCGTTTTGGGCAGGAGACACGCGCGGGTGATGAAGAGGGTTCGGGTTGGTTAGGACCGGCCGTGGCAGCGGTTCGGACGTGCGCAAACAAGAGATGATGTACGTTAATATTGCTGCGTATATAATTAACAACGTAAATAATGTGCCAGTTTGACAAATATGATTGGAGATGGAGATGGAAATGGAATTTTACATAAACACGGATATGCATGTCTATGTCTATGTGTGTGTGCGCGACGACTCTCGCGACCTGGAAGCGAGGGCGTGTTTTTGATTGAGTTTTCTTTCTTGGTACGTTAGAAAATCAGTTTGTCTAATTCACATCTAGATGTTATTTAAGAATATCACATCTAAGCTCCCACAAGTATATAATGTAGCAACTAGAAACAAAAAAAACTAGCACAAAAAAATAGACCACGAACAGAGTGGACATCAACTTAGACATCTAGATGTGTCCTAGACAGACCCCTAAAAAATTGTCCTGATTTATGCCTTGGTGGAGGTATAAATGTTGTTTCGACAAAAAGTACATGGTGGTTGTGCGATCATTGTCCATATGGTGGTAGTACTATCACTGGTTAAATGAAGAAATGCTTTTTTTCTCGGGTATCCTAGTTTAGTTCCCATCAAGATAGGGTTTGCACTCTTCACACGCTCGCCGCAATACATATATGTTACACGCTGGAGGCTCAGCATTCATTTGCTAGGGTTCTCTATATTCACAGTCTCTCACCCTCTCTTCACCAGATCTAAACAAGACTGCGTTGTCCTCTTGTCTCTCTCTCCCCCCTCACAGCTGGTGAAGGAGGCGTCTGTATCCCGTCGCACCGGGAAGGGGAGGAGGTGCAGCGTTAACTCTATCGCCTTCGGCGAGGGAGGCAATCCACTGCCGGCTGCATTGTTCTCTTTCACCCAGCGCCTGTGCGGGAGGGCCACCGACCCCTTCTTCCTCGTTGTCGTATGTAGTGCGGGCAGATCCGGCCTCCCGCCGCACGCCTTGCCACATCCCGACGACCCTAAGGTATAAGTTTCTATGAAACCCTCGTTGCTCTAGCTGCATGTGGATCTTTTTCCATCTGTAGTCGAATCTAGGTCTTGGTTCAAAGAAGAAAGAAAGGTGCGGTGGGGTGGAGCATGAATCTAGGACGTGGTTCAATGAGGAAAGGAGGGAGGAAAAGTAGTATAGACTGGCTCCAGCCGCTTTGTTGGTCGAAAAGGGAAAAAGGGGGTAACCTAGTACACACATCTGTAAGGAACCGATCTCTTTGTTGAAAAGGGAAAGAAACTGGGGGGGGTCGGGTAGTTTGTGCAGGACTAGATTTGCTTCCCTCACATAGGAAAAAGTTCAAAGAGAACAAATATGGGACCAACACAGATATGCTGCTTGGCTACATAGTCTGCATCACCCATTTATACGTGTGGACGCACATGGTGCTAGCATGTCCCATATAGCTATTTTGTTGTTGTTAATCTAAGAATGCCGTCGGAAAATTGAAGTAATGCCACTGTTAAAAGTAAATTACATTTTTTAACAAATGTTGTTTCACGAGAGTGTCTCTGTTAATATGAATCAATGCAACCGTTTTGGAAATGCTACTATCCTACTTTGTTTTCCATCCAAGATAAGTTAGATGCTTCTTTCTGTCACCATTTGTTTCATCCTCCTTTATCGACAAGTAATTGTTTCTTTTTTTGCCTCTGTTAAAACAGGGGCATCAATTCAACTTGTTGCTATTGCAACATTTTGCTTCGCTACTCGAAGCACTTATGTTTTAAGAGTGTTTTGTGTTGTTCAACTTGAATGTCACACTGGTGACTTTGCTTAATTTTGGTGGAACTGCACAAAAGGAGATCCGAGATTTGTTTCCAGTGTTCCTATCGAGTTGTTTCAAATCTTGTTCTCAACCACATGATATCTATTCAACTTGTTGCTATTGCGACATTTTGCTTCGCTACGTGAAACACTTTGCTTGATTTCAGTGCAACTGCACAAAAGTAGATTGGATTTCCTATTCATGTTAGCTGATTCGTATTATATCCTAGTGTTCTCATGAAACGTCAGTACAGGCCTTCATCCACATGATTGTGCAGTGTGCTTTGAGATGTTGTGCTACCTATATTGGTACTGTTTTAAATAAATGTTGAATTGAAGCTATTGTATTGCTGTCTTTTCCAATTAAGTAGTGAACAAAAATGGGACCAACCCAGACATGATGCTTGTTGCTTTGTTACAACAAACTCTGCATCACCCCCTTTATAAGTAGATGGAAGCACATATTGTTGTTGCGCCCACTCTCCCCTGGAACTGTTTATGCTTTTCGTTAATCTAATGCCGCTGGTAAAATTAAGCAATGCCACTCTCAGAATTAATTAACTACCGAATCTTAGTTCAAAACTGCAACACTTGTTAGGAATGGTACTATCCTGCTTTCTAGTTCTTTCTACATGTTTAACCAAGGTATTGTTAAGATAATGTCTCTTTAAAAATGAATCAGTTGCATTGTTTTAGGAATGGTACTTTTCTGCTTTGTCATTCTTTATACATGTTGAAACAAGGCATTGTTAAGATAATGTCTCAGTCAATATGAATGAATCACACTAATGGAGAATTGCTTCTCTCATGCTTTGTTTCCCATTAAGACAAGTCATCGACCGTTATTTCTTAGTAATTTTTTCCCTTATACCTATTGTTGCTTAGAGGGATATCAAAATTAAAGCTCAGTTTTATTCCGACTTTGATTTTAGTTGAACTGCACAAAAGGAGCCAATGTGTCCATGGCAAACTGCTGCGTTACTCGGTCCAGTTTGTCGTTCCACTTTGCAGAAAGAAGCAGTCACTGGCTGCGGTACATTACAGAAGGAATGACCGAGAAGCTTTAAAGAGTATTATTAGACAACGGTGACATGACTAGTCTGCAAAGACCATTGGCAATTTAACAACACGTGGAGTGCCCGGGGCAAAAAGTTCCCAAACAAGTACAAGAAGCTACGAAAGGACACGATCATAGTCATTACATATTTTGAATGGGAAAATCTTGTCAAAGTTTAATCATTGATGTTAGCAAGAAGACATTAGTTTAATATATTGGAATTGGAAAACCTTGTCAAAATTTGCTCATTGATGTTAGCCAGAAGACATGCATTTGATATTTTTGAGTGGGACGCCCTTGCTGTGAGCAGCGTCGAGTGTTTTTTCCTATTCTTGTGTTCAGTTTAGAAGTAAATAGTTACTCTGCTGAGATATTCCTGTGTTAAGAGTTTGTTTTGAATATTGTCTATGTAATGCCAGGCCTTGTGTTTGATTGCAAAGTTGAGCTTGGAATGTTGTGGCATGTGGCATCACAAGCTCTTCACCGTGCCTCCTAAGAATAATGCTTCTTATTGTTTTGCATGTCGATCTAATGCTATTAATTTGCTTGTTAAGAAGATCATCCTCTTCTGTTGTTTCCGTGCATAAGAAGTTCATCGTCTGATGTTTCATTCATAGCCTATATGACATGTCAGGTAGGTTAGACGTGAAACCATATGATCTTCCGACCAGCTCATGATATTAGGCCGTGATTGGATCATTGTTTTCCAACCAAAACTGCTTGTAAAACTGACGCTTGTAAATTAAAGCAGATGGTCTCGGGCGAAGGCGCTTGGTTGGTCGATTTCGACTAGTAAAATATCGGAAGTACTTCACACACGATAAAAACGCTGAACGACACTCGGACGATTGCTAATCCAGCCATTAGCTGTTGTTTCAGCCTTGCCCATGGATGGCATGATACACACGCCATGCATGTATCGTCTGGTAATGTCGACCATATAGCAGTGCTCGTAAAATATACACTGGTCTCTCAAATTACACGAGTAACCCATCGGTTTTACTTACAGACCTCGGGCCTTCCGATGACGAGTAAATTACACTTGTATGTTAATATAGGTTTGAAATAAACCAGAGCTCCCAAACGCGGCCTTACCATTTCATGTCGTCTCAGTTTCTTGAAGGTGCTCATAGGTGTCCGATGATCCTGGCTTTCTGAATGAGCAGCGGGCGCTGTATCATACCTCCATAGGGCCCGCGAGTCCCTCTCCATTGTCCTTCAAGTTGTTGCGCTCGCCGTGGCGCCGAGCATTGTTAACATGGTCAACGAACATGCGGATTCAGGAGATGACTTTATTTTGACTGGATGACACTAGGGACCCACTAGGGCCATAGCCGTACGTACGCAAGTGCCTCCTTATTATGTACAACCATATTTTTTTTGCTTTCTCCTGGTTTCCTGACATCACGGTCCCACACCATTGTCAACCTATGTAGTCAATATAAACAAGAGAATTGCACAAGGTGCGGCCGACAGCTGGGACCAAGCAGCTCGAGCAGTATTTGTGTTTTTGAGGCGTGAGCACTGCAGAGTTTTTCTTGGCGATGATTTCGTTGTTACTCAGAGGAGAGCAGGGTATTAACTGGGCGGGCTGTGGCCCGTCTAGCCCAGGCCAGATATCCATCCCAGATACTACTTTTTTCAAGATGAAAATGGCTAGCCCAGCTATACGTCTTTTTGAGGAATACCCAGGCAAGGTCAACTTGTTATTCTCCGCCCCGCTGGGCTGCAAATCTTTCCTAAGAGGGATGCATTAGGCATAACAGGAAAATGGGCTTTAAAAATAATAAATGGGATGTAATTATAAAAATTGGGCAGTAACTATAAAAAATGCACCAAACACGAAATTAGTTTATAAAATGTTATTTCTGGATTTTGAAAATCTTAAATTTTCGTTTTTGCGCGCGCAATGTTTTGGTGGATCTTTACGTAATACAAATTTATATTTAATCTGACTAGAAAGTTCAGGATAAAAAAATTTCGGATCCCATCAAAATGTGGAAAATTTTATTGAATTCTGTCTTCAACGGTTGGTTGAAATTATTAATCATTATCCTAGCTAGAAAATGGGATGTACTTTTAACAAACTGTAAATGGGCTGTTGTAAATTCCATTAGAATTGAAAAATGGGTTGTACATTCTTACAAAACACAAATGGGCTATAAGTTCTCCGCCACACACTTGTGGGCCTACTAAGTGACACGTCCCCTAAAAAAATAAGTTGAGGCATATGCAAGGCTTTGTCAACTTATTATAGGCAACACATGGTTCTAGGAGCAGTGGCCGTTGGATATCTATCCAACGGATGTCGTGCTTCTTCTTGAATCTTGGATATTCTTAGCTTCGGACGCCCAAAAAATGATTCCTCCCACTGACATCTGGGAAGCGCCGTTTCGGAGGCTGACTTGTGGGCCTACTAAGTTGGAGCGTACCAAGGGCTTTCTCAACTTAGTCAATATAAATGATTCTAACTTCAGTGACCGTACGATGTCCATCCAACGGCCATAGTGCTCCTTCAACCTCTGGTCTTCTTGGTCCAGCCGCCCAAAGCAGCGCCGATCGTGCCGCCTGCTCCTGACTCCCGTGGCCGGCTGTGCTGCCGCGGAGGCCTCACCGCCCCCATACTACTCCATGGCTGGCCAGGCCATCCCTCCACTCACCCACACCCCCTGTTATTCTGCAGTGACAGCAGCCTCACACCGCAGCCAAACCAGTGAACCCTCGTACTCCTCTCTGCGCGGGCTTCTACTACTGCGTCTTCCCTGGCTCCGCGTCGTCCCCTTCCTAGGCGTCGCTGTCGTCCATCGCCCTGGTGCTCTCGACGCGGCGTGGTCAACGTGGTCAACGACCGACTCCATTGAAAGAGTACTGTACGTGGAGAGGCTGACAGCTGGGTCCACGACGGCCGCAAGGAAGTGCCTCCTTATTACTCGCAAAATAATTATTCCTCCACCTGATAGCAGGGACCCACCGGACGGGCCACCTTAATTTGTGAAAAAACGTTTCCACCTTGACTGCTGGGACCCACCGGATGGGCCACCGTATTTCGCGAAAAAACGTTCCCCCCGCTGTCAGCTCGGACCCACCGGAAGTGCCTCTTTATTACGCACAAATAAATGAATACTCCCCCTGCTAGCTGGGACTCACCTTGGTGGGAAGCTGACTTGTGGGCCTACTAAGTTGACGAGGACGGAGGGCTTTGTCAACTTAGTCAATATGAACGATTCTAGCTCTAGTGACCGTACGATGTCCATCCAACGGCCGTAGTGCTTCTTCAACTTCTATTCTTCTTGCTCCAGCCGCCCAAAGCAGCACCGGTCGTGCCACCTGCTCCTGCCTCCCGTGGTCGGCTGTGCTGCCGCGGAGGCCTCACCGCCCCCTACTATTCCTACCTTAGGCCAGGCCCTGCGGCGACGGCAGCCTCACACCGTAGCCGAACGAGTGAATACTCATACTCCTCTCCGCATGGGCATCCACTGCCGCGTCTTCAGCGGCTCCGCGTCGTCCCCTTTCTAGGCCTCGCCGTCGTCCACCGCCCTGGTGCTCTCGGCGCGGTGTGGTCAATGTGGTCAAGGAACGACTTCCATCAGACGTGGACTGTACATCGAGAGGCTGACAGCTGGGTCCACGGCCACAGCTAGGAAGTGCCTCCTTATTACGCGGAAAATAATGATTCCTCCACCTGACAGCAGGGACCCACCGGACGGGCCACCGTATTTCACGAAAAAAACGTTTCCCTCCTGACTGCTGGGACCAACCAGCTACACCTTCACACGCAAGGAAGTGCGTCCGGGCAAAAAAAAACCAAAACGATTCGCCCCCCTGACTGCTGGGACCCACCAGCTACATCTTCGCAGGCAAGGAAGTGCCTGACAGTCGGGACCCACCTGGTCGAAGCGTACGTAGCGTTGTCATTCTGGTCGCGAAAGGGTACGTACATACTGGTCGATGTAGAGGCACACACGTGTCGTAGTAGAGGCGCGCACGTGTCGTAGTAGAGGCGCGCACGTAGCATGTACACGTACGTACATGGGGGAGGGTGCAAGATAGAAAATATGGCCACGTACTTACATACGGGCAGGGTCTTGAATGCCTACTCGCGCATACGTACATGGCTGGGGCGGAACGGAGAAACAGCATCGTCGTTGTGTTCATGGGGAGCCAACCGGCCGGGTCGGAATGGAATGCATGGTCGTGTTCATCGGGAGGGCTTTGACGGAACAGGTGATGGAAACGAGGCCTGGCATACCGCACAATGGAGGAAACGGACCTCCTACATTCGGAACGGGGTCCTGTTGATCGGGAGGGGTGTGGCATAGTGCAAAACGGAGAAAACCGACATCCTACGGTCGAAACGGGGGTCCTGTTGATCGAGAGGGGTGTGGCGTACCGCAAAACGGAGGAAACGGACCTCTTACGGTCGAAACAGGGGGTCCTGTTGATCAGGAGGGGTGTGGCGTACCGCAAAACGGACGAAACGGACCTCCTACGGTCGAAAC